>NW_023425449.1:40181751-40781751 GCF_014108245.1 Pipistrellus kuhlii | reverse complement strand
GCCCTTGACCGGAATCGAACCCGGGACCCGTGCAGTCCCCAAGCCGACGCTCTATACATTGAGCCAAACCGGTCCGGCAGAAATAACATATATTTTTTTTATCATAGGTGCATGTGTGAGTGTGTGTGTATACACACACACACACACACACACACACTCACATATATGTATATTATATAAGTAAAATATATAACATATTCTATATATGAAATGTAAAATAAATATAATAATACATATAAATATATTTTATATATTATCTATTTATAGTATATACATGTATACATATAAAATATGTGCCAGGTGGCTCATATACAGTATACATTTATATTTTACATATTACACATATACTTATACTTCATGTATTCATATCACATATACAATATGTGCTCCAGATGGTGAGGACGGGAATGAGGCCCTGGCACTGGCCTGGCATGAGCAGAACCTCTGAGGGGCATGGGTCCTACCTGGGGGTGAGTGGGGGCTCTCCTTCCTCCGGGCGGGGCTGCTTCCAGGTGTTTTGTGTCCACGGGCTCTGGCCGCGTCTGCGGAGAAGCAGCTGACTTTCCGGCCAGAAGTTCTCCGTCCTGGTGCCCGGGGCCTTCGTCCAGCGTCCCGGCCTGGCGGGGCCCTCAGGGCGGACCGGGGACTCCCCAAAAGCCCGTGTCCATGGCGGGACCCGCAGGGCGGACCGGGGGCTCCCCAAAAGCCCGTGTCCATGGCGGGGCCCGCAGGGCGGACCGGGGGCTCCCCAAAAGCCCGTGTCCATGGCGGGGCCCTCAGGGCGGACCGGGGGCTCCCCAAAAGCCCGTGTCCATGGCGGGGCCCGCAGGGCGGACCGGGGACTCCCCAAAAGCCCGTGTCCATGGCGGGGCCCGCAGGGCGGACCCGGGACTCCCCAAAAGCCCGTGTCCATGGCGGGGCCCTCAGTGCGGACCGGGGACTCCCCAAAAGCCCGTGTCCATGGCGGGGCCCGCAGGGCGGACCGGGGACTCCCCAAAAGCCCGTGTCCATGGCGGGGCCCGCAGGGCGGACTGGGGACTCCCCAAAAGCCCGTGTCCATGGCGGGGCCCGCAGAGCGGACCCGGGACTCCCCAAAAGCCTGTGTCCATGGCGGGGCCCGCAGGGCGGACCGGGGGCTCCCCAAAAGCCCGTGTCCATGGCGGGGCCCTCAGGGCGGACCGGGGACTCCCCAAAAGCCCGTGTCCATGGCGGGGCCCGCAGGGCGGACCCGGGACTCCCCAAAAGCCCGTGTCCATGGCGGGGCCCTCAGTGCGGACCGGGGACTCCCCAAAAGCCCGTGTCCATGGTGGGGCCCTCAAGGCGGACCCGGGGCTCCCCAAAAGCCCGTGTCCATGGCGGGGCCCGCCGGGCGGACCGGGGACTCCCCAAAAGCCCGTGTCCATGGCGGGGCCCGCAGGGCGGACCGGGGGCTCCCCAAAACCCCGTGTCCATGGCGGGGCCCGCAGGGCGGACCGGGGGCTCCCCAAAACCCCGTGTCCATGGCGGGGCCCGCAGGGCGGACCGGGGGCTCCCCAAAAGCCCGTGTCCATGGCGGGGCCCGCAGGGCGGACCGGGGGCTCCCCAAAAGCCCGTGTCCATGGCGGGGCCCGCAGGGCGGACCGGGGGCTCCCCAAAAGCCCGTGTCCATGGCGGGGCCCGTAGGGCGGACCGGGGACTCCCCAAAAGCCCGTGTCCATGGCGGGGCCCGCAGGGCGGACCGGGGACTCCCCAAAAGCCCGTGTCCATGGCGGGGCCTGCAGGGCGGACCGGGGGCTCCCCAAAAGCCCGTGTCCATGGTGGGGCCCTCAAGGCGGACCCGGGGCTCCCCAAAAGCCCGTGTCCATGGCGGGGCCTGCAGGGCGGACCGGGGACTCCCCAAAAGCCCGTGTCCATGGCGGGGCTCGCAGGGCGGACCGGGGGCTCCCCAAAAGCCCGTGTCCATGGCGGGGCCCTCAAGGCGGACCCGGGGCTCCCCAAAAGCCCGTGTCCATGGAGGGGCCCCCAGGGCGGACCGGGGACTCCCCAAAAGCCCGTGTCCATGGCGGGGCCCGCAGGGCAGACCGGGGACTCCCCAAAAGCCCGTGTCCATGGCGGGGCCCTCAGGGCGGACCGGGGGCTCCCTAAGGGAGGACCAGGGAGCAGCCTGCAGCCGGAGCCCAGAGCGCAGGGCGCGGACCTGGCCACGCCGAGCTCTTGCCGCGGACGTGGCACCCAGGGCACGTGGTCGGCGGGTCCCCTCGGCCCTCCCCGCCCTGGGAATGTCCGTTCCGCCGTGTTCAGAGCCGGAGCCATTTAAAGGGTGCGGCCTCGAGAGAGCAGCCTGGTCCGGACTAAGCCTGCAGGCATCAGGCTGCACATGCATGGTCTTATTTCATTCTGTTCCCGACAGGCCCGTCACCAAGGTAAGGTCTCTGGATAATATAAACGCCAGCTTCCGGCTGGCCCAGGCGCGCCTCGCAGGGAAGGCCCCTTGCTGGTTAAGCTGCCGGGTTCCGATCTGGGGTGGCCTGCTCTTTCCGCCTCTCTCAGGGTTCCGGCCCGCACACCCATCGCAGCCTGGGAACAGGCGTCCAGCCTCCCATCCGCACTGCTTTGCTGGGAGCCTGCAGGTGCTGAGGGGCCGCTGAGCCAGTCTGCACCCAGGACCCCCAGAGCCACCCACAGATGCCCAGACCAAGTCTCTGTCCCTCCAAACGCTGGACTCAGTGACAGCCCAGCTGAGGAGCTCCTGCAGATCCTGCTCATCTGTTCATATTACAAAAGTTCCTCATTTTTTACCCCTCCACCAGGTTCCCACCCCACCCTCTGTCCTTTCCCCACCCCCCATTGTCCTCATCCACAGGCGCACAGTTTATGTTCAGTCTCTTCCCACATCCACCACAACCCTTTTCCCGAGAATTGTCAGTCCACTCCCCTCCCATATCTCTGATTCTATTATAATCAACAGTTAATATTGTTCATCAGGTTTTTTAATTTCCTTGTTGTTTTTAATTAATAAACTTTTATATTTTTAAGAATAAATTTTAAAATCTAATAATTTTAAACCTTATTTTTTCTGCCCTGGGAATTGAAAAGCAAACTTGTTTACATGTTAACTTGCCCCTAGGCTATCAAAAGACATAGCCATTCAAATGTAAATGGACACATTGTTTAAAGATAGCTGCTGGCTGGAATTGGATTACCTGTTCTGGGTGGGAAGGGCATGTCCTCCCCTTTCTCCATTAAAATTAAGGTGTTAGCTTTAAAACCTCTTTTTGGCAAGAGACCTTAACTTTCAGAACTTTAAATTTTTCAGGTAGCAAATCAATTGCTTAGCATTTTCTCAAATCAATAATACCTCCACATTCCCAAGGATACACTTCAAACAAAAGACACATCCAAATAGATCAACCAACCTCTTTCAGACCCCACACAAGGCACTCACAGATCAACACCCCAGCGCTACAACAACTCAACACATCCAGATCTAAGCCTTCATCACTTGATTCAGCAGACCCTCAAGTTCCCCCAAAAGTTTCCAGCCATATCTGAGAAGCAGCCCTGGGGCATGGGCAGGCGGAGCGAGCTGTTCCAGGAGTGAGCTGTTCCAGGCCGGCTGCTTCTGGCCTGGCCTCTGTTGCTCTGGGCCACTCCACACCCAGCTGCTCCACACCCAGCTGCTCCTTTTCCGGGCCGGCTGCTGCTGCTCCAGGCCTGGATGCTGCTGCTCCAGGCCTGGTTGGTCCCGACCCGGCTGTTCCGGCCCCAGCTGCTCCGGGCCCAGCCACTCCGGGCCTGGCCGCTCCCAGCCTGGCTGCTTCAGGCCTGGCTGCTAGATCCTGCACATCTGCACGCAGCTCCGACCCTCGGCTCCTCCAAGGGGCTGCATCACCCTCACCACAGAGCTCATGTCGAGGCATGGAGCTTTGCGGCCTGGATCTGGGGAAGGGGCTTACCTACCTGGGACATGGGCTTCTGAGACTAGTGGCATGGCAACATGGTGTTGGTGCAGACCGTGTCACTACATGCTGTTGGAAGCCACCTTCTATAGCTCCTGGCTGCCCTCCCCTCTGTTTCATGCTGGCTGTCAAGATCAAGGTCCCTGAAAGGACCAGCAAGCCCAGTTCCCCTCCGTGGTCAGTACAGTTTATGGGACAAAGGCTGGTCAAGGCCCCCAGAAAAGGCTGTTCCAATGGCTTTCCTGGCCCCCACGGCCTGCTCTGTATGTGTATCTCGGACCCACCTAACACTGCTAACAGCACCATGGCTTCCAGGGCTGAGGCCTCATGGAATTTCTCCCAGATGCAGCCCTCAACCTCACTGGCTGATGCCCGGATACCCACAGTGCCCTGATGCTCGGCGGAGGTGGGCAGGGCCCTGGGCTGCTGCTGGGGGAGGAGAGGATGAGAGAGAGCACAGGATCCACACCCTGTTCTGGCTCCACTCTGCTGGGGCAGCCCTGGGAGGGCTCTGCAGGTCATGAGCACCCGAGGGACAGCTCCCTCTGTGTCCCTTCCCGCAAGGCCTGGGTCTCCCAGGAGATCCAGGAATGTCTAGTGCGGACAGTGACAGAGGCAGAGATGGGTAGAGCTGAGCCTGAGAACCAGCTCCCGGAACAGGACGTGCCCAGTACCCGCACACAGTGGCATGGCCACCTTGCTGGAACCTCTGCCACCCCATGCTGGGGCAGGAAGGCAGGACAAGGAGGGGCAGGTGGCACGAGATCATTAGCTTGTATAAACAAAAACATTTTTAATTAAAAAATTATATAACCAGAATTAAACTAGAAGATGACATTTAGTAGGAGCCTGTCCTAGGTTTAAAATAGGGAAGTTTATTGACAGCCTTCTATTCAAATAGTGGAGTCTGTCTCTTCATCTTGATCATCAGATGGACTTTAGTGACTCCTTTCAACCAACAAAGAGAGTAGGTAAAAAAATTGATAAACCCTTGTCCCTCCCCCCATCAACCACCTCCCTCTCTGTTTCCTTCTCTCTCTCCCCCATTGCTCTGACTAGGGGGAAACAGCCGCCATGCCCTGAGGCTATTCAAGCAGCCCTGCAGAGAGGCCCACAGGAGCAGAGCTGTAAACTCCCTGCAACAGCCAGCACCACAGGAGAGAGTCATGGAAGGGGGCCTCCCGTAAAGTGCATTCTCCAGCCACAGGCCAGCCTTCAGACAGCTGGAGGTGCAGTCAACACCTCACAGCAACTCCCTGAGAAACCCCACGCCAGAACAGCCCAGGCACACTGCCTCTGCATTCCTGAGCCTCAGAAACAGGGAGGGTGTAGCTGATCATTTTGCTCTAAGCCGTGACCTGCGATGGCAAATAGATGACTCATACAAAGCCTATAGGCATCAGGCTTCACATGCGTGATCTTATTTCATCCTCATCCAGTAGAACATCTTATTTGCAGATGAGCAACCTACTGCGTGGGATTGTTGAAGAATGTATTGCATGGATGTGGCGTTACCTCACAGCTGAGCTGGAATTCACACTCAGGACTCGCCACCTGGATCTCAGACTGGGTGTCAGGCACTGGGGCGCAGCCATGGAAACTGGTGAGAGGAGTGTTGATCGGAGGAGGGAGAGGCTATTAAACAGAAGCACAATCAAGTTCAGCTGGAAGGAAGGAGCGAGCTACATTAGCAATTTAGTGGAAACTCTACAGGTCAGGTCGAACTTGAGGGTAAAGACTGAAGTCGGAAATAGGCCAAAGTCGAAATGACCCAAAATGAAGAGCCCGAGTTGATTCACACTTAATATAGGGTGTGCCCCCAAGCCCCCCAAAAAAGTCAAACACAATTTGAATAATTATAAAGGCAGTGTTTATTAAAAAATATTTCATTTTCAAAATTGAACTATTAGCTATTAAAGTGTGTACACATTTTGGGGGGATACCCTGTCTGCACTCCTGTGACTGTGCTTCCTTTAGGTCCTTATGTTCTCTGCAGTAAGCACAATATCACCAGTAATCTGGATCTACCAGTAAGAGGTAAGGTGCCAGCCTATGAGTATGAAGACCTGGCTTGGTGGGATGCTGAAGCTGACTGACTTTTCCAAGTTGTCCAGGTGAGGACCTGACCTGGGGCCTTCAAATGAGTGTCCCCCAAACAGCTCCTGGGTCCCTTGAGTCAGGAGTTGATCAGCCCAGGGGACACCTACATCCTAGTTGTCTGGGCCCAGGGTGTATCTTCTGGCTCCCATCATCACATCTGCAACTCAACCTCCGGAAAGAGAATAGGCAGAAGGAGCACTTGTCCACAAACACGTAGGGGACAGTCTGGAAATGGTATGTGTCACTCCTGGTCACATCCCCTTGTCCAGAACTCAGCTACATGGCCACACTCAAAAGCCAGGGAGGCTGAGAAATGAGGTTTCTAGCTGTGTGTCCATCTGTCCAGTTAAAAATCAAGAATTATAATATAAAGGTAAAAGGGGAAAATGGATATTAGTGGGGAATAGCCTACAGGCACTAGATATGCCATGGTGACAGTATCTTTGAGTTGGAAAGGACTTTAGTTATCTTCTTGACTGCACATAAATTCTTGGAATAATATGGTTAAACATTGCTTCTTAGTCCATTGCACAGAGCAGTAGAATGAGAAACACACCCTCATCAGAGCTCGTTTTATTGTTGCATTGTTTCCAGGCTTAAAACATTCTCCAGTTGAACCCCAATCTACCTCCAGTAACCCCCACCTGTGGTTCAAGACTGCAGTCAGAAGCCTCAAAGGTAAAATTCAATCTCTTTCCCACACAGGCCGCTTAGCCCATTATGTAGCAGTTGTCCTCTGAACATGTTCTCTCAGCCCTCCTGAGCCCAGTGGCCCTCCTCAGGACATGCCCCACATCTCTCTGTTTCCCCTGGAAAAAGGGCCTTCAGAGCTAGACAGGATATTCCTCTGGGATAGAGAGATGCTGCTCTTGGTAAGCCAGTGTCAAAACCATGATGGCCGTGGGGAGGTTTAGAAGTGCTGGGAACTCAGCCACCAATCAACACATTGGGGTGACATTTCTCAAAAGTGCACGAATCTCTACACAGGCACTGGCATAAGAAAAGCCTGAGTCTTTTTTCTTTTTTCTTTTTTACCTGTTTTTGTCATTCATATCCAGGTCAAGAGCCCAGAAAGTTCTACTTTTCCAGATTACAAATATTTTTGGTAAAAATGTGGCAAGAGATATGAAGGTGGGCTTCATTGGGAGTAGATTGTAAGCTTTGGAGTAAAACAAGCATGGGGCAGACAACTAGGTCCCAAATGCATTAGGGTTGTGTGTGTGTGTGTGTGTGTGTGTGTGTGTGTGTGTGTTAGGGAAGATGTTAACCTCCCAGGATACACATGTCCTCGTCGTCCTTCCTGGCTGTTAGGGTCATGTGTGTAATTGTAGTTAACACTGATTTAGAACTTGCCATGTGTCAAGCTGAGCATGTGCACATACTTTAGCATTTCAATGCCTACTCACCTCTGTGAAGACGGTTCTATAACTACGCACATTTCCTAGAAGAGGAAATGGAGGCTCAGAGTGTTAGAGGTATTTCCCAAATGTCACAGAGCTGATAAGTGGCAGTACTGGATCATTAACCCAAGTCTTTGTAGCTCCAGACTATGAGCACCCAGAGAACATTCTAGCAATCTTGGTTCCTGAAATCTCACATTGAAAGCCAGAGGAACGGGCGATTCCTGTCACTATATGGTGACTAATGGGAGCCTCCCTGGCTCAAATAAACGCAGAGTTCACACAGTCCCTGTGCTCGGCTCTCAATGGTTAAGGCCAAGGTAAAGATCTCGGCTCAATACAATACTCCATTAATCTCTTGGGGTTTGGCAGTGGTGACCAATTTTGCTGCTGTATTGGCACACTTTCCTAGAGATATATTAGAAAGCACATTTTTTTTTTTTTGAAGAAACAAAAAGGGAAAAGAACACCTACCCCTGAAGTGTTATTTTGCTAACAGCCCTAACTTTGTCATAAATAAAGACTGCAAATGGGAAGAAAATGCATAAAATGAAAATAAGCCCAGGGAATCATGGCATGCGGCATGTACAGTATATAAATATTCATGTTAAATTACCTTTCAGCGCCAGCTCCACGGTTCTCCCGTGTGCACTTAGGGCTGAGTGGCTTCGTAGGCCTTAGTTACCCCCACAAACGAGTGTGACTTTTGGGGAGGCATGAGGAGTAACTGAGGACTGTTCACACAGCCTGCACAGTGTGGAAGCCCCCTGGAAGCCCCAGAGGCTCAAGCACCCTCTCTCCACTTGGCAGGGGAACAGTCATCCATCCTTTGGCCTTTGCTAGTCCATGGAAACTGAGCTGAGGGAGGAAAGAGGGGAGAAAATCCTTAATCTTAGCAACAGCAGGATCTGGAATGTTAGCCACAGAGCTTAAAGAAAGAAAAAGGCTTGTTGAAAAGTTCAAATCTAGGTAAGTAGTTTCTGAAAGAGTCCTTTGTGTGTGGGGGCAGGGAGGAAGGAGGGCCGTGCAGGGAGGTGCCCGTGCTTTCCTGCCTGCCAGGGAGCGGGCGCCCTCCCTGTGAAGAGAAGCACGCGGGTTGCTCCGTGAGGGCTGGTACAGGCTGTCACAGCCCGAGGTGGGAAGACCCATAGAGGGCGGTGAGTTGGCCCAGAGGCTCAGCAGGCTCGGGAGCCAACATTCCTTCTCTGCTTCTGCTCTGACCTCCCAGGAACCTTGGGGTTAAACTACAGTCACGTCCAAAGGCCACAATAACATTGACCTCACTCCTCTGTGCAGCCACGAGGCTGCCTCCACCAAAGGCAGCATTTTAAGTGTGCGTGGTTGGAAGTTCCCTACGAGGACACAGGGAGGTGTTGGAATTGGACTCCCCAAACTGCCCCTGCTCGTCCCTATGTAGGAAAGGGAAGTGCATGGCGTGCGTAGTTTGAGTGTGATTGTGTGTGTTCATACCATGTTAGGACATTGTCTGCGTGCAAAAAAAGATGCATTGTTTTATGTGTAACAAGCAGCATAATTTTAAAGTGTTAATTAAGCTTGGCTTTCTCCTATGTCTCAGGGATGCAAGTTCATTACATCAGCATATCCTTCAAATAAAAATACATTGCCCATGAACTTAAAACTTCCTAAGTATGGCTTTGAGTATTTATGCCAGTTCATTCAATAAGTACTTCCTGAAGACAAACTATCTGGGAGGTATTCTGTTTAGTGCTAGTAATGCCAACACAGCTGGTAGAGAGGGGAAGAATGTAGACTTCTGAGTCATATTGGATTCAAATTCTGGCTCTGCCACTTGGACCTTTGAGACCTTAGGTAAAAATGCTGAGGAAAAAATTTTAAATATTTTTTTATTGATTTCAGATATGAAGGGAGAGGGAGAGAGAGATAGAAACATCAATGATGAAAGAGAATGATTGGTTGGCTGCCTCCTGCATGCTCCCTGCTGGGGATTGATCCACAACTTGGGCATGTGCCCTTGACCAGAATCAAACCTGGTACCCTTCAGTCTGCAGGTCAATGCTCTATCTACTGAGCCAAAGTGGCTAGGGCAAAAATGTTGAAACTTTTGGTGCCTCATTGTCTTCATCCATAAAGTGGGGTAGCTATGCCTCATAGGGCAGGTATGAGGATTTCGTTGGTCAGCATGTAGGGAGCAGAGTAACACAGTGTCTGGGACCAAAGAGCTCTATAAAATGGCTGCTGGTATTCAACCTCAGAGGCTGCCTATGGAGAGAGCACAGCCTAACAGGGATCCCGTGGGCCAGTCAGAGCACCTCGATGTGTGAGGTCTTTGATGGTGGTGTGAACACAGTCCCAGGAAGGACAGTCACAGTGAAAGCAGATGAAGGTGGCGATAGCAACTGGGGTGGGGAGAAGGACAGTCATCCGGGTGGAAGGTCAGCAGGAGCCAGTGGAGGAGATGGGAGCCTGCGAGGTATTTTCAGAGAAGTTGTGTCACTCACTCCATGTAGGAGAGTTGGGAAATATTTCTATTTTCTGTTGGTGTTGGTTCAGTAAATTAGAGACTCTTTGGGAACTATTCCTGGTTCCCTATTATTGGTGCATTTATGGGTATTTAAAAGATAGTAGCCCTAGCCCATTTTGCTCAGTGGATAGAGCTCAGATTGCAGACTGAAGAGTCCTGGATTTGATTCTGGTCAAGGGCACATGCCCAGGTTGTGGCTCAATCCCCCAGTAGGGGGCATGCAGGAGGCAGCTGATCAATGATTCTCTTTCATCATTAATGTTTCTATTTCTCTCTCCCTCTCCTGCCCTCTCTGAAATCAATAAAAAATATTTTAAAAAATAGCATATATTTCAAGAAAGAGAATCATTTATTGAGCACCCATAAGTCTTTTGCATGATTTCATTTATTTAAAATAACCCAAGAAAAATATCATTATCCCACTTGAACAAGTGAGGAAACTGAGGCTCAGACAGGTGGCGTAGTTCATCTAAGTTTACACCATCAGTAACAGGTAGAACTGAGGTACAAACCCCACCTTGACTACTGAGTTCCAAGGCTGTGCTTGTCTCCCTGTTTTCACTGGAGTCTTTCACCTCTGTGGGCCACCTGCCTTCTTCCCTCCAGCCAACTTCCTCCATGTCCTTGACCTTGAGGATCATGGTTTATCTACCAGAAGGATCTCTCATTCTCCCATCCTGATCTTCCAAGCTCTTTCTCATTTCAAGCCAGAGAGCCACCCCACCCATAAAATACAGGCCATGAGCAGGACAAGCTACCTTCTTCATGCAAAAAGACTCACACATCTCCTATATTTTTGTTCATCAACAGCCTACTCCTTAGAGATAAGACAGAGAACTTACAGAAATGTAAGTAATTGACTTGTTTTTATTCTCACACAGAAAGTTAAGGGTGAAAGAATGACCATGTGGAAGGTCCGTTAACACCAAGACTAAGGACTGACCTATTTCTGAAAGGGCCTCTAATGGTGGGAGCTCATATCATTGTCATACACTCTACATCCCATATGTACTGCATCTTGGCAAGTTGAGTCCCCATTTTCTGTCCCTCCAACAACCCAAAGAACCCGCATTCTTTCTAGAAGCATTCCTTTAGTGATTAGTCACTTTAATCACATTTTCTTCATAATACCATGGGAACATGCTGCCAGAAATGGCAAACAGAAGATGGCAGGGTTGCAGGAAGCAGGATGGGTTGGAAGAAGGACCTGAGCAATCTTTGGGAGAGGAGAAACAAAATTTAATTTTCTTTTTATACTACAGGAAGCATAAGTTCCTTATTACCTGGGATGTAGGGTGGGAACCACATGTATCAACCACCCTCAGCTATTCCAGTTAGGCCCTACTTCATGCACTTAGCCCTAAAACACTAGCAACACTTTTGATATTGGTTCTAGAAAAGATGAATACTAACAGTCATAGCTAACGTCCATTAAATGCTTGGTGCCAGGAACTGTGCTGTGCCCTTACTGGAATTTCATCAGTTAATCAGCTCAGCCTCACTGTGAATTGGTTTGTGCTGGATACATTTTGTTCACCCTCACAGCCATCCCCAACCTCTTCTGCTTTGCTCTCTCCATCCTGGGAGACTGGTCTGTACAGGTTCTATCACCTGCTCTTACACCTTCAGCTTCTTGTTGGGTTTGGCCAATCAGTAGCCCTGGGAGAACAGGATATGGGATAAAAGGAGAAACATAAGGTCAGATTCTCTCCCTGTGATGTCATTTCTGGTAGAACAGGTCATGGCTTTTCTCAAAAGCCTTTTCTCAGCACCTCTTCCCCTTCTTGGTTCCTATCTCCTGCCTCTCCCCTCTTTCCTGCTGTTTTAGAAATAAGTCACAGCTCTGTGCTACTAACCTGGGTTACCTCATGATCTTGAGTGGTTTCCTAAACCTCTTCCACACATTTGTAATTTCTCCCTTTTTAAACAGCTTTGTTTGAATGATCCTAACCGGAGTGTAACACCTATGTCTTATGGGGATCCTGATACATAGGCACTATTATTATTATACCCATTTTACAGACAAGTCTTAGAGAAGAAAGGCCACTTGTTTAAGACCTCACAGCTAGGTAGTCACAAAACTGGGTTTCAAAACCAGATGTGGCTAAACCCAGAGCCCATGTTCTGAACTGCTCTGTTGTAACAGCATTCCGGACAGTGCAGGCAAGCTGGGAGTCCTGGGCAGTGCAGCGGTGAGCAACTCCTCGTGGCAGCATGCAGAGACAAGAAATGCACAGGGAGGGGATATGTACACCTGTCAATCTCCTTATCAGCCAGAGAACTTATGCAAATGAAAGCGGGGTGAAAGATGGACATCCTCGTTGAGCGTGCTGTCCCCTCATCCTGGAATCACCCTATGATATGGAGGCAGGTACATCTGATAGGGCAGGCAGGCTGTGAGAGGCTGTCAGGTCTCACCCACATTCAAACCCTGCTTGGGAATCACATCCCCAAGCCCCTTCAGCCTTTTTCTAATCTCCTGGCTTAACAGAGAGAGGCTCCCAATGGGACAAAGACTTATTTAAAACAGCTGAAGAGATCAGGGGAGACAATGATTGATTTTATTACTCCAAAAGGAAAATCAGGGCTATTTTTATCCCCAAACACCTAATTGATTCGCGAGAGCCCAGGAGAATTAATAGTGGGAACTAACTGAGACACTGCTTGCATCTGAGGAAGGCTGATCTCTGTGTGCTGGTGTCTGTCTGCACTTCCCCCAGAAGCCGAGTGATCTTTATTTAATGCCTCAGCACTGAGGTTCTCTCTGCAGAGTGAGGAATTTATTATCTCAGGCCTCAGATTAATTGAAGATAATTCTTTAACTCAAATATATTCCATAAATGATTTTCTATAAATTAGAAAGAAGTCTGCTTTCTCGGCCTAAAGCAAAAAGGATTTGAAGCAAGGCCTGTCCAGGGTGCCTTCTTCCAAGCAGTTCTGTTACCTCTTGTCTCCACTACACGGAACTGTGTTTTCCGGTCATGCCCTAGACTAGAAAGTGAGGTCCTTGCAGGCTGACCATGCCTCTTTGATCTCTGGGTCCCTGGCCCAGCACAGTGCCTGGCACACAGCAGGCACTCAGTACACATTACAGGATGAACAGACACACGGATGTCCCCAGAACACCCTGCAAGGGCTGCCATTGAAATGTAATACGCGATTAGGTTTGACTCATCAGACTCATTTATGAAGGCAGACGCCATGTTTCATTTAATTTATACCTCCCATGTTTGGAACACCATGACTACTAAAAATAAACATGCTTTCTTAGAAAATGGGGCAGGAGGGTATAGCAAGCAGGAAATAAAGCCTCGTTCGTTACCCATTGCCCTCCTGCGTGTCTGGGAGGTATGTGGCCAGCTCCTCAGGATGGAGTCACAGGATCACACCCACCATGTGGCCAATCATTCCAAAAAGAGCTGTGCTTCACCGGGCGGTGTGGCTCAGTGGTTGAGCACCAACCTATGAATCAGGAGGTCATGATTCAATTCTGGTCTGGGCACATGCCCAGGTTGTGGACTGAATCCCCAGTGTGGGGTGTGCAGGAGACAGCAATCGATTATTCTTTCTCATCACTGATGTTTCTGTCTGTCTCTCTCCCTCTCTCTTCCTCTCTGAAATTAATGAAAATATATTAACAAAAAAGAAAGAAAGAAAGAAAGAAAGAAAAAGAAAGAAAGAAAGAAAGAAAAAGAAAACTGTGCTTCCATCTTGGGTATGCCTTATAGAGGATGAGAGAACAGAAGAGTTTGCTAGTTGAGCTGATCACATCCAAGTTAATTTTAGTCATCCCAGGAGCTCAGGTCAAGTGCTCCCATCTTCATCCCCAGCACCACAAGTGCAGACTAAATAGTTCAAACTGGTTCCTGGCTCTGTAGCCCAATCTTGAAATGGCTTTTGGGACACATATAGTCTCTTTGTGGCTTCTCATGGACCTAAGCACAAGTTGCTCTATTCTTCTCATTTTGGCTTTTCTGTTACATTGACTGAGAAATCCCAGCTTGGGCCTCACCATCTCCTATAAATTCTCATCCGGGACCCTTGGGTATGGGAATCCACCGACGAGTGTGGGGAGGAAGGAGCATGAATTTGAACTGGATATACAGGGAGCCAGACTGTTTTCATATTCCAAAGTTACAGTCAAGCCTCCTCAGCAATCCTGCTGATTAACACACCCTACTTAGCAACAAAGAATCCAAGAAATCACTAAACAATCCCTGGAAGACAAACCAGAAGCTGTTAGCTAAAAGTGTTGACACCAGAATTGCTGGCTCTGGGCGGGCAGGAGGGGTGCCGTGAACTGCCTCAGGGCAGCAAGACAGTCAGGAGCTGGTTGCACCAATTAATGGAGTGCTTCTGAGTAGTCGCTGTATGCAGGAGACTCTCTGAAATATGCTGCAGCTGCACCTGCTAAGGCTCCTGGGAAGTGGAAGCGAAGGCACTCTCTCCAGCAGCAGGGAGGCAGGACGCATGGCATCGCCATGGCTACCCAGCAGAGTCAGCCTCAAAGCCTTTCAGGAATCTCTGCTATTTGTGCAAATGGGAGAGCACTCCTCAAAGGCCTGCATTCCTACACTCTCAGGCCGCCTCTCTTTACTTCCCTCAATCGATGAAAAAGGCAAGAGAGGACCTTTCCACTCTACCCGTGCTGGGGACCTTCAAGGACTCAGCTGGAAAGCCTCCATCTGGGGCCCCCACACAGTGAGGGATCCCAACAATTTCCATTCGCCATAAGCCCCAGGTATTCACAGATCACCATGTGGAACGGCATTAGCATGCTCTTAAATTCTTAACAGGATTGGAGGAAAAACCAGACCCTCGGTGATGTGACCGATATGCCAATTAGCATTCAGGTCTCCTTTTTCATTTTTCTGTCTCCCCAGCGTGATCTCTGGGGGAAGTGAGTGACAAGATAATTTAATCACTATGGTATGTTCTCAAGTGGTGTACCCTGACCAGAAGCTACAGCACCCCCTGAGAACTTGTTAGAAATGCAAATTCCCAGGCTCCAGCACAAACCTACCGAGTCAGAAACTCTGGGTGTGTGACTAGCAATAGGTGTTTCCAAAAGCCCTGCAGCTGGTTCCGAAGTAGCCAGTGTTTGAGAGCCTCTGTTTTAGGTTAACTTCTTGCCAGTTTCTGGTGATCAATTCAGCCCTAGCTCCTTGGCTGCCAGGCGGCGTTGGTAGGGCCTAGGGGTTGGAATTGAAGAGAACGTGGTATTATATTGTGAATCTCCATATCAGCTATGACATCTTGGGCCAGTTGACTAACCCCTAACTCCCTGGGGTCTAATTTCTTCACAGGTGAATCGGGACATTACCTGTTAGGATTGCGTAAGGGTTCAATGAAACAAGATCCACAAAATAAGATCCACAATGAAACAAGATCCAGTACAGATACCAAGTCAAGTCAGCGAGCTTTCCTGTCAAATCTGCATCTCAGCTCCGTGGCCACATGTCAGACCAGCAACGAATGTTTGGCACATGCCACCATCTTATTTTCAAAAATAAAAAAGCAGGCTCCCTGGGTCCCATTCAAATCTCCCAAAACCCTTACATGCTCCCTCTTCAGCCAGGTGTCAGGATGAAGAGTCCGGCTTATGTCCTACCTGACGCACTGGAATTACTGACGGCCATCACTCCCCAGGGTTGGATCCTGTTTTCCTGTCTGAGTGGGAAGGATGCCCCCTCCTAGGAATTTTCCATCTTCTTTACCTCCAGCATCTTCCTTAGTCAACTTCTTTCTACAGAATCATAAACAACCTCTAACCATATCATAACTCCTCTAAGAGCTCATCACCATGAGAAATGACCTTTCACTCAGAGGAACCAATTCAGAAACCAGGTACAACACAGATACTTGACCATAGTTGTTGTTTTTTTCTCTTTAGTTTACTATTTCAAATAAGGAACCCATATCCGTGATTAAAAGAGGCAAACAATATAAAAGTGGATGTTATGCAAAGTTCTGCTCTTCTCTTTCCTACCCCCAGCACTTAGATCTCTATTCAGAGGCAACCATGCTTACCAGCTTTTGGGTAAACTTCCAAAAATAGTCTATACATGGAAAAATTGAGAAGAAAGCAAGGATGGATGGATAGATAATAGATAGATAGATATAGACATGTATTATACAGGTATATGTAATATATATATATATATATATATATATATATATATATATTTATATATATATATAAATATATATATATATGATCTTTGTTTTCCACAAAATGTAATATATTATACGTATTGTTGGCACCAGAAGTATGAAGCACAGGACAGAAGAATATGAACTAATAAAAGACCTTAATAACCTGTAATGTTGTAGGTAGAGCAAAGTGAAGGGTTCTGAGGGTATTAGCTGCAATATAAAAGAATCTAATCTCTGGCTATACAAAGACACTCTCTTGACTGTATCCATGTGTGCACATATGTCTGCAATAAACACGACCATGCTCATCTTTTTTTTTTTTTTTTTAATATATTTTATTGATTTTTTTTACAGAGAGCAAGGGAGAGAAATAGAGTTAGAAACACCGATGAGATAGAGTCATTCCACGCCCCCCACTGGGGATGTGCCTGCAAGCAAGGTACATGCCCTTGACTGGAATCGAAACACAGGACCCCTCAGTCTGCAGGCCGACACTCTATCCACTGAGCCAAACTGGTTTCGGCACGACCATACTCATCTTTAGAGATCAAAGTTCTTTATCATATGAGCCCTGCTCCTCAGTCCTAGGTTGGACTTCCATGCCCTGTATTGAACTGCCTCTGGAAGGCCTGGTGCTAGAGACTGGCTTCCTGTTCACTCTTCTCATGCCCTCGTCTGTGTAGCAACATCCCAATATTTTGGAGACTCACACTTGACGTTGTCAAGCCTAAAAAGTCTAGTTCCTAGCTGCACTCCTCCTCCTCCTGCACTTCT
Organism: Pipistrellus kuhlii; assembly: GCF_014108245.1. Lineage (NCBI taxonomy): Eukaryota > Metazoa > Chordata > Mammalia > Chiroptera > Vespertilionidae > Pipistrellus > Pipistrellus kuhlii. The sequence continues at coordinate 40,764,880 of NW_023425449.1, read as the reverse complement.
GACTCCCACTGACAGACAGCCTGTGAGATCTTAGTTGTACAGATGGGAAAAATGGAGACCAGGCTCAGACTCAGGAAGTTCCCAGAAAAACATGGAAACAATATAGCCTGTATCCTGATCCCTAGCATTCACTAGTCTAATACAGTCATCAGTGTGAACCCTGGCTTCTGTCCATGAAAGTTATGTTTTTTAAAGCCTTAGTTTCAACAACTGGAAAGTGGGATGATAATAACTACATATAGAATAACTATAATTATAAACAATACTAGAGGTTTGGTGCATGAAATTTGTGCACGAATAGGGTCCCTAGGCCTGGCCAGTGATCAGGGCCCATCAGGTTCCCCACCTCCCACATCCCTGCCACCTCCTTTCCTCACTTCCTCAGCACTCCCTCGCCCCGCGCCCCCCCCCCCCCCCCCCCCCGCAACCATTGGTCACTCGCCCTGTTCTCACTGCCCCCTGGTGGTCAGCACACGTCATAGTGAGCAATCGAACTCCCTCTGTGGAATGATGACAACAATCTCTGGGAACACAGAATACTTACTCACCTGCTGTTGACAAAATAATGGCTGAACCAGGTCCAGGGTAGGTGAGACTTCTGGATCTGGACCAAGGCCAATCACAGGCTGAAATGCAAGCACGCATTTCCTGGCATATTTCCTCCATTGTGCCCAGGGGTCACAGTTACTCAACCCCATCCCAGATTCTTTCCAGAATTTTCCAAATACTAGAGCCAGTGCCATGGCCACTTTTAATTTCAAGCTTCCAGACCCACAAGGACACCCTAGTTCCCTCCTCTGCACCTAGGCGTGTCCTTATACCCTCCATCTTTAACACTAAGTGGCCACGTGACCTCTAGATAAAGTCTCAGAGAAATAAGCCTCAGAGGCTAATTTGTCAAGCATGCAATTCGGCAACAGGACAGGGAATCTTTCTTGACTTGTGCAGATAGGGGCTTACATCACAGCATGAAATTTGTTTACCCTTATCTTAGCACACAAGAACAAATTATCCCACCCTTGTTATAAATCCAGCAGTCAGCGGCTATGGGTGAATTTCCACATACTTGACTTGGCTGGCTGTTCACTTTCGTTTGCAGCCTTTGCCTGGAATCAAGCTCACGGAATCATCAGTTTCAATAAAGGATTCACTGGCTTTCATCTGTGGATGTAATAGAAGAAAAAAAGAGAAGCCAGAGTCATTGCTACCACAGAAACTTCATCATCCAGGGTATGTGTCCTGCGTGTCCTCTCTCCCAGCTGAATCACAGTGACTCCATCGGCCAGAAAGAGCCACCAGGCCCTGTCCTGGGCAGCCTGGGAAACCAGCACTCAGAGTTCAGGGCCTCTCTTAGACTCACCAACTTCAGGATGATTAGTGCAAACAGATAATCCCGAGTGGGGTGAGGAACAACTCCAAATGGGATTTAAACGGCCTCAGTAACCATTTAAGTAACTGAGATCAGGTAGAGGAAGGGCAAACCCTGCATACAACTAACACAATTTAACCATCAAAGTAAACATTCTTGTCCTCAATGCCTAGGCCTCAAAGAAAAGGATGAGCTAGGGAATTAAACAAACAAATAAGCAGACAAATCATTAACAGTAACAACAATAGCTATGGAGCCCTCACCTTGTAATGCTAGACTCCCTTGCAGCTATACTCCATTGACTGCTCACATGCGACCTCACCCACCATCCATATTTTCTCCTTGAAGTGCTCACAATATCCCAGAAAGGGGTGTATTATTCAGACTAGGGAATTGAAGCACTGAGAAGTTAAGTGATTTGCCCAGTGTGGTGCAGATATGAGACAGTGTGTAATTAAAAGAGGTGGCAATCACCATCAAATCAGTATGACATAAAATGTTGAAGGGTATTCTAGAAGGAGAAGGAAGAGAAGGTGGAGAAGGAGAAGAAGGCGGAGGAGGAGGAGGCGGAGGAGGAGGAGGAGAAGAAAACAATAAAATGGCAATAAATATACATCTATCAACAATTGAATCTAAAAATCAAAATAAATGAACAAGGAATCTAATGAACAAAATAAACTGATGAATAAAATAGTCATGGATCCCTTTCTCTCTGTAAAAAATCAATAAAATATATTAAAAAAAAAAAAAAAAAGCCGAAACCGGTGTGCCTCAGTGGGTAGAGTGTCGGCCTGCGGACTGAAGGGTCCTGGGTTCGATTCCGGTCAAGGGCATGTACCTTGGTTGCGGGCACATCCCCCGTAGGGGGCGTGCAAGAGGCAGCTGATCGATGACTCTCCCATCGACGTTTCTAACTCTATCTCCCTTTCTCTCTGTAAAAAATCAATAAAATATATTTTTTTAAAAATAGTCATGGAAACATGGAACAGACTGATGAATCTTAGGGGGAAGGGGGCAAGAAGAGATTAACCAAAGAATTTATGCATAACCCATGGATACAAACTATAGGGTGGTAAAGGCCTGGGATGGGGCAGGACCCGATGGAGGTGAGAAATTGGGGGGTGGGGGAGGAGGAAAGCAGGACATCTGTAATATTCTCAACAATAAGGATTAAAAAAAAAGAAGAAAAGCAAAAAAATCCTATATAATAAAAGGCTAATATGCAAATCTATTGAATGGTGGAATGACAGGTCACTATGACGTGCACTGACCACCAGTGGGCAGAGGCTCAATGCAGCAGCTGTCCCCTGGTTGTCAATGAGCTCCCACAGGGGGAGCACCAGCACCATTCAGCCAGAAGCTGGGCCCATGGCTGGCGAGCACAGTAGTGGTGGCGGGAGCCTTTCCCACCATCAGCTGGACATCCCCCAAGGGCTTCCGGACTGCAGGAAGATGCAAGCTGGACCGAGGGAAACTCCCTCCTCTCCCAATTTCATACATCGGGCTCTAGTAAGTAAATAAAAGTGGTGGTCAGACTTCAGGACCTATGTTCTAAATCAGTGCTTACTAAGCACTAACACACAGGAATCCCTGGTGACCTGGTGAGAATGCAGATTTCAATTCCACTGGTGGGAGGTGGACCTGAGGTGTCCTGAGGTGAGCCCAGCTCCCAGGGAGGCCCACTCTGCCAGTTCCAAGGCCACGCTTGGAGAAGCAAGGGTCAGTCTGACATAGCACCACAAAAAGCAAGGCGAGCACTTCTGAGGGCTTGTTCCCCAGCCACAGGGAAAGGAGAACAAACTGGGAGGGAGCCTCTAGAAAGTGCATAACTATTTGACAATGTTTGTGTCTGACAAATCCAGTAACAATAGTACAAACTGGGGCTAGTCCATCATCTTATTAATTTTTTAAAAATGTATTTTATTGATTTTTTTACAGAGAGGAAGGGAGAGAAATAGAGAGCTAGAAACGTCGATGAGAGAGAAACATTGACCAGCTGCCTCTTGCACACCCCCTACTGGGGATGTACCCGCAACCAAAGTACATGCACTTGACCAGAATCGAACCTGGGACCTTTCAGTCCACAGACCAACATTCTACCGCTGAGCCAAACCGGTTTCGGCCATTTTATTAATTTGTGGATGAAAGGGGTCACATGGTAACCTGGCAAATTCAGGGAAGACCTGCATGGCAGTCTTGCAAACTCTAAGACCTAAAAGAAACCACAAGGATGGTCTGAAATTAAAATTTCAACTAAAAGCAGTTATGGTGGGTAGTCATGTCTTAGGCTGATATCTTCCCTGACAAGGTCAACCTGTACCTTACTGAGCCTATTGTTTTTTTGTTTGTTTGTTTGTTTTGTTTTTGCATCTATGATAGCATACCCTTGAAATGTTAGGGTAACTTGTAACTTTCCTTTTTTTCCAGATCCTTCAGGGCACAACCAAATGCCCTGGGTGCCAGGACAGATACCACAAATTCTTTCATTGTTGTTGTTATCATGTTAATTGTTGACTGTTAACTATCCTATACTCACCTAAGTAAATGAGGTATCTATCATTTTACTTTTTATCCAAGCCCAGAGGTTCCTTCCCCTCAAGCCCCAACTTTGCTTTCTCCTGCCTTTCCAATCTATCACCAAATGATTTCATGTAACCCATCCACATCTCCTCCTTTGATTGTAATGTTTAGAAATAAGTGAATCACGGCCATTCTTTGGAGCATTATCCCAATCTATTGAGATTCTTCTTCTCGGCAATTCTCGACAGTTTGGCTCAAATGAACTCACAAAAATTCTTTACAGGTTTGGATGTTTTTATGTTAACAATTTTTATTTCATTCTTCCAGTGATTTATACCTATGCTACTTACAAAGCTTGCAGTCCACCAAAAATTGGAAATTATAAACAAAGCAAACAAAACAAACTGCCTGGTCCTTCCCCACAGATCATTTGAAAACCACTTCTCCAAACTTCTACACTGTACTGGCTCCCTAATAGATAGAGAGTCTAGACCCTGATGTGTGTGTGTGTGTGTGTGTGTGTGTGTGTGTGTGTGTGTCCATCCATCTCAACTCAAATCCCATTTTGTGTAGGTTCCATTTCCTTATGGTTTTCGGGTGTTCCTGCATACCTAGCCCCACATGCCGATGGGGACTGTCATCCCTAAACCTCCTCAAGTAATGTTCATTCTCATCTGTCCTTCCTATTTTTAGAACCTCTTCCTCATCACTCAACCTCCCTGAGGCTCCCTTTCCTCATTTTTGTTGTTGTGAATCCTCACCCATGGATATTTTTTTCCATTGATTTAGAGAGAATGGACAGGAGGGAGGAATGGGTGGGGTTAAGGAGAGAGAGAGAGAGAGAGAGAGAGAGAGAGAGAGAGAGAGAGAGAGATTGAGATTGGTTGCCTCCTGCACATGCTGTGCCCCCAATCAGGTCCAGGGATCTAACTTGCAAACCAGGTGTGTGCCCTTGCCAGGGAATCGAACCTGACACCCTTTGGTGCAAAGTGCTGATGCACTCAACACCTGCCAGGGCTCCCATTCCTCTTTAGAATGAACACCACCCACTGTATGGCAAAGAGGGGTGAGATGATTTATGTAAACCATGCAAAAGACACAAAGCCTGGAACAATCACTGATTGATCAATAAAGAGCAGATACAATTATTATTAGGAAAAATAACTGTAAAACTAAATTCCTGTCAGGCATTCATAGACTCTGTCTGTCAGCCATGGGGAGAACATTTTCAAGAAAAATGTTTCTGACACTCTGCTAGGCACGGGGAAGGCAAAAATCCTGTGCATCTCTCAACAAAAGCAAATTAAATTATTTTCTTCTTCAACGTCGAGCCGTTGGAGCCCAATTTCCTACCAAAGTCTACATCCACAGTGAAATTTTAATTTAAGCCGCTAAGCAGAACAGTGCCCTGAGGCACTGAGAGGTGTCTGATCATCCAGCAAAAATGTAATTATTTTCATTCTGCTCCAGAAACTCAAGCAGGTGAGTGAACTAACAGTTGAGAGAGATTTCCAGGGACAAAACAAGGCAGGTTTTACCCAACCTTCAGTTAAACAGGAATCCAGTTAACTACCAGGGACCTCCAAGGCAAGCATTCCTGGTGCACGGCTGTGAGCTTCTGCCCAGCAGCCATTTAGATAATGACTCAGGAGGCAGGAGCCCTGGGGCTATGGACAATGAAAGGGGAAGGGCCGAGGACAGTGTGAGTAAAAGTTTATCTAGTCTCTGACAATTTGGGCTGGAATTTGTAGTCTGTGGGGGACATTTGCCTGGTGGGAATGGAAATCTTGACCTTGCCAAAAGGGCAGAGGGCTTAGTGCACAGGTTGGCCTTGTAGCGATTCTGTGCAACTCACTGAAATCCAATGTATTTATCTTAGCTGGCGTGTCTCCAGAGATCCACTGACTCAGTCCCCCCCATGGTATATGCATTCATTCCTCAAATTAGTTAGGTCCCTGGCTGTTTGCTTTCTCTCTCCCTGGGTTATCCTTGTAGAGAGAGTTTAGGTTCATTTTCCCAGTGGGCCTATCTTCCTATCTGTCTGTTTCTGGAATCAGGATGGGTGTGCTAAATTCTAAGAAACATGCCGGAAAGCTTTGGGCTAGCTGCTCTAGGTAAAGTGTGTCCCCTTAGAGGAGGAAGAGGAAAAAGAAACAATTATGGCTGCTGTTTTGCCTACCAAGAAGCTCCTTCCTGTTGTTTGTGACATCAATGTGACAAACAGTGGAGCGCTAAGGTGCCATGTCCAGTTGAGTTTAGATTCAGGTCTGCTCAAGTCCATGATCAGCTGGTTGTTGACTTGCCTGTTGGGGACAAGTCACTCTTGACGTTTCACTTTCTCCAGGTATAAAAACAGGTATTGGGATAATAATAGAACCTGCCCTGAGAGGTTATGAAGAGGTCAACCAGGTAATAATTACAACTAGCTAGCACAGTACCTAGCACAGAATAAATCCTTCTACTATCTCAGAGACAAGACCTCACTTTTTACTGGTTTGCAGTGAAGAGTAGCATAATCTGCTAACCCAAAATATGCCCTTTGGCACCAGGATTGTTTAGAGCTGAAGGCAATTAAGAAGCAGAGATAAGAAGCTCTCCTCCCTCTCCTATCTACCTGAAAACAGAACATAAACTTCCTTTGTTATGATTCTCCCTTCCCCAATTCCTAAATTAGGAAGGGGAGAACAACCTTATCATCAGAGGCAAGATGGTCCTGAGCAAACCTTACTAACTAGCCCTTATCTGCCCTTCTTTCCCCTCATACCTGTGGTCTCATAATTTGCTACCACTAGAAGCTCATAGTCCTTTTCTTTTGTCTTGCCACTTCTCTACAAAATTATTGTACTTCACTAAAGTGCCATATAAACCCAAGATGCCATATAAGCCCAAATTTTAACCACTCCTTTGATCTACTCAGCCGAATGCTCCTGGGTCTATATGCAATGAACAATGAACATGGTAATCAACTTCCATTCCGCTTCCCCCCTCCCCCCTTGTTAAACTGTCCGTTCTCAGTCTAATCTGAGGCCCTCAGCCAATGCAATTCAGATAGGTAAAGCAAACACATTTTCCCCCTCTCTCCTATAATAGTGCCTCCGGTTTGCAAAAGCTTGGTAAACACAGTTTACATACTTACACTTTTGGCTCAGCCTTCAAATATTCCTTGTGTGCATCCTCAACTGATTTTAGGACTCTTAAGACAAAGGCCTAATTCTAGACGCTCATTAATCCACTACTTCAAAAATGCTTACTGTCCGTTTACTTTGTCGTTCCATAGATGCTAGATGGTGTGATGGGCTGTGAGCTTCCACAGGCTAAGAGTGGGCTTTAGTCGCTTTATATAGCAATTGAGAAAGATGCTCAATGTGCCTGGCAGTCCAGCTCGAGGAGGCCTAATTACAGTCTGGGCAAGGAAGGTGCCCACTACCAGGCTTTATCTTACATCTGAGTTTTGGCTCTGCAAATCACCAGCTGTGTGGCCATGGGTGAGACACTTACATTTACTATTCCTCTGCTTCCTCATCTGTAAAGTGAGAAAAATGATAATGCCTACTTTACTGGTGAGGATTAGATGAGTGAATATACATAAAATTCTTAGAATGATGTTGGATACACTAAGCACTCAACAAATGTTAGCTGCCAGTCTCATTTATTTGAGTTTATTACCAACTTTATGAATTCTCTGTCCTTTGAGGTGTGGTCCTTAAACTTTAAGTTTCAAAAATCCAACAATTTGAGAGTGGACAGACCAGTCCCCAGAGTCAGATGAGTAACACCAGCTCTCCAGTTTACTGACTGGCAAGAAGAAGTGTAACTCTGGGGTCTCTTTGTATTCTTTATTAGCATGTCTACATGGGCAACAAAACACCTCTCAGGAGGCTGCTCAGTTGGCGGGGAGTAGAAGGAAGAACATGCTTGATAATATTAATGGTAGGTGTCCTGGCTGTGTGAAAGTCAGCCTCATCTGCCTCCATTGTACTGGAAATTCCTTTTTCACAGTCACCACTCTCAGGCTGTGTAAGGGACTATCTTATTTACTAGAAGGTTCTAAAGAGGCATTACCCTGAAGGTCACTTCAACCTTCCATTTGCTTTTCCTGGAGAGTGACATTCAGTCTTTAGGTATTATCTTGGTCAGCTCAGGCTGCCATAACAAAATACCACAGATGGGATGGCTGGAGGGAAGAGGGAGGGAGGAAGAGGGGGAGTGTTAAACAACATAAATCTATTATCTCACAGCTCTGGAAGCTACAAGTCCAGGATCAGGGTGCCAGCACGGTCGGGTTCTGGTGAGAACCTTCCTCCTGGCTTTAGATGGCCACTTCCTCACTGTGTCCTCACAAGGCAGAGAAAGGAAACTCTGGTGTCTCTTCTTCTTTAGAAGGGCACTAATCCCATCAAGGAGATTGCACCCTCAGGACCTCATCTAAACACATGTCCCGAAGGCCCTGCCTCCAATCCTATCATATTTGGGGTTAGAGCTTCAACATATAAATTTTGAGGGAAGACACAAACATTCAGTCATTCAGTAGGTAACAAGCATGTTACTACCTTTGAGATTTGCTGATATATTCTGTATATCTTTGCTCTTATCCTTAGGAAAGATACAGTCACCGCACTCATGTTTTAATGTGTTTGTTGTTGTTGTTGTATTTTGTTTTTTTGTTTATCCTCACCTGAGGATATTTTTGGACTCATTTTTAGGGACAGTAGAAGAGAAAAAAAGACAGAGAGAAACATTGTTGAGACAAACATCAATGGTTTGTCTCCTGCATGAGCCCAAACCAGAGCCTGGATTAGGGAGAAGCCTGCAACCAAGGTACATGCTCTTGACGAGATTCAAACCCGGGACCCTTTGGTCCACAGACCAACTCTCTACCCACTGAGCCAAACCGGCTAGGGGTGTCACTGCACTCTTTACCTCAAGAGTCCAAGAGGTAATATACTTGAAATAGAGATGCAAGGTATAATGAAAACATAGCTAGAAGAGTTCAGTGCAAATCATATGCGTAATTTATGTTTTTATAATAGTCACATTTAAAAAAGTAAAAAGAAAAAGGAACTATTAAATTTAATAACATATTTTGTTTAACCCAATAGATCTAAAACATTATAATTTCAACATGCAATCAATATGAAAAAAATGAGTAAGATATTTTCCTTTTTTTGTGTTAAGTCTTGGAAGTTGGTGTACATTTTATTAATATATTTATGACACATTTCAGTTAAGATGAGCTACATTTCGGTGCTCAATAGCCAAGGGTCTATGTGGGACAGGGGCAGAGCTACAGTTGCTAGATGAACTTAGCTATGTCCCCAAGCCCACCTTCTTAACCCTTCTGAAATTAATTCAACTGCCTATACTGTGCCTGGCATACCACATGTATTCAGTACATTTTATGATTAATTTTTCCTTCTGTAAATCGAGAACAACCCTATACATACCATGAGAGCTGGTGTAAAGGATGAATAGAGATGACCCATAGAAAGCATTCCATTTTTTCATTTAACTACAGTTTATGGAGCCTACTGATTGTCAAAGCACCATTCCCGGAGGTGGGGAGAGCTCAGTGAACAAAACAAGGATCACAGAGTTTATCATCTAAACTCTGATTTCATGGAGCTTATATTTGGGAGATATGATAAACCAAAGTAAAGTAATAAATGATATCAGATATTAAAAGTGATACATGAGTCCAGTGAGTGATAGAAAAACAGAGCAGAAAGGGGATGTGTGGGAGGACACTTGGAATTTTAAGTAGGGTTGTTAGCCCACCAAGGAGCTAACCATCTGAGTCAAGATTTAAAGAGCATCCCATGGCCGAAACCAGTTTGGATCATTGGATAGAGCGTCTGCCTGCGGACTGAAGGGTCCCGGGTTCGATTCCGGTCAAGGGCATGTACCTTGGTTGCAGGCACATTCCTAGTAGGGGGGGTGCAAGAGGCAGCTGATTGATGATTCTCTCTTGTCAATGTTTCTAACTCTCTCTCTCTCTCTCTTCTTCTCTGTAAAAAATCAATAAAATATATTTAAAAATAAAAAATAAAAATAAAGAGCACCCCATGAAGATACCTGAGGGAACAGCAAATGTTAAGGCCTTGAGGGAGAGAAGCATGCCCACCGTGGGGGAGGAACAGCAAGGGCCAGTGTGTCTTGAGGTGTGAGTGAGAAGGTGTCAGGGAGGTAATGGGGGAGGCAGGCCTGCGCCTTGAAGGTTATTTTAGGGACCTCGGCCTTCTCCAAGGAAGACAGGGAGCCAGGGAGGGTATGAGCAGAGAAATGCCTTGGTGTGGCTCAGTCTCATGGGATTGCTAGGAGTGCTGTGCTGTGAATAGACTACAGTGGGGAAGTGCTCCAAGGGGAATGCCTTGGCCTCAGGCCTTAGTGGTTTGGGGAAAGCAGGCAGAAACTGACCCACCAGCCTTGAACCTTCTGCCCAGGGTTCTGAATGGGTGGTCCCACTGATCTGCCCTGTGGAAAGCAAGCTGTGCTGAACCAAGCTGTCCTCCTCCCTCACGTGGGAGCACCAGGAGTGCCCAAGGAAAGAGAGGGAGGCTGAGTTTGCTCTGCTGAAGCTTCTCTCATCATTGGCAGCCTTTGTCTCCTCTGTCTCTCTCTCCCCCTTTTTGCCCAAAACACACAAAAAAAGATTCATAGAATCTAGATTCCCCCCCCCCCCCCCTTGAAATCCCTACATTTGGATTTGCAGATGTGCCAATATTTGGATTTGCTGAGCTGTAAATCAAACTGGTCTCTGCCCTGGAACTGCCTGGTGAAATGCATCTTTCATGAGATGCTCAGATTCCCCAGCACAAATCACACTCCGGTTCAACATCAGCCATAGGAGGCAGGGGCCTCCTAAAGCAGCCAGCCTCCAGGAGGGACTGGCCTGGTGCTTACCCTCCGGTGAGCCCTCTTCCGGGACCAGTCTGAAAGCTGCCTCACAATTCAGCCACAGGATAATGAATGGGGGAGAGGGGGAATGGGACAAGGGGAGGGTCCCTTTTCCTTTCATCTCCTGGTCTTCCCTACCCACGGGGCAGACTAGCCCAGCCTTCTTGAGACAGCCTGCTGATTTGAGGGAAAAAGCCAGTAAGATACAGATGCCAAGGAAAAGGATGCCACTCGGCAGCCTCTGAGCTCTGCTCCTTAATCTGAAGTCCTAGGAGTAATCAGCCCAGGTACCTCACCTCCTGTAAAGAGAACACAAAGAAGAGGGAAGATTCCAAGGCAGCTTCCAACAGTTGAGGCCTCTTTTATGGGCTGGCCCAGGTTATGCAGCAGCTGCTCTGCATATAACTTCGCCTGGAAATCTCCTCCCCACCCCCCGCCCCCAATGTCCCCAGCTCCACGTCCATGAAGCTCTTGGTTTAGGGAAGGCAATGACCTCGATAGGGAGGCACCAGGTGGGCAGCCAGCTGTCCCAATTGGCCCAGGATATGGGTCTTTTAGTGGTAAAACCAGGATAGTCCCAAGCAAACCAGGACAAGTTGATCGCAGTGCATCTGGAAGACACGCTGGCCCAGCCAGTCCGCAGAAGGGCTGGTGTCTGGCTGAACCCGCAGGCCGGTGCCCCGGGGCAGCGTGACACAGCACAGAAAGGAGCCTTGAAATCAGGCAGATTGGAAACCAGCAAGATTCCTATCTCTGCCCTTTTGTACTCTTATCTGAGAACACAAACACCAGGATAGGTAGGATTTAGTAAGAGGATAGCCCCATCCCAAGGTGTTGCTCTCGTATTAAAACGATCATCTGGCTCTTACACGGTATGTGAATCATTTGAGGCATCTCTACACTGCCTTTAGGATTTACCAGGTGCTTCCACATACACGGTCTCATTTGAGAATTCACAGAGAGCAGAGAAGTAGCTTCAGTCCCACGTTAGAGATGGGAAAGGAGGCCGGAGTGGAGAAGAGACAGCTCCAAGGCCATGAACTTGGCAAACGGGACTTCAATCTGGGCCATCAGACTCCATCCTGCTACCTCTCAGCTCCTAAAGTCTGGGCAAAACCTCAGCAGCGGGTAACAGATGCAAGTAAGTCTGGGAGTTTCCTGGTGTAAGGGAGGTATAGAGAAACCTGATTCCCAGCAAACCCACTCAGCAACCTGCTGCTGCCATGAACCTGGGGCAAAGCTTGGGGACGGGGGCGGAGGGGTGGTGATGGCACAGGTAGAGTTCTAGATTGCATAATTACACATTTCTGCTGTTGATGCACCTATTGTGTACATTCTTTTTTAAAAACATTTTTATTGATTTCAGAGAGAAAGGGAGAGAGAGAAACATCAATGATGAGAATCATTGATTGCCTGCCTCCTGCACGCCCTTTACTGGGGATGGAGCCCACAACCTGAGCATGTGCCCTTGACCAGAATCAAACCCAGAACCCTTCAGTCCCCAGGCTGAGGCTCTATCCACTGAGCCAAACTGGCTAGGGTTGTACATTCTTAAACTACCCATTTAAAATGAGATCTCTAGCCGGGACCGGTTTGGCTCAGTGGATAGAGCGTCGGCCTGCGGACTGAAAGGTTCCGGGTTCGATTCCGGTCAAAGGCATGTACCTTGGTTGCGGGCACATCTCCAGTGGGGGGTGTGCAAGAAGCAGCTGATCGATGATTCTCTCTCATCGATGTTTCTGGCTCTCTATCCCTCTCTCTTCCTCTCTGTGAAAAATCAATAAAATATATTAAAAAAAAAATGAGATCTCTAGCACATCTGCAGGGTCCACGCCCTTGCCTCTAGGGCAGAAACTTCAATTCTTGACCATTCCCCACTGCCCTGGACAGAAATAGTGTGAGTCACCAACTGCCATTCAACACTACTTGTTTTATTGGGTGCATTCTCCGAGGAGGTGTGTGGGGTGTGACTCTGGGCTGGGTCATGGAGGAAGTGTGGGGGGATAAAGCCACAGCACAGCTGAGAATTCAAATTCAACTAACACTTCTTTCCCGAGTGGCTGCTCTTGGGAAAAGTACCTTCCGGGGCTTTGTCCTTTGTTTGCTAGGCTCCATCTGTGTGACCTTTCTCCTGCTCTCAATGGGAATTTCCTCCTCTCATTCATTCTCCACAGAGCAGCCTGCATGCCACCTCAAAACCCCAAAGCTCCCCACCTCTCATCTGCAGTTCCATGAATACAAGGAAGGAATTATTATAGGGGCAGGTAAGTTCTAAGAATGCCTTTAGCCTTCAGCCCTATAGTCATTTGCTGTGACAGGGATGAACTTTGAAAAACTGTTCCTTCAGAGAAACCAGTCACAAAAGACCACATATTGTATGATTCCATTTATATGACATGTCTTATTGTATGATTCCATTTATATAAATAGTCAAGACTATGGAGACAAAGTAGAGTAGTGGGTGTCTGGGGCAGGTGGGAGAAATGAGGAGTGACTGCTAATGGGTATGGGGTTTCTTTGGGTGATAATGAAAATATTCTAAAATTCTACTGTGATATTTGCACAATTTTGTGAATATACTAAAATTAATTGGATATCATTTAATGTATGTGAGTTGTATTTCAATAAAGTTTAAAAAGGAAAAATATAAAAACAGAAGATTTTAACTAAGTCATAAAGAAAAAGAACAACAAAAGTTATTTGGAACACAGTGTTGCTTTTAGGCCAAGTCCAAGGTTACTTTACCCAGTTTTAACCTTCCACAGATTTGAGGGATAAGACAGCAAGGCAGTTCCTCTGGGATGACAGCTCCCGCGGACTATTTTGAAGTGGTTTTGTTTATGTTATTTTTCACAGTGTTTGTCCTTATTAGATCTTTACCCCAGAGTGCTGGCTACACACTGTCATACTCCTGTGTCCTAGGGATTCTCTCACCGCCAGTCAGCCTACCCAGTGGCCAAACATAGCTGACAGTAGCAAAGGCTTCCCAGTCTAACAGACCTGGGGTCCCTGGCCATTGCCTTCCCAAGCTTCACTCCTCCCTACATGAGCTCACAGGATAGTGACAAATACCGTTCAGATAACCGCAGCCCCCAGAGCACTGTTATCTCAACAGGCGGTGGGGGGAGGGGGTCTCATCTAGTCAAGGTTTGTGGGATCTTACATAAATTTAACCTGCACAGAAGTTTCTTTTTCTTTTTTTGGAAAAAAATATTTTTATTGATTTCAGAGAGGGAGAGATAGAAACATCACTGATGAGAGAGAATCATTGATCAGCTGCCTCCTGCATGCCCCCCACTGGGAATCAAGCATGCAACCTGGGCAGGTACCCTAGACCAGAATTGAACTAGGGATCCTTCAGTCCTCTGCTCTATCCACGGAGTCAAACCAGGTAGGGCCGGTTTTCCGTGGGTCTGTTTATGCTGTGATCTTAGACTTGCTGACGGCCTCACTTCCATTCTAGCCCCGCTAATATTGATTATTCGGGCCCAACAGTACATAAGTAGATTGATCCCTGCCCCCAAACGGAAAAGGATCCCAGCAGTGTTAGTATATTGCTGTTTCCACTGGTTGGTACACACACTGAATAAATAATGGTGCTACCTGGAAAAACTTAGTCAAAAGAAGCAGTGATGGAAAACTGGGTAGAGGAGGTCGTGAGTTGCATTCTTAATTACACCAACAATTAGTTAGGGTGGTCCAGTGAATGAATACCTAAGCTTGTCTATTGTGAACCCTGCACCCCACTCAGATCCATTATTATTATTATTTTTTTTTTTCAAAAACAAAGAAAGAATCTTTTAGTGGCCTACATTTTAGGTACAAAACACCAAGGGGCAGGAAAGGGGGAGGGTGGAAGTGTCGTCTTGCTCCGGAGGTAATAGGCAATACTCCTCTCATTCTTCAAATCTCTCCCGTCACTTCCTTCTGTAAACCAGCTGGAAGGAAATATATCCACCAGGGGCCTCTGCTCATTTGTTCTTAATTTAAGAACCACTAAGGTAATCCCTACATCTTTTCTCCCCTCACCAAAGAGCTGAATACTTTCTCTCACCACCAGACCAACTAGCGGCTGGACACAAAGGAGGCTGTGAAAGGAACTTTTTGCCAACTTCTAGGGACATCTAATAAACACAGCGCTGGTCCTGGAGGCAAGCCAGGAATGAAGTCTCCCTTTCGCTTTACACTGATTCCTTTCTATGAAATGTTTTCCTCCCCGAAAGTTTCACAGCACTCACTCTGGAAATACCTCTAAACTGGCACACTTCTTGAGCTGTTCCACTAAAAAAAAAAAAAAAAGAAAAATCTTCGCTGTGATCATTGGCAGAAATATGTCCTAGGAAAGAAAATACCTCTGTTTGCTCCCTAAGGCCGGTCCCTCCCTGTCCAGGTACTCTGGCAAAGAGAAGGCCAAGGGTGAAAGCAAACAAGCAGTCAACTCTTATTCTCTCTCTCTCCTCGCTGCACTGGCAGGGGGCGTCAGCCTTCCCACCGGTTTCCAAAGCCTGCAGCTCAGAAGAATACGAAATGCGAACCAAGCCCGCAGCGCGGTGCCCACCGCAGGCCCCGCTCCAGGAGGGCACGCGGGGCTCCCCAGCGGCTGGCCAGGCACCTGCTCCCAGGGCGCCAGCCACGCGGACGGGCGCGCCGGGAGCTCCCCGGCGGGATTTAAAGCGGCCCCGCGCGGGGGCGTGGCCTGGGCGGGGCCCGCGGCCTCGGTGGGCCGGCCGGGGCGGGGGATCCCGGAGGCTCCGCGCCGTGCGGCTGGAAGCACCGGGTTCCGGGAGCGGGCGCCTGTCTCTTTAAGCGCCAGGGGCTGCGCTCCCGCCCGCCCGGGGAGCCCGGAGCCGGATCTGCAATCCCGTCCCTCCCGCTCCGGCGGCGCTTGTTGCTTGCGGGAGCTGCCACCGCCGCCCGGCCGGGTGGCCGAGCGCCTTCTTTCTCCTTCTCCTCCTCCTCCTCGCGCCACACCTCCCCCGGGAGCCGGAGGAGGGGGCACAGCCACCCCAGCAGGAGGTTCGGGGTGAACAGGCATTGCCCCCTCCCCCCCTCCACCTCCAAGTCCCGGGGCGCTAAGAAGCCGAGGGGGCAAGACATGCGGCGCTCCCCGCCGTCCAGCTCCGCCGCCGCCCGCGCCGGGAGAGGAGGGACCGGGGAGCACGCACCTGCAAACTCGCCCTAGAAGTCTCGGGGTGCAGCCACCCCACGGACTCCACCTCTTGGCGGGTGAGTGTGCGCAGGGAACCCGAGCTGGAGGGCACGCGGGGGGTGGGAGGGAGGGAGGGAGGCGGAGGAGGGAGCTCCCCAGGTGAGTCCGATCGGTCCCCGGGCTCACCTGCCTGGACTGTGCTGCGCCCTCCTCGCTCGCTTCCCCGGGGAAGGAGGCGTGAGGAGCGAGGGCGGTCTCTGGGGTTCAGTTAGAGCCCTGGGGTGCCAGCGGGGCTGTGCCAGGGGGCGCTGGGGTAAAGTTTCCCTTCCTGACCCCCGCTGCCCGGGCCTCGCAGGTTAGGGCGCAGGCGGAAGCGGGAGGAGCCGCCGAGGCCGTGGACTTTTGCCCGGGCGCGGTGCAGGGCTGGGGGCGGGGCGGCGCTGGAGGTGCCCGGCTTCCTGAAACCAGGACCCGAAACGAGGAGGAAGGAGGGGAGGAGGCTCGCTGACACCGTAGAATGGCTTCTCCAGTGCTGGATCCGAACCTTCCTCCCGCTCCCGCCCCTTAACAAACGGTCCTTTCCCCGGAGGGGCTCTCTGGGGCTTCCCTGCCTTCCTCTCCCAACAGGTGGTGCCAGCCCCTGCGCGGGCACCGGTGCCCATGAGCCCGGTGGTGGTTTCGCTTTCTCCCCCCATCCCGGCGGCGTGAACCCGTGGTGTCCGCAGCAGCGTGATGGGCAACCAGGTGGAGAAGCTGACCCACCTAAGTTACAAGGAAGTTCCCACGGCCGACCCGACCGGCGTGGACCGGGACGACGGGCCTCGCATCGGGGTCTCCTACATCTTCTCCAACGACGACGAGGAAGCCGCCGAGTCGCAGCCGCCGCCGCCCCAGGGTCCCCCGGAGGGCGGGGGCTCGCCCCAAGGCGATGTGGACGGGCCCCCGCCGCAGCCCTACGACCCCCGGCTGCACGAGGTGGAGTGCTCCGTGTTCTACCGCGACGAGTGCATCTACCAGAAGAGCTTCGCGCCGGGCTCCGCCGCGCTGAGCACCTACACGCCCGAGAACCTGCTCAACAAGTGCAAGCCCGGCGACCTGGTGGAGTTCGTGGCCCAGGCGCAGTACCCGCACTGGGCCGTGTACGTGGGCAACTTCCAGGTGGTGCACCTGCACCGGCTGGAGGTGAGCCACAGCTTCCTGACCGACGCGAGCCAGGGCCGGCGCGGCCGCGTGGTGAACGAGCTGTACCGCTACAAGCCGCTCAGCCCCGCCGCCGTGGTGCGCAACGCGCTGGCGCACGTGGGCGCCAAGGAGCGCGAGCTGAGCTGGCGCAACTCGGAGAGCTTCGCCGCCTGGTGCCGCTACGGCAAGCGCGAGTTCAAGATCGGCGGCGAGCTGCGCATCGGCAAGCAGCCCTACCGCCTGCAGATCCAGCTCGCGGCCCAGCGCAGCCACACGCTCGAGTTCCAGAGCCTGGAGGACCTGATCATGGAGAAGCGGCGCAACGACCAGATCGGGCGCGCCGCGGTGCTGCAGGAGCTCGCCATGCACCTGCACCCGGCCGAGCCGGAAGAGGGCGACGGCGACGAGGACGCTGCGCGGACTAAGCCGCCTCTCGAGCGCCCCCCTGAGCCCTGCTGGGAGGAGGAGGAGGAGGACCGAGTGGCGGTGGTGCACTGATGGGCCGGCTGGATGCAGATCTGTGAGAGGAAGCTGCTGCCAGCAGCCCGCTGCCCCTTCTCTCCATTCCTCTACCTTCACCTTCTGGGCCCCATCTGGGCTCCTGGGCCGTTTGGAAAATAGAGAGTTGGCGAAAGGCGTAGCCAGCTGTGGCTTGAGCTTGTTATTCTTGACAGAGGAGGAGGAAGAGGGTGCAGGTAGGAAGAAAACTTTGGTTGGGGGCATGGCTTGCCCACTCTTGCAATCTGTCTTCTTTCTGAGGTGGGGCACATTGTGGACATGCCTGACGCTAAGTCCCTGCTGGACCTGGCTCCAAAATCCACCCTTTTTATGCACACCGGGGTGGAGAGAAGTTCCGAGTACCAAGGCCTGCCATTGCCCCCTACCCTGGGCTTGGAGGATGCCCTGTCCTAAGGCCAGAGTGGGGTTGTGGCCAGCAGAGAGCCCCATATCCTCTGTCCCTGTGGAGCTGTGTGTGGGATCCAGGAGGCTGAGCGGTTTGTTTTACGGGACTCCTGGGATGCAAGCCTGGAGAAACCAGGACCAGCTTCTGGGAGCAACAGACCAAAAACCCAGCTGCTGCCTGTGAAGCGGAACAAAATGTCCAGTAAACTTGGGCTACAAGACAAAGAGTTTGCTACCTCCCTCCTCCCCGGCCCCACGTAATTCATCTCTGGAGCTGGCCGAGCCTCCTACCCCCGCCTGCTCCACCAGCCACTGCCCGGGTTATAAGTAAATCATTGTCATGGGCCGGCCAGGGGAAGCATTCAATTATGGCTCTGTTTGGCCGCCTTTGTTTCTAGCCTGGGATTGTAGGCATTTACAGCTGTGTTCCTCATTTACAGCTGTGTTCCTCGTTATCCACGGAGGGAATAGCCTTTTGTGTCTCTGATCTAATTAAACCTGCTCAGGCTGTGTTCACCCGCAGGCCGCACCTGGGATTGGCTGGTGCTGGCCACCCCATAAAGTGTCCACTACAGAAGCAGCCAAACAGGTTTGTCCTGGCAGGAATTAGCCAATCACTCCCACTGAACCCCGTTCCTGAACAAGGAAGGTGACCTTTTTAAAATGTAAGGCTTTCTCATTTTTGTTCTTCTGCTGTTAAAATCTTAGGCCCGAGGCAAACTTCAGCGATAAGATATTTATTTTGGCAGCGACACCTGATACACACCTAGTTCAAAAGTCTTTTAATGTGGAAGCAGTCTCCTGGGTGCTGGGAGAGGACACCCCTTCAGAATGCCTTCCCCAGAGAGCTGACGGCAGTCACAAATGCCACGTGGTGTAAGTCAGTGCCAACTCTGGCGACACTCCTAAAGCATTGGTTCCTGATTGTGGGCTCTGTTGGCAGCAGGCTGGCTAATAATACTCGTTGGATCTCCTGCTGAGCACTGGTTTGCTTTATGATGAGGCTTTAAACATTTTTTAAAAACCTGTTCCTTGTGTTCCTGTGAGCTCTTTCATGATGTGTGTCCTGGGCTTCAGAACGCGTCTCTGCCGCAAAATGACATGGCTAACGCTGTCTCAGAAGTTGAGCTGAGTTTTTCTTTCCGTTGGGAGTCATTAGAGATGACACTGAACATACACTGAACATGTCATTTTGCGACCTAATTCTCACACGGTTGGAGTAGAATCCTGTTTGAGTCTACCGTGTGGTCATCCTTGGGCCTCCTGCCTGGACATCTCTAAATCAAGGCAACAAGATTTGAAGGATGTCCTTGTATATTTTTTTCAGGCTTGGCATTTGAGGCCATAATTTTTTAAGACTTCATAGCACCTCCACATGACGTCATTTCATTGCAAGGGCATTATCTATGTTCCCTGCTTTTGCAGGCATCTCCAGACAGGTGCAATCACTCTGTTAAAGATGAACCACACTTGGCCTCAATCTGCATCTTTAGAGACCCACGCATCCCCTGTTGGGAATGTGAGTCTAGTTTCCGTGTTTAGTACCACTTAGTGTTTATGTCGTCTTGCTCATGGAGAGAAACATGGATACAGGCATTGAGGAGAGCTGCTCTACGTAAGAGATTTGGGCTTTCTTTCATGTTGAGCACAGGAGTGAAAGTTGGAAGGAATGACTAATGTGCAGGCAGCAGGAAGGAAGAACAGGCAATACTATACTGCCCAGCAGCTCTGGGCTAGCCAGCCAGCTCTCTTTCCCACTCCCCCATCGCTGTCTCCCTCCTTTGCTCTCAGCTGGAAAGTGAATGTCATTGGTCACATTGAGGTATAGCGGTGACTATCTGTTGTTGCTAACAAACTGCTTTCTGTGAGAAGGGTCAACGTGATGAAGAACGGTAAGATCTACACCAAGGTCACATTCTGCCTCTAGCAAACAGGTTTTTGGTGACAGAAGAGGAAATAGATCTACTCCATGTGCTGCTTCCCCATGTCAAGCATTTCGTACAGGGTACCAGAGGTGTGACATATGTAAGACGTAGGAATTGTGATGCCATCGGAAGTTTTTGTAGGCTCATAAAGCTTTAGTAGAGCAACAACCAACCAGCAGAGGTGCCAGGAAAGGAGAAAGGAATCTGCTCTCAGCTCTTTCTTCATCATGGCAGTGTTGTCGATGAGTTTTTGATCCTAGGCAGTGGCTATATCTGGCCCTTAAAATATACATATATATTTAACAATTTTTGTTTCTCCTTAGGATTAAGACTTTAGAACTGTTTTGTACTTTGAATTACACATGCTCTTTGAAGGAAAGGAATATCGATTCTAAGGTTCTTCAGAGGCTCTGGCAGGGATAGAGGACGCCCGAGTGGAGCGTATGCTAAGTGTAATCAAACAAATTCTATTTTCTTACCTGAGCAGCTATTTTATGGGACTGCTTATGTATGTCCGAGGAGCCCACCACTTCAGCCACACAACTTTTTGTACTGCAAGAACTCAACTTTTTGTAGCTTTTATTTCACATTTAATTTAAAATAACTAGAGCACTAAAATGCCTAGCGGAAGATTTTCCTCCAGACCTGTAAGGAAATTTTATGAAAAATGACCCGTCAGTGGTTAAACTTCTCATGTTGTTGGTGCTTCTGACCCTAATAGCACCACCAGACAACACAACAAACCACATGGAAACATATTTTTGGAAGCAAAACTTTAATTTTATACGACATATGCTATGGAGAGTGAAGAAAATTTAAGGATTACTTGTTTTCTATTTTTTTCTTAACAAAATGGAATCCACTGTGTCGAAGACTCTTGATATTATGTGATTGTCTAACCATTTTTTATATCAGTAAATTGAAATAAAATCTAGTATGATCATGGTCATTGAATGGATTAGTCTGAAAAGTTATATTTCATTTATGATTTTTGAAAATCAGGGTAACTGTAAACTTTTCGTTGTGTTTTGTTCTTCAATATACTTGTAACCATGGAGAGTTCCATTGATGAACATGATAATTTCCACATGTGTTTTATTTCTCAGTGAACTGTGTAAACTTTAATTTTGTTGAAGGTTATATGTTAACTCTGTTAATGTTCTCATACCACTTCTTGAGAAGGAAGTTCTGATTTGAAATTGTATCATTTCCTTCAAAATGAAGGGCAGTACTTAGTTAAATAAAAGATTGATAACATCTTTTAAACCATTTCCTCTTTACTATGTCTTATTAAAATAAAACCTGTCAGGTTCTTTTGAAAAATGCTTCGAGAGTTCCCAATAAACCATCTATTAGAGTTAACTGAATATATATATATATTTATATGAATATATAAATATATATACATATACTTGTATATGTATGTATACAAGTGAAATATATGTATTCCACTTGTATATATATATATATATATTCCACTTGTATACATTTTTTCCTCATATTTTTGGTCCATATCCAAGTTCATCAGCTTAACTGCAGTTTTTCTGAGAATATTGGTGTGTGTCATCTTTTCAACTGCTCCATAGACAACTGGATGAATTAATTTAGTGGCTGAAAACCCTCACTGCATTTATAGTGTGAGAATTAATGACCCTTTGTTTCTAGGCTATTAAATGTTTATGAAAAATGTCTCATGAACATAAATTTCCAATACACATTGATTTTCAGAATTAATGCAAATGTTACTGGAAACCACACACGTTTTGGAATCCACACTGGGGAGTTGAGGGATTAAGGTCAGTAACCCATGCGGCCTCATAGGTATTGTAGTTTCAGAGTCCCAAAGAGCACGGGCTCAGCGAGTAATTTCATCATGGAAGATGGGCAGGTGTGATCATGTGGCACTGTTGGCATGATAAGGAAGGGATGCATTTGCCAGGAGTTGGTAAAGGAGCAGATGTGGCATCTGGGACTGGTATGGGGAGCCCACCTGCACTTGAAAATGCTACCACAATCCTATGAAGTCCTAAAGTCTGAGTTTTATCAAAAGATCCCTGTGAGACTTTTGAATAGGGAGAAAGTTGATTGCTGAAGGTTGTAAGGAGTGAGGCCCTTTTTCCCTAGAGTGGGAGTCCTTGGTTTGAAAGGTACGCATTGCACAAGGAAGTAGGGGGAGGGAAGCCGACTGGAATGCATATTTATTCTTGGGTGATTTTGGTGGAGGCTGCTGTTCCCATTTCTCCTGAGTGGACTGAGCTTGGTTAATGTAGGAAAATGACATGTTTGAAAGCATTTAAAAAGCTCAAAATGAACAGTCTCAAAATATGTGCAGAAGGGCTTTTATTTCCTTTTACTGAATTTACTAGCAAAACTGCTGATTGAACAAATACAGCAATTTTATCTGCAGAGTAGGTGCAAGAGTGATTAGTGTCCATTTGCAATCACAGCGGGGTCCTAAGTATTGATGAAGGGTTAAAGGATGTTGAGTCATAGCCTGGGTATTAGAACATGTAGAAGTTAGACAAATGGAAACCTCCAGAGATAGTCAGTACTGCTGAGCTTGTTCGAAGGGGAAATCGATTTCACTCCTACAGAGAGGACAGAGTATGATAAAAGGTGGCTCTGTAAGTGCTCATGGTTGGTAGGATTCAAATACAGTAGATGTGTATAGATTTAGTTGGAGTATTCCTGTTGGAGAAATTAGATTAAAAAAATCCTTGAATTTGCAAATGGTGGAGAATGGGGCAATACTAATATTAATGAGGCACTTAACTGGGAGGCTCCCAAATTCTTATTGTCTAACATACAAAGATAACCTGACCTGTAGTTTCTTCTTTTTAAAAATTATTTTAATCTTTATTGAAATTATTACATATAGCCCTCTTGTGTCCATGGGTTATGCATATATATATATATATATATATATATATATATATATATATATATGATTTTTGGTTGATTATCTCCCACCATCCATACTCCCCCACCTTCCCTCTGAGACTCCACACTCTGTTCTATGTTTCTATGTCTTTGGCTCCTATATGTTCATCAGTTATTTTGTTAATTAGATTCTATTTGAGTGAGATCATGTGATACTTATCATTCTCTGTCTGACTTATTTCCCTTAGTATGATACTCTCCAGGTCCCTCCATGATGTCTCAAAGGGTAAGAGATCCTTCTTTTTTACTGTTGGATAGTATTCATGGTATAAATGTACCACAGCTTTCTTATCCACTTAGGCTGTTTCCAGATGAACATTGGGATGCATACATTCTTACTGATTGGTGCTCTGGATTTCTTAGGATATATTCCTAGAAGTGGGATCACTGGATCAAATGGCAGTTCCATATTTAATTGTTTTAGGAAACTCCATACTGTTTTCCATAGTGGCTGTACCAGTCTGCAGTGTACTAGGGTCCCCTTTTACATCCTCGAAAGCACTTGTCACTTGTTGATTTGTTGTTGGTAGCCATTCTGACAGGTGTGAAGTGACACCTCATTGTTGTTTTAATTTGCATCTCTCAGATGATCAATGACTTTGAGCATTCTTTCACATGTCTGTCAGCTGTCTATATGTCCACTCTCGAGAAGTGTCTATTTAGGTCCTTTGCCCACTTTTTAATTGGATTGTTTGTCTTTTGTTAAGTTGTATGAGTTCCCTATAAATTTTGGAGATTAGCCCCTATTGGATATATCATTGGCAAATATGTCCTCCCATGTAGTGGGCTCTCTTGTTATTTTGTTGATGGATTCTTTTGTTGTGCAGAAGCTTTTTATTTTGTGGTGTCCCATTTGTTTATTTTCCCTTCATTGTTTAAGGAGATGTATTGGTAAACATATTGCTATAAGAGATGTCTAATATTTTGCTGCCCATGGATTCTTCTAATATTTTTATGGTTTCCCACCTTACATTTAAGTCTTTTATCCATTTTGAGTTTATTTTGTGTTAGGTATAAGTTGGTGGTTTTCATTTTTTTGCATGTATCTGTCCAATTTTCCCAACACCATTTCTTGAAGAATCTGTCTTGACTCCATTGTATGCTCTTGCCTCCGTTGTCAAATATTAATTGAACATAGTGGCTTGATTTGATTTCTGGTGACCCATAGTTTCTATCCTCATGTAACTTATATCCTAATAGGTAAGGCAGGATTAGAGGATTCTAATTGTTGAGCCAAACTGAATGTAAAGTGTCTGACCTAAGCACACAAAATCGAATAGTGGTTAAGGCTTTGTAGTCAAACTCCCCTCTAATCTAGGCTCTGCCTACAATTAACCTTGGGAGAACTTTTGCATTTGCTTGAAAAAAAGTATTTTGTCTTCTGTACTGTGTGGCTTGTGTCACTGGATTCATTAAACTCTCCCCATCTAAGTTGTATTTGAAAAATAATATAATAAACTAATATGAATATATTATAATTGGACTATAATAATGGTGTCTACTTCAAATAGATGTTGTGAGCACAAAAGGAAACAATGGCCATAAAGTCCAAATCAATACCTATTATGATTAGAGAAAATCTGGGCTATTGTGTGTGTTCAGAAGCCTTATTCAAATTATATAAAGTTACTGTCTGGGAGAGAGAGGTGTTCTTCCCTTTAGACTTGGAGAGTTTCTTAGCTAGATATAAGAAATTGGTAAGACAAGAGATAGTCTAGTCAACACTTTAGTTGTTTAGCCACTGCTGTCATGTTTCGAATGTGTCTTGAGCTTTGATCTTTGGTAGATGACCCGTTTAACTATTTTTTATTATGTTTACTCATTAATTCAAATATTTTCTGAGAACTTTAAAGGTACTAGGTGGTGGAGAGCCGGGGGTGGGGGTGTGGATAGGGAGGAATATTGCAGTAAGAATATTAACAATGATGAGGTCACCTTGCCTGCACTGTCTTATTTTAATCATCACACAGCCTTCTGGACAGATGTTAATATTTTCATTTCATAGTCGAGGAGACAGGTTTAGAGAAATGAGGTGATTTGTCCATGGTCATATAGCCAATAAATGGCAGCTTCTGGCCTGGAACAGGATTGCTGGTCTCCAAAGCCCCATGCTGTGAGGGCCACCTAGAGATCATCTGATACTCCCGCTGTTTTGACCAACTCTCCCTTCTCACCAGCAAGTGGAGTGCAGCATTATCTGAATAGCACAGATATTTGCTTCAATTCTTTTAAAAAATATATATATTTTATTGATTTTTTACAAAGAGGAAGGGAGAGGGATAGAGTTAGAAACATCGATGAGAGAGAATCATGGATCAGCTGCCTCTTGCACACCCCCTACTGGGGATGTGCCAGCAACCAAGGTACATGCCCTTGACTGGAATTGAACATGGGACCTCTCAGTCCACAGGCTGATGCTCTATCCACTGAGCCGAACCGGTTTCAGCTTGCTTCAATTCTTGAGGCAGTGACTCTGGGAGGCAGGTAGAGGAAGAGAGGCAACTTTGGGCCAAGGGAAATTTTACTTCAGTATCAAGAGTAACAATGACAAGCCTGGGGCGAATGTTCACTACCCTTTAATTGTTCTTACCCTCCCAGTGGGTACTGTGCTGTTCTCTGTTCAGATTTACTTCTGTCTGCCCTTTTGTGGCTCCATTTTCCCCTTTAGGTCAAGGTCTGGTCACACAGGCCTGCTTGGAACCATGGCTCTAACTCCTGACCTGCTGTGTGACTTTGGGCACGTCAGTAACTTCTTTAAGACACTTTGATTTATTTTAAAAGTGGGGCTATGCTGGCCACTATGGCTCAGCGGTTGAGTGTTGACCTATGAACCAGGAGGTTGTGGTTCTATTCCCGGTCAGGGCACATGCCCAGGTTATGGGCTTGATCCCAGTGTGTGCAAAAGGCAGCCAATCAATGATTCTCATCATTGATGTTTCTTTCTTTTTTTAAAAAAATATATATTTTATTGATTTTTTACAGAGAGGAAGAGAGAAGGATAGAGAATTAGAAACATCAATAAGAGAGAATCATCGATCAGCTGCCTCTTGTACACCCCCTACTAGGGATATGCCTGCAACCAAGGTACATGTCCTTGACCAGAATTGAACTTGGCACCTTTCAGTCCTCAGGCTGATGCTCTATCCACTGAGCCAAACCGGTTTCAGCATCATTGATGTTTCTGTCTCTCTCTTTCTATCTCCCTTCATTTCTGAAATCAATAAAACTATATTAAAAATAAGTAAATAAATAAGTACATAATAAAAAGTGGGGTTAGTAGGAGTGTGTACTCCATAGGGCTGTTCATTGCTTCCCATGAGACAATGTAAATCCAGTGCATCGTGGGGCACTGCAGTGTAGCGTGGCAGCCATGTCGGCTCTGCCATAAATGACTCTGCTATGAATATGATAGAGGACCTTGAGCAAGTCCCTGGCCGCTCTAGGACCCTGGATCTCCCATTCTGTGAGTGGATTACCAACTCCAGCAGGAGGGGTCTATGATAAGATTCCAAGCACAACTTTCGCCTTGGAATGGTTATAGAAGTTGCTAGGTGATCTACTAAATTATAATTCATTAACACTAATAAGTATTGATTCCTTGGCTATCGTAAATGTAAGCGAGTTAATAAGGATAATAACAACAAAGACTGAATTTTAGCAAGTGTTTTTATGGTGAAAAGTAGGGACACAAGTATGTTTTTGTACTAACAAATTTTGTTATGATCTTATGTTAGGACCAAATTTGGGCCATTGATGGGAAAGAAAGGTGATGATAAGGCTAAATTAAATATTTTTTTGTTTCCTTTCTTTTAGAGAAAGTATTTAGAATTCTTTTGTTTGTTTTTAGTTTAAATTTTTGAACACTGATTCCCCCCCCCCCCCCCCCATACTAGAGTACATTTCTCTTTGTTACCTGGTTCTACTCTTGGCCAATTCATGGAGTTCTCCTGTATTTCAATGGATATGCATGACTTATTCTACTTTATTTTAATAAGAGCAAGGTTGTTCATAAACTCATCAAGCATCGAATGGTGGCAGTTCTTTGGGCCAGTAATTTCACTAATTTCTTCTCCGTTTCTCACATGGGGGTGAGGAGGGGTCCAGAGTAGATTTCCTGTGGCAAGTTGAACAGTTAGGGGAGGTCTTATCTGAGCAAGATTCTGAAAGAATCCTGCTCCCATCTCATCAACGCTTTAGGAGTACATCACACACCTCTTTGTGTGACAGGGAAAGGGTGTCTGTGAGAACAAATATTATACAATGCTTAGTAAATCCTTTTTTCTTTTCACAGTGCTGGTAGAGATTTCAGCTAACTGGGGGGCATTAGTGAAAACTCTGAAGAATATTGATTTTACCGCAGTCACGGGGTTCTCTTATCTTGAGCACCACCGTCACCCAGCCGACTTGAGGCAGTTCCAAACAGCGGCAGTCTGGTGAGGATTGGGGCTGCTCTGTGCTTTCAGGAAGCTTAGAGGCAGTGTGGAAAGCACTGGCCAGTGTTGGAGTCAGTCCCAGGACAGTCACCAGTACCTCCCCTTTCTAGGCCACCTGGGCAGATGACCTCCCCTGGCTCAGGAGGCTGTGTGATTCAGTTGTAAAGGGGGGGGGGGGGGGGGGGGCGGGAGGTAATACATCATCTACCTTGTGGGGATCTAGAGTAGGTGGAGCTATCCATACATAGGTCAGAAGTAGTCCTGGCACAAAGTTGCATGCTCAGGGATTGCTTGGTGTCATTATCCATTTCTCCCTTTTCCAGTTTCGCCTGGTGTTGATGACTCAACACCAAAATCTCACAGGTGAACTTCAGATTGGAGCAGGTGAAGCCAAACTTGACCAGAGTTTGGTCACAGATGGCAAAACATTTGGTTTTGTAATGGTTAATGCTATCTGGCCCCAGGTGTTTGGGGAAGAACCATAAGTATGTGTATAACACACCAGCAAGCCAAGGGCATCATTTCATCTGACTCTTTGGTTTGATAACCTACTAGTAAAAGGTGGACCTCAGGCACTCATATCATTATGAAGCTATAATTGATTACCTTCCTGGGTAATGCCTTTAAACCCAGGAATATCTTTTATTGTAATAATATCATTTATTACCTTTTCTTACATTTTAAACATAATATGTGCTTAATATAAAATAAGTTCAAATACCAAAGTGCATGACATAAAAGTGAAGGGCATCCTCCAGCACGCCCAGTCTCCCTGCTCCGCCTCTAACAGACTTATCAGTAGTGGGTGTGTCGTGTGTTCCTTCTAGACATTTTTTCTATGAATATTCAGATATGCTATCTGCATATATTTTCCCCAGTTTTTAAAAATTAGATTAGGCTACCCATATTATTCTGCCACTTTTTTTACTCATCAATAAATTAAGACTTTCTTTTATATTAGTACATAACATGTCTAAAACATCTCTTTTTAAACAGCTGTTTAAGTATTTCACAGTTAATAAGCTTTTATTTCTTATTTATGAGGCTCAGTGCAAGAAATGGGTGCACTGGTGTGGTCCCTAGGCCTGGCCAGTGATAGAAGCTTGAGTGTGTGGCATGGAAGGGCAGGTCCCAGCTGACCTCTGGGCCCTGGGGAACACCTGGGCCCCGGGCCCCTATGTGCTCCCCTCCACCTGAGTCATGGCGCCCAAGTCCCCATGCGGAGATGCCATGAGCATGGCCGGATTCCGTGGGCCCGGGCACAGCATGGGCCTCTGGGCCACCCAGCAGCACCGCACAGAAGCCCGGAGGGCAGCGTGCTCTATCCCAGCTGGCCTCACAGACCAGCTTCTGTGCGAAGGCCTGGCTCACCCAGAAGAGGCTGCATGGGGTAGGCTCCCCTTGGGTGCCAGTACCTGAGCATGGGGCTTACCTGGCACGCGCAAGCCTTGGCATCTCAGGGGAGGGTAGCAGGGGGAGTGGCAGCGAGCTCAACAGATACCCCATATTCTCACTGCACCTCCGTTCCTGTCACCCCCACCCCGAAGTACAATAGTTGGTGAGAGGTCCAGCCTCTGCCCAGGCTCCACATCACCTACACCTGCCATGTTTTGCTCCACCCCCTGGTGGTCAGCGCAAGTCATAGCAAGCAGCCGAACTCTCAGTTGAACATCTGCATAGCAGACTTTTATTATATAAGATTCTCTCTTCGATGTCCATTCAGTTTGAATGGACATTATTTGAAGAAACTATTCAATGTTTCCTAATTGTACTACAAATGATACCACAAACATCTTGCTATACATGTCCTTGGCATACGTGCGAGTATTTCTGAAGGATATAATTGTTGGAGTGAAATTTCTGGATTTAAGGCTATGCAAAATTTATATTTTAATAGGAACAACCATATGGCTCTCTATAAAAGATTGTGCCAATTTACAGTAATGCTAATAACATTCTCAAGTGTTTGAAAATGTTTGTTTACTCATCGGTAAAAAAAAAAAAAAGTATATTATTGGTTGATTACGTATCTATGAGAGTTTTATTTTTTACCACTTGAGCTGTTCCCATTGGTATCACCAAGAATTCTAATCAGTGGTTTACCGGTTCTATTCTATTAAAGACATTCTAATCTCTCAGCATTTGGCTATTGGATCAGCTTGGCAAATTATAGAGTCCAATCTATGAACTTAAATGAACAGTAGAAAGTAGTGGTGGAAGGTATCCAAAATCATCCTTCTTTTAAAAATGTAAATCAGAGTGTTTTCCACCCTTTAGTGGTTTCCAATAGTGCTTAGAATGAAATCAAAGTTTCTTCCTGTGGCCTGTTGGCTTGCACAATCTGGCCTCTGCTTATGTTGCCCACTTACCACTCCCCCTTACAGGGTATACTCCTCCTTCACAGGCTTAAATTTATTTTTCTAAACTCCTTACTTTAGAGCTGTATTTGTGTTTGTGTGTATGCGCACACACGCATACACATAAAAACATTATCAAACAACTCCTAAGTGTGCTATGATGACATGTAGTAAGATTATGTGGTAGGCAAACTAATGGTCCCCACCCCCAAAGGTGTCTATATCCTTATCCCCAGAACTGTGAATATGTTTTCTGACCAGTCCAAATCCAAAAATTAAGAATTCACTAGGAAGGAGAGCAAATACTCAGAGCCTCATATTTTCACCAATGTACCCCACATCACTTTGGACAAAACTTTCCTTTGAATGCCTTTCACGTCCTCAATCATTGCTTTGGAAATGCAATGTTTGCCATGTGCTTGGTGCATCCACAGCCCTGGATTAGGTGCTCTGGGGAGATTGGAATTGTGTTCAGAGGTATAACTAGTGATTCAATAGTTGTGTTCTTGTTGAGGAAATCAAAGAATCAGAAGGAACTTGGAAATAGTAGAGACAGAATGAGACATTCAGCTGTGATGCGTAGTTAGGGGTAAGATGACATTTGGATCACCTTGGTTATCTGCAGCAATGACAACTCATTTTTAACCTGATGCATTTCTAAAGCACGTTTCACAGAGTATCACATTTGACCTTTGCACCCTTTCCTTAAGTATCTGACTATTTTCCTTGAAGAGGTGTGGGAATTGAGCCTCAGAGAAGGGGAAATACAGTGTTAGTTGAGCACATGCTATATGCCAGCCACCGAGTTGGAACCCTGACATGATATTTCATTTACTCTCCAGCATAACCTGGGAGGTTGTCACTGTAAGTCTCATTTTACAGATACAGTTATGACTCGTCCAAGATCACTGAGCTGTGAAATGGACCAAGCAAGGTTCCGCTCCACAGTTACCTGACTCCTGGGCCAGTGGTCTTTCTGCTGCATTGCCATTACTCATAGCAGTTACACTGTTCTGTAAGCATTTCCCAAATCTCACAATTTTGAGGGCTTCCCTCCAGATTGCCGCAGTGCTGCTCAAAGTTGAAGCCTTAGCTCTTCTTCAGTGGTCCCTGTTCCTCTGAAAAACAAATTGATGAAGGCAAGAAACTGAACACTGAGAGATGAGAGAGCTAAGGGGAGCCGGGGGTCCCATGTACAAGGAGCTTTGGTTTTTACTGTAACGTTTTGTTCGGGCATCATTTCCAAGTCACTTGAATAAGCACCGTGTAAAAGAACCTCTGTCTTCCTGTGAATGTCCTGTGCCCCGCATGTTTCAGGGTTTGAGCTTTGGAAGAGGGGCCACGCACAAATGAAAGAATCAGACAAGAAATAATAATTTGGAAACTGGGGGGGGGGGGGCGAGGCGGGAGCCCAATGCAAGAGGAAGGACTCTGCTTGTGCTCAGGCTTTGCCATCCTTTTATTCAGTTTGGGATCCACCTATAGCCCTTAAGCAGGCAATTGCCAGAATCAGACAGACTGTCTTATCAGTAAGGATTTACATGACTGTCTGGTCGGGAAGTTGCTTCAGCTGCCATTGTCTGGACTAAACAGTCTGTGCTTAGCTCTGACCTTTGCCAGGGCTCAAGGGTCACCAGCATTCTGGGCTCCTTATCCACTCCTCTCTGCTAGTGAAGATAATAGGCAGCTTACCACATCTCCCCTTTATGCAGATTCATCTTCTGTTAACATTTTATCCCATTTGAACAGTGCAAGTAGGATTACTGTTCCTATGACCATGCTTACCCAAAGACACTGTGTGGCTAGCAGCTTCTTTGTTCCTCATTTGAATTGTCCTGCACCCAGCTCTTGTATTTATCCTTCCTGACCCATATTCTCAACTTGAATTTTGTGTTATTGCTCAGAAGTCCCTTCTCTCTCAGCGTGTGGGCATGAATCTGGCTCAACAACTGATCAGCTTGAATTTGGATCGCTGTCCCACCACTTAGTAGCCATTGTAACATTTATTTATTTATTTATTTATTTATTTTTTTTTTGAGAGCCAATTTATTTTATTTTATTTTTTAAAAATATATTTTATTGATTTTTTTGCCCCCCTCCCTCCCTCCCACACATCCCCTCCCTCCCCAGAGTTTTGTGTCCATTGGTTGTACTTATATGCATGTATAAAAGTCCCATTGTAACATTTAGAGAGGCAGTTTTCTCGTCTGAGAAAATGGCCCAAAGTAGTACCTTCTGGAACATTTGTGAAGATTCCATGGAATCAGGTAAAAAGCAGTTTCATCCCAGCACCAAGCACAAGATAAATTCCCCTAGAAATGCAAACTCACATTGTTGAAGGCCCATATTCAAAAATATTGAAACATGTTCATATCAGTAGTTAAATAGCTGCATTTCCCTGAAACCCACCCCTCACCTCCATAGCATCCCCGTCTTCCTGGCACTGTCTTGGGACCCCCACCTTATAGGTAGTAGCCTACAGAGCTGGAGCCTCCAGCACTCTGCTGCAGCTCTCCGTGGAGCATTTTGATTGGTTGATGACTATAATCAATATCAATATCACCGCAGTCTATTAGTTTAGTGCCTATAATTACTATCACATCCACTTACAAAATATGAAGGAAGCAGGGGAGGGAATGAGGAACTTTGCCCTAAGTCACACAGAAAATGATGACTTAATCTTGAGACTATTTCATTTCCAAACCATGTCCATTCTCTGTGGAGCAGAAGCCCTGCCTCCAAGCCTGGTTCAACCCTGTGACCTTGGGCAGGGGGCTGCATCTCTCAGAGGGGGAACAGTGAGAATGATTCTTCCAGCTTCTCTGCCTCTCCAGGCTTTGAAAAATGCCAAGACAGGGAAACTTTCCTTGTCTTTGTGTTCAGGGCAAATGATTAAGTTCAGCGGTCCATTTTAGGCCAGAGATCAAACTCAACTCATTCATTATTCACAAAGTTGGAAACTTTGCTCTTCTCTTGAAACTGCTTAAACCCGTTGAGATAAGCCAGAACTATGAAGCTGATAAAAACAAACTTGTTGAAAATAACTAGTCAAAGCAGAGCATACAAATGTTTTCAGAGGGGGAATGTGAGCCAAAGAAAGCAAAGGCACAATGAAAGGAGGATGGCCTTGGGAGCCAGGTAGACTCCACTTAATGAGTTGTGTTCTATTGGGCAAGTCACGTAATAAGTACCCTGCATTTCATTCTTTATAAATGAGAATAAGCACCTTGAAGAGTTATTTAGAGCCAGACACAATGGGGGCACAGCCTAGGGCTGAGTGCCTGGCATCAGGAGTGAGAGTCCAAATATTTGCTAACCTGGACTCCAGGATGCTAAAGAAACCAGAGTCACTGTGAATCAGCATTCCACAAGTTCCCAGAGGCCCCCTGCAGGCCAGGAGTTAACCCTTTCCTTGTTAGATCACTGAGGACAGGGGAAATGGCTATTTCCCAACAGAATGGAAATCTTTAGTTTTTTTCTATTCTGATGCCTTGATTGCCCAGCATCCTTGGCCGGTAGTAGAAGAAAGAAGATACCCTCAGGTGATCCTTCATTATATGAGAACTAGTGGCCCACTGCACAAATTTGTGCACATTGAAAGGACATAAATTAGAATAAATATTTTAATATTGCTATTCACCCTTTCTTTATAATAGTGTCAACCAAATTCACAATCAACAATGACAGATTGAAACACACATGTGCAATTGGTGCTAGTGAGAGCTTTATATCTATAGATAAATTTGCTTAATTAGACCTGCTTTCTGATTTAGCTAAACTTTTTCCAGCCCAGTGAAGTACCCCAACTTCTCTTTCAGGTAATTGTCAGCAACACAACAGTAAATACCAACATGAAGCAGATTGTTATTGTAGATCACTCAGGGAGAAGAAAGGGTAAAATATCTAACTGCAGCAATGTTTGACTATATTTTGTGCAGTGAGAAAACCTAAAGTAATTTCTTTTTTAACATATTTTAAATAGTATTTTATTGATTTTTTACAGAGAGGAAGAGTGAGGGAGAGTTAGAAACATCGATTAGCTGCCTCCTGCACACCCTCTATTGGAGATGTGCCCGCAACCAAGGTACATGCCCTTGACTGGAATCGAACCCGGGACCCTTCAGTCCCAAGGCTGATGCTCTATCTGCTGAGCCAAACTGGTTTTGGCTTTTTAACATATTTTTATTGATTTAAGAGAGGAAGGGAAAGGAGAAAGAGAAAAACATCAATGATGAGAGAGGGTCATTGATTGGCTACCTCCTGCATGCCCCCTACTGGGGATCAAGCCTACAACCTGGGCTTGTGCCCTTGACTGGAATCAAACTTGGGACCCTTCAGTCCGTAGGCCTACATCATATACACTGAGCCAAACCAGTTAGGGCTGAAGTCATTTTCAAGGTCCACCATTTTTTCTTTTCAGTCAGATCAAGTTTCTAAGCTTTTTCAATCTCCATTTTCTGGCTAATGAAAAGAAAACAGGATTCTAACAAGTCTTCTAATTATCTACTCCAGGACTTCTGTGAGGATCAAATAAGATTAGGCACAGGAAAATGCTTCACAGACATTTGGTTACAGTGTGAAATGTTTCCACCTGGCTATAAAGCAAGTCCTGTTCCTGGGCTGAAGAAACTTCAAGGAGGCTAGTTAATAGGGAGAGTGAGCTAGGCATTACTACATGATGTTATTACCTGGCATCCACTGCCACTGTTTCTGGGTGGGGCTAGGTTGTGGGCTGCATTTTATGCTATGGAGTCTTGGCAGCATCGGCTATGATTTGGTGGGCTGTCGCTCTGAGATGGTGGCAGGGTCTGTGTCCCACTCAGGGGAAGCCAAAGGTTGCTTTGTTGGCTCCAGGTGCTTGATGCCATTTCTCTGTAAATGGCCAGTGTTTGTCATGGCAGCTCCTGGGTTGAGTGTCTGCCCCCTGGTGGTCAGTGTGCATCATAGCGACCGATCAGAAGGTCAGACCCTTAGTATATTAGCCATATATATATATATATATATATGAGAAAATGACAAGAGTCAGCTCATAATTTAGGGGTTGGTTGTTTCTAATGGTACAGAAGGGGTAAAGGAAAGTTGAAACCCTTTTCCTTCCTACTTCTTGTCCTTGCTCCCCAGATAATAACAATTAGTAGCAGATTTTTGTATCTCCTTCTAGAAATAGTCAATGAGCCTTTCTTCCTTTGATGCAGATGGAATCATAACATAATGATAGCTAATATTTATCATGTGTTTGCCATATGCATGGGAATAGATTAAACATCTTGTATGGACTGTATGTTATGATTGCCCTCATGATAATGCTGTGAAATAGGTATTACTTTTATCTTCATTTTTTCAGATGGGGAAACTGGGGCTAAATCACTTGCCTAAAAGTCACACAGTAGGTAAAGATAGGAAAAGAACACAGAAAGTCAATATATTTATTTATCTAATTATTCTGTTTTATATATTTACACCAGAGGCCTGGTGCCCAGATTCATGCACCAGTGGGGTCCGTCAGCCTGATCTGCACCTTCTTGCAATCTGGGACCCCTCGGGGGATGTCAGAGGCCCAGTGCATGGATTCAGCCTGATCCCCACAGGCCAGGCTGAGGGACCCCACGAGTACATGAATTTATGCACCAGGCCTCTAGTATGCATATAAGATCTTTGGTTAATATCTTCCTGCCCTCCAACCTCCCCTCTTCTCTCTAAGATTCATCAGTCTTTTCCATGTTTTCATGCCTGTGCATTGAGCATCTGACCCCTGGTGGTCAGTGCACGTCATAGCTACCATAGGTTGAACAATCAAATGGTGGAATGGTCAAAGGGCAACTGAGGCTTTTATATGTATAGATGTAATATTTATCTGTAATTTTCTCTTATTATAATATCTTTTTTTTTTTTTTTACTATTAGGATAAAGTAAACATCATAGAATGGTGCCACACATGTCTCTGAGGTTCTGTTTATTTTCTTTTATTATTTTTAGTTCTTTATACTTAGTAATCTCAATTTACCTGCCTTTTAGTTTATTAATTCTTCTGCTTGCTCAAAAATTCAGTTGAGTCCCTGTAGTTAAATTTTCATTTCTCTTGTGCTTTGCAACTCCAGAGTTTACTGATTTAAAAAAATAATTTCTATCTTTTTTATTTATATTTTTGATTTGGTAACACATTTTTCTCATACTTCAATTCTTTAGACAGTTTATTTTAGTTCTTTGAATATATTTATGATAATTAAGTCTTTGCCTATTTATTCCAATGTCTGGCCTTTTTCAGGAAAAGTTTCTGTAAATTATTGTTTCCTTTGTATGGACCATATTTTTCTATTTCTTTGAATGTCTTCCCTCCCTCCCCCCTCCCTCCCCTGCCCCCACTGCTATTGGGAACTGTCCATCTACAATAATACAGTGTTTCAACTATGGCAACCTGTTCTTTCTTCTCCAGGCTTTGTTGTTGTTGCTGCTGTTTTTAATAACTTAGTGGAATAATCCAGGAAAACCTGCATTTTTGTCATGTGTCACCACTATAGTCTCTATTCAGTTAGCTTAGTTAATTAATGACTAGACAGATAATTAAAAGATAATTCTTGAAGTAATAATCTCTCAGCATTTTCAGGGCTTTGAATGTGGTGGTAGTGGTAGTGGTGGTGGTGGTGTGTGTGTTGTGTTTCCAGTGATCTGCAGGCAGTCTCCAACTCCGTCTTATCCTTACCTTTCTGCCCATGAAAATGCTGAGGATACTCACAGGAGAGAGTGGGTTTTTCCTGGGCATATGTACAGTCTTGAAATTGCGGATGGGCTCCTAACCCCACAGGAATAGGTATTAGCTTTCCAAAGGTTCCCATTACCTAGTTTTTCTTTTTAGAAATCTTTGGTTAGCTTCATGTGAGCTCCAACTGCTAACACCTCCTCAGGCAGCTGTGATTTTAAACAATTGCCACTGATTTTATTTGACAAATACTCTGTGAGCAGGGCTCTTTACAAAGTGTAAGCTGTAATTAGGTCAAATAGAGAAAACCCTTGAAAGTGGAGCTTCTTGAAAACTGCCAGATGGGTCAAATAGTGCAAATTCTCTGGGAATGGGACTTCTGGGGAGCTCCAAGCCATCTTGTTTCTTTCAGTAGCTACTAAGTTGATGGTCTCACAGCTACTATGGTTGAGACACTGTTGGCTCTCAGTACTACTGAATTGCTAGGGAGAATGTGATGGGCATAAGGCAGGTTAAAATGCCACAAGACTCACTGTCCCTGCTGAGACTTAACCATTGCTCATGAGTAAATACTGCTTGGATTGTTGCAAGCCATTGGTGATTTTCCATAGTTCTGAAAAAGTTAATAGGATTTTGATAGTTTTCAAAAGTGTTCTCATGAGTTTTTATGAAGAAGTGAGTTTCAGAGCTCCTCAATTGATCATTCCAGAATAGTCAATTGCATTCACTTTCTATAGTTATGCAACAAAATTACCAAAAATTTAGCAGCTAAAATAACACCCATGTATCATGGCATAGTTGTTGTAGGTTGAAAGTCTTGGCATAGAGGAATAGTGTTTTCTTTTTTTTTCTTCTTTCTTTTTTTAAAATATATTTTATTGATTTTTCACAGAGAGGAAGAGAGTGGGGTAAAGAGTTAGAAATATCGATGAGAGAGAATCATCGATCAGCTGCCTCCTGCACACCCCATATTGGGGATGTGCCAGCAACCGAGGTACATGCCCTTGACCGGAATCGAACCTGGGACCTTTCAGTCCGCAGGCCGATGCTCTATCCACTGAGCCAAACCGGTTCCGGCAGGAATAGTGTTTTCTGCTCAGGATCTTGAAAGATTGAAATTAGTGTGTTGGTGGGGCTGTGTTCTCTTCTGGGGCCTGAAGTCTTCTCATTCAGGCTGTTGGCAGACTGTAGGCTGTGGTTGTAGGAGTGAGTCTCTGGTTTTATTTTCTGTGTGCTTTTTGCTGGCTGGTGGCCATCTCAGCTCCTAGAGGCCTCCTTTAGGTCCTGACTGACAACCTGGAAGGGAATTGTTCAAAGCCAGCAAGAAAAATCTCTCTGTAGTCTGTGACAAGGGTGTCTTATGGGACCTAACATAATTGTGGGAGTGATAGGACTTGCTCACACTCAAGCAGTAGGGATTATATAGGGTGGCTATACTTGGGGATAAGGTTCTTGGGACCCTTCATAGAACTCTGCCTACCATAGGCTTAATTGTGGGTCTTCAAGCATTTGGCTACAAGGGGAACCATTGCCATCTGTATTTCACTTGTGTGGCTCTATTTCATAGAGCACTTTAATATAAATTAATCAAATGTAATCCTAAGCCCATTTTAGAGATTTGAACCAAAGGCTCAAAGACATTATATAACTTACTCATGAGAACACCGCTAGTGAAAGGCAAATTTATTCCTGAGTCTAAGTAGGGAGCTCTCAGCTCTACCACACACCTGCGTAGTATATGTTAAGGGTCAGGCCTTTGCGAATTTGGTTTCTATATGGAAATGAGGCCTCTTTTAGGGACTTCGTCTGTGGAACAGATTTCCTGGGCTCCTGCATCTCCTACATGCCTATTTGGGGAAAATACCTGAGCGTGGAAAATAGTATTAACCAGGAGTTTTGATAAAATGGAGTCTGCAGGGGCAAATTGCAATTTAAATAGCTCAAAAATTCCATTTGCTTCCAGCAATATATTCCGAATGTTCCCTCTGGCCCAGCTCAAAGGGAGCAGGCAGTCATCTCCTGCAGAAAGTAAATGGAATTTTTATTTTTGTCTCCGCAGTGCCTTGAAATCAGCAATCTCAAGGCTGGCAAATGGGCCTCGGTGAAGACACCATTGAAAGAACAGCAGAGGTTTAGAAGGTAGTCATACATATAGCCATCGGCCAAACTTATTCTCACTTCAGTGTGATGGCTTTGTGGGTGGTAGAAGTATTGGCCATTGCAGACCAGCCTTCTTACCTCCCTATACTTACCCTCTTGGTTCAATGTGTCCAATCATCTGAAAGGTAGTGGCTTTTCTTTAGCTCCAATTCCAACCTTTTAATTCGTCTGGGTCTTTCTATGGTGGTGCAAATGGCTGCTTATGGTCCTTATTGATCAATCCCTCAAAGGGCTGAGGACAGTGGAGCTGGGATCTTGGCTCCCTTTCCAGGTTCCTTTTGCCTAGACCCTGCACAACTCCCCCAGCTGCCTTGAGAAGGCATTTCTCACCTTCTACCAAGGCCATGCCCTTGCCTTACCATGGAAATAACTCAGTGGGTGACTTTCATGCTCCCCAGCTCCCTGTGCATCAGGCTGAGGCTGGATCCTGCCAAGACCACACCTTGCTTTGCCTCCTCCCTGCCCATCCTGCTTCCTGTGTTTTCTCTCTCCTGAGAGCCCTCCCCATCAGTGAATCACATTCACCCCATCACTGTCTCAGCGGCTGCTTCCATGCACTGACCTAAGACAGAGTGAAGAAGCTCTGTGTGCCTTTCCTCTGCCTCTGTTAAAACTGCCGATGTTAAAAGCATTGCATCCAGGAATTGAAGGCCTTGCTATGAAGAAGCATCCATTCAAATAAGGCAGTCCTACTTGTTCTCACTAATGTAGAAGTCATTTACCTCAGTCTCATTATGTGGGACATAGTCATACATACAGAAGGGCCTGCGAGTAACTGATCTGGATATTATAAAATAACAGGCAATCTGTACCTTCATTGTTAAAAACAAACCCATGACCAGTGTGGTTCAGTGGTTGAGCATCGACCTAAGAACCTGGAGGTCACAGTTCAATTCCCAGTCAGGGCCCATGCCTGGGTTGCAGCCTCAATCCCCAATAAGGGCGTAATAGGAGACAGCCAATTGATGATTCTCTCTCACCATTGATGTTTCTATCTCTCTTTCCCTGAAATCAATAAAAACATATATATATTTTTAAAAAATCATGCAGATTTCATCACAGGACAGATACAAATATATACAATATACCTGGGTAAAATGATGTCTCTTTATCATCTTACCCAGATGTTTACTATCTGGGCTGTTTACTGTCTGGATTACAGAGCTCACTGCATGCACCTCGCAGTGTTGCTGGGAAGACAAATGCTACAATACATCAACTGGGTTAGTACACATCAGGGCTTCCGACACTGGAGCTATTATTATGAAGGTCTTCCTGTGACAGGGAGCATGCTCTTTCAGTCTGGTTATAGAGCAATTCTGTCTCAAAGCTGAGCCTGAGCACAGATCCTTTTCCCTGCCCCCCAAACCCAAAACTCATGAACCTCAAATGCTGCAAAAATGAGTGTTGATGTTGTCTCTCACTACACTGAGTCCCATTTGGAGAGAAAGGGGATTGACTGCTGAACTGGTTGAGGGGGAGTGAGGAGGAAAGGGGAAAAGAGGGGAGGGCATGGTTTTCCAGGCATGGGGAGACGTTGGACAAAAAGATGGGAGAAGCATTTTCCTGAGCTCCTGGAGGTCTGTGGAGCACAAGGAGCCAGTCAGCCTCATCCCCATGGAGGAGGGGTGGCCATTACTGGTTGAATCTGGGGAGTACTGTTCATACATGTCTGTCCTCTTTTATGAAAATTTTATGAAAGTTTGAAATATTTAAAAATAAGAGTAAGGGTAGAAAAAAGTTAAATGAGAATGATTCCACATTGTGTAATGGAGTAGACATGATGTAATTTATACTACGCTTACCTCACTCAAATTAATGTGTAAATACTGTGTCTATGTGTGTATGAATTCATATATGTAAGTATATGTGTATGGATCTAAGATACATATGTTCACATAACATGTAATCCTTCTTATGTGTGGTTCTGTTGATTATGGAATGAGAGATCTGTGTATTCATCAATTCCTACCTTTGCTGAGAAGTCATTCACATCTACACACACTTGACACACATGCACTAACACACCATATTCATGTATATATTCTGCATATGTGTGTAGACATACACTCAACACTTTTGCATCTAGCAAGGTAACCAGGATGGTATGATGACAGGACCCGGATAATCTTTTTGCCACCTCCATTATTTGAGAAAGTTTATCACCAGATAGCTCCTTCTAAGCAGCACACAGGTCTTGAGCTTTCCACTTAAGAAAAGACTAGATGAGCCAAAATCAGTTTGGCTCAGTGGATAGAGCATTGGCCTGAGGACTGAAAGGTCCCGGGTTCAGTTCCAGTCAAGAGCATGTACCTTGGTTGCCAGCCAAGTGGGGGGTGTGCAGGAGGCAGCTGATGGATGTTTCTCTCTCATCGATGTTTCTAACTCTATACCTCTCTCTTCCTCTCTGTAAAAAATCAATAAAATATATTTTTTAAAAAGAAAAGAAAAGAACAGACTAGCTGAGAAAGCTGCACAGATAGCAAGGTGACCTCTGCTCGGCAAACCAGGCAGCCTCACAGGCCCGTAACAGCTGTTACAAAGGAAGGTGTAAAAGCCACCCCCTGTCCTCTCAGGGGAAGCTGTCCCTGCAGGGGCTGGCTGAGCCTTCCTAAGCCAGGTTGACCCTGGGCCCTGAGCTAGGTGCGCCAATAGTTTATCTCTAGGTTAGCTGTGATTTTTTTCTTCTACTTATTTTTCCTTGTTCTGTCAACGTTTCCGTCTGTAAAAGTTGGAATCTTTTTGTCTTTATTCTTACCATCAGAGGTCCATACTTTTTGCCCTCATCTCCATACCTCCCACCCGTCATTCCATCAAAATCTGTCTGTTCAGGGGGACAACCAGGTAAGATGACACTTAACAGAAAGTGGCACCTATGATCTGACAAGGAGGCTGCAGGCAGGGACTATAACTTGTGCTTACTGTGTCCCCAATGTGTGTTCATCCTCCTCCCACGCAACTTGGATGGTGGAGAAGGAGAGAGGAGTTTGGAACCAGGGGCCGTGAAATAGAAGGCATATCGCAGCTTTCCTTCAAGGAGTGAGCTGAACAGTTACAAATTGTTTTTATGAAATGTATGAACAGACAAGGTAGTAGACATTGCCACCTCCATTATTTGAGTGAGTTTATCACCAGACAGCTCCTTCTAAACAGCCCCCAAGTCTTGAGCTTCCCACTTAAGAAAAGACTAGATGAGAAAGCCACAGTGACCTCTGTTCAGCCCACCAGACATTCTGATGATCCATAGTGATGTGAAGCTCAGTCAAGAATCTAAGTTGGACTTCAAGCAAACTTACCCGAAATGCTCAGCCCTGGGATTTCTCAGGAAGTTGGGGGTTTCCCAGACAGAGTGTCAGCAGCATTCACACAGCTGGCCCCATCCCCTCTCCTCCTGCACTCTGGGGAAGAGAAACCCCTTTGGTTTCCTTGATCCTCTGGTTCTTACGGATGTTCTGAGAGTGCCCATAAAAGAGGTACTCTTTCACTTCCATGAGTGCAGGAATCCCAGCCTGGAGTTCCTGTGTCTCTGCAAAGTTCTGTGGAGCGTGTCCACGCATCTTCTGATATTTCTGCCAAGTTTGTATGTAGCTGTCCTGTGGGCTCTGTCTAAGAAAAGTTTTCCTACCTTTCAGGAGATTCCTGTGGTTGTACACATCCTTCGAAATGTTAAGAGGCAGTAGCCTGAGGGGTTTGTTGAAGCATTTTGTAAACCATACAGTGTATTTAGGCAAAAATCGGGGGGAAAATAAAACACTCATTTTCTCCTCTTACAGGACTCTCACTCTTTATGCAGAAATCAATGAGAGAGCTGTGTGTGGAGGCGGATGGCACAATCAAGGAGTAATGGTAAGTGAGGCTGATTGTAGCTAAGGTTCTGACACAAGTTGGCTTCCCGAATCTGTGTAGTCTCCACAGTGCTGGCCATGAGATGTTTAAAGAAGAATCCTCCACTGTCACAGACACAGCTAGAAAAGGACAGGTTGATTACAAAAAGTTTGATGGCTTTCATGTGCTCCCACAGACATACTCTCCCAAATACACCCACAAAACCAGAGAGTGAGTCTTCCTAGAGAATGATGCATTAGTAAGGTTCTCTCTGTCTTGCATGTAAATTTTGACAAGTCCCTTAATGCGCTAGCCTGTGTTTCCTTGCCTGTTATATCCAGGTGAGCTGCCTCATCTAACACTCCTTTAAAGGATGTAATAGTTAAATGGTAGAGCTGCTGGATCACTAAGGAAAAAAAAAAAAGCCTAAAAGAAAGTGGGAGGGGTTTGTGGTAAGAGATCAACTAAAGACTTGTATGCATGCATATAAACATAACCAATGGACACAGTAGATGAGTGAGGGCATGTGCGAGGGTGGGAGCGGCTGGGGAGAGGTCAATGGGGAAAAGGAGACATACATAATACTTTCAACAATAAAGAATTTAAATAAAAAAAGAATATAGAAACCTAGGCAGTCTAGTCTTAATGAAAAGACTCTGATTGTTCTGAACTGGCAACTATGACCAAAACAGCAGGTAGGCTGCTTCCAGGAAGAAGACAGTAACAGGCGAGGTGAGACCTGTTGAAGGTGGGTCTGGAAACCTGTCAGAATATTTTGTGTGCTGCTTTCAGCAAACTCCTGTGGTTGTATACATCCTTCGAAATGTTAAGAGGCACTAACCTGAAGGGTTTGTATGAGTTTGAAGTTTATTAAGTGGGTCTGACATGCAAGGGGCCAACGAGTGGTATGGATTTGGACCGGAAATCAGTTCATCAATCATTGGGAAAAACCCTGTGGACCTTTTCTATTTTGCTCATAGCTTTCTGGACACCTATTTGGACACTCAAGGGGCCTGAGGTCCCCAGGCCCCAATCTTACTGGGAATAAGCATTCTTCCTTGTTAACCATGTCGGAATGTGATGACTGCATGTGTTACCTTGCATGTGTAGACATTGCCACCTCCTAAACAGCCCCCAAGTCTTGAGCTTCCCACTTAAGAAAAGACTAGATGAGAAAGCCACAGTGACCTCTGTTCAGCCCACCAGACATTCTGATGATCCATAGTGATGTGAAGCTCAGTCAAGAATCTAAGTTGGACTTCAAGCAAACTTACCCGAAATGCTCAGCCCTGGGAAACCATTAATAAGGATAACAAGGATGTACTATCTTAGGCACTGCTTCATGCTATTTCTGTTATTCTTCACAAATATTCTGCAAAGTCAATATCATAGGTTTGTTGGAAATATGTTGGATCTGGTCGATACAATTGGGAATGAGCTTTACTTTTTCTCCCTATCCTTGTCAAATGCAGTTGTATTTGTTTTCTCCTTTCCTGACGGCATATCAGGAATCTCTAGAGTTTCCTGGTCACTTCCAAGTATTAAAATGTCTAGTCCAATCTAACTCAAAATTTAATCTCACA
This sequence comes from Pipistrellus kuhlii, assembly GCF_014108245.1. Taxonomy (NCBI): domain Eukaryota; kingdom Metazoa; phylum Chordata; class Mammalia; order Chiroptera; family Vespertilionidae; genus Pipistrellus; species Pipistrellus kuhlii. The sequence goes on along the minus strand of NW_023425449.1, from coordinate 40,720,943 downwards.
TCCAGTGTAAAACTCCTCCCCTCTGCTCAGCTCAAGCATGTCCTGATGCTTAGGTAAAGGCATAGGGTGCCTGGTCTGTTCTCCAACTCTTCTTACTCCTCCTCCTACCTGACTCACCTAATTGCTGATGTATTTGCCTAGGTTGGGCATTGAAACCAGGTCTGCCAACCGCAAACTCTGTGCCTCTTCCCTTGTTTCGTTAAGTGGCTAGGACACTTTGCATTGTAAACACTCTTAGGGTGGGGGCTTTTTCTTACTGTCTTGATAAATACTGCCACCCCAGCACACATGGACATTCAGTAAAAGTATGTTGACCAAATGAATTAATGGGTACAGGGATGAGCTACAGATAAGCTTGAAACACACAGGGCCGGTGTGAGCAAAGAGAGAGAAATGGTATGCAATGCAGTAACATACCATCGATGTCTACAAAATTTTAATTTTATATTGCATATTTTGTGTACATTATCTCATTTAAACCTTAAATCAGCACTTGAGTTATCACTCCTTGGTGTGTCACCCAAGTTTACTGGTGGTGACAGTGGCTGAAATAGAATATGAGCTCAGGTCATGCGGCTCAAAGCCAGAGCCCTTTCAAGTATCTTTCAATTGGGTATAATAGGGTGAGATAATAGGGTAATCACAGTTTGTTCTCAATCTTTCTCTCTCTCTCTCTGAGTTTAATTTAACTTGTTCCTCCATCATCTGCTCTATTTGCTATAAGTGAGCTCTTGAGGATTGGTTCCATTCAGATTCAGATAATTTTTTGTTTTTGTTTTTGGCAAGAACACTTTAAAAGTAGTGGTGTGTGTTGCATATTATAGCTCATGAGGTTAGACACAACGCTCTACTATCCCACCTTTCATGTGGCTAAGACTGATTGGTGCGTTCAGGTGACTCACAACAAGTTTAATTATCATTATGAATAGCTGGTATTATAAAGTTAAGCATCAGCAATGTCTCAGGCACTGTACTTGGCGTCACACTCATATTATCTTATTGAGTCCACACAACACTGCACAAAAAGATATTAGCATCGGCATGTGTTGAATGAGAAAACAGAGGCTCAGAGAAGTTAGGCAGGTTGTCTGAATCATACAGCTAGTAAGTGACAGAGGCAGGATGTCAATGCATATCCGATGGACTCTGAGGTCTCCATTCTGAACAACTACGTGACAATAATGCCTGACTTCACGTCTTTTCAGAGCATGCTCACAGCCCCACTTCTAGAGCCTTTGATTCTTCCTCCTTTAATAGATGGTCTGTTTCAGTGATCTATACATTTAACTTTAGAGCCAGTGTTGGGAAAAGGGCCAAGGAGAGAGGGCACTGTGGTGCCACCCATGTCATAGGAGAAGGGAGGAAAGGATAACAGGTTGTGGAGCAAGATAAATAGAGCAGGCCAAAGCAGGCAGCAACATCCAGAAAGGCAATCGATTGAGACCATTTAATTGTACTTTATAAAATCACAAACCAAAGTCACCTCAAGAAAAAGGGTAATTGATTTGCTCACATCACCTAACTATGGAAAGGCCAGAGGTGGATTGGCTTCAGGGATCGCTGGACTCAAGCACTAGAATTCCATGGAATACCCCTCTATCTCTTCGGGCATGCTGGCTTCCTGCTCTCAGGCTAGCTGTGTCCTCATGGCAGTGAGCATGACCCTGAGCAGCTCATCCTTACAACTGCCTAAGCAGAGAGCAAAATGACTTTTTCTTCTTAACTCCAGTGGGAAAAATCCCAGGGAGAACTCTGATTCTCTGGGCTTGGACCAATCACTATAGCCAGGAAGAAGGGCCTTATAATTGGTCCACTTGGATCACATGTCCCTCCTATGTCCATGAAAGCAGGGTCCTTAACTATAAGAAAGAAATGAATCACATAGATTAGGCTACTGGGTGGATTGAAAGCTGGATAAACACCCCAGTATGTTTTCCATATATTCTTGTTATGAACAAGATACTCACAGGCAGGTTCTGGGTGGGGATGGGGGCACTAAAGAACAAATGTAGGAAAAGAAAATTGATATTTGTTAACCACTCACATGTGCTGTGTAATATTCTAAGTACTGCATACACAGCTCATTTAATCTTTAAAACATACCATGAACTCAGCATTTTATCCTTATTTTTACAAAAGAGTAAACTGAGGCTCATAGAAATTAAATGATCAAAGTTAGTATATATGAAGTCAAGATCTGGATCCAGTGTTTGTTGCTCTAATGTTCATGCTCTTTCCTCTGGACCAGACCCTCTTCACGCTGGAGGCACTAAGCTACAGAAATTCTGCACATAAAGTAGGTGTATCTTCACAACAAGGCAGGGTCCAATCAACGTTATGGGTCTGGTCAGAGCAGAACCAAAATCCTGGCTGATGTATTGTTAAATGAAAACTGTTTTTCATCAGACAGAATCAAGTTCATTCTACGAAATATCTGACCCATATTCTTCAAAGTTGTCAAGGTTATCAAAACATAAGGAAAGGCTCAGATATACAATCACAGACCAGAGGACACTAAAGAGACATGACAATTAAATACCACATGGCATCCTAGATTGAAACAGGAAAGAATTTCACCTGAATTTCTGGTGAATCAGTGGAACAAATCTCTCATGTTTAGCCTAGGGGAGGCCTTATTTTCGGGGGATGCCTTATATTTAACTCAGAAGGAAATCTGTAAGTAGCTCTTATTTTTGGAGGATGTCTTATTTTTGGGGAAACACGGTAGTATCTTCACTTAGTGGCTTTTCCTTTTTTTTTTTTTTTAAAGTGATTTTCTTGAAAGGCTGGGAATAGGTTCTGGAGGCAGTTACTCAAAAGAAGTTGCAGTCATGTTTTAACAAAAGGAATCATCCTTGGAGGAAGCATATAATCTCTTTAATTATTCATTGTATAACCCACATTCTATAGCCATGATTCAGCACCTGATTCTTGGCCTACTTGGTAATTTAACTGATCAGTTCTAGTCCCTTTCCAAATATATTCACACATGCACAGTCATTGCCAAACAATGTAGTACATTGAAGATTCTTTGTTTTAGGGATAGTGGAAGCTCTATAACACTATTCACCATAAACTCCTTCAAGTTCTCCTTTGTTGTTCCCTTTCTTTTCCCTTCATCCCTTTCCCCGTTCTCCACTTCTGTCTTGCCAGTGCTTTTTCTCATTTTTGACATTCCTCATCTTTTAGCCCTTGCGGTAGACTGCTGTGTGCCTTGAAAGTGGTTTTGTGGCCTAAACCAGTTTGGCTCAGTGGATAGAGCGTCGACCTGCAGACTGAAGGGTCCCAGGTTTGATTCTGGTCAAGGGCATGTACCTTGGTTGTGGGCACATACCCAGTAGGGAGTGTGCAACAGGCAGCTGATCGATGTTTCTCTCTCATCGATGTTTCTAACTCTCTATTCCTCTTCCTTCCTCTCTGTAAAAAAATAAAAAATATATATATTGAAGAAAAAAAAAAGAAAAAAAAGAAAGAAAGTGGTTTTCTATTGTTCTTGGACACATAGTTAGACTACATTTCTCAGGCTCCTTTGATGTTAGATGTAGTCATGTAACCAAGTTTATCCAATAGAATAAGGGTCGAAGGGATGTGTACCATTTTATGATGGTATAGTAACCTATAAAAACCTCCCAACATACCATAGATAATCCTTTCTCTCTATCTCTCCGTGCTGGCTCAATGTTGAAGTCCAGGGACTATTGCTGGTATTGAAGCCTCCATCAACCTGGCTCTGTATGGGGAAAGAATTAATCCAAACATTAACCCACCCCTGCCATTAGGATCACCTTTTGGGGCCTTACATGAGTGAGAATATTTATATATGTGAGAATTAAACATTGTATAAGTGAGAAATAAACTTTATTGTATTGAATCAAATATATTTCAAGGTTTATCTGTTATAGCAGCTGGCTCTACGTAAACTAATATAGTCGTATTCCTGAGGAGTCTTCTTCCACATTTTTTAATTTTGTGTTCTTCTAAATCTCTTTCCTCTTGATTGTGCTGACCAACATAGATCTCAGGCTGCTGTTTTCATTCCTGCACACTCACAAGCAATATAAAGCTCAACAAGAAAACACACAACCATTCAATTATAAAGAGCCACCCCCTTAAAAGAAGAGGTATGTTAAATAATATTTATTTTCTGTGACATGCCATTCTGTAATTCAACAGATAATCATAAAGCACCTACTATGTTCTCTGCCCTTTTGTAGAAATTAGTGGGATAGCAATGAAAGTTCAGATAATCATAAAGCACCTACTATGTTCTCTGCCCTTTTGTAGAAACTAGTGGGATAGCAATGAAATCTTCAATCCCTCTTAGTCTAGAGGTAAAAGAGAGAACCAACAAAAGTTTAGTTTGGAAGTCATAGGATTTCATGGAATTCAAAGGAGGGTTATATAATTCAACTTGGACATGAATCAAGCAAGACTTCCTAAGGAAGGAACTGACTTGAATCTGAAAGAATGAGTAAGAACCACATAAAGGGTGGAGAAAGTGTGTTCTTGCAGGAGATTTGGGAGTGAGAAGGCAGTGAGATGGCATGGCTTGGCTGGAAACTGCATTTTGGGTCAGGTCAGAGTGAAAGGTCTATCACTAGGGTATGGGTATGGTGGGAGATAAAGTTGGAGATTTAGCTTGGTACAAGGTTCTGAAGGACACCATATTGAAGGCTCATATCCATCTGATACCAGCTGTTTTTATCTCCTTATTAACATGCCATGTCTCAATTTCCCAGTCACCATATCATCAATAATCCCTACTTCCCTTGCTTGGCTCTCTCTGTGTGCTAAGCATAGTCTCTGAGGTGGAGGTGACTTCAGTGTGATGACGGAACTCCTCTATGACCACTCTGAGATGTCATTGTAATTATGTTTAGAGTCAGCCTCACTATATGTGAATTTTCTCAGTTGCTTCCATGAAGAAAAAAATCATGGGATTTAGAAGAACTCAGTATAGTACACTAAAAATCTCCTTCTCTGAGGACAAGCCAAGAGCCTTTTTATCTTTAACCTTATTGTCATCATCATTGTTGGTGCATTTTGTCCTTTTCACTTGTATGGTCCTTTACTGTTGAGCATGATTTTACTTAAACAAATGACTTTATTTGATCTTCCCAATTGTCCTCTACAGTTTGAGGAATGAACTGTATGATCTCATCTTATAGGTAAAGGGCCTGATGTCTAGAGACTTGAGATGATTTGTAAGTGGTTGAGCCAGGACCAGAATTGAAATTCAACAAATATATTCTAGGTCTTATCTCCCTGAGACTGAGCATCACCTATTTTAAAGATTGTTACTTTATCAGTGCTTTGTGTAGGCACTCAGCCTGTATTAGATAATTTAGCTTAAAGTGTGATTTAAAACAAGGGCTTTGGAATCAAAACAAACCTGGATTTAGAACCTGCTTCTTGGGAAGTCATTTAACCTATTAGGAAACCATGTTTCTTATTGAGAACTGGAACTTTGAATGTTTTCCTTAAAGGGCTGTTGTGAGAATCAAATGAGATGATGGAACTGAGGCATTAAGCATATTACCTGGTATATAGAATTGCTTGATTTATGCTAAGATCTCATTGTTTCTTGGTCTCTTTTTTTAGTTATTGTTTTTTATTGTGCAAAATTTCACATTTGTTCAGAAGTAGGCAGAACAGCATAGTACACTAGTACATACCAAACACATATTTTCAATAATTACCAGCTCATGGCAAATTTTGTTTCATCTATATATCTTTCTTCCTTTTGTATTATTTTTGAAGGATTTTTCAACCATTGTATCCTTTCATCTGTAAATTATGCAACATGTATTTCTGAAAGATAAGTGTTTAAAACAATATTAACTGTAAGTATTACTCCCCACTCACCAAAAGATTACCAGTTGTAGCAGGCAGAATAATGCTAGTAATTCCCCAATGATGTCCAAATCCTGATCCCCTGAACCTTTGGATGGGTTGGAGGAAAATTTAATGATGCATATGGAATTATGATTGCTAATTGGCTGAATTTAAAATAGGATCATAATCCTAGATTATCCAGGTGGATCCATAGGGTCCTTAAAGGGGGAAGAAGGAAAAGAGAGAGAACCTAGGGATGGCAGTACAGAATAAATCGTCCCAATGCTGCTGTCCTTGAAGACAGAGGAGGGTCCATTATATATACAAGGGGTAACTAATTATTACCCCTTGTATATATAATCTCTTCCTCTGTAGTGTGGGCAGAACCTGTGACTTGTTCTAGCCAACAGAATATAGCAAAGGTAAAGAGATGTCATTCCCTTGATTAGATCATGATTTATAACAAAGAGTGTCTCTTCTCTCCAAGGCCTAAGGATAGAAGCATTCTTTAGGACACTTCTCATTTAGCTGGAAAGTCTTCGTTTGCTCTTACTCTCACAGTGTTTTTCTGGCACTCCCTACCTCTTTAATGAAGAACTTCCAGTATTTTTACAGTTTGCTGGATTTGACTGGTGCACTGATCAAGAAGATAAGTACCAGTTTCATTCAATATTTTGGCAAAGAATTCCTCTTGGATGACTTTTACCCTGGGTGGATGTGGGTGAGGATGTCAGTCACAGTAGAGGGACTTTCAACCTGGAGTGCTATAGAGAAGGTCCAAGTACTAAATAAAATAGTACCAACCAGTACTCTCACCCTTAGAGTGAAGAAAAGGAGTCTTCACACACCTGATTTTCAAGGCTTAATTGCCCCCAAAGGGAGACTAAGCACTGCTTGGGATACTAGGACAACTGAGACACGAGCCATGTGACGTAGGTGCCCACACACAGAGTCAGGCCTACCCAATTACAGAAGCTTCAATAACTAATTCCAGATTTTGGAGTAAAAATATTTTATTTTTAACATGTAAGTTTTCTGTTTTATCGTTTACAAACAAGAATAGGAAAGGCTTTTCTTTGTTTAGGATCTCGAAAGGTCTGTAGAGAGCTTGCTCAGGAACACATCTGTCAACATTCAGTGATGCTTGCTTTCTATGGTTCTCAGTACCCCGCTCTGTGCTGATGATCCACAGGTTCAGCTAAAGACTCAATCCCTGCAGAGCCATCTGTTGCTGATCTCTGGGTGACTTCCTGTAGTCTCCAGAGATACACAGACTCACAGAGACTTGGAGCTGGAGGAACCTTAAAGACCACCAACGTCATCTCCATCATTTGACAGAAGAGGAGGGGAGTGTGTTAAAGGTCACATGGCCATTCCGGTGCTGGATTGAGGACCAGTAACCATAGCCCAGACCTCTTCTCTCCACTCCTCCGTATATGGCCCGTCTCTATGAACATTCTGCATATGCTGGAGGAGGAGAGAGGTGAGTGGTTGTTCAGAAAATGCAAACTCATGCTAATGTTTGAATATTAAGTTTTAATTTTATAATTATAGCCTAAAACAAAAATAAATTTAAAAGGTACATCTGCTAGATCAATGATGACTCCCTAAAGAAAATAAAAAAGGTACATCTGCTGTAAAAATTTAAATATGCAGTTCTGGCTCCAATACAGATGATTCTGAATAACTGGCCTTGTAGATTTATTCTTGGTGGCAGGGCTGGTGTGGGTTGTCTAGGTAGGAAGCCAGAGGGGCTTCATGGGCCCTCTCTCCTTCTAAGCATTTCTTCCATCTCCCCATTTCCACTCCTCAAAGACTTCTGCTTCCATATAGTGGCCCCAAGCAATCCTGCGTTCTTCAAGGCAAACTTTCTGCCATCCAGAGTGACATTTCATGTGTTCACCAGGTGACCAGCTGTATTAGTTTGCTAGGGCTGCTGAAACAAAGCATTACAGACTATGTGGTTCAAATAACAGACATTAATTATCTCACAGTTTTGGAGGCTGGATGTTCAAAATCAAGGTGTTGACAGGATTAATGAAGGAACTATTCCAGGCCTCTTTTTGGCTTGTAGCTGGCCATGTTCATGTTCATATCACATTTTCCCTGTGATATGACATGGTCATATATTCTACCTGTGACAATATATGTGATAATATATTGTCCTATGATATGACATGATCTCCCCTCTGTAATTATCCGTGTCCAAATCCCTCTTCTTATGGGGACACCAGTAGTATTATCTAGATGAGTGCCCACTAGAATCACCTCACTTATCTTGAATGCCTCTATAAAGACCTTATCTCCAAATAAGATTACAAAAAAAGAGAATAATTCTGAGATTCCCTAAATTAAACTACAACAGGCCAGGGAAAGAAAGAGATGAGAGTACTTAACCAGTTAATGGCTGTGGGTCAACTAACAATAGATTGCTCACATTCCTGAATGTACATTGGAGCCCTGAGTCAAACTCTGTAGTGACTACTAGATTGCCACCGCATCCTGCTTATGCCTGACCTTTCAGAACTTTCCCACAACCAATCAAAAGTTGTAAATAGTTCTTCCTCACAGACTCTGGATCTATCCTAGAACTGCCCTCTCTTCACCTTTGCCTGCCCACTTCATCTGTAGCCAATTGCAAACCCTTTCAAAACAACTTATACCTTTCTTCCCCCAAAATCTACACTAATAAAAGAGTAAGTGCAAATTGAGCATACCTTTGCATCACCCACTAGCCAATCAGGTGTGAGTATGCAAATTAACCCAACAAAAATGTTGGGTTAATTTGCATATGAAGGCATAGAGCAGCCAGAGGTGGAGCAAGATGCAGGCATTCCACACTGCTCCAGCTGCTCAGGGCCTCTGGGCAGTGTGGGAAAGCACAAAGGTGGCTCTGGCCAGCGTGAAGGCGGTGCCAGCAGCCAGGGTAAGGAAGGCCCATTCTTGCACAAACCTTTGTGCATTGGGCCTCTAGTAATGTATAAAAGAGCACATCAGCTCCAGAAGGGGGACGTGTTGCCTTCTCCATCCAGCCTGTTGCTGGTGGCTCAAACGTCATGCCAGGACTTGGTCCTTTGCTGGCTAGCATGTGGCTCAATAAACCCTTTAAAAAAAAAAAAAAAAAAGCTTTCCACTGTGAAAGTTTTTTAACTGTGACATTCTGAGGTACTAAGAAGTTAAAACTTCAACATATGAATTTGTCAGGGGACAAAATTCAACATATAACACCAGCCAGACAGGTGGACCACTGCTGGGAGCTGGCTGGAAGGTAGGCTTGGTTTTTCCGGCTTTCAGCTCTTTTCTCAGTCCCTCCATGGCTGTCTGGGAAAATGTGGACCTGTTACTGCCTCTACGCCTGTGTTTTACAATGAGCAGACATCACACCTGCTTCTCAGATATGATGACAAACAAACAGCATAGCATTTGTAAAATGTCCTAGGACAAGATCTGATATGTCAAACCCTTTCAATAATTGCTTATGTGCCTACTTTTGTCCACACCAAGAAAAATATTCTCAGATAAAGACTTATTCTATTCATTACCAAAGGACACCGAGCAAAACATATGTATGGATATGCTTTTGGGAGCTTTTATTCAAATAGAACCTCATATATGAGAACAAACAAAACCAATATATATGTAAAATAGAATGGAGGAAGCAAGGATGGAACCACCCAGGCCTTCCCCCCAAATGTCATATATTCACTGAGAACACTCGGATATATTTCTTGTATTGTCTTTCTAATTGTGCGGGGGAACTACTTGGGTAGTTGTACTTTATATTAAAAACATTAACATAAATAACAATAAAATGTATAAATTATTTATATATAATATACTTATAGAACATATAGAATAATTAATAAATAATAATAAAATTATTTTTATATCAAAAGAATATGTGTACTATATTATAATGCAATACAAAAGTGACATATAGAGAGAGATCTCAGATGGCAGCTTAGGTAAACACACCTAAACTGCTGTCGCACACAACAATTTCAAAACTACAACTAAAAACAAGAGGTCTATCACCCAGAACCATAGGAAAACTGGCTGAAAGGAAGCTCTACAACTAGATTGAAAGAGAAAAGAGCATTTAGGGCACAGCACCCCATTGGAGATCCAGAAACTAGTGTATCTAGTGGTCGGTGTGAGATGACACCAGATTTCAACTACTCTCATAAGGGACACATTCAAGAGACAGACTCAGTGAGCACCAAAGCCCTACGGGAACAAGTCCTCCCCCATAAACATGTCTCCAGTACAGCAATTCTTCCATTATAGACACAGCAGATCCTCACAGCCAATTGTCCTGGAGGTCAATTCTTCCCAGTGACACCAACAACAATCAAGACTTAACTACAACAAGGGTGCACACACAGTCCACAAAGGGGTTCACCAAGAGTGTGCACATCAGGTAACCGGGAGGCTGATCCATTGAACCATATAGGACACCCAGGCCTACAAACCTACCCTACCAACTCAGGATAATTCTCAGGGGGAATGGGGTGTCTGTGTTGGGGGTATGGGAAGAGACTGGACAAAAATCATATACCTATGGATGAGGACATCAGGGGAGAGGGGAGTAAAGGCAGAGGGTGGAGTGGGGACTAGGTGGAAGGGAGCTATTGGGAAGGGGGGAGGAGAAACAATTGTAATAATCTGGACAATGATTTATTAAAAAACAAATAAAATAAAAAAGAAACTTTAAAAAAGTGACATATATATTATACGCACATAAATATATCTTAGAAAGTTTGAAATATTATTGTATGCTTTTCTTTTTTAAAATATATTTTATTCATTTTTTATAGAGAGGAAGGGAGAGGGATAGAGAGCCAGAAACATCAGTCAGCTGCCTCCTGCACCTTCCTAGTGGGGATGAGCCCACAACCAAGGTACATGCTCTTGACTGGAATCAAACCTTGGACCCTTCAGTCCTCAGGCCAATGCTCCATTCACTGGGCCAAACTGGTCAGGGCTTTTTCTTTTTCTCTTCAATAACAATCTGTTGTTTGTTTTTGTGGTAAAAAGTGTGATTGCATAATAAGTGTCATTTGATAGGTGTTCACATTCTTCACTTTAACCTTGCACCTTGAACATCTTTCTATGTTAAAATATATTTCTCTATATATCATTATAAGTGGCTAAATAGTTTTTTGCTGTATGAATGAGCCATCATTTATTTAACTATTCATTAGTGATGGGCCTTTAACTTAAAGTCAGCTTTTGAATTATTAAGTTATTATTAGAAACCAATGCTTTGATGAGATCCTTAATCTCTCTCTATCTCCCTGCTCTTTCCATGAAGACAATTATTAATGTCTGGATATATAGATAGACCCAAACCAAGTAGCTGGGGTGCCACGGGGTAGGGGAGAGGAAAGGAACAAGCTCTTCACAGAGCTCTATTCGGAGTATTTTAAAAAGTCCTATGCAAGGTTCAGTTGGTTACACATTGTCCTGTGCACCAAAAGGTCACCGGTTTGATTCCCGGTCAGGGCACATGTCCAGGTCCCAAGTTTGATCCCTGGTTGGGATGTGTGAGGGAATGATACGTCTCTCTCTTTCTCCCTCTCCCTTCCTCTCTCTCTAAAATCAATTAACCAGTTAACTAAACAAATATACCCATAAATATATCTTAGAAAGTTTGAAATATTATTGTATGCTTTTCTTTTTTTAAAATATATTTTATTGATATTTTAAATTTAATATTTTGAATTTATTTAAAAAAGGTCCACTGCTTGCAACTATAGATGCTTATAGCATATTTTAAAAATATATTTTAAAAATCCTATACACGGATTCGCAAATATTTCTGGAGAAACTAACTCTGCTTATGCCTCAAATGAATTAGTTACTAAATTTGCTGAAAAAATTCTTTGAGCAGGACATCCCCAAATAATGGGGAGAGAACAGATAGTCATTAGAACTCAGAATAAAGGCTGCTACGTTCTAGAGCACATGTGTTAAACACAAGGCCCGCGGGCCAAATCCGTCCCGCCAGGCCTTGCAATGTGGCCCGCACCACGCTGTCATCACTGCACTCCGCTGCATTTCCATCACAATGACAGTTTATGACTGTTCAGTTAAACCATTCGGCCCGCGATTTAGGCTGGATTTTAGGTTTTGGCCCCTTCTATGATTGAGTTCGACACCCCTATTCTAGAGGACTCTTGGGAGAGTTTTTGAATAGAAAGAGAAAGGTCTAAGGAAGCCCCCAGAGAGTGGTAACTGGAAAGGAAGGGGGCCGTCTCCACACGGGGATTCTACCAGAAAGTGCTGCAAGCCAAGGGTGGTCTTAGGGAAGGGGCCACGCAGGCCTGTTGGCCCATTTGTCCTATTGAGCTTTGTGTTCAAGTGCAGAGGCACGTGGCCAGCAACCAGGTCCTGTAGTTTCAGCTGATTTTGTTGGGCAAACTTTTTTTTTCTTTCTGAAGGGACATATATTTGTCTCATTTCTTCTTCTTCTTCTTCTTCTTCTTCTTCTTCTTCTTCTTCTTCTTCTTCTTCTTCTTCTTCTTCTATCATTGACACTATTGCAGTTGTCCCCACCTCTCCACCCCCCTAATGCATTTTCCAGCTCCAGACTCCATAGTATTGTATGTGTCCATGGGCTATGCATATACACTGAGTGGCCAGATTATTATGATCTTTGAACACATAATAATCTGGCCACTCAGTATATATATATTAAAAGCCCAGTGCATGAATTAGTGCATAGGTAGGGTCCAGCCAGCCTGGCCAGGGGGAGGGGACATGGGTGGTTGGCCAGCCTGCCTGTTGGTTGAACTCCTGGTCGAGGGGACAATTTGCATATTAGCCTTTTATTATATAAGATATACACTGAGTGGCCAGATTATTATGATCTTTGAACACATAATAATCTGGCCACTCAGTATATATATATTAAAAGCCCAGTGCATGAATTAGTGCATAGGTAGGGTCCGGCCAGCCTGGCCAGGGGGAGGGGACATGGGTGGTTGGCCGGCCTGCCTGTTGGTTGAACTCCCGGTCGAGGGGACAATTTGCATATTAGCCTTTTATTATATAGGATATACACTGAGTGGCCAGATGATTATAATTTCTGAACTCATAATAATCTGGCCACTCAGTGTACGTTCTTTGGCTATTCCTTTCACCTTTTTTGACCCAGTCTCCTTGTCCTCCTACCCTCTGTCCTATGTGTCCATGCCTCTGGTTCTACTTTATTTGTCAGGTTATTTTGTCCACTAGAGAGGCCACATCAAAGGGAGATCATATAGTATTTGTCTTTCTCTGTCTGGCTTATTTTGCTTAATATGAAAATCTCTAGGTCCATCCATGCTCTTGAAAAAGGTAAGAGTTGGGCAAACCTAAGCAAGTCAGTTACAGTCAGTGGACTGAACTTTTAAAATCTGTAAAATAAGGATGCTGAGTTATAACATGAATTAGTTCTAGTTTTTAAAAAATCTCGGGTTCTCTGTGATTTCAGAGATAGAAAACAAACAAGTTAATGAATCAAGCATCACAGGGAGGTTGGGAGGTGAGGAGTACGGGGAGACCCGGCTTCACCGAAACATCATTAAGCCCCCGCTCTCACCTCTAATCCCATCTCTCCTGCTCTCGCTTCTGGGCCCCGCCAATTTACTATTCAGATCAAGTGGCTAATTGTGTCTAAAAAGGGAATGGAAAAATCTCCCGTGTCATTGGATACACTTTCGCTTTGATGGATGAGGCTTAAGTTCCAAAGAGGCAGGAAAATCCGGCTCTTTCAGACTAATTACTGCATATCTGATTTATTTCTCTCTTTAATGCTGTTTATTTTGTTTTTATTCGGAATATGAAATTGCTCCCTGAGTTGGGAGATTAATGGCTTTCTTCTCCTTTAGCCGCAGATCATCAGTGGGCCCAGGTTATAAATAGAATGTTAGAATCCATGACTCATTGTGTTTTCCTTTTTCATACAGGATGTTCCCTGAGATTAACCATGGTATGGAGCTGTTTTTTTTTTTGTTGTTGTTGTTGTTGTTGTTTTTGTTTTTGCTTTTAAGTTAAAAACATTAATGTCTAATTATTTGCAGGCTGCTATGTCAGAGGTTTTTATTTTTAGAGAAGTGTAATGTAATGTTCTTTTGCACTGTGCTACTGGAAAATTTTATGTTTTGATTAACTAGAATTTTAGACTTCATCGAGGCCTGGCTTGATGGATCACAGTTTGCTTGCTTGCTTGATTAGTTCATCTAACAAGCGTGCATGGTGTCAAATGCTGACTGCATAAGAAGGTGAAAGTTCAACATCTTGGATGCAGCAGGCTCTGATACTGAGGCTGGAAGGATTACAAGGTAGAGAATTTTCTCAGGTTCATTTGTTTGTTATGTATTCCCTCACTGATACATCAAACAGCCACTGCAGCCGCAGATCCTGCTGGGGTTTTACACAAGGGTGTAATTCACTTAGCAGCAAAACAACAAAACAGTGTCCCCCAGATGCCATCCTCCAGCTAGAAGGTGAGATGTAGATGGAGAAAGGAAAACAATTACGAGAGGCTTTGTATAATGTGCTTATGGAGCTTGGATTTAATTTAGTATCTTTTCCCTTTGTCTTTGCTTTCTGAGATATGTCTTAGCTGTTTAGCTTGAAGCAAGTTACTTAACTTCTCTGTGCCTCAGTTTCCTTAGTGTCAGATGGTGTATCCATCAGTATCCAGTCAAGGATATAAAATGCACTGTGGGTATTTCCAGCAGAGAAGAGTTAACACAGGTGATTTGTTTGGGAAGAGGTAGAGGAGTAATGGGGAAAGAGGGTGACTCAAGGTGAGAATGAACTCGTTACCAAATGGTTGCTGAAAAATTCTTTGAACAGGACATTCCAAAATAATGAGGAAACATAATGATTAGAACTCAAGATAAGATGCAGGAGCCCAGCCTGCATGGGCTGCTGATCTGTTGGAGCCACTATTGCCACTCCTGCTCTCAGGGAGTCCCTGCAGCTGGGCTGAGAGAAACTGCATCCCCACTAGCACTGCTACCATTGGGGAAGGCACCAGCGTAAGCAGGGGGGAAGCAAAGCAATGAAAACATGCAAAAGCAAACTCTCCCAATGGCAGAGCCCAACCTGAAGGCAGCCAACCAGGGAGCCTGGAAAGTGTAGTCTGCAGTATAAAGGAGAACGTAGGAGGGCAGGAATGAAGCTGCCAGCTCACAGACAAGTAGCCAGCAATAATGGAACCCATCTTCTATGGCTGCTGTGAATTAATAAGTTAATGCAAAGCCTTTGGAACCACACTTAGTACATAGTAAGCAATTGCTGTTAGCAATTATTGCTAGTAGTTAGTGCTCAAGGGAATCAGAGCAGACACAGAATCAGATTTCCATTTGAGAAAGCTCAGTTGGCGGCTGTGGAAGAGGATGAACACCAATGGGTCACACAAGAGGTGTAAACCACTAGGAGGGGATTGGAATAATTGCAATGACAAGAATGAAGAAGAGCGAATTGATTATACGGTTGTTTAGGCAATAGAATTATCTAGACTTTGTGATTGACAGGAAGCAGGATAAGAGGGCAGTTCCAAGATGCTTGTAAAGCTTGAACATGGGAATTACACGGAGAGTGGGTGGCCTCATCATTCATTATGTCATCAGGACAGGGGTGGAGTGCGTCTCACTGAAGGTTGACTTCCTGCCACTAGAATAGTATGTGGTAGACTATGTGTATGTGCTTGAGTATTATTTACTGAAGGACTGAGCAAATAAATACATTGCCTAAATCCCTCACTTGATTAAAAATGAAATTGAAATATAGAGAGTGGACACTTTCCAAGGAATCTATAACCAATAAGTAGCAAAGTCGCACACCTGAGTTTTCCATTGTACATTTCCATTGTACTTGGTGGTGACCAAGCAGACCCCAACCCGGGCAATGTAACACCACAAATACACGCACTCATTGGTCCCTGTTCTAGCTGTGATCTTAGAATCACTAGTGACCAGATTCCTATTTTTTAAGGGAGAAATTATGAGAGGGGATCACCCAGGCAGATAATATCCCTACAAATAAGCACTCTTCAGGAAAGAAAGGGAGATGAATTCCATTAACTAAACAAGCATGTGTAATCTACCTGGACAGTCTCTGTACCAAGAGCTGGGATACACCTTCAAATAAAATATGTCCCTTCCCTTAAAGAATTTGCTATTCAGGATAAAATCATTGGACATATACATTTCAGGAGCTTTTCTGGATTCAAGAAGATAAGCAAAGCTCTGAGTGGCACCGGGCCCATCTTTCAGCGGCAGCTGCCACTTCTGGGATGTCTTTGAAAACAGAACAGGCCAAAGTAAGAGTACATGGGAGGCCAGCCTGGGCCCAGGACCTCTCTCCATACCTCCCAAAGTAGGAGTCACCTGGGATGCTTGCTAGAAGTGTAGGTTCTTGGGCTCTAACCCAGACCTTCTGAATCAGGATCATGTGGGGTAGGAGCTTTTTGCAAGAAATGTCTGAGGAATGCTTCCTCTGGCCTCCTCAAGCCAGGACCTTCGCCTGTTATTCTGTCACTGACTTGATCCTTCTCTAAAAGACAAAACTAATCTCTTCTCTTCTTTAATCCTTTTACTTCACCTGGGTCCTTCTCATGTAGTGTCCATGTCTGGACATTTGTGTGTCTCCCCACTAGTCCTCTTCGCTTTAGGATGTGTCACTGTCTAGTGGCAATTCCCCCACCTGCAAGATGCATGGAACTGTGTTCAAGTCCCTGAATGGACTTGGCTTTCTCTAGACTCAAAGCATCTTCACATCTAAGTCCTCATGTGACCAGTCTCTCCACATCTTCATTTACTCATCTCTTAATCATCATCTCAAACAGTCTTCTCTCTGGAACTCTTTCTGCACAGCTCAGAACTACCACAGCTTCTCTGTGTTGCTCTTATCTGAGTGATTCTCTTTGATGCAGTGTAGATTTCTTTGTGGTTATCAGTCTCTTCTGTCTCTTATGCTGGACTCTGCACCCCTGTGAAGTGAGGAAGCTGGGGGCTCTTGTTACCTTCAAATTTTGGTCTGTAAAGTAAGTCTTTTAGTTAAAGGGCAGTAGAGTTGAACAGCTAACTATATGCCCTGTTCTCTGGCACATAGCTTGTCTTCTCAGGGAACAGAGGGATAGATTTTTACCTCCAGACCATGGTGCCATCTGCCATTTCTGGGCAGTGTGTCCTAGGGTAGGGTGAGTACTGTTGTAACTTGGTGTCCTTGGCCATTATTCCTACTTGGAGAGGGTCTTGAGGATGGAGGGTAAGTCCCTACCAGAGCTCAGTGCCCTCTTCCAATTCTGGTTAACTTGATCCTAAGAAGTGGTAATGCAGCTTTTCTACCCCCTTCCCCCTCCAGTAATTGTAGAGACCACATTCTCTACCTTCCATCAAAGAACAGAGGCCTGTCTCCAACACACCCAGTCATTTGTTTTCCAGGATTTGGAGTGGAGCTAATTAGCTTGGAAGACCATGGGGACAATGCTAAGTATTATTAATGACACACATGACAGTTCCTTCCTGCAGAGGATGGGTGGTTCCTGGCTCCCTTGGCAGCGCTTAAAGGTAGATCCTGTTCTTCCCATTTTCACTCTAACAAGCTTTGCTCAGTGCCTGGGACTCTGATTCCAGCCATTTCCTGGCTGGGTAGTTGCCAGGGAATGAGGCTGGGTTCCAGGCCCCTGCCAGCTCTGTGACAGAGAAAGTGGGTGGACCCAGGCATGTCTCCTCTTTAAGGAAGGGAAAGCCAAATGGTTGCAAAAGGGAAGCAGAAGTAATATGGATTCAGCACATGTGGTGTCCTAGGAACTCTGTTTGGTGGCTTTACACTTACTCTCACTTATTTGAATCCTCCTCACAGCCCCGTAAGATAGACATTGCTTTCCCCAGTGTACAGACACAGAAATAGAGACTCACAGAAGATAACTGTGCTGTGCAAAGACACACTTCTACTATCCTTCAGAGATAGGAACTTTACTCAGCTTGATTTGAGTTTACAATGACTAGTAATCAACCAACAAACAGCATTGGTATAAAGTCTCTATAAGGACTCAGTAGTGGAGACCTGCTTTATTGCAGGTTCTGTACATCACGGTTTGTTCCCATCCCCACCCTGACCCCAGCCCCTTTGTACTCCTCTCTGGGTTTAGTAATTGGCTTCATTAGGGATCTACAGCCCATGTCTGTCCATTCAGTTCCTTCCTCCTATTTGTCAAGTCTCCACTGGGGTCCCTCCTTGTCTGAATTTCTACAGCAAATGAGTGGAGATTCTAGTTAATGATTAAGAGACCTGCCTTGGAGTAAGTGTACTTTGAGATCAAATGATCAGCTCTGTTAATTGATAACTTTGTACCTTGGGAAATATATTTAACCAGTCCATGCCTTAGTTTCTTCATCTCAAAATTGTCAAGCATCAATTGCTTGACATAGCTCTGTATGTTTGCTTGAATGGTCACAATCACCACTTATAAGTGCCTATTGTACTTGACTTGATTATAAACTTTGTAAGAACAGGGGCCATGTATTGTTCACGAGTATGAGTCTTGGCATATGGTGAGTATTCCATTTATAGTTGGTTGCAAAAGTGAGTGAGAGAATGGATGAATGAAATGATTGTTAAATTGAGTTTGAAAAGATGAGTAGGTGTTTGCCAAACAGATAGGGAGGCGAGAGGGTGGAAGGAAGGGCAGTGCAAACAGAACGGGCTGCATGAGCAGAGGCTAGGAGGGAAGAAGCATTTGGGGACATTTGGGGGGAACTGTGAGCCGCTAGAGACACCATAGGGTGCAAGTCAGAGAGACAGAGCAGCATGGAGCCAGGGCCCTTCTGCTTCTAGGATCAATGCTTCATAAGCTTTCATCCTCAACCACTGAAGCTTGGAGGAAACAAAATATTGGTTTAGCTCGAAGAGACTTTGGTTTGTTCCAGTTGAGTCACTTCAGACGACGCACTGATTTAATCACACTTTGAAACCATCCAGTCAGCATATTTGTAGGAAAAAAATAAATAAATAAAAGATACTTTCGATTCAAGAAAACAAAAACAGATTTATTTAATTAAAAGAAGCACATAAAACCATTTTGGTATTTCTATAATTGTCATCCATCATTCAAACTAATGTGTCTGTGTTGCCAGGAGCAGGATCTTATTATCTTTTTCTCCCCACATATTTGGGGGTCCTAGAGGGTGAATTTTTTCCCCTTTGAAATTTCAGGAAGGAGATGTCTGCTTTTCCTTCCCTAAGCAGGAAATAATTATTTGTCTGATTGATGGGCTAGGAATTTGTCATGTGTTAGTTGTGGTACATTTACACAATGGAATACTACTTGGCTGTAAAAAGAAGTAAATCTTACCCTTTGCAACAGCGTGGATGGACTTGGAGAGCATTAGGCTAAATGAAATAAGCCAGTCAAAGAAAGATTAGTATCATATGGTCTCACTTACATGTGGAATCTAATGAACAAAATAGACTAACAAAATACTTTCAAATTTTTCAAACTGGGTTGTTACTAAGTAGAGGTCAAGAATGCAATAAAGGTTGAGATTTACATTACATAAGTATAAAAAAACATTGTAAAATATAGTTTCTGAAAACTTTTATTTCAGGGTATGTTTGTGCACGTGCTCCTGTATGTATGTTGGGCCACAATATAGAACATATTTCTTGTTGTGGGTTCTGGTCAATATTTTTTAAACCTCTGTGTTAGTTGGTGTCCCTCGACTGTGATGGACTGTTTTGGGCCACCACTCCTGCACGGTCTGCCTGTCTTCACTTTCTCAGGCCATCTGCCTGTTTAATCAGTGTGATGTTTACTCTTTGTGTTTCATATTCAACATGGTAGAAACAAGTGGATCCAGGGCATCTTCTTGAAGCTGGCCCAGAGCCCCTGGTTTCCCTGGCCAGATTTAGGGTCAGTGATTGGGGTCAGGCTGAGGTTCTCCATGCTGCAGATCCTGGAGTGAGTCTTTACTTGAGGTGCCAGAAACTGAGTGGTTAGTGCACTGACAAAAGCACCCAGCCAGCCACGCGGACCAGTGTGGGCTGGGATGCAGCCCTCCCTGTATGTACCAAACTGTGCACCCACAGGACTGCTCTGACCACAGAGGACACCTTTTTCTGTTGCATACAAAGCTTCCCCTATGGGCAGAGTCCCCCAAGTTAGGGTGGTGGTCTAGACTTGGGGTACCATGTACCACAGTTCCTTTTGGACAGCAGATCCAAGCTATAGTCCTCCTATCCAGCTTCCACGATGAAGGTGACATTTCATTTTCTAGCTGACACTGATATTTACTCTCAATGGGTTCCAAACTCAGACAATGAAGTCTTATAATTATAATTATAATCTCTGAGAAACCACACCTGTGTGCACACTTAATGAGGGGTTAGCGCCCAACTCCCCCACCCACTTCCGGAAGTCTATTCTTAAAGCCATTGTCTCTTACAGTCAGAAAGGTAAGGCATGCTATTTGGGCCTGGTTCAGTCTCATACATTTCCATAGATTTTTCCAGTTTGGACTTGCTTTTTCCTACTATTCTCAACTGCTGCCTCAACTCAGAGCTGGAGGCTCTGATTTTATGAGTTTATTCTTTCCTTGAAACCTGTTCTTTCCTTTCTGTTCCTTCCTCAAACCTCTCAGTCTCCCCCTCCCCCATTCCTTCCTTTAGTATTTATTGAGCACCAACATTGTTTAATCCGTGTCATTATTCTATTAGGGTCACACCGTTCCCTAAACAAAAATTGAATGCAAAAAAGAGCATGTAAGTGACCGCTGTCTTTTGATTCTAGCCAATGCCTCTTCTATTTTACATGGAGAGTTTATTATGATATGGAAAAGGGACACACTTCAAATTAGATACACATGCATTAAAATTTATTTTGTACTTGTATGCTTTGGGTTATTTTTATGAGCCTCAGCACCTTCATATTTAAATCGGGAATAAGTTGGAAGAACTCACTAGAGGTTGTTTTTGTCCTCTTTTTAATGAAGCTGCCAAAAATGTTACCTGGTACTTTCAGAAGAGGTGGAGGTAAAATGTCACCATCCTGCTGAAGGATGGGCCAGTTTGCTCAAGGAACCCAGGTGACCTTTTGAGTAAGAAAGGATTGGTACCTCCTCCAGTCTCTTCTCCAAAGATTTCCAAGGTAGAAAGAACTACTTGGTGGGTAAGGAGAACATGACCTGCTCCAACACAGGCAAATGGGGTGTGTGATATAAAGTTAGGTTTTGAATTTGTTTCTTAGGGATGCTCTTAGAAATGTCCACAAGCTTTGTGGCTTACGGTAACAGGAACTTACTTTCCCACAGCTCAGGAGCTGGACATTGGAAATCACTGTGTCAGGAGGCCCAGCTTTCTGTCAATGTTCTAGGGAAAAATCCTTCCCTGCCTCTTCCCAGCTTCTGGTGGTTGTTGGAAATCCTTGGAGTTCCTTGGTTTGTAGACATATCACTTCAATTTCTGCTTCTTTCATCACATGGTTTCTGCTGTGTATCTCTTTGCAACTGAGCCCCATTCCCCTCTTCTTATAAAGACACAGCCACTGGATTAGGGTCTAACTAATCTACCTAATCCAGGATGTATTCATTTAACTTCATTATATCCACAAAAATTCTGTTTCTAACTAGCATCAGATGAGAATGGGTGTGATGCCTGCAGACCTGTAAGGTGGTAGATGCTGGAACCAGTTCCTTCTGAGTCTGCCTTGTACCTGAGAATATTTTTTGGGGGGGCCTGAGCTGAAAGTGGTAGTGAAGATATCATACTGAAGGCTCCAGCTTGTGTTTGGATGTGAGATCTGTGTCACAGGAGTGAACCCCTTCACCTTCAGAGAACCATTGTTCTTGGTCTACTACCGTGTTTCCCCAAATATAATATATCCTCCGAAAATAAGACCTACTTACAGGTTTCTTCTGAGTGAAATATAAGGCATCCCTCCAAAAAAATAAGGCCCCCCTAGGCTCTGTCTCAGAATGAAAATTAATTTATCGTAAACTGGTCGCTAGGGCTGCCCGACTGGCGTCTAGCAACCAGTGACTTTACATGGAGTCCTGATGTCACTGCTGTGTGGAGGCGGAGTGGAGGTCGGAGTGAGCGGGTGAGCGCGGGGCGGGAGAGAGGAGGAGACTTTCACAGATACGTGTAGAAGAACAGGAGGATTAGAGGGGACAGGACAGGACACGGCGAAGGTGGTGAGTGCTGGTCTGTTTCTGGTGATACTACCTGATGCTAGCGGCCACCCTCATGATGAATGAAGGTTCTCAGTCAGTGGCAGACCCTGCTCCAGCCCAGATCCAGGCCCAGCAAGCCCAGTGACAGTCCCTAGGCAGGCCCCAGGGGGTAAATGTCTGAGAAAGGGGTAGGGGGGATGTCTGGTGAAGGTGTTCAGGGATCAAAAGGGGTTACTAAAATGGTAATCTCCCCTCTGATTCTCCTGTGCCATTTTGATTCCCCCCTCTGATTCCCCCTGTGTCATTTTAAGTGATCCCTTTCTCCCCACCTTCATACCCCAATTCATTTTTTTTTACCCCTAGAAATGAGCGCAAAAAGAAAAAGCTACTCCATGGAGTACAAAAAAGGAATTGTGAAGACTCTTGGGGCCAAAATCTTACTGCTTTCTGCAAAGAGAAGATGTTGAGTATCCGATTAGTCCAAAAATGGCAAGCAGAGTATGGTAACCTCATTGAACAAGTGGACAAGGAAAATGCTAAAAAGCGCAAGTGTGGATTAGGTCAGCAACCATTATTTTCTGAGCTGGAAGACTTGATCTGTGAATGGGTGGTTGACAGGAGAACAGAGGCTTTGGTTGTGAATAGGGCTCAGATTCAAGAATTTGCCTTGCAATGGCACCACAGTTTGACATAGCCCCCAAAGACTTCAAAGCATCACAACACTGGCTGGATAATTTCCTTCAGCGAAGTGAACTGTCTTTAAGAAGATCTACAACATTGTTTAGGTTGGAAGATACTCAAGTTATTAAGGGAGCACTTGCATTCAAGTCCTTTATTGATGATGCTGACTTCTCTAAATACAATCTTTCCAACATGATTGCTATGGATGAAACTGCAGTGTTTATGGGCCAATCATCTCAAACAACAATTGAACAGAGGGGTGCCTCCTTAATGTACATCCCCTCCACTGCTTACAAAAGTGCATGTGTTTCCTGTAGTTTGGCAATTTGTCTGGATGGCACTAAAATCCCACCTTTAATCATTTCTAAGGGCAAGAAGGAAAAGATTGAACGTGTTTTGGGCATTTTTATTCTTGAAACTGAAAAAGCATGGGCCACACAGCAGTTATAAGGAAGTGGGTTGATTTAATGCTGCTGCTTGTTATGCGAGGGAGCCAAAGAGGTATGCTAGTCTGGGATGCAGCCAGCACTCACCACGCTAAAGACATGAAGACATTTTTTCACAAAAGAAAAATAGATCAGATAATGATTCCCACAGGAATGACGGCCTATCTCCACACTCTTGATATTGCAATAAACAAGCTATTCAAAGACAATTTGCGCATGGAAATTAATTACTACATTGAAAATAGAATGGAGAGAAATCAGCGTGGAAACTTTGTGAAACCTAAACTGCAAGAAGTTGTGACTTGGGTGAAGAATTCATGGGAGAAAATCACTGACAGTTGCATTGCAAATGCACTGTGATCAGGCTACCTTGACAAGAAGTACCCATTTAAAGACAGTGCTATTGCTAAACATGAGAGATTTGGTCCACTGATTCTGAAAGAAATGGAGTCACAAGAAATTCACTAGGAAATTCAGGAATTGGATTGTTATGATGATGTTCCAGAAGATGATGATGTGATTGTCATTGAATAAATGAGTAAATTCTTGATACTGTAGTATTCACATTTTGTCTGGTTTGTGTTGACAACTACCATACTACCATACCGTATACAGGTAATAAATTTCCTTTATTTTCATTTAACAATAAATGTGTACCGTATTCTTCTTCATGGAAAAATAAGACATCCCCTGAAAATAAGACCTAGCACATCTTTGGGAACAAAAATTAATATAAGACACTGTCTTATTTTCAGGGAAATAGGATAACTATGGCTTCTCCAATAGCCAAGGACTCTGACTCAGCTCCACATTTTGGACTTGGCCTGCTGCCCTGAAACTGTCTTCTATTTAGTAACCAACACACTCTTTGCCATCACAGACAACATGCCCAGATGGACACCGAAGTGCTGAATTGGATTCTACTCTAATTCTGCCCATACACTTATAAAAGAGTAGGGTATGTGCACCAGCCAATCATAGTGAGTATGCAAATTAACCCAACTAAGATGGCAGCCGCCACAGAGCTGGAAGAAGCAGGAGGCTTGGGTTTCCCCCAGCGATGGAGGAAGTCAAGCTTCTAGCCTGCCCTGGCCTCTGCTCAAGGCTATAAAGTTTCAATTATGCAAGATAAACAAATCCCAGATACCTGGTTCCAGCCGACCCTGTCTTATGCATGGGGTCGAGGGGTTGTTGGGGGGGTAGTGGGGGTAGGTGGCCTGCAAACCACCTCAGGCACCTGGCTCAGGCCACCCCATGCCTCAAGGGAAACCCCACCCTGATCCGGGATACCCTTCAGGGCAAACCAGCCAGGCCCCACCTGTGCACTGGGCCTCTATCCTATCTAATAAAAGAGTAATATACAAATTGACTGTCACTCCTACACACGAGATGGCTGCTCCCATGTGGACACAAGATGGCTGCCACAAGATGGCCAGCATGGGTGGACTGTTGGGAGGGTCCAGGCCTGCAAGGGAGGGCAGTTGGGGGTGATCAAGTCTGCAGGGGAGGGCAGTTAGGGGTGACCAGGCCAGCAGAGGAAGGAAGTTAGGGGCAACTGGGCCTACAGGCAAGGGCAGTTGTGAGGGATCCAGACCTGCAGTGGAGGGCAGTTGAGGGTGACCAGGCCTGTAGGGGAGAGCAGTTATTGGGGACCAGTTATTGGGGACCCAACCCACAGGGGAGGGCAGTTGGGGAGGACCAGGCCTGCAAGGGAGGATAGTTGAGGGTGACTGGATTAGCAAGGGAAGGCTGTTGGGGGACAGGGGGTGTTACCAGACTGGCAGGGGAGCACAGTTAGTGGCAATCGGGCTGGCAGGAGAGCGTTTAGGCATCAATCAGGCTGGCAGGGAAGTGGTTAGGGGGTGATCTGGCTGGTAGGCAGAATCGGTTAGGAGCAATCAGGAAGGCAGGCAGGTGAGCAGTTGGGAGCCAGCTGTCCTAGATTATGAGAGGGATGTCCAACTGTTCTTTTAGGTCCGATCCCAGTAGGACATCCCTCGAGGGGTCCCAGATTGGAGAGGGTGCAGACTGGGCTGAAGGAGACACATTCCTATGCATGAATTTGGTCCACCAGGCTCTAATTAGATAATAATACAATAATAATACTCTGATAACTACAATAGAAAATACATTAAGAAAACTTGCTATGTGCCCAGCATTGTTCAAAGGGCTTTTTGTGTATGAATCCATTTAATCCTCATGAAACACCTTTGTGATAGGTGCTAGTAACATCCTCACCTTTCAGTTCAGGGGATTTGAGATGAAAGGATGTGGATCTGGATTCTGATGGGCCTATCCAGCCATTCAGATGATGAAGAGAGGTACAACCAGTCCAGCCTTAGTCCTGACCATCCCCTGCCCTGGGCTTCTGCTTTTCAGTGCAAAGTCCCCTGACAGCAGGTTGGCCTGTGGTGTGGCCAGCAAGCACTGTGGGTACACAAATATTTAGCTTAGTCTTTACACTGACTAGCCAAGTTATCAGAGGGCACCATGGGCAGCAATATCCCAGATCTTCCTCTTTGGTACCTCTGTTCCAAACCCAATTCTTTCACTATCAAATTTCCACCCAGGCCTCTTCCCCCCCCCCCCCCCCCCCTATTCCCACCCCTGGATCATGCTGGGTTATATGTACATGTGTTTTTGTTTCTTCTTATTCTTCTTATTATAATAACATTGTCACCTTGAAGAAGGGGTTACCAAGGTAACTAGGAATGGTGCATGCACAATATTTATAGAGATTTAAGCTCTACTTAATTGGATTATGTGTTCTTGGCTTACTCCATTCTTATGATGACAAGAACACATTTCCTTGTGTAGTTTTCTTCTCCCTACTTTGTATTTATCTCACAATGTCTTATTGACCTTAAAACTTCTTCCAGATTTACTAATTTAGTTTTTTTGTTGTTATCTAAACATGAAAGCATCCCAACCTTCAAGATAACACTTTTAAGCCTAGCTGCCCTTCAAAATTGATCACCTGGGGCTTCTTGCAGGTGTGAAAGGGGGAAGAGTTAGTGCCTTAGAAAAAGGTAGACTAGATATTTGGGCTCCCTTCTATACCACTGTATGCTCTGAGAAGTGACCTGGGGACAGAAACTACAACCCATACAGCAAAGACGACCATTTCTTCCATTTTCCCAGTGGTTAAGTGACCATGTTTTAATGTCCCTGACTTTTGCCATCTATCATGTCATGCTTTTCTTTTCTTTCCTTTTTTGAATATATATTTTTTATTGATTTCAGAGAGGAAGGAAGAGGGAGAGAGGGGGATAGAAACATCAATGATCAGAGAGAATCATTGATGGGTTGCCTCCTGCACACCCCCTATTGGGGATCAAGCCTGCAACCTGGGCATCTGTCCTTGATTGGAATCAGACCTGGAACCTTTCAGTCCACAGGCTGATGCTCTATTCACTGAGCCAAACCAGCTAGGGCTCATGCTTTTCTTAAATATCAATAAACTAACTCAAGTCCCCATTCTATATACCTGAGAGTACTCCAACAATCTCCCCAAGATTTCTGAAGATTCTTACCCTTCTCCAAAGTACTCCATTATAAAGTTGTTCTTGCCTTTCACGACTTTGTTTTCTAAAAGAATGACAGGTGATTGTCACAAAGAATCAGACACATCTGTTAAAGTGAGTGCTGTATCTGATATCACTTTTCCTAATTTCTTTAGCCATCCCAAAGGATAGAGTACTTCTAACTCAGTTCTCCTAGGTCCCTTCCTAGCACTGTGTCTGGGAACTGGTCCCTCCCTACAGAGGTTCTCCCCTATGTATTCTTTTTCCCACTTCCGAGGACTCACCCTAAAACCTCCCATGCTGTGGAGTGAAGGCTTGAGTGGGACAAAAACTCTCCTCACTTATTTTTCAGAGCACTTTATTCCCCTTTGCTTCAACCTCCTCCTTCTGGCTCAGAGCTGAGGCTTAACATTCCTAACCTATAAGGACATTGCAGTGTTTTTCTAAATTAACGAGTCATGCATCAGGTATACTCACTTTAAGCAAGGGGGTAACTTAGAAAAAATTATTTTACATTCCCCATTTTTTTAACATATAATTTTTTATTGATCTCAGAGAGGAAGGAAGAGGGAGGGAGAGATAGAAATGTCAATCATGAAAGAAGATAATTGATTGACTGCCTCCTGCATGCCTCTTACTGGGGGTTGAGCCCACAATCTGGGCATGTGCCCTGACCAGGAATGGAATCATAACCTTCTGGTTCATAGGTTGACTCTCAACCACTGAACCACACTAGCTGGGTTACATTCCTCATTCTTGTTTTATCCCTCCCTATTACCCACATCTGCTAGTAGAGGGGGGAGAAAGGTGACGAAAAAGAGTATATCCTCTTCTGTCTAGAGCAAACCCTAGAACCTGTGGGCTTTTAGCTTTTCTTTTCTTTTCTTTTCTTTTCTTTTCTTTTCTTTTCTTTTCTTTTCTTTTCTTTTCTTTTCTTTTTCTTTTCCTTTTTGCAGTAAGCTGCATGGTGGTTGGTTGCAGTGAGTCAATAAATGTTGGGCCTCTCAGTGTCTTTCTTGCCCTCTCATTCTTTGGCAGCAAAAACAAGGGGAAAGCAGTCAGAGGCCCCTGAGGATCTGGCTCTGTCCAATCATGACAGTTACCAAAACCAGTGCACTCCTAAGGATGGAGCTCAACTGTCCTTCCAGAAAGTTTCAAGAGAAATGTGGACAGTTTTTGCAACTGTCTGTGGTATCTGGCATCACGATGACACTTACTGCAAAGATCTTACCATTAGTGTCAGCATTTCTGGAGGATAATTTATACTTCTTCCTGGCTACCCCGTGCCCCCCTGTGCATCCTCTCCATTTTTGGAGACCATCATTTTGCTGGCTGAGTTTGGGCCATCTGTCACCATCTTCACTATTCAGCACTTTTTGGAGCTCAGTGCCTGGCCCCGGATCTGGGGACATGGGAAAAGACAAGACTAATTCACCTCAATGTGGGTGGTCCCAGACAGAGAAGGCTGCTTGACTCTGCTCTTTTCTAAAATTTAGTTTTTATTTTTTTTTAAACTGGTCCATGAATGTAGTTTCAATGATCAATAGTTCTACAAGGCTTAATAAGACAAACCAGAAAGCTGTGTTCAATTCCTCCCCCTTTTCCCAAGTTTGCACTTAAAACATTTTAGCCCCGTCTCTTGGGTATGTTTGTCTGTGTCTCTAAATACTGCTGTTTGGTTTTTCAATGTTAGGTTTTATTTACCTCTTAGGAAATCTATAGGATTCCCCCCCGCCCCCTTTTTTCCCCCTGATTTGGGCGGTTTGAGTCTTTAAAAAAATCCAGTTGCTAAGTATATTAATTAACTGGCCCTTTTACTCTGGAAACTCATGTCCTCCTTTGTGGGAAAATGTCTTAAACTATTTATTTGGTATTATTTTTATTTTCTGTATACTCTCTTTCTCGAGCTACTGCCCTTTGGATGTTGTCTCTCTTGGACTCAGAGTCAAGATTTTTGGATTGTTTGGTTTATCTTTCTCATTTTCATCTCCTTTCCCTTTCTTTCTCTGGATCCTGGGAAATTGTCTCAACTTGAACCATTAAATGCTTTGGTGGAAGGTTTTGGTAATAACTGTTACTGGTATCATCATTTTCATTTCCAAGAGCTTTTTATGTTTCTGATATTTTTAAACTTCTTTTGATTCATGGGTATAATGTCTTATCTTGACAAGAATAATATTTTGTGCAGCCTCTTTATTTTGGATCCTACTTCTCATGCTAACAGCTTCCCTAAGACATTTGAGCAATACTTGGGAGTCTCATATTTAAGTGTGTAGCTCTCAAGCCTAAGAGTGTATCTCACTCTTTGTCTATTTCGTTGGGAAACCACTGTGTTACATTTAGGTTTTTATTCCTTGGGGCATGCTACTTCCCTGGCAGAAGACATTGCGATAACATTGGGATGAAAGATGTTTACCCAGGACCCACCTTGTGACAGGAAAGAGGATGGGGCAAAAGGAAGAAGTCAGACTTGGACATGGGAACCCTGGCCAGGTGCTCTGGAGAGAGAATTGCTCCATTAGTGTCCATATTGGGTTGAAATGGCCAACTCTATGACTCCATCTCCATTAGTCATTGGATACGGGCTGCCCCAGGAAGGGCATGACCTAGGGCCAGGGGACTCGCTGCAGCTAAGCCAAACACCTAAAAGAGTTGACAGGACTCCCCCCAGCTGCAGAGTTAGTCTTTCTTGAAAGGGGTTTTGGCAATGCATCTCTGTATTTACCACCAGGCCAGTCAGCTTCTCTGCAAAGACTCCTCCATCTCCTGTCTCTGCTGGATAGAAGCTGGTCCAGAGTTGAATAGGGAGTGGGTGGCAAGAGGGAGTCTCAAATCAGTCTGTAAGCTTTCTCATCATGTATATCATATTTTGCAGCATGGATGCTCCATCTTAATCAACATCTGGTATTCCACAAGCCAAAAATCCTTTGCCTTATTCCTTCTAAAGAATGAACTTCCGGGCTTTTGCTGAAGTGGGAAAGGGACTGACTGGGTAGTGATTCAGAGCAAAAGAAATGTGGGGTTTCACTGCTTTTTAAATCAAACATCCTCTGACACTAAATACATGGCTTTTAGAAATCAATGTGTCTCCATAACATGTATTTTTAAATTCTAGAGTAACAAAACAAATAGCAAACCCTCCTGGTGTCAGCCCCCTGTCTTCCAGTGTTTGGAGGTACATAGTAGCACTGATGTGTGGCTCAAAGCTGCTCGGACAACTGACTGCTACTGCAGGCTTCGGATTATCACTCTGCAGTTACTGCCACATCAATCATCCTTCTGCTTTGCAGCTTCTAAGATTCGCTGCCATTGTGTCCTATCCTGTTCTCTTTGTCCTTGAGAATTTATACTTAAAATAATCCCTGTACTCCCTTCTGACTGCATTGGGGTAGTTGAAGAGATAAATGAATGTATGTTGCTATATTTCACTAGATTTTTTGTTTAAAGAAACACAGTATGTAATTTTTCTCCTCAACTAACTGTGGAGATTCCCCAGCGCCCAGTAGAGAAGCATGAAATTGTAAAACCAGCAAGGGTTTGTAGAGCTGGTAGCACTTCTGCCTGCTAAACATGATCTTTACCCACCTGAGCCTTATTTTGTTATTAGATGGGATCAGAATAGTTCCCTGAAAGTTATGTAAGATCAGGCATATAAATTAGCTGTCTTGCGGTAAGTATATGCTAAATTAATTCTTAGCTCCCTTTGACCCACAAGTGAATGTAGTTTAGAGTTAAAATATGAAGAGGTAAAATAAAACATTTGAAATTAGATGGTGGGTGGGCTTGCTTATCATCTCTGGCAGCCTCTTCTTTCTCTTGATACAGTGGAGTAGTAGGTTAGCCTTCCAGAATGATCTTGAAGCAAAGGATGGTGGGACCACGGTTCCCTGGTTCTCCAGCTGGGGTTGACCATAGAGCTCTGGTTTCTTGGCATTTCCTGTTTCTTTTTGTCTCACAGCTCATTTGTTTTAATTCCCATTCTTGGCTTGGGTTTCAGGCTAATGAGCGACATGGTATGTACATAAATCCAGTATTGTCAGAAACACTGATCGCTTCTCTTCTGTGGTTCAACAGTGACTGTAAGAAGTGGAGAATAAATTACAGTTGGGTGACTAAGTGGTATGCATTCCTCGTTTATGACTTCACATTTAGTTCAAGAGTGTGACATTCTTTGCACTGTGCTTAACAAACTGTTTGGAGGAAGATTTGAAATCTAGGCCTATGTGACTTGACAGTCTCAATTTCAAGCAATGTTTGCTCTCCAACATTCCATCTCATCCCCAATTCCTCTGCATTAGAACCCTGCACACAAGCACTCAGACACAAACATGCACAAATAATCAAACACTTACACTAACATACACATGAATATACATACATAAACATATAACCCTTACCAGGATCTTCCAAAGTATAGTCCCTTGGTGGACTCAGGGTCTCTGATTCTCCCTGAATAGAATTTGTCAGTCAAGGCTATTGGGAAGCCATTCTCCTCTTTAATTTCTTGTCTCTTGCAGTGTAGGGCCACTATCCCAGACACATCAGGTTTGCATACTAAAAGCAAGATTCCTGGTATTTACTCTATAAGCAGTAATTACACTTTTTTTGTGTGTCACAGACCCCTTGTCCTTTGAACTTCTCACACTTTTTTAAGTGCATGCAGATAAATATGTAAAATCACAAAGAAAACTGAATTTGCAGTTTTCCATTTCTATAACTGTATATAAATTTCCTGATATAGTAATATATTTGCATATGTATTAACACATAAAGTAACAAAAATTTTCAGCGTCAACATTATTGTTGAGATATGAGCCCCAATGGTAATACAACACCAACCAAACTGTGATTTCTGTTGGCGACATACCTTTCCAAAGGCTAGTATAGACTCTTCTGGTAGCTCAAGTCTCCCCAAACCTCCCCCGATAATATTCTTTATCTTCTCCATTTTATCCTCTGGTGATTTAGTTACTCTTTTATCTGGGCTCCATAGCGTTTCTGGAAAATACTTAAAGATCTGCTCTCTGTTCCATCCCATCTTGGGAGAGAAGGAGTGGAACAGTGTGTTATAAAATGCTGATATCAAATGCAGAGACAGAGAAGCATCTATCAGACTGTTAAACCTCAGAGGGAAGGTAGAGGAGGGTGGGGGTAAGGGGAAGAGATCAATCAAAGGACTCATATGCATACATATAAGCCTAACCAATGGACACAGACAATATGGTGGTGAGGACAAGAGTGAGGGAGATGGGGGATGGGTAATGGGGGGATAAGGACACATATATAATACCTTAATCAATAAAGAAATTTAAAAATAAAATAAAATAAATAAAATAAAATAAAACAAAACAAAACACTGATACCAGCAGGGAGAACCCAAGGAGCACAAGAAGTCCTGGACAATATAGTTCCCATTTCTGTTGACATAACCCAACCAATGGAGAATCCACAAATGATGGGCATTTCCAAGTGGCTGTTTTAGGTCATTCATCTTGTCCCTGAGCTCCAATTAATGAATTTGCAGGTTTTGCCCTAGGATTTCCAAGCACATTCTTTTGCCATCTTCATCATCTGCAGGTAATCTCATGGGCCTTTCCAACTTTTTCTTTTCTCCAAAATCAGTACCCTTAGCCTTTTAACCCCATCACTCCCCTGTCCTACCCTGAAACAATGTCCACCCTTCATTGTTAGTTATTTTCTTATCTGTTTGCTTCTGTACCTGGTAGAGGCCTAGCAGGGGCTACAGGTTTGGAGGGACAGAGGTCAGAAGGAAAAGCACTGAACTTCACAGAGCTCTAGTCTCT
Organism: Pipistrellus kuhlii; assembly: GCF_014108245.1. Lineage (NCBI taxonomy): Eukaryota > Metazoa > Chordata > Mammalia > Chiroptera > Vespertilionidae > Pipistrellus > Pipistrellus kuhlii. The sequence goes on along the minus strand of NW_023425449.1, from coordinate 40,688,484 downwards.
AAGTGGATTATATTTTTTATTTTTATATAATAAAACAATATATTTTATTTTCATTTCAGAGAAGAAGGGAGAAGGAGAGAGAGACAGAAACATCAGTGAGAGAGAATCACTCATCAGCTGCCTCCTACATGCCCCCCACTGGGCATGTACCCTGACCAGGAATCAAACCGTGACCTCCTGGTTCACATGTCCAAGCTCAACCACCGAGCCACCTCAGTCAAGCATCCAAGTGATTATATTTTCTAAAAATTCAGATCTTTATTCCACAAAGAGCAGCTCTATAGACATAGCTGTACCTTGGTATGCTAAAGAGAGTCAGTTTCCTCTCCTCTCCAGTTAGTTATGTTATCAAGGTCACAGCTCCAGGAAAGGTAGGGAGGAGGAAGGATGGGGGGAGGAGAAACCCCATCAAATCAGGTCCATTACATTATTTCATCATTGCTTATCTTATCTCTCCTGTTAGACAGAATTCTTTGATGGAAGGGCCTGCTGTTTAAAAACAAGTGATTTTTCCTGTCTGACAAGTTAACCTTTTTAAGTTGAAATTCACTGATTTGGTGATAATAATATTTATGTTATGGGGGTATATTATATAAAGCGTTTCCCTCAGTGCCATATCCATCGGAAGTATTCAATAAAGAGCTTTACTGTTATTTGTCTTTTATTTCCAATATTCAGCAGAGTGCTGGCATACTATAGATACTGTGTAGACTTTTAAGGACTTGATCTGCAAGAAAGAAATAAAAACAAAAAACAAAAACAACAACAACAACAACAACAAAACCCTGAAAATCAGGAAACCTAGGTCCAAGGTCTATCCCTGACACTAACTTGCAATGTGACCTTTCCAGTCTTAGTGACCTCAGTCATCAGTTGAAGGGATTGGGTGATCTGATTTCCAAATCAGGTCTTTCAGTGTTTCAGAATTTACTGGGGATCTTAAAAATTCTTTATAATAAAAGGCTAATAACCAAATCTACTGAACAGTAAAACGACCGATTGCTATGACGTGCACAGACTACCAGGGAACAGATGCTCAATGCAGGAGCTGCCCCTGGTGGTCAATGTGCTTCCACAGGGGAAGCTCCACTTAGCCAGAAGTCAACCTTCATGGCAGTGCTAAGGATATCCAACTGATCCCAGGCCTAAGGGCTCCCAGACTGTGAGAGAGCACAGGCCAGGCTGAGGGACTTCCCCCTCCCCTTCCTCAGAGTGCACACATTTTGGGGACCAAGCTTCTAGTTAGTAATAATAATAAAATAATAAAAATGTAACAATAGTAATATAATAATAATACAAAGCAAAAGTATTACAAATCCCCCTCTATTCTAGAATTTTGCAAGAAAATCTAGATTTTAATGTTTAAGTGTAGTTTATTTATTTTTTTATCATTAATCAGATTGAAAATGACATTCCAAGGTCCTCTTATCTCCATTCCTCAATGATTGCATTTTAGTAGAGTTTAAAGATTATGCAAATAGTCTTAACAGGAAAAGAGAACATGGAATCTTCCCAATGCATGGAATTTTTATACCCCCTCATTTATTTAATAAATATCTATTTTGAGTCCACTTTAGGACAGAGGCTGAGGAAGAACCAGGAATCCCACAGGGAACAGCATGTAGTCTTTTCCTTGAAGTTGCTCCAGAGCTCAGGGAAGAGGGAGGACAAAAAACCCGTGATGTTAAGACAGTTGTCCTTGTTGGGATATGGGGGGAGATATGAGGGGAAGATAAGACCAATGGCCCAGGAGGAGCTCAGACTCAGTTTTGGGTATTCAGAAGTGACTCCTGAAGGAAGTCACAGCTAGCTGCCTTCTGCTTTCTTTTTCCAAACTTAAGGGGAAGGATCAGGGCGTCCATACAGCAAACACACTAAGCTACACCACAAGGCGTAAGTTGATTAAACCCAAAGCAGTCCTTTGTGAAATGGCAAAACATAATTAAAAGTTCGATGCTATTAAATTAGAAAAATACCACTTCTTTTTTTCTCCCCTAAACAGCAGCTGAACTGAACTCGTAAGCACTCACCAAGTGCTCATTATATGCTCAAGCCAAGCTGCGTTTGGCTTCCAGAGAAGTGCCTTGGCTCTGGAGTTGCCAGTTTCAGCAACAGCAGTTTGGGGCCAGGGTGGGGGGCCTTTTCCCAACTGCACCATTAAAATGTTCCTAGTGTGGACAGAAAAGTTATTAACTCGCCACTCAAAAATATTTAAATGCCATTAAAAAGTTTCCACTCTCATAATAATTCTCCTTAATCGTGCAAAACTCAGCAGTGGACTCCAGTTCTGAGGTTGCATTTTCAAAGAACCCCAGAGAGGAAAGTCTCCAATTACCTAATTACCATATTTATTGCCAGACTCTGTTTTCTAATCCCTGATGACTGAGTCAGATATATTTATGGGCTGCTGCTTTGCTTCTTTGGCTCTGGGTACCGCGTTGGGCTTGTTGCAGCCTGAATGGCGAGCCCTTTGGTTTACAGACAAAAGAAAGGAAGCCTGGGCACCAATGGTTCTGAAAGCGACTCCCTGCCAGAACCAGGGCCAGAGCCAGAGCCAGAGCCAAAGCCAGAGCCAGAGCCAGAGCCAGAGCCAGAGGGGAAACCGTGGATGGCTGCCAAGTGATCCTTAGAGCATCAGACCCACCGTATTGCAATTGTAATAGATATAAAATTGAGCTGCACAGATAATCTGGCTTCTCTCCTAAGAGGACCCCAGCCAGGAGCCCTCTTGAATTCTGCACCTTTCAAAGAGGGACACACGAGAGCAGAACTCTTTATTCTTTGATTGAAGCCTGGCCACACAAACAGGTTTGTCATCACTGAGGAGAGAATACATTCCACGGTGACTATACTGAGGGGCCCCTGGTTCCATCCCCGGGAAACAGTGGCTAGGAATCTGAAGATTGTTAAGTGGCTTGGTTTGTGGATGTTCAGTTTCAGTTTTATACAGCCCAGGGCAGAGCCGGCCTGTGTTTGTTACTGTTTTGTGAGGAGGTTAGCCATGACTAAGAAAAACAAAACCCCACCTTAACTATTTCAAACACTGTCTAGGTTACTTGATTCTTGGAGGAAAACAAAACAAACTCTGGTGGACTAAAATGAACCTAACTTGACTTAGCATTGTCTTATTTTCTTTTGCTTTTCCTCATTACGTAAAGATTAAAGAAAGCACAAATACACACATAAACAGTAAAATAGAAAACCAATTCTTGAAAATGCTTTCTTTTCCTAGTCAAGTGTAAAATCTAGAAAGGCATTGTGTTCACATACCAGTTATGGCTTTATAGTTTTAGTATCTGCTTTTGATTGGAATATTTATAGCAACTTTTTCTCTAAATGACTGCAATATTTTCATATGTTCCTTTTCCTCCCTTTTGGGAAAGATGGTCTTCCTTTAATGGTGGGTAGTTTGCATATATTACTTTAAATTAAGATATTCCTAGCCACTTTCTTCCTAAATCCTTCTAATATGGTGATCCATTCCCCCACCCCCCCTTGCATCTAGATGAAAGACAATCTTCTGTATATCCTTTTATTTTCCCAAGAGACCCAGGTGTTATCATCACAAATAGATGCCGCACATAGTGTTGAATCATTCTTAGCAGAAAAGCTCTTTGCTTACAAAATGCAAATAGAGATTTGCTCCTGGAATACCCTGTGATAGTGTTACAATAGCATGCCTAATAGCGGAACATGGGGACAGAAACTGAGCTGAGGCCCTTATGTGTGTCCAATTACAACAGTAAAACAGCACATACGTGATAACGATGTCATAAAACCATAGAATTGAAATGGGAACTTTGTATTTGGAAAATGAAGGGAGGAAATGTAACATTTACTGAGCACAGGCAAAGGCTAGGGAGTATGCTTGCGTTTTCCCAAAGTTTTCTGACTTATTCCTGATCCGGCTCCTGCAAGGTGGGCCTCGTTACCCCAATGAGCCATGTAGTCATTTAGTTCATGAGTTCCTAATTTGCAAACACAGACACACACAAATGTGCTCACTGATTCACTGGACGCCGGTGAAGGCTGGGCACGCCGGAAGGCTCTGCTGTGCAAAGTGAGCCAACCCTGTCTTTGAGGTGCACACAGTTTGGTGGGGAGGGTGCAAAGGAGCAGAAAGATGAATCCTGAAATGCTGAGCGCCACTGCAGAGACTTGAAGAAAATGTTGATGAAGCTAAGAGCAGAACCTGGGGTCATTGAGAGATCAAGGATCTTCCTCTCCTCCCTTCCCTAGACAGAAGTGTGGAGAACAGGGGCCTTTGGCTACATATTTAAATGAATCCCTGCAAGGGATTCATTCTTCAGTAATGAAAGCAGCCCTGTTCTTTCCCCCTGCAAGCTCCAAGAGGCCTAGCTTGGGAGGGGAGGTTGAATAAATGGGCGAAATTCTACTCTGCAGGATAATGTGACTTACAGATGCCATGGGTGGAGACAAGCTTTCCAAATTATGAAGAGCTTCCAGAATTAGTTTCTGTCTACTGTGTTTGAGGCTATCATTTCCCCAAAGGAGTGCTGGGTGGTTGTATCCTGGGAGTATTTAGCCTGATAAGTGTGTCTGCACCCTCGCTGTGGGCACTTGCGAAAGGGTGGGGTTTGAAGGGTGTGGACCACGCTGGGGAAATCTCTCCCCCTCTTCTGTGAACTATCAATGGCACTCGGTGACGGTCGTTAGGTAGTGTCTCCTGAGACCAAACATATGTGTGTGTGTGTTTTTCATACCAATTCTCTAATAAGTCAATTCAATTCTGACACTAGCTACTTAGAGTTAGTGCTGACCCCACAGACTCACTTCAGACACCAAATGCAAATGGAATTCCCAGGCCACCCGCATGTTGGCCCAGCTGACTACCAATGCACACCACCTCCCCAACGAGTTCTCTGGCCCACAAGCTCTCTGACTCTCATTGTCCAAGAATTTGTATAACCCAATACTCAGCCCTCCTTCCCTCCATTGAGGTCAGGGTGGGGTGGGAGGGGGTAAGAGCTGGAAGGTCTCACCCTCTAATCACAGGTTTGGTTTTTCTGATGACCAGCTCTCGTTTTGAAGCCGTCCAGGGAACCCCACCTTGTAGTAGCCCATTAGCATAAATGCTATGTGGTCAAAAAGGGCTTGTTGTGAATAATAAAAGACACTCCTAGCCCTCAGGAAATCCCAAGGGTTTCAGGAGCTCTGTGACAGAAACTGAGGCCAAATACACTGTGGGACAGTCAGCAGAAGAGAGGGATTTTAACGGAGGCATTTGACTCCCGAGGCCTGCCCGTGATCCACCTGATTTCCCTGCCTATCCTTGGCATCGCTACAACTATCACACCTTTAAAGCAGATCCAGACGCACTTGGTGTAAGAAGACAGGTGAAGGGTCAGCCCTGAGGGCCCACAGCTGATGTCTTGTGATGCATAGTCAAGGGCTCCAAGATGGAGATGTGGAGAGAAGTGCATGTGGCCAGAACCACCAGGCGCAGTGCTTTAGGTTGTTCACTGCACAAGGCCACTCAGCCAAGGACCAGAGGAGCTCAGGGGAGACTGAAATCTAGTCTCGCCCCGCATTGTGCTGTGTGTGGTGTGGGACTGCATTGACAGGTATCTTTCTGTCTTTCCCTCAGAGTTGCCATTTGGGTTAGCTGTGTCCTGCTTATGACTAAATATTGGTCATAAAGATGATAACTAATATAAAAAATGCTCTCACCAACTTGGTGAAAATTGTAGTGTCTGAAATTGTTGAATAATATGAATAGAACTATGTAAGCATTACAACTCTAAAAAGGCATGTGCTCAGGAAAAATAAGATCTGGGGTGAGATATTGGTTCTCCCCTTTATCCCCCCCTTCCACACATTTTCAGTGACATGGTTCTATGGCATTTACAATGCAAATAAATATTTAAAAAGAAAGACTGCAATGCTATTTTTGCATCTTTGGCTTTCTCCAAGACAGATTAAAGTGCATGTGTATGTAATGTAAGTGCCGTTTGGAGGAAGCAGAGGCACGGAGACTGAATGATCCCGAATGGGACTATCAGAAGTATGTGAGTTGGAAATGGCAAGGACTAAGGGAAGGCTGCTCCAGGTGCAAATAGATTAGATGTGTATTCTTTTTTAACCACCATCGAGCAATCTCCCTCCTCCATATATACTCATTTCAATAAGTGAAGATTTATTTGGCACAGTAACTCTGTTAATAGGAAAACGCCTCCTCTGTGAAGATTTAACCTCATAGACGCCACACTGTGCCTAAACTTATTTAGATCAGCATCTCATCGAGAGTCCCTCCTGCAGTTTCTCTGTTATCACAACTTCTTCAGATCAAGGAGCCTAAAAAGGGGTGTTGCATGCTTTCCTGTCATCAGCCTTCTCCTGATAACCACCATTTCTGAAGAGGATCCACTTTCCAGAGATTTGGGGTCTCAGTACTGAGCTTCTGAAGAACTTCTCTCCTAACAGTGGCAAGGATGACAGGGATGATGCTGAAGACACTGACAATCACTGGCACTCTCTGGGTGCTTTATATGCCAGGCATATCCTGAAGTGCCTTACACGCGTCATTTCACTTCATCCTGACAGCGTTATCATAGAGCAGGTGCCATGTTTCCCATGTAATCATTGAGTAAACTTGTGAGGGGTCATGTGCTCAAAGGCAGCTGGGAATTTCATACAAGTCTGCTTGATTCTAAACCTGAGCTTTTAACCAGAGCATCATAGTTTTTTTCTTTATAATGAGAGGAAGCCAATAATATATATATATATATATATATATATATATATATATATATATATATTATTGGCTTCCTCTCATTATAAATATAATTATATATATGTGTATATATATATATATATATATATATATATATATAGAGAGAGAGAGAGAGAGAGAGAGAGAGAGAGAGAGAGGCAGATAGCAAATAGTATTTCAAGCATTGTTGACCAGAGGCAAAATTGGGATAATTATGTAGGTCCTTAAATGTAAAGAGAGAAAACTGGCTTCTGCAAATTGTAATTGATGAAACTCAAAACTTTATTTGTGGACATTAAAAGTTACTTTCATGTTCTGTTCAAATTTCAAAAACTCTTATAATCCTCATGACAGACTTTCAATCATTTAAGAACGCAAAAATCATTCTTAGCTTGGAGGCCATGCAAAAGAAAGCAGAGTAGGGGAGTGTAGTACAATAATTTGATGACCACTGTCCTAGCTGGGATGTCCTTGGGCAAGTAGTTGTGGATGGCAGTGGATAGGACAATTAACCAACAATTATTAAAGGGCAATCAGTGACCTGAGACTTTGGGAGAGAAAACAAAAAGATGTAGAGTGCCAACTCCACCAGTGTTGCCATTCTTCTGAAACTTCCCTTTGCCATGAGTGGTGACATCCCTGATTTTAACTTAGCCGGTGACAAATTCTTCAGGGAGAGTGAACAGAATACTTGAAATTGGAACTTGTCTAGAAAATCCAGCATATGTCTATTTAGCTGTAGGTTATATTTAGATGTTAAAATTAGTTTGGAACTCTGCCCACTTCTCTCTCTCTCTCTCTCTCTCTCTCTCTCTCTCTCTCTCTCTCTCTCTCTCATCCCTTCTCTCTCTTATTGTATCATACTTGTTCAAGTAGAGGGAAGAGAAGGAAAAGTGAAAAATAAAAGGAGGATAAAGAAGAGCTGTCCGAATGGCCCAGGATTTCATCATATTCCATGGGGAATTTATGTATACATTTAGTATTCTGGAATTCAGCCAACTATTGTGGAGGCAGAGTGATGGAGATAAAGGACACTGAGAGCAACCTATAGTTACTAAAGGATTTACACACATTGCCAGGTAGCAGACGTGGCTTCATCCCCATCTGGCTAAACAATCTTCATGTGTCATCCTCTAAAACAAGGAAGAGCTCAAAATTTGATATTTATGAACTGGGATCCTTGAGTATATCTAAATTTGAACTAGCAATTTTCTAGAAAAAATATCATGAACAAGAGTGCAAATAATGTAACTTTACATTATGTAAAATCACATTTGGTCTTCTAACACGAGGCACACTCTGAAAATAAAACTTCATTTGACAGAGACAAGTGTTTGGAATCCCCAGGGTATTCTGTATCAGATTTTAAGAGAGAATATGGGGTTCTTACAATTGGTATTGGACTGAAGTACATTACACTAAATTAGAACCCTGTAGTCAAGGCCCAAATGACAACAGCTGAACCTAGAGGAAGAAAGATACAACCTAAAAAAAAAGAAAAAAAAAAGAAAAAAAAATTGGCTCAGTGGATAGAGTGTTGGCCTGTGGACTGAACGGCCCCGGGTTCGATTCCGGTCAAGGACATGTACCTTGGTTGTGGGCACATCCCCAGTGGGAGGTGTGCAGGAGGCAGCTCGTCGATGTTTCTTTCTCATCGACGTTTCTAACTCTCTGTCCCTCTCAATTCCTCTCTGTGTAAAATCAATAAAACATATTAAAAAAAAGAAAAAAAAGAAAAATACAACCTAATGCCAACCTACAGTTACTAAAGGATTTACGCACATTGCCAGGTAGCAGACAGAACTTGGAGTTTCATATTCATAGAATATCAGCATTCGTGTTGACAAGAAGGACACAGTCAAAGGACCTGGGCTTGAGTCCTGGCTCTGTCCTTACCAGCTGTATGACCTTAAGGAAGTTATCTAGTTTCCCCATGCCTCAGTTTCCCATTTTAAAGTGGAGATGCTATCTATTAATCAGTGTTATGAGGCTCAGATTTATTCATTTATTCATCTATTCAATGAGCAATTCTTAAGTTTCTTCTATATACTAGAGCCTAAGGATAAAAATATATAATAAGTGCATGGTCATTTTTCTTAAGGGGCTCAATTGGGAAAGCAGTAAGCACACAGAAAACAGCGTGACAGTGGTATGCAGAGGGTGCTGTGGGAGCAAAGAAGGGGGATCCTTATCCTTCCTAATAGGGAGTGAAGGTTCTAGAAGAAGTAATGTAAGTAAAGTCAAAACTGAATGGGGATTAGCCAAGGCAAAGGAGAAGGTGGATTCTTGGACAAGATAGCAGCATAAACAAAGGGCTAGAGCACATGTGTCAAACACAAGGCCCGCGGGCCAAATCCGTCCCGCCAGGCCTTGCACTGTGGCCTGCACCGCGCTGTCATCACTGCACTCCGCTGCGTTTCCATCACAATGACAGTTTATGACTGTTCAGTAAACCATTCGGCCCGCGATTTAGGCTGGATTTTAGATTTTGGCCCCTTCTCTGATTGAGTTCGACACCCTTAGGCTAGAGGGTAAAAGGTGGTATGTTTTGAAAACTGCCTGTAGAGTGTAGTGAGAGGAGTATTGGTAAATAAGTTGATTTCTGCCATGTGGTTAAAAAGTTGTGTCATTTTTCCCTAGCCAGTTTTGCTCAGTGGTTAGAATGTTGGCCCGTGGACCAATGGTGACAGGTTCAATTCCGGGTGAAGGGCTCATATCTAGGTTGCAGGCTCATTCCATGGCCCAGATCAGGGTTCATGCCAGAGGCAACCAAACAATATGTCTGTCTTCTCTCTCTCTCTCTCTCTCTCTCTCTCTCTCTCTCTCTCTTTCTCTCTCTCTCCTCCTTCCTTTCTACTCTCTCTCAAAATGAAAAAGATATCCTTGGGTGAGGATTTTTTTAAAAAGTATTATTTTATCTAGTCCATGTCTCAGCGAGGTAATTAAGGTTCCCATCAGTGACAAGTCATGTTGATTCCATGCACTCTTGATATGATGTGTTGAAAATGGCACCACAGGTCTGTGGTCTTCCTTCACCAAACCTAAAAACCCACTGTAACTCTGAAAAAGATATAAGACAAACTCAAATTGAAGGACAGTGTGTGGAGTCTTTGACCAGCAATCCCCAAAACTGTCAAGGTCAACAAAAATGAAGCCTGAGGAAACTGATAGAAATCAGAGAAGGCTAAGGAGACTAGATGACTAAATGTATTATGGTTTCCTGCCTGGGAAACTAGAACAGAAAAAAAGGAAATTAGGGGGAAACTAGTGAAATCCAGATAAAGTATACAGATTAGTTAATACTGGTTACCAATCTTGGTTCCTTAGTTGTGACCATTATATTGTACCATGGTAATGTAAGATGCTAGTAATAGGGGAAATGGGGTGAGAAAAATAAGGGAACTTCCTGTATTATCTCTACCCCCCCCCCCAAAAAAAAAAAAAACCCTTAATATTATTTTAAAATTAAAAGTTTATATAAAAATATACAATATTCTAATTCTTCCACTCTTGGGTAAGAAATAGAAAAACCTCCAAGTCATATTATTGTCCCTGAGCACATTTCACAACCTTATCATTGTCTGGGAGAAATCTCCAAATTTCCTCCCAATATAAGCGGTGCTGAGAAAAATGGATATTTCTGAGATCAGCTGGCATTAAGCCTTATTTAAAGTGTGAGAGTTCAAAGAAAAACAGAGCGAGATAAGAAAGGGTCCTTGGATTTAAGATTCCCTGGGGCCTTTTTCATCTGACACTTAATTTGATGAGAGAACATCATTCTCTGACATTTTGGAATCTGGGAGGAGGCCAACAGAGTTCAGCACTTTTCAATTATGTTAATAAACCCCAATCCTATAATTGGGAGGACTCTTCTCTCACCAAGTTGAAGAAAGAAAATACGTAGTCTGCTACAGGCAAGCTAGAGCCAGTACAGTGGGACCCAAGAACCCCAAAAGAGAGGAAATAGACCTGGGTTCTGGGCAAATGGGGCTTCCCTATACTATGAAATGGGGACTTTGGAGTTATTTTCTCCCTCTAGCTCAAATACTCTAGGATTCATTTTATAGATGGTTGAAAACATGTTTAGGGTCATAGCATCTCTTTTTACAAGACTGAATATTTGCAGAGCTAAGAGGAATTTCTAAACATTGATTTAACACAACTATGTTTTGAAAGGCAGCTTACTTTCCAAACTAATGAGTTTGGATGGGTTCAGCTTAATGCAGAATATTTTTCACAGAATTAACCAGACTATTTGCTTATATCTGTTGGGTTGGTTCTAGGGAATTTTTTTTTTTTTCTTTCCAGAGTTTTCCTTTCAAAGTGTTCATTTCTCAGAGTCTTCCTGAATGCTGACTGACCATAGGTAGTCACACCTCCCCTGTTTCTCTTTTCATTTCTGGATGCAGTCCAGGACTAATGGAAAGACTACTTGTCTAACCCTGGATTTCACCATGGCCAGTGTGGCTCAATTGGTTGGGCATCGTCACATTCACTTAAGGTTGCTGGTTTGATTCCTTGTCAGGGTATATGCCTAGGTTGCAGCTCAATCCTCAGCAGGGGGCATGCAGGAGGCAGGTGATCAATGTTTCCCTCTTATCTTTCTCTCTCTCTCTCTCCCCCACTTCTTTCCTCTCTCTCTAAAAATTAATAAAAATTTTATTTTAAAATAAAAATAAACCTGCATCTTTCAAGAGACCTGGAACTAAGTCCTGACTCTCCCACTAATTTCCAGGGAGGCCTTTGACAGTGACTTTTCTTCTCTAAGTACCAATTTCCTTGTCTATATAGTCGAAGGTGAATTATAACCTTACCATTGCTCCTCTGGATACAAATACCAGCCTCATTCTGGAAGATTCTAAGAAGGGAGGTGGAAAAGCTTTTCTTATTTATTCATTCTGTCAGTCATTTTCTGAATCACTTATTGATTCCATTCTTCACATACTCAAATATGTAGAGGGGACTATATTTGATTAGTCCTAAATGTCATCAAGAAGTTTATATTGAAGTGGGGGGGGGAAAGCACTATAATTTGATGTGATAAAATTGTACAGAAGGTGCTAAGGAGCCTGGAAGGAAGAAAAACCAGCTCTTGGTCAACCAGAGAACAGCAAACTTGTTCCTGCTTCTTGTTCTTTGCACTCGCTATTCCTTTTCTGGGCACTGTTCCTGCAGACAAACTCATGGCTTGCTCTGCAGCCTAACTCAATTTTCTGCTCAAAATTCCCCCTTCAGTGAATCCTTTCTCTATTACACATTCTCTCCCTTACTGTGCTTCATTTGTCATCAATGACAATGTATTACATATTTAGATGTTTGTTTATCATCTATTCACTGGATGTAAACCCTAGGAAGGCAGGTGCTTCTGTCTTGTTGACCATAATATCTCCAGTATCTAGGTCTGTGTTTTGTGAATATTTGTTAAATGCTGAATGAATGAATGCTGAGTTATTCAAGAAAGCTTCCAGGAGGGGGTAGGTGGCAATTTGGCTAAGCAATTGAAAGCATGAGTAGGAGCTACTATGGCAAAGAACAGTGAGAACAGGAATTCTAGGTAGAAGAAATATGAATAGAAGCCAGTAGGAATAGGGAATCTTGGATTGTTACCTAAACTGCAAATAGCTGAAGCCTAAGATGAGAGGGTGATATAAGTGGCCAGCCATGAGGTGAAATCACATGTGGCTGTGGAGACCAGACAAGGATGGGGGTTGCTAGGGAGTGAAAGTGAAGAGCCATCAAAAGAACCCAGTCAGAGAAGTAGAATTTACTCATGTTCTCAAATCTTATTATGGATTTTCATTGAAACCCTCATTTCCAACCTCTTTTGTTGGCATTCTATTAGACTGGGTCTTTCAGACATTTTTGCCTATGACCCACAAGAAGAAATAAATTAAACATGATGTTCCAGTTAATAGATAGATTAATAGATGATAGATAGATACATAATCATTACTATATGCAATGCACTCTCTATTAATTTCTCTTCTGTTCTGTTCTATTTTGTTCTGTTTCATTTCATTCTGTGCCATTCAGTTCCATTCCATTCCAATTAATTATTAAAAATGTGTGTTCTCACTAAACTACTACACTGATTTTTCTACCCATTATTTTCAAATATTCCTGTAACTGGATCATGATGTAAATATCTTTTTTTTTTTTTTACAGACAATTGTTTAGTTTTTATTTCATAATCATAAACTTAACTCTGCAATCTAGCTAGACTGGGAAGGGGTAAGGAAACTAGGGAACCCAATGAACTGTGGAAAGAGCACAAAGATTATAGAACACTCCAAGCAAATTGGGGTGAAGAGGTGCTCTCCTGAGCTAAGGAAGAAATGGTCTGGTGGTTAAGATAAAACACAAATAAAATTTATTAGAGTTGTCCACAGTTCGCAATGGCAATCTTCCTGATGGTCTTGCCATTTCTGGACGCAAAGCAGTCCATGGCTGCCACAATATCCAGGCCTTCTTTCACCTGCCTGAAGGCCAAAGGCTTGCCACCCACCCACTCAGGCTTGGCGGTGCAGAGGAAAAACAGCACTGTTTATATTATATCCAGCATTTGCCATGGACAAGATGTCAGTACCTGTATGTTTCAGGACGAAGTTCTCATCCTCAAATTTTTCCCCGTAGATGGACTTGCTGCCTGTGTCATATAAAATGTGAAGTCACCAACTGGTACATAAATCCCGAATTCTGTGAAAGCAGGATCCCTTATAACCAAATCCTTTCTCCCTAGTGTTCAGAGCTCAGAAGTTTTCTGCTGTCTTCTGCAAACAGCTCAAAGGAGATGCAGCCCAAGGGCTCTCCATGGATGGGATGTTGAAGAACACGATGGGGTTCATCATGGCAGCTCCAGAGGCAGTGGCATCTGCTTTTTATTTTATTTTACTGAGCATTGCATTCAAGAAAGTCTCAGCAATACTTACAACCCAAGGTGCAGCCCAGAGATATCTGCTTCAGAGAGCACCCCCCCGCAAATGGCCTTTGACCCTGGGCTCACTCAGGGTCACCCTGGTAGAATTCTGTGATGAACTGGAAGGTTAGTTAATGGCCCTTGCCTTCAACAGCCAAAGCTCAGGGAATGGGATGCCTTCTGATAATGTGCTCTGAGCACACCAACAGCAGTTGCCTTTCAATGCACAGTTATATGAAATAACTCCTTAAAATGACCTGATTCCAGGCAGGGAGCCTCAAGGGAGGTGGATGAATTTCTTGTGAAGATCATCATTGTTGCTAGTGGTCATTCTAGTAACAGGCATATAATAGAGTAGTATTTGTCTGGTGTAGTTGGAGTCTGCCTGCTTTATAGGTTGTTGATTTTAACTTTCAGGAGGGAAGACAGCTTTTGAAATAAATCATTGCCTAAAGCAACCACGGGCCTTCACATCACTTTTAATAAAGGAGAAAGTAGTGTACCAATGGAAAAGAGCAGACCATTATGAGTTCCAAGGCCTGGACCAGAGTCCAAAACTGCCTCCCTGTGTGGCCATGGGCAAACCTTCTCACCTCACCTGTTTAGACCCAGCTACACACACACACACACACACACACACACACACACACACACACACACATTGATTTCAGAGAGGAAGGAAGAGAGAGAAAGAGAAAGAAACATTAATGATGAGAGAGAATCATTGACCAGCTGCCTCCTGCACACCCCCTACTGGGGATCTAGCCCACAATCCAGGTATGTGCCCTGACACCTGACCAGGAATTGAACCTTGACCTCCTGGTTAATGGGTTGATGCTCAATCACTGAGCTACACCAGCCAGGCTAGATTCAATTTTCTTACAAATAGGACAAGTATAGCAATACCTTTCCTTGATTCACAGAGGCACTTAAGTGAGAAAAAGAATAGCATATCTTAAAGTGCATTGCTGTGTCCCAAATTCTCATATAAGTGGTAATGGTTTCTATTGAGCACGAATGAGGACAATTAATGAATGTCTTCTAGCAATAATATAACTATCATCTTACAGGTGAGGAAACTGAGGCCCCAGAGAGATGAAAAACTTGACAAATAAATGGAGCAATTAGTGATGAATCAAGAATTCAGATACAGGCCGTTCTGGTTTTCAAATCATTGTAGCCACTATGCTGTGAAGTCGACATTTCAGAGAAGACATGAACTCCAAGGCCACATTTGCCTTGACCAGGAGGCATTTTGCTCGTTTCTTTGTACTCACAATGGCTGGTCCAGAGTACACCCTCAGCCTGTATCAGCTAAAAACAAATATCCTCACTCGTCCTCTTTTTACTCTTTTTTTTGGGGGGGACACTTACATTATTGTTATGATTTTTGGGGGGTGGGATACAAAATTACTGTCACCCAGCATAGCTCACTGTCGCATCTGAATTAGCAATAAACAAGGACAAGGATGAGCTGGATTCAGGAATAAAATTTGTTCAGGTGAAAAATATATAACAAACCAAATGCCTGTTTAGTTCATTTTCAAATATGGGCACCAGAAAGGCACAATGCCATCAGGATGTGACACAGAAAGGGCTCACGCTGCAATTGTATATTAGCGATTGTGAAATAAGCATCCAGCTCGGTTGAGTTATATCTGGCTCAATGTGGGACCCGCTCATTTGCAGTTTCTTGAGTTTTCTGTGAAGGCCCTGGCTTGGGTCCAGCAGGGTAGAGATCACAGCTTCCTAATCCAGGGTTTTAACTGCATTTGATATGCACGCAGGACAGAGAAAGGCACTATTGAATCTCTCAGGGCTGACACAGAGAACCAGAGAGTGGCTTAACCAACAACAATTTATTTTCTCATGAGTCTAGACCTGGATCAAGGTATCTGCAGGGTTGTCATTTTTAGTGCTTTTCTGAATGCCTTTTCCCAGGATTGCAGATGGTCATTTTCTCTCTGTCTTCCCATAGCCTTCTTCTCTCTTTATTCTAATCTGTAATAATAAAAGCAAAATATGTTAATTGGACCGGACAGCCGAATGATCTTCCAGGCATCCTTCTGGAGGAAGCTGCTGCCGCAGCTGTGAGGGCCAAGCCCCTTGCACAAATTTCATGCATCGGGCCTCTAGTCTCCTTATAAGGATGCCAGCCAAATGGAATTAAGGCCCACACTGGTGACCTCATTTAGCCATACTTATCTCTTTAAAGACCCGGTCTCCAAATATAGTTACATTTTAAGGTACTAGGGGTTAGGTTGGAGGATGGAGACACAATTCAGCCCATACCAGTCACAATGTGGAACAAAATAAAACAAAAATGATGGGAATTGGATGTAGAAGTGACACTTTCAATCTTTAATAAAATCTTGGGACCTGGGAGTGAAAGGAACACAAACAGAATTCTCTAGGTTTGTGTATTTCTTTTCTTTTAGCCAAGAAATAGATTTCAATCACTTTTTTCGTGTGTCTGTTGTTAAACTCAAGAAGTCTCTTTCACATTGGGGAATAGCAGATTAGTATTTCCCAGGGGGAAGGGCTTGTTTGGCGACATCTGGGCTCTCTCTTCATTCTGCAAGAACCCTGCTAGCACATTTATGAGCAATTTCTCCCAGGAACCAGGGAGGAGGAAGAAAAATATTTGACCATCTAAGAGAAATCCCCCAGAGGTCAGATGGCTTTGTGTTCTTGCAGAGCCTGTGAGGGATAGAGTTGAAGATGGGACCTTGTGGAGGCTTCATGTGGAGCTTGTGCTTGTGGATAAGTCCTCCACCCAAGCTGGTGTGGTACCCACCATTCTGTCTAGACTTTCTTGCCTGAGAAAACTCTTCAGAGCACTCTGTATGCTGGATTTTGCTATTTCAGACTCTGCCTGGATTATTGGCACCCAAATAGTTACCCCTTTTACATTCTTTTTCTTATTCAGGTTTATTGAGGTATAATATACATGCAGTAAAATTCACTCCTTTTTAGGTGTAGTTTGAAGAATTTTGAAAACTCTGTACATTCTGTAACTCATACCACAATTGAGATACAGATTATTTTTCTCTATCCACACACCCCCTCCCCCAAGATCTACTATGCCTTTGTATTTTTAAAAACATTTAGTAGAATTCAAAAGTGAAATTATCTGGAGCAATTGGTAAGGATATAACTTAGAATAGCTAGAAAACTATTTGAGCTATCTAATTCTTCTTTAGTAAGCTTTGGTAGTGTCTTTCAGGAAATTTGTTCATTTGTCATCACATTTATTGCTATAAAGTTGTTGAAAATATTCCATCCTTTTCATATCTATTGGTGCTGTGATGATGTTCCCTCATTCATTTCTGCTATTGGGTCATTTGTTTCTCCTTCTTCTTCTTCTTCTTCTTCTTCTTCTTCTTCTTCTTCTTCTTCTTCTTCTTCTTCTTCTTCTTCTTCTTCTTCTTCTTCTTCTTCTCCTTCTCCTCCTCCTCCTCCTCCTCCTCCTCCTCCTCCTCCTCCTCCTCCTCCTCCTCCTCCTCCTCCTCCTCCTCCTCCTCCTCCTCCTCCTCCTCCTCCTCCTCCTCCTCCTCCTCCTTCTTCTTCTCCTTCTCCTCCTCCTCCTCCTCCTCCTCCTCCTCCTCCTCCTCCTCCTCCTCCTCCTCCTCCTTCTCCTCCTCTTTCTTCTCTCTCTCTCTCTCTCTCTCTCTCTCTCTCTCTCTCTCTCTCTCATTAATCCTCACCCAAGAATATTTTCCTATTGATTTTTAGAGAGAGTGGAAGGGAGTGGGAGAAATATATAGAGAGAAACATCAATGTAAGAGAGACAGATTGATTGGTTGCCTTCCGCATGTACCCTGACCATGGCCAGAGATTGAGCCTGCAAACGAGGAACGTGCCCTTGACCAGAATCCAACTCGGGACCCTTCAGTCTGCAGGCCAATACTCTATCCACTGAGCCAACCAGCTAGGTCTCTTTTTTACTTGATCCATCTGCTTAGGGTTATCAATTTTATTGATAAGACTGCAGTTGGTATATTCAGTCCTTATGGTTGGTGGATTATATCACAACTATTTTAATCTGATACTATGAGTATAGAAATGAGACAATAAGTACTCCAAACTTATATGAAGCACAAAATCCACCTAAGCTTCATATGCTTCTCAGCCACAGTTACTGTCCTGACAGGAGGGCTATAGGCAGGGAGCATTATTGAGTAGATGTGTAACAGAGGTGTTTCCTGTAGGTAACTTCTTACTTGAGCATCAGGGCAAAAGCAGCAAGTGAGCTGAAAATCAGTTATTATCCACAATTCCTATTCTGCAACTGTGGGGTCAAATGTCCTTTGAAAGTCAGAATTTTCATATTTTATAAGGGGAATAAGCTATGCATGTTCTCCCTTGGTTAATACCTTCTGGGGTGTCTGGCAGCTTCTGATAATCAAACACAATGGGAAGACAATGACTATAAATAACATCATTGACTTTGCTGCCACAATGAGTTCGTCTACAATGCTGTGTTTTCCAATACTTTTTGGATTTTGAGACTGTAGATAAGAAAGAACTATAAACAAACATGGTAAAAAATTGCCCATGAAAAAGATACTAAATCTCCTATATAATATGTCTAGCTGGTGTGGCTCAGTGGTTGAGCCTTGACCCATGAACCAGGAGATCACTGTTTGATTCCTGGTCAGGGCACATGTCTCCCAGTAGGAGATGTGCAGGAGGCAGCCAATCAATGATTCTCTCATTAATGTTTCTATCTCCCTCTCTCTCTCCCTTCCTCTCTCTGAAATCAATAGAAATATATTTTAAAAAAATAAAGAAAGAAATACAATATGACATATAGTTTTATATGTAGTGTTTCATCTTTCCACTAAGTCTAATGCTGCCAGTTGCTTCTCCAGGGCGGAACAGATTGCTGTTGCTTTGGACGAGCACCAGATAAAGTAATTGGCTTGCCTTAAGGAGCTCATGTTGAGTGAATATTATGCTTTCTTCTCTCTCTTTTTTTGGCCAAGCTTGTATTGTTGCATTTGGGCAGATTAAATCAATGTATGTTTAATACAACTCTACCATAGATTCCTTGCTTGAACAGTTTTACATGAGCCGAAAGGAACAGGCAGGAATAAAAATAAACACTAGTGCCAAACTACAGCCTTCAAAATCAGTGGCACATTTAGGAGAAGTTAAAATGTATGCACAGAGATGGCAGAAGATGTATTCTGAGGTCTGCACAAAAACCAGTTAACGAGTTGGTATCCAATTCATTAACACTTCTAAGTGTGAGGGTTTTTTTTTTTTTTTTTAAACTGCAGTTTTTAAAATAATTCAAATATATTTGAAAAATGAAATCTATGTCAAATTCTATGGCTCAACATAATAGTTTTTATGTTTCCATAGTTTATTCTAAACATAGACAACAACACAGCAACAACAATAAAAACAGCACATTCATCATAATTAACATTACCCGAGTATGTATTTACTATGTGTCAAACACTGTCCTTTGTGCTCACAACATTATCTCATTTAACATCCATTTATTCTTCCAAAAAATGCTTTCTGAACATCATTCGTGTTGTGTTTGGCATTGCTTTAAATCGGTGAGACTCTACTGAGGGAAATTTTGCCTCCCAGGGGACAGTTGGCAGTAGTTGGAGATATTCTGCTTGTTATAACTGGGGAAGTGTTGTTGGCTTCTGGTGGGCAGAGACCAGAGACCCCGATAAACATCCTACAATGCCCAGGACAGCCCCACAATAAAGAATCATTTTGCCTAAAATGTTAATAATGTCAATAGTGCCCAGGTTGACTAACCCGTTGTGTGTGTGTGTGTGTGTGTGTTAGTCTGGAAGATTGGTGAGGGAGCTAGTATGTGGTAGGGGAGGAGTTACTTCCAGGCGGAGGAGACAGCAAGAGGAAGGGTTCAAGGCAAGAGCAGGCAGGGCTTTTTCAATGAACAAGGAAGAGATCATTGTGACCTGCAGAGAGTGTAGTGTGGGAGGGGGATATCCGAGGGATAGGGAGGGATAGAGTTTATTTTGAGTGAGAGGGCAGTCATTGCAGGTTTTGAGCAAGAGTGTCATGAGCTGATTTAGGTTTTGAAAAGATCCTGTTGGCCAGGGCACTGAGAATTGACCATTGAGATCATTAAGTAGTCATGGCAACAATCCAGTGAGAGGTTGGAGTGACTTAAATAGGGTTCCAGAAGATAAAGGGTTTTGGATTCTGGACATATTATTCAAGGTTGAGGTGACAGACTTTGTGAATGCATTCGGGGTGTAGCGGGAGGGAATTAAGAAAGTTTCCTTTTTTGTTTACTTGTTTTGGGACTGAGCCCCTTAAAGACTGTAATTGCCATTCACTGAAATGAAGAAAGGTTGGGTAGGAGTAGCTTGGAGTCGAAAATTAGAATTATTGTGTTTAATGTGGATGTAATTATATATGTTTAATTTGAGCTGTCATTCAAACAGCCAAGTGGAGATGTCGGAACACAATAAACTATTCTGTGAAACGGGTGTTACTACTCCCACCTTGCAAATGAAGAATCAAGAATAAAGAGTTTGCGTATCTTGTCTGAGATCACCAGGCATTAAGCAAGACAGCCTGGAGCCTGATGTCACAAACTGGCATCTTACTAAAAGATGACATCAGCCCCTCTCTCCTGAATGGCACCTCTGTTTTGTTTGTTTGCTTGTTAATCCTCATCAGATGATATTTTTCCATTAGTTTTTAGGGAGAGTGGGAGAGCGAGGGAAAGACAGAGAGAAACATTGATGTGAGAAAAACACATCGATTGCTTGTCTCTTGCACGAACCCCTCGACCCTGGTGGAATAGAGGAACCGAACTTGGTACCCTTTGGTCCCCAGGCTGGTGCTCTAACCACTGGAACAAACCGGCTAGCATGATATGACACATCTTAGTCTCCATTTCCGTGGATGATCTTGACCAGCTCTGAGAATGAGAAGCTCTCTTGGGATAGAGTCTTTTATGCAGTTGGCACCTGAAAGTGAAGCTGCTGTCTCTGGCAACTTTTCTGTTGACTGATTGTGGTAATCCCGGCCACAGTGTACACCTTAAGGAAGAGAATTCCTCAGGTGCAGGCAGCTTGAAAAGAACCATGCACTGAGCACTTACACTGGAAGGACCATTGATTTTGGAATTCTGCAGACAGACCCCTATTAAAACACTTCATTACTCACTAGACTTTGTATCCTGGGGCCAAAACCTGACTTTGCCAAGTCTCTGGTGAGCAAATGGGTAATGCACATGAGAGCATTGTTGCTATGATGGGTCCAAGTGGCCCAGTGGCATTACAGCCCAAGACTTAGGCTAAAACCAGATCAGCCCCATGAAGAGTCCACTCTTCACTGCTTTGGTGGCTGAAGAAACTGGATCGTGTTGCTATGTTTTTGTTTATTGACTTTCTGCACTTTCTTTATTTTTTTATATTTTTATATATTTTTATTGATTCCAGAGAGGAAGAGATAGGAAAGAGAGAGGCAGAAACATCAATGATGAGAGAGAATCATTGACTGGCTGCCTCCTGTACACCCCATACTAGAGATTGAGCGCACAACTTCGGCATGTGCCCTTGACTGGAATCGAACCCAGGACCTTTTGGTCCACAGGCAGACACTCTACCCATTGAGCTAAACCAGCTAGGGCCCGTGCTTTATTTATTGTCATTTCCTTGCTCTAGAAAGTACGCTTCCTGTCTCTTCTCTTTACTGTTCCAGATGGTGCCTGGCAGAGAGTAGGGGCTCAATGAATATCATTTAAATGAAGACATGAATAATCCTCATTGTAATTAGCCTTAGGAGCTTGGCTCTTTTCTTATCCTGATTTCACAGATATGAAGGCCGAGGCTTAGAAAAATGGAGCAATGACCAAAGAGGTGAAGGAATTAGGAAGTACAAATTGATAGTTGCAAAAAGTCCTGGGATATGAAGTACAGCCTAGGGAATGTAGTCAGTAATATTGTAATAGATGGGTACTGGAACTTTTGGTGAGAACACTTTGTAACGTGAATGATTGTCTAAACACGATGCTGTATGCCTGAAACTAATCTATTATAATAAAAGTGAAATATGCTAATTAGACTGGATAGCTGAATGATCTCCGGACGTCCTTCTGGACGTCCTTCCAGTCGTCCTTCCAAAGCTGGGGATGCAGGGCTGAGGCAGCCACATGGCTGCGAGGGCTGAGCCCCTGGCACAATTTTTGTGCATTGGGCCTCTAAGTACAAAATAATATTGAATGTAAACTGTAATTTAAAAAACATATATTTAATTTTTAATAAAAGAAAGAAAAAATGGAGTGAGGTGCCTGAAGTCACCACCTAGCAGGAGGCATCGCCTGGTCCGGGATAGTGGATCGCTGTGGAGTTTGGAAGGCCCTCACTGAGGATCTGAGAACAGCAGGTCTCATCATTAAAGCTTCTGGAGTCCATTGCCCAGCTCTGCCCTTTACCCTCTCAGCCTCCTAACTCCGTCCCTAAGCGGGAGGTGAAAATAGCAGTATACCACAGAGATTCTGTAAGCATTCAATGAGTTAATATAAATACAGTGCATAGAACAAGGTAGCAAGTGCTATTACAAATATTAGATGATATGAACATACTTGGCTCTTTACCTTGTAACACATAAGCTCCTTGCTCCCCTCTTCTACCTCCACCGTGTCTAACCTTTAGCAAGGTATTTGTTTATGCATATATTTACCTAACATGTGTGTGTGTGTGTGTGTGTGTGTGTGTGTGTGTGTGTGTGTGTCTTAAATTGCCCATTATGTAAATGGCTTTGGTTTAGTAAGCAGAAAATGCAAGGGTATGGTTCATGGGAAATTGTTCGGTGCAACTCGGAAAACTGAAGAATCATAAAAGAATCCTCCCGAGAGACAGTCTGATGAAGGTGTAACCAGCCCATTTGCAGGTTTTTATTTTTAAATAATAACCAGCCACTAATGCAGCAATGGCCCTGAGCAGAACATGGATTGATCCCCAGCGAGGTGGGTGTGTTTCCCTGCTACACTGCCAGCTGTCGTCTTTGATATGAGGCTGCCTCTCATCAAGCCAGTGTCTGTCAATCAGCTTTCAAGGACAAGAGGCTTTGCCATTTCCTGGGTGGGTGACGGAAGGTGTGGTGTGTGTGTGTGTGTGTGTGTGTGTGTGTGTGTGTTTGTTTGGTTGGAGCCATTTACTTTTTGCTGAGCTAGAATCCAGCCTGTTAGGATGCACTGTGCAGTCAAACTTCTTAGTAGATTGAAGCAGCTCTTCAGCTCCTTCAAAGAGAAGGCTCTTGGCATTGTCCTCCAAAGCTGGAGGCAGAATTCTCCTTTGATCTGGGTAAATCTCCCTCCAGTCCTGAAGTCAGGTCCCTGTCTGCCAAGAAGGAACACCATTTCTCAATGCAAGTAGATCGTAATGGAACAAATCTCTCTGGAAACTTAAAAAAAAAAAATTAGCCTGGTATGCAGATGTCAAATGAGATTATTAGTTAGACTAAGTGAAAAATTCTTCTAATTCATTCATTTATTCATTCAACGTTATTTATCGTGGGCCTACTATGTGTCAGGTAGTTTGCTAGGTGGCAGCAGGTTGGAGTGGATATACGATTATTGACAAAATGAAAAACACTTTCTGTTTTGATTTTCTTTATGAAAGCTGAGATTTCAAAACAGATGTCCCCAAAGAAGCCTGGTGTCTCTAGTTAACAGCCACTTTAAACACCTGCTGTGTGTCAGGAATTGTGTTAGCAGCCACCATGAGAAAATGAATGTGACCCTCAGATCTTAATTGTGGGACATGGTGCCCATATCCAAAGCTATATTGCAGAGGGTTCATACTCTCTGGTTGGCAGAATTCAAAGATGCCCTGTTGCCCAATGTCCAGCCCTAATCCCCAGGAATGTGAATGTAATGGATACCGCACTTATGATTATGTTACAAAGGGAATGTTGCAGGTGCAGTGAAGATTAATCAGTTGGCTTTGGTTAATCCAGAGAGCAAGTGGCCTGGTGGAACTAATCTAATAACTTTAAAAGCAGCGTTGTTGTGGTCTCCAGCTGACAGGGGAGGAAGTCAGAGGGGGAGAACTTGATGTAAAGGAGGTTGCTGAGGTGGAGGGGCCTTGGGACTAGAATCTAAGAGCAGCCTCGAGCTACCGGGAGTGGCAGCTGGCCAATCGCCAGCCAGGGAATATAGACCTCAGTCCTACAACCCAAGGAATTGAATTCAACCAGCAACATGCATCTTTGAAGCAAATTATTCCCAGAGTCACCAGATAAGTTCAGTTGACAAGTTGATTCCAACCATGTGAGACCCTAAGCAAAGAACCCAGTAAAAACTGCCAGGACTTCTATGGTGTTATAAATAAGTGTTGTTTTAAGCAGCCAAGTTTGTGGTCACTTGTTATACAGCAATTTTAAAAAGAATGTTTCTCATTGGTTATTCTGCATTTTTATAGTTTGTAGTTAAGATATCTTAACACTTGACTATGTAGTTCTTTTTGATTGATAATAAAATTACCTCCCTACATTGGTGCAAACTCATTTGCAAAGTGCTTTCACATACAATTTTTTTTTTCATTTAATGTTCACAGCTTGTAAGAAATCATTATGTCCGTGTTACAGATGATGAAACGGAGGGCGAGACATGGTGTGACTTGCCAAATAACCTCCTAAGTGGTAGCAATGGGATTTGAATGCAGGCTCTGGCACTTCATCAAACTCATCAGAAAATTGGCAGATCATCTTCTAAGCTATTATTAATCCTGATTTCTCTTTATTACCCTTAACATCATCATCATCAATATCATCAGCATAGAGGGCATTCTCTTCCTGGATGTTCAGCAAATTCAAATTAAGTAAATAGTGACAGTTAAAAAAAATTTTTTTTTTAAGTCAAAACATTTGTTCAGTACTTATCAGGTACCATGGCACTTGCTGCCAACATGGCAAGCAAAATGACAAGTGTCTTCTTGGATGTATACATGGCATTGAGGCTGGAAAAGAGTCACGGAGAGGACATGCTTCTGATGCATGTGAAATATGTAAAAAATAAAAGTGGACATCTTTCTGTGGCTAGCTTTTAAATAAGACAATTCAGCAATCTTTTCTTGCCCCTCTGTGAACTGTTTTCCAGTTTTATTGAGATATAATTGACATAAGCATTGGTTTAGCTTAAGGTGTACAAAATGATGATTTGATAGATGTATATATTTGGAAATGATCACCACAATAAGTGTAGTAAATAGATATAACAACAATTTTAACATGTTACATTTTTCTTGTGATAAGAACTTGTAACATAGTTAAATTTTTTCTTGAGATGAGAACTTTTAAGATCTACCTTGTTAGCAATTTTTAAATATACAATGCAGTATTGTTAACTACAGTCACCACGGCGTACATCACAGCCCCAGAATTTATTTATCTTACAACTAGAAGTATGTTGCCGGGCTGACCAGCAGCCCTTGAATGATGGATGAACAGATTACTCAGACACAGCCTCACTGTGGGGGAGAGGGCCAAGGGGCTGCCTGGCTCAAGGGTCCAAGCAGCCTCGATTGTCTGCCTTTTATTGGAGTTTTTGTCTTTAGATACAATCAGTAGGTGAGTAATCTTGGGAGGACACATGTGTTTACATTGTCCTCTAGACAAGGGCATCCGGGGAGTAAGCGTAGGGTTCCGGTAAACACCCAGGGGTGTTGGGAAAGACTGTTTGGAAAGGACAGGGAACAGTTAGGGGCACCGCCTTTGGCACTCCTCTAAGTCTCCCTGAAGTCGGAATTCTGATAAACAGACTTCCCTTTTACCTTACAACTTTCCAACCAAGTTTCGTGTGCTCCCCAACAGTGTATGCCTTTTGATCATCTTCTCCCACCTCTGGCAGCCATCAATATGTTCTCTGTTTCCATGATTTGGGTTGTGTAGATTCCACATATAAGTGAGATCACACAGTATTTGTCTTTCTTTGTCAGACTTATTTTACCTAGCATAATGCCCTCAAGGTCCATCCATGTCGTCACAAAAGGCAGGATTTCCTTCTTTATGGCTGAGTAATATTCCTTTTTGTATCTATCTCTCTCTATATATAGGGTGAGGCAAAAGTAGGTTTATAGTTCTGAGTATATGAAACATCTTATTCTTGTATTGTATTTATTAATCATTGCATTATTTTCCATATAAACAATTGTAAACCTACTTTTGTCCCTCTCTGTATATATTTATATCTTTATCTACATAACTATATCTATATTGATATACAGACAGTCCTCGGGTTATGTCGGACTTGTCATATGTCGTTTCGTGGTTACATTGCCATCTCCCATTTATTTATATATAAAAAAGTTCCATCATTTTGACGTATGTACATATGTGCTTTATGTTTTTTATTATTTATTTACCACAAGTAAAGGTTAGAAATTGTTATCTTTCTTTAATTTTTTTGTTTTGTTTTGTTTTGTTTCTCTTCATTACTGCTGTGTATGTGCTCCATGTGAGTGACGGAGGTGCTTATGGAGGTGGATTCCAACTTATGGTGAAAATTGCATTGCATCGCCATAGGAATGGATCTCTGATGTAACCAAAGGACCTACTGTATATCACTTAGGTTGTTTGCATGTCTCGGCTATTTTGAATAATGCTGCAATGAACATATGGACGTGGGGGTGCAGATATCTTCTCAAGTTGGTAATTTTGTTTCCTTTGCATATATAAAAACATTTTTTTCCCCTGTATGACCTTGTATGTTTCTCTGCAAAAAAAAAAAAAAATATTTTGGGGGGGAGTATTCTTATTTCCAGATTTTTCTTTCAGAAAAATGGGTTGGCAATTTAACTTGAGCAACAAGAATCTGTGAAAACAGCCGAAACCGGTTTGGCTCAGTGGTAGAGCGTCGGTCTGCGGACTGAAAGGTCCCAGGTTCGATTCCAGTCAAGGGCATGTACATTGGTTGCGGGCACATCCCCGGTGTGGGGTGTGCAAGAGGCATCTGGTCGATGTTTCTCTCTCATCGACGTTTCTAGCTCTCTATCCCTCTCTCCTCCTCTCTGTAAAAAAATCAATAAAATATATATTAAAAATAAGAAACTGTAAAAACAATATTAGAGTGGAGATTATAATCCTACCAGTTTTATAAACCAGTAAACTGTCTACAACCCTCCCCTCCCCCCCAGCCGAGAATTATATGATGGGACAAGGAACAGATTTAGGAAGGCCAAGAAAACCTACACTCACTCTCCCGAGTAAGGCTGCCTTTTGTCTCTTTGAATCAATCCAGCTGCCGGCAGAGCCTGCCTAATGGAGCCCAGAGCCCAAACCCTTCTCAACAAAGGGCAGAACCCCACTCTCCTAAGCCATAGTCTCTTGTGTGTTTTTATTTCGCTTTTTAAATTTTTTGTCCTTGAAGGTAATTTTGGGGAGGAGGAAATAAAATGTAAGAGTACATGAAATTTGAAATTCAGCTATATCCCTCATCATTTAATTATTCAATCAAACAATTTGGGGTTAATATAGTAGGCAAACTCATCTCACAGTGTCTGCTGCAATCTGCCCCTTTAACAACAGTTGTCATGGGAATGGAATTCTGTGAGCGTGGACATCCCCTTTCCAAAGAACATTCCATGCACAGACCATGCTCAGAGGATCTGGGTAGGCAATGACCAGGAGGGCAGGGAAGGGCATTCTGTCACCAGGTCATCTGTGGGAGGCCTATTTAGGAAGGGCTTCTGGGTTGCAATCCGTTGGGACTTGTCTGGAAGCCAATTTTGGATAGCATGCCACTGCTTTGATTTAGATCACAGCAATAGCGGCGGTAGGTGAGGAAAAGTGCCCCACGAGTCCTCAGTCCAGCTGTCACTTTGAGGATCATTGTTGACCAGCCACACTATCACATTGTCTAAAATCTGAGGACAGTCTTTTGGGCTTGCAGCTCCCACAGCTGTTCTGAACCAGTTGGAAGGGACACAGAGGATAGTAACCTTCATCCTACCTGGTTGGTACTTAAAGCAAGACCTCATTCATGAGAGACTCCCAGTTACAGAAGGAATCGATGAAACACAGGAGAAAGAACAAAAAGCACTCTCAGTGTTAGGTACACATGTGATTACGATGAAAAAAAGCCAAAATTTTTTTTTTTAAAAAAAGTTCATTATGTCTATTTCTCTTCTATCAAGAATCTATTTAAAAAGATCAAAGTCCTGTCTGTTGTGTGTCAACATTAGAGATCATGCAGTGTCTCATCACAGGCAGGTTTGCCACAGTGGTGGGGTTTGTATTTTTGGAATGTGCTAGAAAACCCAGAGTAACTGAAAACAGGCCTTAGAGCCCAGGCTCCTCTCCTGCTGTCTGTGCGTGTGTTCCTCCAACCACTGGTGATTTTCATTGATTTTTTTGACCAAGAAGGACCTGGGGAAAAGATTAGCGGGGAGGGGCAGCTGCTGGACCTCTGGAACAAACACAGTTGAGGCTCAGGGCCCTCGCACCACAGGGGAGTTTTCTTGCCTGAATGTATGTTCACAGCAGCTGCCTCACTCAGCCTGCAACCTTGAAGGTTCACATTGGAGCACTACTAGTTAAAACTGGTCACTCCTGAGTCATGCTGGGGTAGAAATTCAGCCCCAGACTCTCTCTCCCTTCAATTTCATCTCCAACCTGAGATCATCCTCCACTATTCAACTGGTGAGCATAGATAGGCTTGCTCCTAATTGCTTGGCTTCCAGACCAGAAGAGACAAAGGTAGACATCTATCACTCTACTATTGCCACTGTCCCTCAACATTGACCATGTTGTCCAATGTCAATTCCATGACACCCTATTTACTTCGAGGGTCTCTTTCCAAAGGAGAGTCATTAAGTGACTCATCGGTAGAGTAGATTTAGCATGAACAAGCATCCATGAGGAGTAGTGTTGATTTTCCTCCCACTCCATTCATCAGTTTATTTTGTTACTTAGATCCCAAATGTGATACTTGTCTTTCTCTGACTGAATTATTTCACTTAGCATGATTGAGTGAGTAATTTTTTTCAATCTTGTTTTCTAATTCATTGATTTGATCCTCAGCTTCCTCTAATCTGCTGTGTATTTCTTCCAATGTGCCCTTTGGGTTCAGGAGTAGTGTTTATTGAAAAGGGTTCAGCCTTGGTCAAGATGTCCATTACTGAGACACCTGGATTTCTGATCTATCCTTGAGAGGGAAAGGAAGACCAGTTTGCATTAATAGTCTAAGGACAAAAAGACGCCAGGAAAATTTGAAACTGGGAATATGGGCCAGGGTGCACCACGGTGGTCCAGCTGAAGCCCAATGATGGAGAAGATAAAAAAGATCCTCCAAAGAGGTAGCCTAGTTTGGTGGCTCAGGCTCATGGCAGCACTCTATGTGGCAGGTGATAGGGGAGAACCGCTTTTTGGCCAAGTAGTAGCTGAAGCTGGACCCAGGACACTGGTTACATTTTGGGGCCAAATAGCCAAATTCATTGTCCAGCATGGGAATTCTCTGTACTCTGGCTGATGACCTAGATTTTCAACCTTCTTCATCTCATGGCACACTCAGGCTAATTACCAATCTGACAAAACATAGATATAATTTTGATTCATTCACACCAGACTGCTATTGTATTGACTATTGCCATTAAATTTTTTTTTTTTTTTTTTTTTTTTTTTTTTTACTATCTATAGAAAAAGAGGTCAGTACCCCTGACTAAATAGTCAGGTTTTGCATGTTTAACAATTCTTGCAGTGCACTGTGAGAAGTTGCTGACCTAGATCACCTAGGTAGCAGTAGATGTGTATCGAGTTTCAGCCTATGCAGGGCCAGGCTGATCATGGCACGATATGACAGTGAGAAGAAATGGTTGTTAACAAAGTAGATACGAGTTTTCTGTCCTCTTGCTATTCAGACAGAGAATCAACCCCCTCCCCTCCCCTTAGATGAAGTAAATATGGTGATACACTTCTAGAGCAATTGTTGGGGAGGTCTCCAACCTTAGTCTTTCTATTACTAGGTTAAGAGGGCATTCTGGTGATTATTTGAAAAAATCAAAGAACTCTAACCTTATTTGGATGTCATGTTGTTGAAGCAGGCATATTTTATAGTTTCACATCATCTGCTCTGCACTTCATAGTGAAATTTATAGCTACATTTTTAAAAAGCTATTTTAGGAATAAAACTTCATCTTTTCCTCTTTTCTTCTGATTGCAATCTTATCTGCTTGCCCTCAAAACATTGGGCCAGGTGCATTCTGTGGTATTCCTCACCGAAAGGGAGTAGGTGTGGAAAGTCTGACCATGCCTTTCAAAGACATTTTTGTGAGGGTTGGTTCAGCAGCTCTAGCTGTCATCCGAAGAATGCACTGCCTTTGCTGCATTCCTGGGAATCCAAGGGATTTAGGCTGCAAGACCCCCCATCAGAGAGCATAGTCTCACGGCCTAGGCTGCACCTCGCTTATTGAAAAGAAATCTCTGTGGAGATTAAAGGGGACGTAATTAAGTGTGCATTAGTGAAAGCGAGTGAGCTTGAGTTTATATTAAATCAGGCCACCGTTGCTAATGCCTGTGCAATAGAATGTTTCCTGGTGACTCTTCATAGCAGTGGTGGGGGGATGGGGTAGAGCTGGATGGTCCCCAGTTCAGTTTATGATAAAGTCTCAGTGTGTTCATGTCGAAACAGAGACTGCAGTCTTGAAGTAATTTGGAAACATTTTCCTTGCACTATAATTACTGGTTCTTAAGAAGAACAATGTCTTTATAATTACTACCACTTCAGTCTCTAGCACTTGGTATTAAGTGTTTATTGAATGAAAGAAAAATGAATATTGATTATACAGTCAGGAGGCCTGGGGTTTAACCTAATCTCCACTATGTTGACTTTAGTCACTCTTGAGTTATTGCTCTAATCTCAAATCTTACATTTTTTTATCTTTCTGAATTTTGATGATATGATTTATATATCAATTTCTCCAAACTCCTCTGAGCTCCTTCAGGAGAAGGGTGTGTGTGTGCCTTATTCAGCTCAAAAGTTAGTTATGGGTGTGAGGTGAAGGGGGTCCATGGGGAAAAAAGGAGGGACATTTGTAATACCTTCAACAACAAAGAGATATTTAAAAAAGAGGTTATGCTTGTTGTGGGCTCTGGAGCCAGACTGCTTGGGCCCACAACTCTATTCCCAGCTCTGGATCTAGGCAAGTTGCTTAACTTCTCTGTGACTTAGAATAAAACTGGGTAGCTGGGTAGCACCACCAGCCTCGCAGAGTTGTGTGATAAACAAATGACAAATACATTCAAAGTGCTCAGAACAGTAATACATGCTCATCAAATATTAATAACTATTACATTTCTTATTTTCACTGTGATCATGTACATATGCTGATAAAAATAATACCAGGAAACAGCTGAACTTTCTCTCTCTCTCTCTCTCTCTCTCTCTCTCTCTCTCTCTCTCTCTCTCTCCTCCTTTCTCTCTCTTTAATAATCAAAAATATTTTTTAAAAATAATAATGCTCTAAAAGCAGTCTGTTCTCTTATCTATAATACTAGTGGCCCAGTGCACAGAATTTGTGCACAGGTGTGTGGTGGGGTGCACCCTCTCCAATCTGGGACCCCTCCAAGGATGTCCTACTGCCAGTTTACAGGGATCAGGTGTAAACTGGCAGTCGGACATCCCTCTTGCAATCCGGGACTGCCAGCTCCTAACCACTCACCTGCCTGCCTGCCTGCCTAATTGCCCCTAACCACTCTGTTTGCTGGCCTGCTTGCCCCCAACTACCCCCTGCCACTGGCCTGCTCACTCCAAACTGCCCCCTCCACCCCATCCTGATCACCTCCAACTGACCCTCACTGATAGCCTGCTCACCCCCAACTGGCCCCCCTGCTGCTCTGCTTACCTCCAATGGCCCTGCCCCTCAACAGCCTGATCACCCACAATTGCCCTCCTTTCTTGGCCTCTAACTGCCTCTACCTCTGCCCCACCACCATGGCTTTGTGGGTGTATGAAGGTCTCATGAAAGGTCTCCCAGTCTAATTAGCATATTACCCTTTTATTAGTATAGATAGAGGCCTGGTGCACAGGTGGGGGCCAGCTGGTTTGCCCTGAATGGTGTCCCGGATCAGGGTGGAGGTCCTGCTGGGGTGCCTGTCCTGCCTGGATGAGGGGCTGATGGCTGTTTGCAGACTGGCCACAGCCCCCATTGACACAAGCTCCCAGCCCCTCCTTTTTCACTTTTTTTTTCTCCCAGCACCTCCTTGAGTGGAGGCTAGGGCCTGCTAAAAGTATGAATCTGGGATTTATTTATCTTCTATAATTGAAACTTTGTAGCCTTGAGCAGAGGCCAGGGCCTGCCAGGGCAGGTGGGCAGCTTGGCTTCCTCCATCGCTGGGGGAAACCCAAGTCTCCTGCTCACTACAGCTTCATGGCTGCAACCATCTTGGTTGGGCTAATTTGCATTTTAGCTCCTGATTGGCTGGTGGGCGTGTCTTGTGGGTGTATGGGAGGTGTGGTCAATTTGCATGTTTCTCTTTTATTAGATAGGATAAGGACTATCTATAGCAACAATAATACCCAGAAGGGTTGTTATGAGAATCAAATGAGACAGTGCCTAAAAGACATTTTCAGAAATGTCTTTTTGAAAACCATAATGTATTTTCATATTAACTGCAACACAGGAGAAGTGATTTGTTCAACATTCTGTGGGGCAGACGAGGATGGAGTGGAATTTTCTTGGAGCTTCCCTGATGCCCAAAGTATTCCTTAGCTGTGGTGCACGCTGTCAAAGCCTCGGGGATTACTGTGCTTTTTTCAGTATTTGCGTTGAGATACACCCACAGGTCTTTCAGCAAAGCTCTGTGTTTTCATCAAAGCTGCCTCTGTTTAAGTGTCCTCACCCCACAGCCCTTGCCCAAAGGTCTGACAACTCACAGAGCTGCCCTACTTTTTTTTCTTTTTCTTTTATTTGTTATTTTATTAAAATATATATTTTATTGATTTTTTTT
The DNA here is from genome assembly GCF_014108245.1 of Pipistrellus kuhlii. Classification (NCBI taxonomy): domain Eukaryota; kingdom Metazoa; phylum Chordata; class Mammalia; order Chiroptera; family Vespertilionidae; genus Pipistrellus; species Pipistrellus kuhlii. Next base: position 40,655,881 of record NW_023425449.1, on the reverse strand, counting down.
TTTACAGAGAGGAAGGGAGAGGGATAGAGAGTTATAAACATCAATGAGAGAGAAACATCGACCAGCTGCCTCCTGCACACACCCCACTGGGGATGTGCCCGCAACCAATGTACATGCCCTTGACTGGAATCAAACCTGGGACCCTTTTATCCACTGAGCCAAGCTGGTTTCGACTGCCCTGGTTTCTGAAACTCTAGATTTCACCAGCCAACTCTTGCCATGAAGACTGGATGCTCTCTGGATAGATTTTACTAGCTGCTTTTGAGAATCTAGACGAGGTGGACAAAAGTCTGGACAGGGACTTGGCACACAGGAGAGGGAGGTCTAATATTTATCGCTAACAAATCATGATGTCAAGCCCCAATGGTTATTTGGGATTCATTTTCCATATCTACAAAGGAAAAGCAGTTTGATTATTCCTGAGATTCCTGAAAAGTAAATGCCCTATGAATCACCAGTCCTGTGTTTCACCAATACTTCTGCCATTGTCTTGCACCAATGTAACCTTGGTCAGATCACAATCTCTCCTCAGTGCATGGTGTCCTCATCTATATAGGATTTCTCTTCCCCTCAAATAGTCATTGTTTTGTGCTCCTGATGTGTTAGTCACTGCACTGGACAATGAAAACACACACCTATGCTCACACAGATATACGTGCACACTAACAGTCCCAGCGCTTATTATGTGCAGAGAAATATGGCTAAGCTTTTTGCATGCATTATTTAATATAACCTTTAGAAAAGCTTTATGTGGAAAGTATTTGTCTATAATTTACAATTTGGGGAAGTGAGTTTTAGAGAGAGTAACCAGCTGCCCAGTGGCACACCATTAGTAAGTGGTATAATACCTTCGGTTTGGAGCCCAGTAAACCTGACTCCACCTAACCATCATGATACCTGTAATCACTTATCAAAGATAAGGAAGGTATCGTATCTGCCCCAGACTAACCTCATTTCTTGCTATTAAGGCTATGCAACCAGTGAACATGCAGGGAATGCTGAGTCATAAGGCGCCTAGATTTTAGCCCGAGATGTAGCATATGAGTTAGCCCATTCATGGCCAACTGGAAGACTATCCATGTTCAATGAGGATGTTGCTGCTGAGTCCAGCAGCACCTGCTGGAGTCACTCTTTTTCTTTGTTAACATTTTCATCAATGGCATGGGTGAGGGCACGGGCTGGGCAAATTCACTGTGACTGGACTTTGGAAGGGTGGGCAAATCCACCAAGGGACAGAATCAAAATGAGAAAAGATGTGACCTGCTAAGTATTTTATATGGCATTTTAATCACAACACCTAGTAGGATTATTATAATCTCCAATTTATGGATGAAACCACCCAAGCTTAGCGGGAGGACTACCGAAAGTGACACAGCCCAGGAGTTGACTCCCCCTTCCCCACTCAACTAAATATTTTATTTTGGAATTGTTTTATATTCATAAAAATCTTGCATATCGATAGATAGCACATAGCATCCCAGAGTATCTCTCACTCAGTTTACCCCATTTTTAACATCTTACCATGGTGGTCCATTTGTCAAAGTAAGAAACCAACATGAATATATTATTATTAACTAAACTCCAGCCTTTATGTTGATATCATAATTTCCCCCCATTAATGTCCATATATTAGTTTTCTGGCACTTCCATAACAGAAAACCATAAACCAGGTGGCTTACCACCATGGACATTTATTCTTTCACATTACTGGAGACAAGAAGTCTGAAATCAATGTGTCAGTGGGGTCATGCTCTCTCCAAAGGCTCTCAGCGAGAATACTTTGCCCCGTCTAGCTTCGGGGGGGGGGGGGGGGGGGTAGGTAGGGTGCTGGCAACCCTCGGAGTTCCTTGGTGCTATGGTTGCAATGTGGGTCCTCCTAGATTCATGTCAAAATCCTAATGTGCAATATGTTGATATTAGGGGTTGGGAGCTTTGGGAAGGTCATGAGGACTCCGCCTTATAAGAAGCCTGAGATCTGGAAGAGCGCCCTCACCTGGCCATGCTGGCATCTTCATCTTGGACTTCCAGCCTCTGAAACTGAGAAATAAATTTCTATTGTTTACAAGACACCTGGTCTAGTGTTTGTTGTAACAGCCTGAACGGACTAAGACACTTGGCTTGTCACGCAGCACCCCAGTCTCTGCCTCCATCCTCACATGGCTTCTTCCCTTGGTCTGTGTCTCTCAGTACACATCTCCTTCTTGAAAGGACACCAGTCATACTAGTTTCATGGCCAACACTAAAAAAGTATAACCTCCTTTAAACTTGATTACATTTGCAAGGAACTAATTTCCAAGTAAGGTCATGTTCGAGGGTACTGGATGAATATACATTTTAGGGAGGGAACACTATTCAGTACCGTACAGCTCTTTTCTGTCTCAGTATTCAATCAGGATAACACATTGCATTTAATTGTTATGTTGCCTTAGTCTCCTCTGGTCTATTATAGTTTCTTAGGCTTTCCTTTTTTTTTTCCTCTTTTTTTTTCTTTTTTCTTTTTTCATGACCTTGGCAGTATTCTTGAGGAGTGCTAGCCAGTTATTCTGTAGAATGTCTGGGTTTATCTGATGTTTTTTCTCATAATTAGTAGGTGCTTATAGGTTTTGGGGAAGAATACCATAGAAGTGATGTGCCTTTGTGAATTGGCCTTTAACCCAAGTCTCTAGAGCTTAGGATTTAGTTAAGATTATAAAGATTTCTGAGAGTCAGCTGTGATCTTACTCTTCTAGCTCTCTTGTGGGGTTTGCATAGCCTGGACATACAATTGGAGACAGTAAATATGCAGGATATCTTGCTTGTCCCCACCCCATCTCAATCACCTTTTCCATAAGTGGGGATCTGCAGCCTTCCCTCCCTTATATACAAGTCAAACCTACCACATTGCAAATGCTAATTTACATTTGGGGGTGGGGTGGGGAGGTCCACCAATATTTCAAATGCTATTGCAAACACTGGCAGCCTTAAAATTCAAAAGGCAGCCCTAACTGGTTTGACTCCGTGGATAGAGCGTCGGCCTGCGGACTGAAAGATCCCAGGTTCAATTCCAATCCCAGTAGGAGATGTGCAGGAGGCAGCTGATCCATGTTTCTCTCTCATCGATGTTTCTGACTCTCTGTCCCTCTCTCTTCCTCTCTCTTAAAAAATCAAATATATATATATATATATATATATCCAAAAGGCAGGAAAACGGAGGTCACCTGCAGAAGGGTGAGCTGCACATACAGACTGCTCAGCTCATCAGGGCCCAGTTGAACTGACAGAGGAAAGGCTGGAGCTTGCTCTTCTCTTGCAGAGGGTGGATTATGTGGATTCCAGTCCTCCCTTGAATATTAATGATAAGCAAACAAAGAAAGCTGTCTTATTCAACACACCTGAGCCTTCCCTTTAATCTAGTAGTGAAGGGAGAGTCTATGTAAATTAGTGTATTAACAAATCTCACCTTACTAGTCTTATCAGGTATTGTTTGCCTTTCTTGTTTATTTATGTATTTACTCAGGTATTAATTTATTCACTCTGGGAGGGGGCAGGCTGATGCTCCATGGGATAGCTAGGAAGAGGACATCGTTTGGAATTTGCAGAACTTCTCAGAAGTCCCAGGTCTCTTTGGTTATGAGCTATACCTAAAGCTAAGCCTCAGTTTCCCCAGATATATTAGGATGGCACATCCATTGTAGTTTTATGAGGATAGCCTTTTGACCTCTCTTCAGGGCACTACCTACCCCTCTAGATGCAGTCTACAGAGGTCAGATTTTAGCTACAAAACGTATAGCTGTAAAGATGAATTGTTTCTGGGAATCAGCTGTTTGCTTACTCTTTTAGCTCTCAATTGGGGGCCTTGCATAGCATTGGACATGTAATTCCATGCACCCTGGACTCCACAAGCCATGGAGTGGACACATGTTGGAAGCCTACCCCATCGGACTCCCTGTGCTGGGAATCTGAGGTGCTGCAGAGCTGTGACTGAGTGAATTCATTCTATAGGAGCCATTCAGGGGAGGCTCACCATTGGTTCTTGCTGCCAAGAATGACTTTTGGACTTTTTTTTTTGTTTGTTTGTCAGTTTGTTTTATACAAGCCAGATTTTCCATTCTTCCCTTGAATTCTGAGAGTCTCCTCCTGTCCTTCCCATGATATATGAAAATGAACTGCTTTGAGAAGCCAGTGGTGGTCTCTGTTGCCCATGGCCAAAACCCTAACAGCATTCCTTTGCTTCCTCACAGCCCTGCTCCATTCTAGGAGCTCGGAGAACCTCTTCTGCCCTTTAGCTCCCACACTAATTTGCTTATCCATTCCTGAGAGCATATGTAGCTCCTTCTCTTACATTCTTATCCTTTTTGTACCAACCGTGGTTGTGGAAGAGACAACCTAGTGGTGGTTGTGGGCTGACTTGTGTCCCCTAAATTCCTCTCTTAAAGTCCTAACTCCCGGAACCTCAGAATATGACTGTATTTGAACATAGTATCTCTAAAGAGGAAACTACATTTAAATGAGGTCATTGTGGCAGACCCTAATCTGACGTGTGTCCTTGTAAGAAGAGAAGATCAGGACACAGACACACCCAGAGAAGACCATGTGAAGATGGCTATCTAGACGTCAAGAGAGGGGCCTTCGAATGAAACCACACCTGCTGACACTTTGATCTTGGACCTTCAGCCTCCAGAACTCTGAGGAAATAAATGTCTATTGTTTAAGCCACCTAGTCTGTGGTGCTTTGTTATAGCAGCCTTAGCAAACTAGCAGTGATTAAGGATAGAGACCCTAGGATGAGCCTCCCTGGCTTACCTCTATGGGAAACCATAGACAGGTTACTTAACCATGCAGTGCCATTATTTTTGGCAGTGAGGGGGACATGAAGCAAGACAGCAGACGATGTGCTTTGAGACTTGGTCATGTCCCAAGAAGAAGTGAGAAAAGAGGGTAAGGTGTACAAATTGCTGGTCACCTCAAGTCACTCCTCCTCATATGGAAGAGGAGTGGAAGTGGGGAGAGGGGCAGCGTCATGTTTTGTTGGTGGAATTCCCTCCACCCAGATGGAGGAATCAGGGATGGGAAGGAGGTTCCCCTCCAAACAAGGTAATGGATAAGAATTACCAAAAATAAAAAAATAAATAGCTAAGAACAAAAAACAAAATTTCATTTGAGTGCTTTAGGCAAGTCATCTGACCCCCCTAAGTGTGTTTCCTAATCTCTGAGATGGGGGTGATGATCCCTGCACCTTACAGAATGATTGGGAGCAGCGCGGGGGAGAAAATGCATCTACTCTGCAAATGCCTTAAAAGTAGGCAATCTGATTTTATCATTCACCTTGATATACACACCTTATCATTTAGGGCCTGCTATGCAGTGGGCATTCTGCTTATATTTGTGGATGCCTAAGGGGTGGCTGTTATTAAGAGAAAGGGCAGACGGATGGACAGATGCTCAGAGCTGGGGCTGCTGTCTGTGGCGTTTATGTGCCTGTCCCAGGCAGGTGCAGGGAATGGCAGAGTATGCTTGAAGTATCAGGATGGAGCATACACCCAAGATGACGATGCAGGTAAAATATATGTAGTTCTGTAAGCCCAGACTGCCTGCTTGGATATTCGCCTCCAGAGCTGGTGAGAATTTATAAACTCATTACAATGATTTAGTTGTCAATGGTGGAACATGTCTATAGGACTGGAGTTGGGAGAGCACTAAGGAAGTCACCTCTCCTGGTCTCCGTCACCAATCCCCTACCTCGCACACAGAGCAGCCCATCTATCACATCTCAGCAGATGTGGAGGCATGACTGTGTAAAATCTCTCTGCTGAAAGGTTCTCACTGTAAGTTTTCCTATGGGGCAAAATTCAGAGTCCTTATCCCCATACACAAAACCTTGTGCCAGGCTCCCTGCCCCCTTGTTGATGCCATTCCCTCCCTCCTGCCTCCCTTCCCCGGAATTAGATCACTATTTGCTCAGCCTCCACATATTTGCACATGCTTCGCCTTCTGCCTAGATTTTTAGTTTCCATGTGTCTGCCTGGCAAATGCCTGCTCCCCTTGCACACTCAGCCCAGGAGCACTTCCTAGGCATAGAGAAGGGCTTTCCAGACCATGATGGTCCCCTCCATTCAACCTGTTTGCACCAGAGTATAATCTGTTGTTGTTACACTGGCCTCCTGCCTTGAGCTCCTCTGGAGTGGGGTCTGCTGTCATCATTTTTGCATCTAGAGATCCCACCAAGTTGGATGAAAGAGAGAATAACTGTTTTTCAACTTCTGTAAATTGAAGGCTCACTATGTGCGAAAACTTTACATTCCCATCCCACTTGGACTCCTGATATGAGGAAACTGAGGCTGAGAGAGGCTGAGTGTGTTGCCTGAAAGCTTGTGGGGATGAGGAGTGCTGGTACTGAGGACTCTGCCACCGACTCAGTCCATTGCAAGCATTTGGTGAGCATCTCCTGTGCTCAGGATTAGTCATTGTTGGGTTTGCTGGTTCAAACACAAATTGTTTTAAAACATCCTCTTTAAAGCATCCTCTTGTTAACTGGCCAGATGTGATATGTCTATTCAGAGAAGTCTGAAACACTAGTCAAGGGCAGCCAAGAGGAAGGAGAGGGGGGGCAGACTGATAATCACACCTGATAAGAAAGGGCTTTCGCATTCCTTCCCATAGATGGGAAAGAAGGGGGTTTAACATTCCAAGAGGAAGGGCTCAGGGCAATAAAAGGAAGCACTTTGACTCTGGAGGTCTGGAATGTGTCAGGGAGGTGAGCAGTTGTTTTGTCTCTGATGTTGTTCAGGTCCACTTTCTCATGACCCAGGGCCTAGATTGTGTAAGTCAGTGGGAAATTTTGCTCTAAATACTATTCCACCTACAAAGGCACTCTTGATCAGAGCAGCCAATGCATAGAGTAGCCACAGCTATCCCCAAATCATACCCAGCTCCTTTCCGTTTGCACATCCTGCTACGCATGTCTGAAGCCTCTTGCCTTCCCATCCCTCTAGCTAACTGTTCACATCTAAGAATGGTGCTATTTTGCAGCCAATGTTGTTTTATAGCCTAAGAAGCACTGGTGCATCTTTGGCATCCAGCATCGTTTCTTTCCAGTGGGAATAATGAAGGATGTGCCCAAGTCCAAGGACTCTGAGGTTTGCCAAGTTCAATGTGCACACAGCCCCATGTGGATCCAGGTACTCGGGGGAAGTGGAGGAGAAATGTTGAATCCCCACTTCTCTGCAAGCCATGCTTTGTGCATATAACACAGCTATGGGAGTGGAAGCTGGTGAGAAGCAAGGCACCATGCCAGCACCTGGTCACTTCATTTGTCAGACGTGAGCCATCCCCGAGACCCTCTTAGGGAAACAGCACTTCGGTGCCCTTAGATGATTACCAACAGCAAAGTCTGAATCTGAGTTTTCAAGAAAAGAGTTGTTTTGTCTTCTGGGTTTAAAATCAAAGGGAAGTGTATTTTCTGTTTTTGAAAAATTTTAAATTACTATTTCCCAAAAAATAGGTCTGTCAGGAACCTTGGCAAGTTCTCATTCACTTGCGGAGATTGTCCTATATTTCAAAACATGCTGACCTGGAACTAATCATGTGTGGCGTGTGCCCTGGCTCTCTCTTTCAAGGAATTTCTTAAATCTTTTCAGGAAAACATGCTGGTCAGTCTCCTTTTCTCTGAGGCTTCTGATTCCTAACAGACCCTGAGGAACTGATCACCCCTGGGAGGAGTAACACATGTGTGCATATGCACGTGTGTGTGTGTACAAACTTTATATATATAAAAATTATATACTAGGTAATGTAATTATAAATATAATACATTTAAATATATACACATATTTGAATTATATATTATATGTAAATATATGTATTTAAAAAGGCCTGTGTAGGTTAAATATATAAGGGAGTCTCAAAAAATGTATGTGCATTTAATAACTGATAGCTCAATTTGAAAATGAAAGGTATTTTAATAAACACTGCCTTTATAATTATTCAACGTGTGTGCATACATGTTTGGGGACAATATATATATATATAATTTTGATTCTGTTTCTCTGCAGAATCCAGGCTAATACAACCTGGCATATATCATAGATTCCTCCAGAGTATTCCCTATTTCCACCTGGATTATACCAGTGACAGCAGGAAAACCCCATGTGTTAGTCACATAGGTTGGCTCTGCTGTGGCAACAGATAAGGCCTAAATCTCAGTGGTTTACACTGTCCCGAATTCTTTTCTCTCTCACGTCACAGCCCACAGGAGACACAGACTGAAATGACTGCCAGGCCCAGACGGATGAAGTACATGCTTGTGAAGTCTGTGGGGACTGTAGTGATCCAGAGAACAAATACCTTATTCCAAATTAGGAATCTTCCATGAGCTTGCAGGAAAAGAAGCTCATCTGTCCAAATTTCCCAGCCTTTCAATAGAAAAGGTAAATTGGGATTTTAAAATACGAAACATCTAGCTTTGATATCTCGATAACACATTCCAAAGATAAAAAAATAAAATAAAATAAAGGCCCCTGTAGGCCAAACCAAATGTTCTTGCTGGTTGCAGTAGCCCTGAGGTCTCTAGCTGGCTGTTTCCATTTAAAAGTGACTGCCCAACAATATGCCTTCTTATTTGTCTTATGCCTTCTTGTTTATCTTGAGCTCAGGCTCAGCTTTGACTAAAGCCACAAGGAAGAGGCAGCGAGGTCCTGCTGATGAAGCACAGAAGATGTCATCCGTCAGCACCCAATGGGAAACCAGGGAACTCCAACGATCAGAACAGAAGAGCAACCTGTACAGATAGTCCCAAGCACGCAGGCCAGGAGGGGACAGACCGGGGGATCAGCAGGACCTTTGAAAGATCACTTTACTGTTTGTGAGGATTCCAACCCTCCTTTGTTCACAAGTCCTTGCCAGAGACTTTTGAATTGGAGTCAGTTATCAGCACAGTATTTTCTATTTGTTTTAATGAGATTATCTTCACTATCTTCCCATAAGGGTTACTGAGTTCCAGAAAGACGGGTTGTGGAACTGAACCCTGAGGCAGGGGAATGAGGGAAAGTGGTGTAGCGCATGTTAAGGCAACAGGAGTGAATTAAGCAGCATCTTGCATGCTTCGTGCGATGCCAAAGTCATACTCTGTTCCTTAAAAATCACCTTGGAACGTGGATTTGATTATGTAGGCCTGGCCGGGCAACAGAAAACACTTCAAAGGATTTTCAACAGAGGAGATTCATGGCCTAGAAAAGGTTACACAAGGAATGAAAGAGTCAGATAAACCAAATCAAGGTAAAGGAACTCAGAAATTAGTTACCCAGAAAGAGAATGAAGCCACTACTGCCATTGGGTGAGGGAAGCTAAAGGCCAGGGTCCCTGTGGGGGTCAGAACCACGGCCGGTGGTGTGTCAACGTGACTCTGGATCCATGTAGTTGGGATGTAGTTGCTGCTAGAGAGGCACCAGAGGCAGGGAGAGGAGGAAGAACACCCTGCTGTCTCTCTTCCTTCCACCCTAGAACCCAGTCTAGCACTTTCTGTTGGTCATGGCCTGAAGCCAACAGGTATGAAAATTGGGAAATACAACTTGAGGGGAGAGGTGGGAGTACACAAGGCCAGGATCAGCACAGTCCCATTTAACACCCAAATTGTAACCTTCACAATGTCTCCCCCCTAGTTCATAACCAAGGTAGATTATGAGAGACACCTATGTATCACAGTCACCCAAGGACTGAAGCTGAGGGGAAAGCTCTATGCCCAGCCCCCTCCCATGGTCACATCCACAATGGGCAAAGTGATTGTGGTGACTCAGGTCCTGGTTCTGCTTCTTCTTCTTCTTCTTCTTCTTCTTCTTCTTCTTCTTCTTCTTCTTCTTCCTCTAATATTTTTAAATTTATTTTGAGAGAGAGAGAGAGAGAGAGAGAGAGAGAGAGAGAGAGAGAGAGAGAGAGGGAGAGAGGAAGGGAGAGGGAGAAAGAAACATCGATGTAAGAGTGGTGTTTGAGAGCGATGGATCAATCAGCTGCCTCTTACACTCCTAACAGAGACTGAGCCCACAACCCAGATATGTGCTCTGACTGGAAATAGAGCCATTGAACAGGCAGCCTTTTGGTGCATGGGACAATGTCCAACCACCTGAGCCACACCAACCAGGCCAGGGCCAGGCACTGGGTTTTAATGCTTCTTCTGAAAATTTGCTCACATTTTTCATTACAAGTTACCCAGCTATGCTTAACTTCAGAGGAGACAGGGAAGCACAAGCCTACATTGCTCTCAGAAGATCAGGAGCCAGAAATAGCTGGAAAATAGAACTAATATTTACCATAGAGGCCAAATAAGAATGTAAAAAATGGGCTTTTTTACATACATTTTTTACATACATTCACAATGATGGCTTGTGAGGTTTTTGGAGGGCTGAGGAGAGGCAGAGATAAAAGCCTTGGGGCCAGGCAAAACTGGGGTCAAATCCCTACTTGTCTTCCTTAGATTTGTGATCAGGGATGTTTTATGCAACATTTCTGAACATCAATTTTTTTTTTTTTTCAGTGTGTGTCTTATAGTGTTACCATCTCTTCTGGTTAAGAGATTCGTTCATTCATTCATTCATTCATTCATTCAATGAGATAATTGGGCTTAGTAGGGTGGTTGGCAGAGAAGTTTGAATGAGGTTAGCTATGATTACTTTGTTAATCGTTTATATTTTCTTCTTAGTAACGGACATGTGGTAGTGTTTGCTGAATGAATCTGGCATGGAGCTTGCCCACACTGTGTTTATGATAGAGTAGGGAAGACAAGACACATATACCTATAGAGCAAAGTAAAAGTTATTAAAAGGATTAAGAAAGGAGGTGATGAATGTTGTGAGAATTCAGGGGTAGGTGACGACTTTTACATGAGGGGAATCAATTTGAACAAACCCACAATAACTGTGGCACTCAACACAGAACTCAGATTCCGTAGTTCCATTCAGTCTTGAGGCTCCCAGTCAGCCAGTCAGTCACTCAGACCCCTGGGCACTGGGAGGAGCGGTGGGCCAGCACTAAGACATACAAGTGTCCTCACCAATTTGGTTCTCACCGAAGCTTTGTCAACCTCTCATTCTGAAACAGGGACCATCCTTGCACAATTAGGGTAAGCCTACCCAGGCATTTTTGAGGTACATTTCACCATATTTACTTAGAGCCAATTACGTTCAAGTCATTTTTCATGACATACCATGTTTTACCCCTGCAGTATAATCCAAAGTTAGATATTAGTTACTTGTTAAAAAGGAGAAACGGAGGTTCAGAGAGGCTGAGCAACTTGCCAAAGCTCACACAGCAAGGGAGTCACAAAGGCAACATTTAACTTAATCTTTGCTCATTCCAAAGCCAATTTATTTTATTCATTCTTTGTTCATTTACTTCTTTCCAATTATCTGTTAGGCAAATTTATTGAAACACTAAAAGTATACCCAGGCATCATGGGGAAATATTAAAAGTAGTTTAAAGTGGAATCATGTATTAGTAAATCCGCCTTTGCCCTCAAATAGTTTAGGGAGAGTGATACTTTTAAAACATATGTCAGTCTATATCACTGCACTGCTCAAAACCCTGCAGTGGGTCTCAGAATTTCACAGAAACAAATGCAAAGTTTTATTACAGCCCTCAAATCCCTACAGCATCTGATATCTCATTGCCTTGTTAACCTAATCTCTTCTCTGTTTCCTTCTCTTGCTGTGATTTTTCCTTCCTGCTAATTGAGCTGTGGTATTTATGTGTTTGTTTATTGTCTGCCTCACCAGCACGGGAGCTCTGGGAGTGTGGAAACCTCATCTGTTTGCTCCCTGCCCGCTCAGTCATGCCTGGAATAGCGTGCCTGTCTGCATTCGTCTGTGAGGGCTGCCATAATAAAGTAGTGCAGACTGGGTGACTTAAAACAACAGAAGTTTATTTTTTCATAGTTCTGGAGGCTAGCAGCCCAAGATCCTGGCAGCCCAAGATCCTGGTGCCATCAGGGTTTATGTCTGGTGAGGCCACCCTTCCTGGTTGTTAGACAGCCCCATGCACGTTGTGTCCTCACATGGCCTTTCCGGCCTTTCCTCTGTTCTTGGGGGGAGTGGAGGGAAAGAGAGAGAGAGAGAGAGAGAGAGAGAGAGAGAGAGAGAGAGAGAGAGAGAGAGAGAGAGAAAAGAAGAACAAGAAGGAGGAGGAGGAGGAGGGGAAGGAGAAGGAGAAGGAGAAGGAGAAGGAGAAGGAGAAGGAGAAGGAGAAGGAGAAGGAGAAGGAGAAGGAGAAGGAGAAGGAGAAGGAGAAGGAGAGAGAAGAGAGAACAAACTAGTATCTCTTTCTCTTCTTATAAGGACATCAGCCTATCAGATTAAGGGCCCATACTTATGGCCTCACTTAGGTTTTATTGTCTCCTTATAGGACCCGTTTCCAAATAAAGTCACATTTCAGGTTAGATCTTCAATATACAAATTCAGGAAAACACAGTTCAGTTCATATCACTGGCACGTAGTGAGTTCTCGGTATTTGTGGCACCGCATTGCATCCCTTTGATCCCAGGCCATGCCGTACCTTCTGCACTGGTTTCAGATGCTTTGCTTGCATGCCAGCACCTCTGCACACTGCTTCTGAGTTCATTCTACTTGATGGCGAGATGGGCTGATTGCAATGCCCAGGGGACTTTGTTCCAGGTGTCCTTTCATTAACTGCCCTAGGCTTCTGGGGCCTTGGGAAAGCAAGGCACCCCTTTCCAAAGCGTATGCTGAGGCAGATTCATGTCCGGCCCACTACCAGAAATGTGGAGTGTGAGGGAGGTGGGGATACCATGCAACCAATCCACATAAGTCTTAGTCAAAGGGAATTCGTGTTGAGCAAAAGAGAATGTGCCTTGGGAATGGGTATGTGTCAACAGGTAGAAGTGGGAGAATACATAGATTGAAAATACATGATATAAAACAACTTTCATCGATAAAAATGTCCAATATTGGCAATTTTCTATGGTTCAATCTAATATGTATGGGTGGGCATATGTGTAGGGGACATAAGTGGGGCTGTGTGGATTTCTGTATAGCTCTGTGTATGTGTGCAGGCACATGTGTGTGTGGTGGATGTTGAATGACGGGATGTATATTATATGTGTGTTCAGGGAAGAGGGCATGCACGTGGATGGCAGGGCATAGGTATATGAGGGTTGGGGAACCAAGGAAGGCTTCCTGGAAGAGTTAACATTGAATAATGAAGCTTAAAGTGAAAAGACAAATAAGATTAGCCAGGTGCACTGGCAAAAAGGTGAAGAGTACTCTCTCCAAAAGAGGGCTTTGGGCAAAGGCCAGGGATCGATGCATACAGATATTGTGACTGATCACAGGTATAAGATGTCCCCACTACAGAGCCCCACACTCCCTCGGGGTTCTATGTTCTCCACCGACCCACCGTCTGAAGCTGTAGCGAGTGGAATGAGAGCTTCCTGTGCAGTTTCTGATCATTGCCATGAATAAGCTCCTTGTTCAAAGCGTAAAAATCCATTTGAACAGAGTCAAAGCCATTGGAGCACATCAAAATGACAGGGAGGCAGAATGAGATCAGGAAGGCAGAGGAAGAAGCAGGGGTAAGAGGAGATCAAAAATGAAGGGAAGAGCAGCAGAGTAAGAGAGAGAAGTTGAGGGTCAGAGGGAGAGGGAGAGCAAAAGGGAAAGGGAGGCTAAGGAGAAAAATTAAATGCCCCATACAATCAGAGAGTTGTTTGAGACCGGGGAGGAAAGTAGGAGGGAGGATCCACCTGAGAAAAGTAATGTTGCTTGAGTTTGTCTACCCAGATCTGTCAGGACAGGCTGAGATATTTAGAACCAGACACCAATCTGAAGGGGTGAGTGTCCCTGGATCACCTCGCTAATTTTCCTTTTTTTTAATCTTGAGTTAGGTCCCTAGGACACCCCCACCCCCTGGAGGCAGCCTGATTCCACAGCCCCTGGGCCCACACATGGCTGCTCTGGCATTGTTCTGTGGGTTTTCCATCTGCTCCGACCATCGAAAATCCAATTTCATACTTGGCATGAAATAAGTCAGTTTCAAGAAATATCTTGTCATAATCCCAGTCACATCATCACATACAAAATACTGCGTGCCAGCTACAAACTGTCAGAAGGGGCTGCAGAAAGAGGAAAAGACTTTTGCTCCAGACAGAAGGGGTGAGAAACACGTCTCCTGTGGTGTCTAAACCATTCAAATGAAGTGGGGAAAATTTTTGTGTTAAAGCTTGGCCAATCTGTTCCGCTATTAACATCGTCTATCCCCAGTACCCCATCTCCCTCTGTTCTGGAATCTTCTAACAGCAAGAATCACTTCTGAGTGTGTGAGCAAGCCCATTTCTTCTGAATCTCTGAAAGAGTGAAACCTACTTACATGCGTTTACTTCCAGAAGCTCTACTAGGATCTAGGGAAACAAGCTGCCCCTCTACAGTCCTGTAGCTTTCAGTCATCCGGGTTCTATAGCGTGACTCCACAGCTCTCTGCAGAGGTGGCCTTATCACTAATTAAAGAAGGTCTATATGTGAGAACTGGGGATCAGCACACATTTATGCCTCCCACTGGGCTATCTTTAATGCCCTTCATTTCATTTGTGGTATTCTTTAATGCCTTAGGGTTGTGGTCTTTGAATGAAAAGTTTGTCATTGTTTCCTATGACATACCACAGGAAGCGACTGGCAGATATTGCAAAAAAATGAAAGGGTTAAAATAAAAGGAAGAGAGATACTGTAAAGAGCCCATCAAGGTTTCCCTCCTTTACAGGAGTCATTACCATTGCCAAGGACTCCTTTCCTCTTGATCCCTTAGTGAACTCATTCAAGCTCTCAAACGTTCAAGGTCATGTTCCCGGAAAGTCTAGACAGTGCTTGGCATTTGGTGGGTGTTCGATAAATGTCTGCTGAAGGAATGAATGCATGAAACAAACATCTCTCATTTGTATTACCTTGGACAACCCCCCCCCCCCCCCCCCCCCCCCCGCCCCAGCCCCGCACCTCACCCCATCAATCCTTTATTCTTGGGTTTCTGACCTGATCAGATGTCCTTACCTTGGATACATAAGCCTTATCCTTTATCACCAGCATGGGAAAGTCCCTAGCCACCATCATCAGGCTTTAGAGTATGTAATTTCTTAGAAACACAACTTAAAAAAAAAATCATAGTGAATTTTATTCATCTTAGATCTGGCCTCTCTCCCAATGCTGTTTCCTGAGAGCCTATCTCAATAGGTTTGACATCCATCACAGTGGTTTCCCAGCACCCTGGCCTGTATTTTTCTTTTTCATTTTTAAAATATATTTTTATTTATTTCAGAGAGAAAGGAAGAGGGAGGAAGAGATAGAAATATCCATATCGAGAGAGAATCATTGACTAGCTGACTCCTGTATGCCTCCACCTGGGGATTGAGCCTGCAACTCAAGCATATGCCCTGACAAGGAATTGAACTGTGACCTCCTTATTCATAGGTTGAACCTCAATCACTGAGCTACACCGGGCAGGCTAAAAGGATGTATTTTTAAAAGAACTTTTAAAATATAGGTAAATTATTTCATGTAATGGAAACCAAGGTTAAAAAGTATATTTGTTATGTAATCTGAATTATATTAAGTCAAGTCTGAAGGGAAATAAGCCCAAGTATTAATAGGATTTATCTCTGACGATGGAATTATAAATTATTTTTTTTTCTTTTCTTCTCTATTTTCCCCAATAATCCTATTATGAACATACATTACTATTTTAATAAAAATATAAGTGGTGTATCCCCTGGACCTAGATGTCTAGAGTCCCCAAGGCAATCAAGTGTACTAGACATAGAATAAGTAGCCCTGCAATCTATGCATTAACAAAAGGAATAGTAAAATCAATCATATCACCATTCAAGTAAGCCCAGGTACAGGGCTGGCTTAGAGACATGGATTGGCTGGAAGGAGGGGAGAATGAAATGAATAGTTTGGGGCTTGGGGATATTGCTACTGAATGAGGAGGAGGTGGGATGAGGAGATCCTAGCCAAAGGGGGAGAGAGAGCAAGTCACATCCAGCAGGAAAATGAGCACAATTCAAGAAACTGAAACTTACCCAATTAGTTCAGGAAAAGAAATAAGAGAATATTTCCCTGGAGGTGAGGTAGGGAGGAAGCCAGGCTTAGTGGGAAATGGAGCTAGGAGTTGAGGAACCTTCAGATTAGGCAGCTCCTATGCTGTTCTGACCCTCTAGGGACTAGGGCCTTTCACCTCTGTTTTTCTCCACACAACTTTCTTCTGTCTTTTCTTTGCATGTGACATTTATGGTTTCCACTCCCTCATGATGTCACCTTGCTTTTAGCTATGGTTTGCTTTGGTCCTACATAGTTCTTCAGCTCAGATTCTCCATATGACTCACTTTCTTCTTGTTTGAGATTCTTAGGAGAGGGACTTGACTGGTCCAGATTAGTTCAAGTGCCCAATCTTACTTCAGTTACCTGTGACTGGGGGTGAGGATAAGGTGGGACAAACATACTGAGAGGATTAACCCTTTAACAAAGAAAGTGGGTGGGTGGCCACTATGAGCTCCCCTGAACTTTTCTAGATTCAGGTAAGAGGATGCTTAGGAATATTGGTTCAAAATGATGAGCCAGAGTGGAATCTGGGACTCTAGTGTCAACTACTGACTGGTGATTGCAAAGCAGGGTTGACAAATTACACCAAAGTTCACAATGATCTCTCTGTACATTGCAATTCCTATTTCCTTTTTTCTGCTTTCAAGATAACATTCAACAGTAGGCTACTTATCTTTGGCTCACCTCAGTTGCTGGTAACTCCTAGTCTTCCAAGTATAACTTTCTCTGCAGCCCCTCATTCCTACATCCTATCCCCCACCACACACGATCCTTTCTCTCTTACTTGAGTGGCATTATTTTATTGAAACAACATTGAATCAGCACTAATTCATTTTCTCCCAAATATAAATTTTGAGGTTCCAAACCTATAGGAAAGTTAAAAGAGTAAGACAATGAACACCCATGTTTATTTCATCTAGATTCTCAAATTCTTAACATTTTGTCACATCTGACTTATCTTGCTCCTCTCTTTTTTCTGAATCATGTAAGAGGAAGGTTTTAATATAAATGACTCATCAATCCTAAACCCTTCAGTATCATGTCCTAAAAACAAGAACTTTATTCTGTAAATCACAATACAATGGTCACAGTCAATTTAATACCAATACAATTCTTTAATAAAGCTTGAGTCCATATTCAGATATCCCAAATCATCATAATAATTACTTTTATAGTTGGCTCTACCACTGTTCACCCCATTCAGGATTCAATCAAAGGTTATATAGTATATTGGCTTGGCATGCTATTTAGTCTCCTTTATCTGTAACAGTTTCCCTGCCTTTTAGTTTTCTTTTTATAAATTTGACATTGTTAAGGAATACAGGTGAGTGGTTTTGAAAAAGCCTCCTCCATTTGGCTTTGTCAGTCTTCTGATTTGACCAAGGTTAAATAAACATCACCTGCCAAGTGTGTACCACAAGTGAGGTTGTGTCTGTGTCAGTGTAACATAGCTGGAGGGAAATCATGTCCCATTATTACTGACACTGCTTGATCACTGTGTTTAATTTACTTTTTAATTCATCTATATACTGTCATTTAATTACTATTAAATTACCTTCTGCAGACTGATGGGCGTGTGCATTAGTGTATAGTGAGGCTACCGTTGAAGACTGTAGCTCTGGCTAACTTCCTTGAAGCACAATGCTCTATTGAACTCTGCTGGATGTTTTCTTGTTTGGGCTGAGAGAGACAACTCAGAGTGTAAGCCCCGGTATCACACTACCTGGGTTCACATACCAGAGCCACCACTTGCGAGCTAAGTGACTTTGACTGTGTTCATTGATCTCTATAAATGTCAGTTTCTTTTCTACAAAATGAGGACCATGCTTGGCTAATTTTTAGAATTGTCATATGAATTCAATAAAATAATAAATATAAAGTGCTCTGTACAATGCATGAGATAGAGAGTTAGTGTTCAATTCATGTTCTCATACAATTATGCACCATGTTTCTTTTAAAGGCAAATGTTTTTAAACTCATTATAAATCACAGAAATTCACAAGCCTAGATTTTGGGGTGTCCATAGTTTTATAAACAATCTATATTAGTCTTACTTTGGTGCCCTACATCAGAATTTCTCAAACTTGTAATATAGGTAAAGATCACTGCTGGACATTATTAAAAGGCAGAATCCAGTCCAGTAGCTCCAGGGCAAAACTTGAAATTCTTACAAGCTCCCAAGTGATAGCAATGCCACTGGTCCATGAACCAAAATTTGAGAAGCAAAACCCTAAAGGATTCCTGGTAGGAAATGCTCTGACCAACTTCTCACCTAATAGTCTAGGCATAGTGCTATCTTGTGTTATATTGAATCATCACAGGAAATTGCCACCACGTTTTCTTTTCTTTGGGGGGATTTTGCTAGCAACCATTAAACAGACACTATACTGATTAAGCCACTGTGAATATAACTGTTTATCACTTTACGTTTCTGCAAATATACCTATATCTAATGATTCCCCATAAATGATGAAATGGTAGAAAATTATTTGGAGTTGGACTGATCAGGGTTTAAATGCCAACTCTCCCATCTGTTAGCTGGTTAGCAAGGTCAACTTAACCTCTTTGAACCTCAATGACCTCATCTAAAAAAGGGTTATTATATGCTAATAATTGACCTTTTGTGTAAAATTACATTTCTATCTCGAGAGAGAGGTAGGAAGAACAGAGAGAGAAAAAGAAAGAGAGCTCCAATTAACATTCCCTGGCACATGGTAGGTGCTTAATAATGAGTAGCTTGGCCCTGATCAGAGTGGCTCAGTGGGTTGGGCATTATCCTGTGCACCGAATAGTTGCTGGCCCAATTCCCAGCAGGCTCGATCTCTGGTAGGGGACATGCAAGAGGCAGCCAAATAGATGTTTTGCTCTCGTATAGATGTTTCTTACTCTCCCTTCCTCCCTCTCTCTAAAAATCAATAAAAAATATTTTAATTTAAAATATAAGAAATAGCTTGGGTAACTTCTATTACAATTATTTGTGAACCTGTCAGGGTGTATTTCTGTTTCCATCAAGCAATTTTTTTTACAGGTCACAGGGTCACTGGCCTACAGTCACATCATTCTAAAGCTGGAAGCAAGCTCTCAGAGTTTCTTGAGGACCCCTCCTGCCATGAAGATAAAAGCATCACCCCTCTCTCCCTGGTGCTCAGCAATAGGATCACTAGGGTCCCCAGACGCTCCCATGCATTCATTTGCCAGCATACAGTCTTCAGATTAGATTAGCCTTCTTCATTTTCTGTGGTCAAGATCCCAATTTATTTCACACACAGAAAGCACAGATGTGCACTTAAAATTCCTCCTACATGACCTTACTCATTTGTGGATAATAAAGAGCATTATAAACTGATGAACCAAAAGATAGATATAGAGACAGTATATCAACAAGTAGACTGTCAAATTACAGCGGGGAGGGGAGGAAGATCTGGGGGAGATAAGAGATCAACCGAAGGCCTTTTATACATGCTTATAAGTACAACCAATGGACACAAAACTCTGGGGAGGGAGGGGATGTGTGGGAGGGACGGAGGGAGGAAGGCAAAAAAAAAAATCAATAAAATATTAAAAAAAAACACAAAAAACAAAACAAAACAAAACAAAAAATTCCTCCTACACACCCGCTCCAAGGAAAAGTCTCTAAAGTTTCTGCGAAGTGGAGTTGTTTTCACTTTTATTTCTCACAGGACTAACTGGAGCCTTTGGTGAGCCATTCAAGTCCATGTCCTAGAGCCGGAGAACTGCCTCATTGTAGGAAGAAAAGCGTGTATATGTCATTTTTTGTTTAAAATTGTGTTTCTCCAGGATACCCCCCCTCCCCCCCCTTTGGGAAGATCTTTAGATTAGCACTTAGTTGAGAAGACGGAGGGTGCCGGGTTACTTGACAGAATGAAGTGATGTATTGAGTGCACTGGGCTAATGTGGGCTAATGGCTAGGTTTAGTGTGGGGAGTTTTCCCTCCATGCCAGAGGTATGCTGACTGCAGGAAGGGCAGCTATTCCCTGTCCACTCAGGTACATGGAGGGAATCTCAGACCCTGGTTCCCAGGGCCTCAGCAGAATCGCTACCAAATTCAACAGCGTGATCTTACAGCTGAGGAGTCTATAACAAGTTAACCACTGATTTTTATGGCTGAGAATCAAATCCACAAAGTCTCGTTCAGCACCACAGCCTCATATGTAGGGCAGAGCTGGTCTAGGAAGCAGACTCCTGACTCCCAGGAAGGCTCTTTGAGAGGCATTGCCTTTCCCACAAACCTAATATCGCCTTGTTTCCCATTAGTTGCAAGGATGGGCAGTTTGTAAATCCCTTGTATTCCCTGGCACCTTAGTTGGAAATATCAAAGGGTGACATTAGACAAGCAATGGTTTCTGACTTGATCCCAAATTACAAGAATCTCTGGAACCTCACCCTCCCTAATCCTCCCTTCTGGTCCAGGGGCCTCTTGGACTGCCTTTGAGCTCTCAGAAGGCCGTGGTTCTCCTCCAGAGTATGCAAGCATTGCTGACACCTCTGCCACTTTGCCTCTGATCCTTTGTGCCTGGGAGCAGCTGTGTCTCAAGGTCATGTCCTCCATCTAGTGCTCCCTCCAGCATTACACAGTGTAGCCACTCCCTTGATAGAAGAAGGAAAGACTCCTTCCTCATTGATATTGAACTCTTTGCTGGGCAAAACAGTTGCCTTGGCCTCAGCATCTTACAACCTCTAGTTTTGTTTTTGTTTTAAATATATTTGTATTGATTTCAGAGATGAAGGGAGAAACATCAATAATGAGAGAGAATCATTGATCCTCCATGCCCCCTAATGGGGATGGAACCCAAAACCAGGGCAAGTGCCCTGACTGAACCTTGACCTCTTGGTTCATAGGTCAAAACTCAACCACTGAGCAACACTAGCAGGGTGTGACCTCTAGTTCGAAGAGTTATTTTTATTTTATGGGCTCCTCCCACAAACCACAATCCTCCTCTTCATGAATTTGTCACACATCCTTACAGGAAATGAACCAGATGAGTTATCCCACCAGGGTTTTCAGAATAGGACATTGAGGCTTAGAGATGGTAAGGATCCCACCACTATTAAATGGGATAATCAGAATTTGATTTCATGTGCACTTATCTTCATTATCCATGGCCTACCCATTAATCCACACTGTTTTTCCAAACCACTTGGCATTCAGGTTTGGAGTGGAGAGGATGTTTGTCGACATGCAGGTCTTTAATTTTCATGAGTTCACAGCCCAGGCTCTTCAAGGAAAGAAAAGACAGGGAAGCATACACTCAATTTGCATAGCCTTCTGGACCTTTCAGCTAAATATTCCTGAAGGAACTATTTCCAATCAGGCATGAAAAGTCTGCAAGGACCTGGAGCTCTGGGAAATTTCCCACTTTTTTCCAAAAAGTAAGAAACCTGGGGAAAGTTTTTCCTCCCCTATTTCCAACATCCCATGGAATGAATAACTAGAATTCTGTCTGCCACACGTAAAGAGTACAGCATATATCCACCAACCCTTTCATCTCTCTAAGAAGAAATGATGATGGTCATGATGGTGATGGTGATGATAGTGACAATGACAATGGTGATGATGAGGAGGAGCCCCTCCCATGGCCCAGGACTTATGCCAGGCACTTGCCATAGCAGATTTCTAAAACTTTTGATGACCTTTTAAAGAAAATATAGTTGTGTCACTTTAAATATGAGGAGGCTGGGTCTCAGAGGGGTTCACAATGCAAAGGAGTGAGAGGCAAGATTGTTTTGAGAGAGGGGCCTTTCTCTTCTTTCCATAACCATTTGACACACTGATGCTCAGTTACTTTGGATTCATGACTGCCCTGTGACAGTGGGCGCTCTTGTCATCATTCACATGTGGATTTTAGCAATGGCTGAAATGCAGGCTGCTGTTAGAGAATTCAATTATTAATGACCCCACTGGAGGCAAATGTTATGGAGCATGCCCCTCACCACAGGTAGACTCACTTCTCTTTTGCACCTTTTCCTCCAGGGCATGCTAGAGTTGTGATTGTGGTGATTCTATCACAAATATTCAATAACCTTAACACAGGGGGGAAATGTCAGTTAAACATGCTCTCTTCACATTACACGCCTGTCCTAGTTACTGCAACCCGGTCCATCTATCTTCTATTCTCCCGGGGCATTAAAGGGATAGCCATTGAGGGGAGAGAGCTGCTCCGCTGATTGACTTATGGCTCATGTGCAGAAAGCGACTGAGGCTTTTGAGTGGAATTATTGAAGCCTGCCTGCTTCACTGATGAAGAATCTGAATGAAAATGGCCTTTAAAGGATTCTAAAAAGGGAGGGTTAACAATAGATCAAAGCCAATCCAAAAGAGAAAGACTATATTTACAGCTTCCGCATTAATTCCCAACAATCCGATGAGGAGAAATTTGCCCATGCACGCATTTTCCACAAAAAAACAAATGCCTCTCAGGTTGCTTTTATTCTGATATTATATTAGTGCCCAAGGCAAGACGCATTCTGCACTTCACTCAGCAGAGCCTGTCCAAATTTACAATTAAATGGAACTGACACAGCTGATCTTACTGAAGCTTGTTTCTGTTCAGCTGCAGCCCTTCTTCGGGAAGCTTGGATATTATGCTGGCTATGTCCCAAACCGATGGAGCTTACTGTACCACTTTCTTGACAGGCACTGGGACACTGTGTGCAGTTAGATCTGTGGGTCTTCACCCAGAGAGAGATTTTTGTCCCCCAGGAGACACTTGGCAATGTTATAAGATAGTTTTGATTGTCACCACTCTGGGAGGGGTGGCTACTGGCATTTAGAAGCTAGAGGTCAGAGATGCTGCTTTAAACATCCTTCAGTGCATAGTATAGCTCCCCCTCCAAAGGAGTTATCTGGCTCAAAATAGCAATAATGCTGAAACTGAGAAGCCCTGAGTTAGGGGACAGCTGGTTGGTAGGGCCTGCCAGTGTTGGAGAGATTGGAGAGTCTCTTTTCCTTGAAATTATAGGCCATGCTATGATCAGAGGAGTTTGCTGCTCATAATTCTATGTGGGAAGGAGTTACAATAAGCCCAAGAGGGAAATCAGAATGGCACATAGAAACCAAAGGACTATAAGCAGATATTTAATTTGAGATTTGGAGCCAAATTTGTATCGATAGCACCATGGCAATGCTTGAAGAAAAGGATTTTGGATGGGTTTGGAGCAGGTTTGTTGACTAGCTGTTCATTTCATTGTCCACTACCATCAAGGAACATGGAAGAAATTGTGTCTTTTGGAGGTCTAGAAATGAACAGATGGTTTTGTAATATTTCCACTTCTTTTCTAACCTATCAGAATGTCTCAGACAGGGGACTCACAGGTGAATTAGACATGCAGGTTAATCTTTCATTCTGCCAATGTGATATTTGTGATCAAAAGAAAGAGAGGGAGGGGAAAAGGAAAGGAAGAAAGGAAGGAGAGAAGGAGCTTGTTTGAATGCCTGCAACCAGGGCACACAAGTTTAGTTCCACACACCATGCCTATTTTCATTGTTATAGCTGGCCTCATTCACACATGTAATGTTTCTTGTTTAGCCCTGGAAACTTTTAAATGACAAACTCCTCTCGTCTTAGATATCATCCTTGTTTCCCAGATATTTAGCATTAGAAAAGTTTCCAAAACCGTGCTCTGACTTGGTTGGTCCACAAGGCTGGCCTAGATTTTTGTCTGTCACACAAGGAGAAACCTTAGCATTTAGATGGCTTTCATGAGAAGCATGGGGAGCCAACTTAATTGCCTTATGGTCAAACTTTTAGAAAAGGATCATACAATGAATATCAGAGGTGGAAATAACTACAACTCTCATCTAGCCCAGTGCTAGTGTCCTATTAGAATCATCGGGGAGCTTTGGAAGAATGCACCTATTCCAGCCCCACCTTCAGAGGTTCTGATTTTATTGATCAGGAGAGGGCTTGAGCATCTGCATTGTTTTAAAGCTCCCAAATGATCTTAGATGCAGCCAAGGTTGAGATCAACTGATCTAGTCTCTCTTCCTCATTCTCAGAAGAAGAAAGTGAAGGTCAGAGAGACATAGAGTTTATTCAAAACATATTTATGATATGTGTGTGTTTCCAGTGCCTTTGTGTTCTCTCTCCAATCAGGACTACATAGTCAGTGGAAAAGAGGGAAACCAAGAACTGTGTACTAGGAGTGTTTCCAACTCCCACTGCAGAAAGACCGGCTGGCAGTTTTCGGAGGGAGCCAGGTTCTCTTGAGTTTCACAGCAAGTGTAGATGTGGGTCCTCCAGTTTCCAGAAACATGCCACAGCCATGGTGGGTGGTGTAGGATGCTGCCTTAGCTTGAAAAACACCTTCTTTTACTTGCTTTGTTTGAATCCAATATTTTCCCTGCTTCAAATTTCAGTCATATGTGCATTATATAAAGCAAGGATGGAGTTTACTTGGGAGGATGTAGAGATTTCTGGTTGTACTGGGGAAAAAAAATGAAATTCAATCTGTCCTTATAGTGATATTAATAGAGAAGAAACACAAGCCTCATTCCCTTGGAACAAAATGATGGTCCAGTGACATGTGATGGGCCATATGGTGAGCAACATTTGTAATAGGGACTAGTCCTGGAGGTCACCTGACTCAGTTGTGGCAGGCAGACTTTCTGGGGTCAAACTTGGGAAAGTGCTCAGGCCCACAAATCAAGTTAAGACTGTGAAAATATACAACTGCACAAAAGTACACCTCTTCCAAATATTTCAAGGATGTCAGGTAGTTTCTGTGTGTTTATCATTATTCCCATAGTGACCACATGGGAGATTTATATTCAAGTTCTCATTTTATGAAAGCATAAACTGAGGACCAGAGAGATTAAACTTCTCTGCTAGGACATTGCAGAGGTGGAATTCACAGCCAGTGTTCTCTTAACTAGAGATGAGTATGTTTACCCGGATGCTTCATGTGGCTTTACTGACCACCTGCTTGGCTTAGGAAGTGGATTCTGGTTCTTTTCAGTGATCTGAACTTGGTAGGATTCAGTCAAGAAATAGATTTATTCTGCTTCCCCGTCGTCCTCAAACACACTCTGGATCTTTGCTTCCATCCTTGACAACATGTCAAGCAGTTCACGTGGCTTTTAAAACATCTTTCAAGTTACTTTAAGTTATTATGACAGTCTCACCTTCAAATGTTAAAAAATGAAAATGTCATTTCTACTTTAGTGCAACACTTTTTTCTGCCCCATCTCCTCCAACTGTCTCCCCTCCACCCCTGACTCTCAACCTTACCCAGTTCAGGTCAGACTCTCATTTTTATGATTTGCAAAGTGGGAGGAAGTGTTCACTGTTCATCCTTTTTTTTTTTTCTGGCTGCTGTTTCTCCCCTTCTCCTCCACAGCTCACGACGCTTCTGCTTTTTTCAGGATCAGCCCAAGGAGAAAACAGAAATTAAAATCTAAGAGTGGCTTGACGTGACTGATGCTAGCATATCTGACATCTGCACCCTCTTTCTGGCAGACACCCAAGTGCTAGCATTGCTTCTCTTGGGGGGCTGTGGTGGGTTGTTTGGAGGCACCCCTCGGCTTGATGGATCGCCAGGCAGACTCACAGGACTCAGCATAGAGAAGAGCCCACCGCTATAACTTATTACAGCAAACCGACTCAGAGCAAGATTAGCAAAGGCAAAGACACGTGGGGTGAAGTCTAGGGAATCCAGGTGCAAGTGTCCAGAGATCCTGCCCTGTGGAGTTGCATAGGACATGCTTAATTCTCCAGCAATGAGTTGTGATGTGCATGAAATGTTGCTAGCTAGGGAAAGTCATGAGAGGTGTCAACCAAGTTTTTCTTGTTGTTTTTGAAGATTTTGTTATGGATCTTTTTAGAGAGAGAGAGAGAAATAGATGTGAGAGTGGAACACTGATTGGCTGCCTTCTGCATGCCCCTTACCGAGGATGGAGCCTAAACTGAGTATGGGACCCTTTCTCCCTCTGATGTGATTGAACCCGTGACCCTTTCTGTGCACGGGATAATGCTCAACCAAATGAGCTACACCTGCCAGCACAAATGTCTCAGTGCTTCTATGGGGCTGGTATGTAGGTACGCTACCTAGTACAATGGATCCTTTAGACTCCCAGAGGAGAGCAGGTGATCAGCATTAATCACACTGTTTGTAGAGTTGAGGCTTAGGGAGTCAGAACTGTTCGCAGTTCAGGAAATGGAGGGAACCCTCTGAGTTCCCAGACACCAGCCCAGGCCTGTCAGGAGGCAGTCAGGCTGCGGGGTTAGTGTTTTCTGCACAGACACCGTCCTGCCAGGCCCTCCCAGCTGCCCTGGTCCCCAGCCCTGTCTCATTAGCATGTTGGACAGTAGTTCTGGGTCTGTGCTTCCGCAGCACCGCCACAGCTTCTTCCCATTGGGACAGCTCAGGCAGGCCGGCTCTTCGCCTGTGGAGACAGCGGGCGTCTTTGGCCGTGAACTCTGAGGTCCAGGCCAGTCCTGCAGCAGCATTCTAGCTCTGGGACTGCTCCAGCCAGCCCCGTGCAGGTAAGAGCCAGGCACCATTCTCTGTCCTCCAAACTATGAAATACCTGTCATGTCCCCCCAGGAACTTCCAAGGGCTCTGGACTTCTGATCTCTGGTCCACTGAGTTCCCTCTCCTGCCCAGGAGGGAAAAGCACCTTCCCCTTCTCTCCCCTCCCCTATTCCCAACAACACTCTGCGAAGAAATCCTCTCCTGGACAAATCTCCCTCCTGCTGTGCTCTGACACGGAGATGGGGGTGGGGGAAGGGCACAGGAGCTGGGGAAGGAATTGGCCT
This sequence comes from Pipistrellus kuhlii, assembly GCF_014108245.1. Classification (NCBI taxonomy): domain Eukaryota; kingdom Metazoa; phylum Chordata; class Mammalia; order Chiroptera; family Vespertilionidae; genus Pipistrellus; species Pipistrellus kuhlii. The sequence goes on along the minus strand of NW_023425449.1, from coordinate 40,629,042 downwards.
CTGCTCAGCTTCTTGTTGGTGGGTGCAGTGTCTCTTCAGAATCTGCAGTGTTTGCTCTGTATTGTTCAGTGCTGGGCTTCTGCCAGAAGGCTGAGAAATAGATGTCCCAATTAGCATTGTGTCTCTGGAGTCCTGTTTCCATATTTTTCATTCCACTCCCACGTCCATTGCTCTGGTTCAGGCTAGACCACCCCCCAGCTTCCTGGGGGCATTCAAGAGCCTTCCATGTCTCCCTTCCACTTACATTCCATCTTTCATACGGTCTCAGCGTTCTCCCTCTGATGTGATTTGACCTTATCCTTCACCTGCTTACTCTCTGCTGGCTGTCCAGACGTCACGGGAGTGCCCATACTCCTCGGCGCGGCCCACAGAAGCTCTCACAGGCTGACCTCACCGGCCTTTCCAGTCCCGTGTCCGGCCATTCCTGGGCCCCCAAAGCTCCTGCTCCCTGTGTGTTGAGCAATTTCTTTGCCGGGACCTTTGCTCACACTAGTTATTTCCTCTGCTTGTCTACAAGGGGAACTTGGACTCACTCTTTAAGGGCCCAAAATAGAAGGATCTACTTCTTCTTCTGGGCCTCATAGCACTTCACCATTGATAATCTGTGTGATCTTAGGCCAAAATACTAACCTCTCTGTGCCTCAGCTTTCTCGCCTGTAAGTTTTTGGATAATAATATTACCTACCTCACTGGGGAGTTAGGAGGACTAGGATAAGCCAGTTAAATTTGTAATGCATTGGCAACTGCGCCTGGCTCAGGTCACACTTTGCATTCTTTGTCCTACAAATCATTCCCTCAACTTTCCATGTTTGGTAGATCCACATTCCCCTGGAGACAGGAGCCTTGTGCGGGCAAGGAATCTTTCCTGTGGGCTTTTGCCAGTGGCTCACAGACATAGCAGGTGGTCAGTAAAGGACCCGGATGGAATATTATGGATAAAATTATATGATGTCCAAGATTTTTCTTAAAACAGTCCAGGAGAATGGGAGGTGAGTGAGGGGACAGATAAAAAAAGATTAGATAATTGTTGAACTTGGTTGCTGAGGGCACTTGAATTTATTTGGTTATTCTATTTTTATACATGCTAGAAATTTTCCATAATACAAAGTTAATTAGCAAAAAAAAAAAAAGAGGAAAAATCTGTTAAGAATTATCTGCCCTAGCTGTTTTGTCTCAGTGGAGAGCATCAGCCTGCGGACTGAAGGGTTCCAGGTTCATTCCAGTCAAGGACACATGCCCGGGTTGCAGGAGCTGCAAGAGGCAGCCAATCAGTGGTTCATTCTCATCACTGATGTTTCTATCTCTCCCTCCATCTCCCTTCCTCTCTGAAGTCAATAAAATATATTTTAAAACAGAATTAGGTAAGCAAATACTCTCCATTCTTTGATTCCTTTACATTTTACTTCCTTTTCAGAATCTAGCTTCAAGGCCTCGTTCAGGAGCCAAGGAGAAAAGTGGGCAGACCGGATAGTCTTAGTCGGGAATCTTTGTTTTCCTGGGTATGGAATGCTCTTTGCCCCCCTTCAGCTTAGAGCACAAATTGCACGGCCACGTACATTTGGAAAACGTGTTATTGCAACAGGTTGCTCTCTTACTTGAAATGAGATAGCTGTCATTCTGGAGCCCCTTATGAAACTTTTTTGTTTTTTAAATGAATTTGTGGGTTTTTCTTTTTCATATTTGTTCAGTCACCCAGTAGTCTTGGAGCCTTGTCTGACAACTGGCAAAACCACTTCGGAAGACCCACACTTCCTGGTTTTCATCTTGTGCTGTCTGCTGTGGATGAGCGTCTGGCTGGGGCAGGTCTATCAGACTGCAGTCGGTCCGGTGTTGGCAGCAGGCTGACAGGTCCGGCTGCAGGGACCCCAGGTACTTACCGCTGTCCATCAAGCTGGGGAAGGCCCCCTCCCCTGTCCAAAGGGGCTGGGTGTTGGCACTGCCTTGGTCACTGTGTAAGAAGGGGCTTTCCTCCCCTCTCCTGGGGAATTGCAGCCAACAGCTGTGCCCCTGGAAGAGGGCAGATGGAAGTGAATTCACTGAGCGCTGGCTAAGTGTTCAGAATGTCCTAGATGCTCTGCCTGCATCTCTTCCTTTCATCCCCACAACTGTCAGGCATGTTTAATCCCTAAATTGCAGATGAGGACTGAGGTTCAGTCCTGGTCCCACTCCTTTTTTCTAAGTAATGAATCTGGGATTAGAACTAGACCTGGTTTCAAAGCTCCAGCGCCTTCCCCGGTGACTCCCACTGCTTTCCAGAGATTTCTGACATTCAGCTAGCATCGTGGGGGAGGGGAGGAAGGTAGAGTAGACGGGGCTTGTATCCCCCAACTAGATTCAAGCACGCCTGCTTCATTTTTCACTTTTTTTCTTATATACCAACACTCCCTAATATTTAGTGTGTGCCTGCGAGTGCCAGACACTGCTTAGCAATTTATATCACTGTGCTATGTCATGCTCGTGGCAGCCTAAGGAATGGATGGTGTCATAGTCCCTCATTTATCCACAGGGAGTCTGGCCAGGAATTACCACAATGCAGGCTGACTCCAGACCCAGTACACCTGAACCCGCCGGACTATTCCACAACCACCTTCCTCCCTCCCCACACCCCAGCCCTCCTTCTCCTTCCTCCTGCTCTCCCTTCCTTCCTGCCAGTCATTCTGGGGACAAGAAATTGAAACTGAATAAGACAAAGTTCTTTCCTAAGGAATGTCTTAGGGTCTGGAAGAAAGAATCGTATACGTAAAGGAAAATGTGACAAAAGGGACCTGTTGCCCCACCCAGCAGAGAGAGTCCAGAGGTGGTAAAAGACTTTCTGAGATCACCTTGGAGGGCGGACCTGAGACTTGCCCACCGAAGTTCTAATCCATAGTAACTTCTCTTTCCCCACCCGCAGCTGTCTCCCAGGGTGCGGTTCAGTGGCAGTCCCCTGAGCTCTCAAGGTGACCCTGACAGAATAAATCACCGTACTGCAGGCCACTTTCAGTCACCCATTCTCCACTTTGGGTTTGCTTGGTTTGCGCAGTGACAGCTGCATTTTCTGTCCTGACTTTGGTGACCCAGCCCTCAGCATGCCGGGTCGGTCCTTCTGGCTCCCACTCTTCTGCATCAATGTCATTGCCGGCTCCACGTGCTTTTCTGTTCAGGGCAGTTTGCAGCTAATGGAGGCGTCTGTCCTTACTTAAGTAGCTTGTTTTGTTTTGAACCAGAGCATTTTCATATTTCGTTTCCCCATCTCTCTCATCTTCTCTGTCTTGAATGCCCGTGTTTCTAACAAGGTATCTTTCCTAAGGAGAGAAAAATGACCAGAGATAAGGAAAGTCGCAGGTACCACAGGGCCTTCTCAATCTGTAACTCACTGGCGAGCAGGCCCATGGGCTTGCACTGTGACCATACTTATCACTTAGCACCAGGATCACCCGCCGCCCAGCGGTCTGGGGCAGGACTGAGTCTCCTGGGAGAAGGCCCCAGGGGACCCTCTAGCCTTGCACATCCCCCCTCCACCCCCCGGGGGGCAGGGGATGACTGGCAAGCAGCACCTCTATACCACGATCCAGGGCTCTGCTTTGCAACCTTGAGCCTCACCTTACTGTTAAGGGCAGCCCCTGCCCTCCAGTCCTGCATCAGAAGGTGTCAGGGTTCCCGAGCCAACTCTGACTTAGCTGGGCCATGTAGTCATGCTGTTGATCAGAAAGAGTCCATCCACTCGGCACCAGCAGAGCCGAACACGAGACACCCAGGGTTACCGTGGGGAGAGACTGGCTGTTTCATTGTGATTGTGCCCCCCCACACATCCCCCAACCCCACCCCAGGAGAACCGAAGCCAATGCTCCAGAACCTGAACTTCCCGATGGTGTGTAGGTTACAGATTACACAGGGCAAAATCACAGTGCACTGTGGGTTGAGGGTTCTGTATTCCAGGTCGTGCTGGGAGCTGCTTGGTTGGAGATAAGGGTCATAAGTCACTTATTCAGGTCCTGAGAAAGCTCTGAGGTCTGTCTTTTCTGTTGTCCCTCTGTCTGGTCTCGTGGGAAAGTAGCTATGGGTTGTTCCACCTTAGGGCTCAGGAGCTGAAACCTAATTCTGGTTCAGATGTTATCTTTAGCCCAAAGGAGGTCCAGTTGTGATCATTAGTCAGGTCAGCACTGCTATCTTCTGCTGCCTCAGGGACTGCTCATCATGTGGGATGGCTAGGGGTCTGAGAAGGAGAGAAAGAGAGAGAGAGAGAGAGAGAGAGAGAGAGAGAGAGAGAGAGAGAGAGAGAGAGAGAGAGAGAAGAATGGGAGTAGGGAGATGGAGAAAGAAGTGATTTTTAGAGGTAGGATTTAAAAATTAATTTTTAATCAAAGTCATAAGGAACCTTGGTTTCAGTAAGAGTTTCCTTTCTACAGTAAGAAGATTCTAGAAGACTTCTGTCTCCCTGAACCTGAAGTCAGAGAGTAACTTATCAGGTCAGAGTCATGGGCTTCTGTATCCCGGGTCCCTGCTAAGGCCGGCCCCTCCCTGAGCATTCTCAAGCCTTTTCCCTGGTCCTGCCGCTGTCAACCCCTCCCCTGCCACAGCCCTTCGGGGTGCCCCTGGGAACCCTGTATAGCACAGTGATGGCCATTCTCCTCGGCAGGACATCTCTTTTTTTTAGAGAGGAAAACATTTGTCTTTTCCAATCCAACTCTTCTCGAGGGAGGCATGGCTAAGTCAGAATGGACTCATGTGTTTCCATTCAATTTGTTCAGAGAAGGTGATGGATTAGGGGGGTGGGTTTCATCACAGTGGTCCTTGAAGCACCTCTGGCCCTGCTAACTCTCAGCGGGGGCTCCCAGTTCCTGGGAGGCCAGAGCTTTCACTCAAATGGGAAGTAAGTAGAAGGAAGGCCAGGACAGGGCCTCTTGTAGGTTCTGTTATAACCGCTGTTGGTCCTGTGTGGACTCCTGTGGAGGCCTGTGATACTGAAAAAAGCTTTGTCTTGTCAGCATTCCATCAGTCTCCTATTTTCAGCCAAAGAACAGACAGAACAGAGCGAGTTACCTAACGCAGCCGCTGTTTATTCACCTTCCAGAGGAGAGAAAGGGAAAAGGAGCTTATGTCCAGCATAAAGCCCAAGGCTCTGTTGACTGAGATAACAAGCTGTCCTAGGCAGGCATTGAGTCATTCACTCATTCCATCTCTCTTCTAAGTTCAGGAGAGTGCCAGTGCTTAGGAGGTGCTCAGTAAGTGTCATTTGAGTGGACAAATGCATAAATGTCTGCTGGCTCTAATACTGTCAGTACTAATAACACTGTTGAGTAGTGTCCCCTGAAGATGAAGTAAAAGAACCTACCAATGTGATTACATAATTCATTTTTCCTCCCATCTCTTTTATGAGGGATCTGCAAGAAGTGAAGTAACTTAACCAAGGGTGCAAAGCTTGGGAGTGGCAGAGTCAGGATCTGAACCTGGTCTGTCCCTTTGCACGCTATGTCCTTTGAGTTGGGTGAACATCATGCCAATAGCTGTGGAGACATGAAGGAAGTCCCTGCTTACTCAGCCCAGTGGAGGTAGAACAGGTTTCACAGAGGAAATACTGTGGTTTGTGATTTGAATACAGAGATTTGTTCTGCAATGTGGACAAGAGAGCATTCAAGTCAGACAACGCTGTACATGCAAAGGCAGAGTGTGGTTAGGAAGAGGCAAGACTGTGTAGCTGGGCTGTGGGGAAAAGGTCCCAGGTCCAGCAGGTAAGAGGAGGGCATGGGAAGATGCTCTCAGTGGAGTGAGCTGGAGGCATAGTGTCAGGGAGGCGGGATTCTATTGGGGTAGGGCAGCTTCCAGAGAATCCCATAGTAAGCTAGCTGCATGGCTGAATCCACATTTGTCTTCCCAGGGGCAGCAATGGAGATAATCTTCCTGGGGATTACTTTACTGCAAGGTGTGGTAGCCTCCTGCCCACAGAGACGTTTGGTCTTTGCTGACCCATCCACCTGCTCCCATGAGCCATGACCAGCTAAGCTACCAAAGCAAAGGGTTCTTGTTGACAATACAGCCAAAATACAATTATCCTATCTAATAAAGAGGGAATATGCAAATTGACCATCACACTGTCACAAGTGTGGCACCCACAGCAGAGGCCAAGTTCCTGTATCGAGCCTTAAGGAGCAAGTAGCAGGGACCTGAGGCTGCATGGTGCTGGGCTGGGGCAGGGGACCTGCACCCCCTGCCTGATGGGGCTTGACAGGGACCTCGCTTGGCAGAGCTTAACAAGAGACCTCAGGCTATGCCTCTCCCCCACCCCCCGTACTGGGCCAGGGGACATGAAGCCATGCCCCACACCCAGTGGGACTTGACAGGGGACCTCAAGCCATGCCCCTCATCCAGCAGGCCTTAACAGGGGACCTCAGGTCATACCCCCTACCCAGCAGGGATTGACAGGGGACCTCAGGCTGTGTCCCCTTCCCCAGTGACAGGCTGGGGGACCTCAGACCATGCCCCCCACCGGGCAGGGCTTGATGGGGGACCTGAGGCTGCACCTCTCACCTGGTGCTGGGTCAGGGGACCTGAAGCTATGCCCCACCCTTTTTGGTGGAGCTTGATTGGGGTGGGGCCGGCTGGGTCTGGGTCTCACACAATTTTGAGGCACAGCAGGTGGGCAAGGATTGACTCTGAGTCCTGTGGTGCACCCCAGACTCTGACAGGGGGAAGATATTCATATACTACTTTACTAATTTTCTTTCATCTCTGACACTTCTATTATAGAGAAAGGGCAAATGGCAATATTAAAAGATTTCCTCTAACTATTCTCCTTTTAATGTGCACAAATTCCATGCACAGGGCCACTAGTTAGCTCAATAAAATATGATGGTCCTTTGTATGCGTTAACCCTATAAGTAAAAGCACAAGTAAACTCTGAACCCAAGGATGTTTCCTAAGCATGGAAGTTTGTGATGGAACCAAATATCAAGTGCCCTTTGGCCTGGACCAGATGTCTCTGGGACACTGTGGGCAGGACCACTTATCTGCCAACCGCAAGGCAGATGTGCGACTCCCCCCAGCCCAGCTTGAAAGGATGAATCAAATTCCCTCAAGGCACTTATGCAACCGACTGGGCTCTTAAGGGCTTTGGGTTTCCTGCTTATAAAAGTGCTGCCTTTGATGCTTCTTGTTAGTAGCTGCTGGGCTGTTTGTGTGATTTAATGGCCCTTCTCTTATCTCAGCAGATTGAGGAAACACCACAGAGGAACCCTGTGGAATGTGGAGTCATAAACTTGGCATTGCTAGCAACAGCTCTGTATTTATGGAGTGCTGGTGGAGAGAGGCAGTGGCTTTGTTGCAGGGACTGTCCCCTGGGCCTACTCCCTTGTCATCGGAGTAGATCTGTATCATTGTTTGGGACCATCAATGTCTATTCTACAAAATAGAGCTTTCCTTGTCTGATCATATGAGTTCATCATATAGTAAAGGTAACGTAGAGATCCTCTAAGCTAGGGGTGTCGAACTCAATCAGAGAGGGGCCAAAATCTAAAATCCAGCCTAAATCGCGGGCCGAATGGTTTACTGAACAGTCATAAATTGTCATTGTGATGGAAACGCAGTGGAGTGCAGTGATGACAGCGCGGTGCGGGCCACATTGCAAGGCCTGGCGGGACGGATTTGGCCCGCGGGCCTTGTGTTTGACACATGTGCTCTAAGCCTAATCTTTATTTCAAAGGTGAAATGGCATATCCAGGTCACACAGTGTCCTTGTCCTGCTCATCCAGGAACCACTTGCCACGTGTCTGGGAAGCATGTGAAATGGGGCAGTCTGACTAGAGCATCCTGTTGGTGTAAAATAGCACAGGGGCTTTAGTTGACTTCATATGAATATAAAGTAATCTCACTGATATGTTTTTATGCTGACTACATGTCAACATTATATTTTGAATACATTGGGTTAAATAAGTGTGTTATCAAAAGTGATATCACCGGTTTCCTTTTTGCTCTTTTCACATAGCTATTAGGAAATGTAAAATGGCACATGTGGCTTGTAGGATGATGTTTCTGTGGGACAGTGCTCTTCCCGAGTTTAGGGTAGGACACTGGTCTGACCTTGATGCTGGAGCTGGGTGGGGAGTATTGGCTGATCTGGATGAAGCCAGAGGTGAGCAGACAGGTTAGGAGGCTCCTGCAGCAGCACGAGGAGGAGGCAGAGAGGCTGTGGGTACTTACTATTAGGCTCACAACAAGCTCCTACCACTCTGCAGATTGCTCTTCCCCTTCCCTTCCCTGATTTTCCATGGCCTCCAAGATGCTTCCTCTGCACACCTCTCCAGGTGTTCATGATATGAAGCAGCTCAGCCTCCTCATTGGTCTCTTTCTATTGCCTTCAATCTGCTTTGATTAGTGGCTGACCCATCGCACCCTCTCTGCAGTTCTTCACCTCCTTATATAAACTCTCACTCCTCTTCCCCATAGAGCTTCTCCTTAGAAATAATTTCAAAACAGTGGTTTTCTTAGAAAACATGCAGAATGACCACTTATTAAAGGAGTGAGAATCTGTGTTTCATTTCCTCCCTCGCAATATCTTAACCCCAGCTGCCCCCAAATTGGCTTCCAAGCAGGGGAGTTTGTATAATGAAAGATCACGCAGATTGCAGAAAGCAGGTTTGAGTATTAAGTGTTGAGTATAAGCAGTCTGTCCCACTGCTGGCTGGTTTCCTCCTGTAGCTCTTCTTAGGTTCAACATCTACAAATGTGACATAGGCATTCTTCATTCATTCATGCATTCATTCTACAAGAGGTGAGCCAGCATCTAGTTTCCCAGGCACAGTGCTGGGCTCTGCAGAGACAGTGGTGATCAGGAAAATCACAGTCTTATACCAAACTAAAGGCTCAATGCATGAAATTTGTCCACCGATGGGGTCCCTAGGCCTGGCTGGTGGTCAGGGCCTATCGAGCTGTCACGCTCAGTCCCTGGGGCCTGCTGGCTGCAGGCCAGGGCCAGCTGGATGGGGGAAGGAATGGGGAAAGGGACCGCAGGAGGTTTGCTGGCCGGGGGGGGGGGGGGGGGGGGGGCGAGAAACTGGGGGAGGTTCTCTGGTGTACATCATAGTGACCAGTCATTCTGGTCATTCTGGTTGTTTCAGTCATTTGGTAATAATGGTCGCTTAGGCATACACACACACACACACACACACACACACTAAGGGCCCAATGCACAAATTTGTGCACCTTGAAAGGAACTGTGGGCTGCGAGGCTGCAGTGGGCACAGGAGTGGGTCTTGGCCCATCCTCCATGCCCCTGCCTGGACCCTTCCAACATGGCCTGGGCCCCCTGTCTGCCTGCAGCCCTGCTCCTTCCCACCATCGCCACTCTCACACACTGACTGCATTGGCCCCACTCATACCTGCTGAAGGCACAGAGTGATTAGGGCCAGTGCCATCAGCGAATGTGAGCGTGGCTGGTGCTGACAATGGGTGTTAGTGGTGGCTCTGGTGCTGGCAGCAGGGGTGAGCAGGAGTCTTGCTGTCAGCAGGTGAGAGAGGCAGCTGCTAGCCCTGATTGCCCCACAGGAGCAGAGGGAGGTGAAGAAGCCCTGAGGGGCGATCAGGGCTGGTAGCTGCTACTTGTACCACTGGTGGCACCAAGTGATCAGGGCCAGCACCAGAAGCCAGCAGTAGACGCGAGTGCCAGGTGGGACCGCAGCGCACAGGAGCAAAGAATTTTCAGTAACCACCAGAGGCTCACCCCAATGACAGCGACTGGCATACCACCTTAGTCTGGTGCCCCCCACTCACCAGCTCCACCATCTCCCCGTGGCTGAACCTGCCATGTTCTGTGCCCTGCCGCCTGCTGCCCAAGCCCGTTATGTTCTGTGCAAGCCCCCTGGTGGTCAGTGCACATCATAGTGACTTTGTTCGATTGTTTTGCCGTTCAGTCTAATTGCATATTAGCCTTTTATTATACAGGATAAATAGAGCAGAATGGTGCAAGCCTATGGGTCAGAGGTGGCCAGTGGCTCATGGGTCTCACTGACCCTGGTGGCCTCAGCATGGGCGGATTGGCAGGTCATCTCCTAGATCAGAATGAAGTTGCTGGTGGAAAGGGGCCCAGCATAAGCTTGGATTCCTATGCCAGTTTGGACACTAACTATTCTAGTTCTGTGCACAATGTTGAGATCTATTGCTTAGACTCAACTCTCTCTATCCCATCCTTCCTAATATAGGGTGGGGCAGAAGCTGGTTTATAGTTGTTCATGTGGAAATAATGTGATGAATTAATAAATAATAATACAAGCATAAGTGCTGTGTTTTGTGTAATCATAACTGTAAACCTACTTTTGCCTCACCCTGTATTTCACACAAAAGTCTATTCAGCCCTGGCCTCCTGAACCTAGGTCTCCTCCTCTACATTCATTGGTGTAAAAACACACACACTTCTCCATATTATTTTACATGCTGCCTGTGCTCTAATGTGGGGTGCTGCCCACTCTGTACCTCGGGGTGCAGGGAGGAGTTCCCCCTCCCTCCTGAATTCCTAGAGCCTGAACCTGTGTGGGCTTGTGCCTTCTTTCTCCCAGGATGCTGCTCATAAACCATTGCTTTTGTTTCTTTAAACTTCTCTTTTTTTAAAAATATATATATTTTATTGATTTTGTACAGAGAGGAAGGGAGAGAGATAGAGAGTCAGAAACATCGATGAGAGAGAGTCATCGATCAGCTGCCTCTTGCACACCCCCTACTGGGGATATGCCCGCAACCAAGGTACATGCCCTTGACCAGAATCGAACCCAGGACCCCTCAGTCCCCAAGCCATTGAGCCAAACTGGTCTCGGCTTTAAACTTCTCTTAAAGATGGAGAGACAGTCTAATAAAGGCATAGAAAATATATGTGCTGATTAAATAATGATTCTATAGTGAAGATATTTGAAAATACTAATGATGTCAAGTTGTTGCCAGAACCCCGAAGACCCTCTGTGCCGCAACCACAGAGCCCTGCCTCCCCCATGGTGACAACCCAGTGGGCAGGCATCAGGGTTGTTTCCAAGCTGGTTTTTGCCAATAAAGCAGCTATACATTTATAGGCATGTTTGCATGAACAGAAATCTTTATCTTTCTGGGCTAAATGCCCAGAATTGTAAACATTGGATTGTATGGTCGTTGTGGTTAGTTTTGAAAGAAACTTCCAGGCTGTTTTCCAGAGTGGCTACTATACTGTTTTGCATGCCCACCGGCCATGTGTGAATATTCATGTCTTCTGCATCCTCACTGGCATTTGGTGCTGACACAGATTTAGTTGAGACATTCTGGTAGGTGTGCAATAATGTCTCATCATGGTGTGAATTTGCATTTCCCTAATGGTTAATGAAGTCGAGTATCGTTGATGGGCTTACTTGCCATCTGCATATTGTGTTTGGTGCAATGTCTCTTTATGTCTTTTTGTTTATTTGACTTACTGAGTTTGGAAAGCTCTTCGTAGAAGCTAGATACTAGTCCTTTGTCAGATCCTTTGTCATCTTCTTGACAGGGTCTTTCAAAGAAGAAGAGACATTTCTAATTTTGATGAAGTCTAATTGAATCAACTTTTCTTTTATGGATCATGCTTATGGTCAAATCTATAAACAGTTTAGCTCTAGATCCTGAGGATTTTTTCCATTTCTTTTCCTAAAAGTTTTATGATTCTACACTTTACATTTAAGACTGTAAGCCATTTAGAGTTATGTTTTTTCTAAAAGGCATGAAACTCACTATTCTTAGCCTGCAGTTTCTAGTCAGCCTGCCTTCTTTCCTCCACTTATCCATGTGTTTATTTTATTATGTCCAAGGTTTCTGGTTATGCTACTTCCTTTGTCTCAATGATTTGTGATAGGAATTTTAGGGTCCCTTTAATTGATTTTTTTCTATAGCTCGAGTACCATTTTTCTCTCATTGCTTTCAAGATTCTTTGTCTTTTGCTTTCAGAAGTTTAAGTACCATGTTTTCCGGCATATAAGATGACCCCCTAATTTACAGTTAAAACATAGGTTTAGGCCTATATTCGCTGTATAAGACCAATCTGAGCAGGCTTTTTACTAGAACACAGTGTACATGTTCTGTACCCGAAGCTACACTGTGTTCTAGTAAAAAGCCTGCTCAGATTGGCCAGAGTCAGAGAGGCGGTCTATTACAAAAAGAACTGGTGTTGGCTCGGAAGTGGGGGGTAGTCTTATGCAGCGAATATAGGCCTAAACCTATGTTTTAACTGTAAAATTAGGGGGTTGTCTTATACGCCGGAAAATACGGTATAATGTATCTTGTGATAGATTTGGGAGAATTTATTTATTTTGAAGTTTTCTCTTCTACTTAAAACTGTGGATTTTTGTCTTTTGAAAAGTTTGGGACATTTCCAGTCATTGTTAGAGTATTTTTCAGCTCCACACTCTTTCTCCTTGGCTCTGTGAGGCAGATGACAGAAAATTTAAGCCTTCTATTATAGTCAGGCCCCTGAACCTCTCTTCCTTCCATTCCTTCCATTCCTTCCTTTCCTTCCCTTCCTTTCCTTCCTTCCATTCCTTCCCTTCCTTCCTTCCTTAATTCCTTCCTTCCTTCTTTTCATTCCCTTTCTTCCTTCCTTCCTTCCTTCCTTCCTTCCTTCCTTCCTTCCTTCCTTCCTTCCTTCCTTCCTTCCTTCCTTCCTTCTTACATTTTCTCTCTTTTTAGATTTGGTAATTTTTATTGTTCTATCTTCAAATTCACTGATCCCCCCCCTCCCCTGCCCTCCCTCCTTTTCCAATATTGTTATTATGCTGACCAAATAAGATTTTAAAATTTCAATTATTTTATTTTTCAGTTCTAAAATTTCCATTTGGTTCTTCTTTATATATTTTTTAATTTATTTGCTGAGACTTTCTATTTATTTATTGAGATTCTCTATGTTTTCATTTGTTTCTAGATAATTTTTAGTTCTCATGGAAGCATCTCTGTAAGTGCTGTTTTAGGATCTTTGTCAGATTATTTAAATACTAGAGGCCTAGTGCACAAAATTTTTTGTATTGGAGAGCGGTGTGTCCTTCAGCCCAGCCTGTGCCCTCTCACAGTCCAGGACCCCTCAGGGATGTTCACCTGCCAGCTTAGGGGATCAGGCCTAAGCCAGCAGTCAGACATCCTTCTCACAGTCCAGGGCTCTTGTAGTCCAGGTCCCCTCACTCCCACCATCACCGCTGCACTCGCCAGCCATGAGCCCAGCTTCTGGGTGAACAGTGCTCCCCCTGTGGGAGTGCACTGACCACCAGGGAGCAGCTCCTACGTTAACCATCTGCCCCCTGGTGGTCAGTGTGTGTTATAGTTATTGGTCCATTCACCTTTCAGTCAATTTGCATATTAGGGTTTTATTATATAGGATTTCTGCCATCTCTTTGTTGGTAACTGTTAACCCTTTGCACTCCGAACCATTCCGGACATTGGCTACCAGCTACTCGACGCTACTTTGCGGCGGACACGTGTGTTGAATTAACTCAATTCCCCGTAATCACTAATAAACTGCAATGTCCCCCCTGAGAGGGGACATCCGAGTGATATGCTAGAATTCCCTTGTCCCCTGAGAGGGGACAGTGGAGTGCAATTAATTATCTTTTTCATTGAGTGAGATCTTTCCAGTTCTTGAGATCATGTGAGATTTGCTTGATAAGGAGAGGTGTCCTCCAGAGGTGGTACCTTTGTTTAATTTGCATAAAGGCATCTTTGGATTGGTAGTTGCCTTAATTCTAGAAGCTTAGAGTTGGGTCAGAAGTGCTGGGAACAATGATATAAGTCTTGGACTCTGTGAAGGAGGAGAGAGGGAAAAAAGGCATTGAGGCACCTGGTTACCACAGAGGGCCATTATGGGGGAGAACCAAAATGTCAAATTTTGTTTTAATTATTACTAATTTTTTCACATGTTATATGATATAAATATGACCTATTAATAGTTCTGGAGTTGGTAGGGAGAGGGGGATACATAGATGTAATAAAGTATTGAGTCTTGGCTAACAAGTGAACCAGAACCAGGACAAGAGGGTGGAGTCAGTGGCATAATTATTAGATACTAGATTTATTTCAGACCCATTTTATTCAACAAAATGAATTTATTATTAAAAAATTCAACAAAAGGCAACCTTTTCATCCTGATCTAATTTGTTCCAGCAACATATTTAAATCTCTTGATAGTAAGAGCTGTGATAGCTAATAAAGGTTTAGCAATTTTTTCATACACATGTGGAACACTTACTTGTGCCAATATAAGTCAGTTATTTCTATGCACTGACAAAGTAGGTCTACTAGAGGTCACATTTAGTATTAACACTGAATTTTAATAAAAAAAATCACTTTACTCTTTGCTTAAATTCCTGCTGTTTCTTATTCCTTGAAGTTCCACACTAGCTGGCATTTGGCAAAATATAAAATTACAAATGCTTTTTTCAAAAAAATGTGTTTTTTTTTCTACTTCTGAAAACACGGTAGACTGAAAAGTCACCTGCATTATGCAAATTGGTATCAAGTAAAATTGAAGATTATATCATTATGAAAATATCTTCTCTCTAAATCCTATCTTCATATTTAAAATAAGGCCAATCTTATCTTCCAAATGAAAATACCCTCACAATCTTACAGATTATGCCAGAGATTGACTTTCAATCACAGAAGCGACATCCTGTCTTAATTTTTTTATTAGGCTGGATGAGGGAGGGCAGCTAAATCCTGAGCAAATTTACTTTTCAGACTGTGCAGAAATAAGCATGAGTCTTGAATTTTCATCCTTTCCTTTAAATCATGTCATTGTTGTCACCAACTCCTGAGTTGAAATATAAGATTAAAATTCTGATTAAAGATACTCAGTATCACTTCTTAGAGCTCTTTGTAAGAAGCAAAATAATTGAGATACTAAATACAAAATAAAGGAATTAAGGAGTAATTAAGAGCATGCTATTTATTTTTAAAAACATGCCATAGCTGATATGTATGGGTATACGAGGAAAGTATTGGTAAGCAATCAGAAGGATGTGGATTTGAATATTTGCTCTGCTACTTTCTGGCCAATATGGGGGTTTCTCTTTAAAGTTTATTTGTGCTTCAGCTTTATCACAATTTTTGTTTGAAAACAAGGCTAAAGAAAGGTTCTAACCCTCCTACAAGTACTGCGTGCTTCCCCCAGGTGTCTAAGAGAAGAGTAATTGTGCATGCCTCACTTTGCACGTTAAAATCATCTAGTACCTTTGTCTAATTTGCATAAAGGCATCACGACCCACAGGTTGAGAACCACTAACAGGGTGGCCTAAGACTATTGGAAAACACAGATATTTATATTATGATTCATAACAGTAGCAAAATCACAGTTATGAAGTAACAATGAAAATAATTTTATGGTTGGGGGTCACCACAACATGAGGAACTATATTAAAGGGTTTTGGCATTAGAAAGGTTGAGAATCACTGATCTAGACAAATGAAAAACTGTGATAGACTCTGTTAGTTTGTTTTAAACTCCACAGGTGGTTTCAATTATGCAACCAAGTTATTAGAGCTACACAGAATTCCATCATAAATCCCACAAGGGCAGCAGTTTTGGTTGTGCAATTTGTGATGTCATTGTATCTAGAGAAGTATCTGGCTCATAGCATGGATAAGTTAATTAATGAATGTGACCTTGACTTTATTTTTTTCTTCTTTATTATTATTATTATTTTTTTACCTTGACTTTATTAAACAAGCAATACGATCAACCCTGAAGTCAGATCATGGTTCAGTCATTGTAGTTGCCTCTGGGTCTTGAGGATGTCTTTCAAATGGATCTAAAACCTCCAATGGAGTCCCATTGCGTTAAGAATAAAATCTGAACTTTTCACCATAGTGTGTAAGGCACTGCACTTTGGTCTCTTCCTACCTTTCTCATCTCATCTTTTATCCCCCTTCCTCTCCAGCCAAACAGGCCTCATTTATTCCTTGTACCCATTAAGCTATTTTTCACATCAGGACTTTTGCTGTTATAGTTCCTTCTACCTAGCTTATTCTTCACCTGATCTTCATTTACCAGACACGTTGTCATCATTGGAATATGTTCTGTCCTCCAACATACCTCCCATGGCTACCTTATCGAATGTGACTCCATGCTGCCAGTCACTCTATCTCATTACTTTATTTTCCTTTTCAATAGTTCTTGTTATCGGGAAGCACCTTTATAGTTATTTATTTGTTAAGTGTATATTTTATGTTTTGCAACCCTCACTGTAATTTAAGTACCATTAGAACAGAAACCTAAGCCTTTCATTTTTTTTTCATGAAGTATATTGAGCACACAGAACAGTGCCAAACACCAATAGAAACTTATTAAATATTTGAAGAATGCATAAAATAACAAAAGAGTTTTTTGTTATTTTGCATAAAATAAAAAAATGTATTTGCTATTTATTACTTATTTTGGGGGAAGTGGCATATCTCCTATAATGACATGCAAAATCTGCCTTGCACGTTATATGGCACATGTGAGTGTTCAGATAATCGTGGCTCCCCTTAACTGGGCTGCATTTGCCTACCTTGCTGGAAAGCTCTTCAGAGCATCCTCTACAAAATCATCCCCCCAAAGCAACAAACAACCTCAAGAACAACAACAACAACTAAAGGTGTAACACAGATTTTCATTTCTTGTGTGTAAATACCTATGGATGGAATTTCTAGATAGTTGTACATATTTATATTTCCAATAAATTGCCAGTTTTCCAAGGTGATGGTATCATCACACATCTATCATCAATATGCAGGGTTCCAGCTGCTGTACATTCTTACCAGCATTTGGGTATTGTCAGTCTTTTTCCTGTTAGCATCACTTGGGTATGAAATGGTATATCATTGCTATTTGATTTGCATTTCCCTCATGACTAACAATGTTAAACATTTTTATGTATTTATTAGCCATTTGCAAATCTTCCTATTGTAAAGTGTCTTTTTAAATCTTCTGTCAGCTTTTTTTTAAAAAATAAATCTTTATTGTTCATATTATTACAAATGTTCCTCTTTCCCCTCCACTCCATTGCTCCCCTCCACCAGGTTCTCACCCCACCCTCTGCCCTTTCCTCACACCCCATTGTCCTCATCCATAAGTAGAGAGTTTATGTTCAGTCTCTTCCCACACCCCCCTCTCCCCTTTTCCCCCGAAAATCGTCAGTTCACTCCCCTTTCATACCTCTGATTCTATTATATTCAAGTTAATATTGTTCATCAGATTTTTTTTTAATTTCCTTGGTTTTTAGATTCACTTGTTGATAGTTACGTATTTGTTGTTCATAGTTTTTATCTTTATTTACTTTCTCTTCCGAAAGAACCCCCTTCAGCAATTCATATAATTCTGATTTGGCAGTGATGAATTCCTTTAGCTTTTTTTAATTGGGGAAGCTCTTTATCTGGCCTTCGGTTCTGAGTGATAGATTTGCTGGGTAGATTATTTTTGACTATAGGTTCTTGCTATTCATCACCTTGAATATTTCTTGCCATTCCTATCTGGCCTGCGTGGTTTCTGTTGAGAAATCAGCTGACAATCGTATAGGTGCTCCTTTATAGGTAACTACCTGCTTTGCTCTTGCTGCTTTTAATATTCTCTCTTTGTCTTTTGCTCTTGGAATTTTAATTATGATTTGTCTTGGTGTGGTCTTCTTTGAATTCCTTTTGTTTGGAGTTCTGTGCACTTCCTGGACTTGTAAGTCTAATTCTTTCACTAGGTGGGGGAAGTTTTCTGTCACTATTTTTTCCAGTATGTTTTCGATATCTTGCTCTCTCTCATCTTCTGGGACCTCCATAATTCTGATGTTGGTTCGCTTGAAGTTGTCTCAGAGGTTTCTTACATTATCTTCAACTTTCTGGATTCTCTTGTCTTCTTGCTTCTGCAGAGGAGTGTCTTCTGGCTCTTTATGTTCCAAATCTTTGACTTGATTCTTGCTATCTTCCATTCTGTTTTTAGGACTCTGTATAATATTTTTATTTCAGACAATGTATTCTTTATTTCTTGTTGATCCTTTATTATTTCTTGTTGATCCCTTATTATTTCTAGTTGATCCCTTTTCATATCCTCATAGGTCTTATCAACCTTTTCTAGGAAATTCTTGAAAAACCTTATAAGCGTGGTTTTGAACTCTATATCCAGTCGCTTTTTGTCCTCCATTTCTTTAGTTTGTTATCTATTTTCTTGTCTTGGCATTTTTGCAGCTTCCCTGAGTTGGTAGCCTTAAAAGTCTCTGTGTTCAGCTAGGATGGGACGGAGTTTCAGGATGGAGCTTACAGTGAGCACCGCCCTATGAGGCTCCTGAGTCTCAGTGTTCCTCAGGGTCCTTTGGTACTCGCTGCCAGCACCTCTGAGAGTGAGATGCCCTTGAGTTTCGCCTGCTACCAAACAGTCTAGGCTCTCCCCCAATGAGCCCGGAACTGGGGTTCAGTTCAATTGAAAGTGGGATTGGAAGTGGGGTTCAGAGCAGTCTGGAGCTTTTGTCTCCTTCCTGCCAGGGCAATCCCTCAGCACAGCCAACCGTCCCTTCTCTGAGCACAATGTGCATGCCTCCGGGACCTCCTTTCGCTGCTCTCCTGGGTTTCCACCTTACAGCCCAGGCTCCCTCTGTATGAGCCTGGCTCCCCGGGGTCTGGCCTAGAACTGGGGTTCAGAGAAGTCAGAACTGGGGCTCAGCACAGTCCGGAGCTTTTGTCTCCTTCCCTCTAGGGTAGGGGTATCGAACTCAATCAGAGAAGGGGCCAAAATCTAAAATCCAGCCTAAATCGCGGGCCGAATGGTTTACTGAACAGTCATAAACTGTCATTGTGATGGAAACGCAGGGGAGTGCAGTGATGACAGCGCGGTGAGGGCCACATTGCAAGGCCTGGCGAGACGGATTTGGCCTGTGGGCCTTGTGTTTGACACATGTGCTCTAGGGCAATCTAGCAGCAGAGGCAACAGTCTGTCCTCTGTGCACAATGTGCGCACCTTTGGGGGCTTTGCCTTTTACCGCTCCCTGATATTCTGCCTCACAGCCAAGGCTCCCTCTGTATGAGCCTGAGTCCCCAGGGTCTGGCCTAGAACTGGGGTTCAGCGCTGTCGGGTCTGGGGTTTGGCACAATCCAGAGTTTTTATCTCCTTCCCGCTAGGGAACACCAGCCAGGCACTCAGTCTCCCCCTCCTCTCCAGTTCTGTCCTCTCCATGCGTGCAACGTGTCTCCATACCTTAGGCTTTACAGCTCCTCTGATTTTCCTTCTGGTTTTCTCTTTCCTTCTAGTTGTAGAATTTCCTGTCAGTCGACTTTCCTGTAGTTCTGGGTAATGTCCATTTTGTATTTTAGTTGTATTTTATTGAAATTGTTGTGTGTGGCTGCGATTAGGTGTTTACCTGTGCAGCCATCTTGGATCCTCTCATCTAAAGTCTTCTGTCAGCTTTTTATTAGAATGCCTTCTTATTGTTGATTTGCAAAACTTTTTATTTATTCTGGATACAATTCCTTTGTCAAATTAATTGCCAATACATGTCAATGCCTATAATACATTGATAGTAACTTCTCATTTTTCAGATTATGTGTTTTGATAAGCTTTTATTTTCATGAGGTCTAACTTATCAACTTTTATTTATTGCTGAGTCCTTCCTGTGTCAGATCTAATAAATCATTGTCTATACTAATCTTATGAAAATATTCCATATTTCTTTTTTCTAAGAAACCTTATTGTTCTAGCTTCCCTATTTAACTTTATGATCTATCCCAAGATTTTATGAAGTGATCTAAGTTATTTTCCTCCCATATGTTTTTCTATAGGGTTTTTTAAAAATGTAATTTATTAATTTTTAGAGAGAGATGAAAGAAGAGGGATAAAAACATTGATGAAAGAGAAACATCATTGATTGGCTGCCTCCTGCACACATTCTTCTCCTCCACTCCCCAGGGATGTAGCCCTCAACCCAGTGATGTGCCCTGACTGGGAACTGAACCAGTGAGCTCTTGGTTCCTGAGCCACACTGGCCAGGCTGGCCACAGTTTTATAAAAAAAAAAAAATGTTTTCTACAGTTTTATTTGTAATGGGGAAAAAAGGAAACAACCCAAATATCCAGCAATAGAATAGAAGAACATACCTGTGATTGCTCTAACAATGGCATGCTAATCAGCAATATACAAAGGAATAACAGGCATATTTAGTTCAGCATGGAGAAATCTCAAAAATGTTATGTTGAGTGAAAGAAGCCAGAAATTAAAAAATGCATACTGTTGATTCTATTCGCAGTATCTGAAATTCAAGAACAGGCTAAGTTAATGTGTGCAATAAAAATCAGCACAGCAGTTGCCTGAGAGGCAGTGGGGATGTAACTAGAAAGGATATGAGCGAACCCTCTGTGGTGATGGAAATGTTCTATGTCTTGATTAGGGTGGTGGTAATAATTTTTATGAAAACTTATTAAATTTTACACTTAAGATCTGTGCATGTCACTGTGTATAAATTTTACATTAAACATACCTAATAGCTGATACTGGCAGAGAAATTGTAAGGCAAGACTATGTCATTAATGCAAGGGAAAGCGTCTCCAAATATTTTAATAATCCATGCCCTTCCCATAATCATCTGTGTCCATGATGATGAAATTACAAAATCAAGAAATGGTTACTTTTCAAGTAACTTCAAATGGTTACTTTTTCTTAAAGAATATTTTTTTTAATAATTCAGGAAATCTACTTTGAAAATGTAAGACATTGAATATTTAGGAAGTTTTGATATTTAAATAGGCACAATTTTACCTAAGATAATTCATGAATAAGAAACTTCTAATCACTGACAATAAGCCATATGCTTACATAAATACACTATATATATATATATATATATCAAAGTCATAGAACAAAGCTAGATATATATATATATATATATATATATATATATATATATATATATATATCTAGCTACAAAATAAAAAATAAATTATAGGTGGGATAATACAATATTTCAATTAGAAGCTAGTTGAACACTTAATTTACAAGCAAATTTGATATATATCAAAGTCATAGAACAAAGCCACAAAAGACTACCTAATTATACTACAAAAGATTGATGTGCTTCCTGGGTTTTATAGTCTTTTTTAAAATTGAATTGAAACAGTGGATTCTAAAGCCTCAGCTAGAATTGGACACTAACCACAGAATACTTGTGACCATAAATTTGTAACTGCTATGGGATTTTCCAGAACAGTCCCCTTGAGCCTCTCAGGCTCTGACAGGGAAGTGTACAATCAGCCAGAACCATTTCTACCGAGACCAGTCAGCAGAATCTAAGCAGCTTTAATTCACACTCACTGATTCTCTCTGCACCTTACTATTAACACGCAGATCCACTTAAGTATTTACTAACCACGAGTGGCTTTGCATTTCTAGCAGCAGTCTCTGGGACTAGGAGGAGCGGGGTGCAGCATACCTCCTATTAGAAGTAGGTGTACTGCTGCTCCTTGGTGTCAGAGGGTGCGAGAAGCATCCACGGAACCTGTCAAACAGTCTTCTACTGGGTCTTGGACAAGAACCACAGTACTAGCCCATCCCATTGATTTACAGAGAACAATGAGTCATCAGACTACAGACAGAGTTGGGGAATCCTACCTCATTGATGGGAAACACTTATTATCTATTTCTATTTCTATGTGATACATTTCCATTGGCCTAGCTGTCTTGGATTCTCTCATCCCCTATCTGCCTTCTCAGGAGAAGTGTCTTTTCTTAGTAGTGATCTGGAAGGATGAAATGAACATGGTTCAACTCCTTGTCATCATTTTTTAGCCATGCCCTGAGCACATTCACCTGGCTCTGTCCTCAGATGGTGGCCTACAGATTTGCCCAAAGACTGAAGTCATATTTTTTTAACCTAACCTTTGTATTTATCTTTCAACTGGATCTCTACTCAGGTGGGAAGGAGAAGGTTGACACTTTCAAAACTGAATACTCCTGTCTAAATGTTTGGAACTGTCACATTCAACCTTATCTCTCTTGCTTTGTAAAAAGGTGCATTTTCATGAACTTTAGCACATGAGTACAGCTGTCTCATAAATGTCTAGGGAAAAGGGGGAGATTTTATACGCCTGATGGCCTCAGCTTTTAGGATTGCCATTTACCTGTATTCTGAAAGCCTTTCAATTTGCTTGTAAATTAAGTGTTCAACTAGCTTCTAATTGAAATATTGTATTATCCCACCTATAATTTATTTTTTATTTTGTAGCTAGATTCCTATCAAATAGAACTAGTCTCATATTCCATCAATATTTTCAAGTTCTTTTCCTCACTATTTTTCTAACATCCATGTCCACATTTTCCCGTTACCATTGGCCATCTTCTGTAGGCCAGAGATTGTGGCTGATCAGTAAGGTCTGTGAGGAACTCATCAAATACCAGAGGAAATATATTCAAATGTTTCTCTCGCATTGAAGGCAGAATATATGAAGTATAAAAAAGAGATAAAGTGCCATAGGAGCTTAGAGTCAGGAAATACCACCTTTATGACCATGGCACTGACCCTCCACAGAATAAATATCGATATCATCTTTAGATGGTCAAAAATATAATTTTTAACCTTGACCCAGGGTATGTGTTCTGCAGTAGCAAAAGGTTATCTTAAAATTTTGGAAACAAGCAGATAGTAAGTGAGCACCTACAAGATCTGAAGAGAGTTCTACTTCCTCCAATATATTCCCCATCCATCTTGCCATGGGACCATCCATTGGGTTAAGACATTGAGGGACCATTACCTTTATCAAGAAAAGAAGCTCAGCTGACAGCATGGTACATATTATCTTGGATTACCTAGCCCTCTTCTGGCATTAGGTAGCATCTGAGGGAGTATGTAATAGACAGGACTATAGAGAAGGCCTAGAGCACTCTTCACTGAGTGTTTTAGCAGGGGCCAGATGACCACCTGCCAAACATAATGGAGGCTACTTCTACTCATGTTAGAGAGCTGATATGAGTGGACCCTTCCCACTCTCAAATTTATGATTCTTTGATAAGAAAGTGTAGTACCCAAGGACCCATAGTAGATGCATAGAATAGGGAGCTCTGGTCAACCAAAGAGTAGACTGTAAGAATTGGGTGTTAGGACTGACTCTCCTGCCCCTCCCTCTTGAGTAGAATTATTGGTCCTTATTTCCACCCCTTTCCAGAATCAATCTTGATTCAAAGGACAGTCCAGCACAAATAGGAATTAGTCGCCAGACTTGCATCATTCTAATTTGCAAAATTCCTACTCCTTTCCCAGGATTATAGACTAGAATTCTGATTCATTTCTCCTGTATATTCCATATGAAAGAATTGTTTTAATCTGAGTCTCCTTGATTAGAGACCTTACATTTTGTCTCATTATTTTAATAAAAGTTTTATTATATTATGACATACTTCAAGAAAAAAATTAATGTTTAAAAAAATATAATAAAAACTCATGTATGCATCCCACACAGCTTGAGAAATAAAACACAGCAGTACAGATGAAACCTTTATTTCTTCTCTACTGAATATATTTCACTCCCCCACCCACCCAGTGGTAATTACAATGAAATCTGCTAAAATAAAAATAAAAATAAAAATAAGCTCCACCCAGCCTGGCCATTGTGGCTCAGTGGTTGAGCATCAACCTATGAACGAGGAGGTCACCAGTTAGATTCCTGGTCAAGGCATATACCTGGATTGTAGGCACAATCCCCAGTGGAAGGCCGGCAGAAGGCAGCCAATCAATGATGTTCCTCTTTTATTGATGTTTCTATCTCTTCCTCTCCCTTTCTCTTTCTAAATACAAATATACTTTAAAAAAGCCCTCACCTACTTTCTTTTAACATACAAATATATTTCCTTTGCAACTAAGTCATAGCATGTGATGGAATTCCTGTCAATAGATTGTGAATGAAGTATGTCACCTATAGATCTGGCCCATCACAACCTCCCGAGTAATAGTCTAAGCTCTCACCTTAGATGTCTGCATGGAGAAGGTCCTAAAGTTCTTAAGGAGGGGCACCTCCCAAGAACAATACTGGGTCCCTGAATGACTGTGTGGAGCAATTTTTTGCCATCAACTTCATCTTACCTAATAATAGAGAAACATGTAAATTGACCATACCTTCGCTATGCCCACCAGCCAATCAGAGTGAGTATGCAAATCAATCCAACAAAGATAGTAGTTGATTTGCATACACAGGCACTCAGCGACGATGAGGGTGTGGCAGGAGGGCAGGCATGACAATGATGCAGGGTTCCACCCCACCCCCATCTCGCAGGGCCTCTGGGCAGCGTGGGAAGGCAGGGCCGGAGCAGAAAGAGGCAGCTCTGGGCCCTGAGCGGAAAGGGACTGGGCTGGAGTGGAAAGGCGGTGCCTACAGCCAGGGAAAGGAAGGCCCATTCTAGCATGAATCTTCATGCATCGGGCTTCTAGTTGGACTCTAACATGAGTGAGGAGTGAACTTGTTTTGAGCTAGCCTACTCTGATTTATTGGGTGACTGTTATTCCCATAAAGGTCTTTAGACTCTAACAACTAAAGGAGGAGTTCCCAATCAGTACATAATTTGCAAGTTTTCCAACTTAATATAATAGCATATAATTTCACATATCATTCAGCATTTTTTGCTTTTTCACTCACTGTTGCTTGTAAGATCCATCCATGTTAGTGTTCCTCTCTCAGTGTATTTTCACTGCTGTAGAGTCCTCCTTGTATAAATACAATATTATATAACTTGTGTATCTGTATTCCTATTGTTAGCTAACAGTTTTAAATTTCTTGCTATCATAAACAATGCTACTGTGAACATCCATATATTTATTTTCTTGTTTATGATATATACAATATAAAGTATCTATACCTATTATACTCTATACACACACATACACAGTTGCCCTGTTTCTGTGATTAAAGTTGCTAAGAAATTACTAGAAATAATGCATGAAGTTGGAGATCAGTTTGGAAAATCAGTGCATCCAACACACATGTATTGAGGATCAACTATGGGCCAGGTGGTAGGGACTCAGAGCTTCACAGGAACTCACTGAGTTGAGTATGTAATGGAATATTCAAGGGGCTCATAGTTTGGGATGGAGTAGATGGGAAATAGTGAAGTAAACAAATATAATGTACATCATGGGTGTAACAAATAGCTTAAAAGGAGTAATCACAACTAATTTTTGAGACTTTTCAGGCTATAAAAGACTATGGATATTATCTAACTGATCACATCAATTGCAGAAGATATTTTATAGGTATTTCTTTCTTTACATAACAGAACTCACTTGCATGGGACTATTTGTATCAAATGTGCAATCTGAAATGAGAGCAAGCACAAATGTTCAAGCATTAAGCAAAATCCACCCCACAATGACCCATTTTCCCATTAGGTAGTTAGTTTTATTCTGTATATATGCTTGTTAGTAAGAGTAGGAACTATCAGTATCTGCCCTGGACAGATGCCAGACTCATCCCCTTGTCCCTCTGAAGGAGCCAATACTAGTCCAGCCACTTGCTCTAAAAGTATGTTCCTACAAGCATTGCTTCCAAGAGTTGTTCCCATCCCACTCTGATGATTCTTCATCCACCATCCAGTGTTTGGGAAGAACTAAATGACATTAATTGTGTATCTCACAAACAAATGCCTTTTCAGAGAGCCATAAAATAGCAGGTGCAGCATCGTTGGAGCGATTCCTTGAGATGGCTGTTTTGCAGTTTTCAATTTCCAAAAATCCAGGGCATGTTTTGAGCTTCGGATTAGTAAAGAAATCAGGCAAATTGCCCTAGAATCCACTCAAAACTGTTTTCCTTAAAGAACAATAACTGGAAAATGTTCTCTCCTATAGCTGTCAAACTTCAGGCTATCAGCAAGGTATTTGTTACTGACGTGTTAGATGTGGGTGGGGGCAGGGGAACACAGACTTAATGTGCCTTTTGGATATTACAGTTGCTGCTATGGACACCCTAGTAATGAGAACTGTGCTGCGAATATGGTTTCAGCCACAGCTGTTAGACTTTGCTCGAAAAGCATAAAATCAAAACCCCTAATTATCCAGAAAGAGCTCTTTTGTTACTCCATCCACTGGAACAGGCTATTAAGACTGACTCTTGCTGGCCAGAGAGTAAAAACTCCCCTGCCTTACAACTCAGCTAATGACCAGAAGCATTGAAACCTTTGAGAGCATAAAGGGCAAATAGTCAATCAAATTCACACTGACTCCTGGCAAAACTGTGAAGAGTTGGCTCTCTTTAAAGTCAGAGAGATCTCATTTTCAACATAGACTCTCCAATCCACAGTTGAGTCCTGTGACCTTGAGAAGCTGACTTGGGCTCACCCTTAGTTTACTATCTATAAACCAGAGACAACAATGTTGTCTCATTTTGGGGGAGCATTACATTTATTTGTTTAATCACATGTAAAGTGTCCAATAATTTGCAAATGCTCAAAATACATTTATAAACTTCTTTGTATATGAATAGGTACATCAATGATGGCATCTGAAATGACTCTCTTTCTATCCAATTTCTGCCTCTCCTTTTGTTTCTCGTTATTTCATACTGTTCTCAGTATAAAAACATTTGAATATTTCTTCCCCATTTTTCCTTCATCATATACACCTCACCACAAATGAATGAAGTGAAATCAACAGTCTCCCAAGGCTTCATGCTATGTAAGTTGTCAAAGAATGATGCAGCACCAGAGGAGTTATTTGTTTGCTTTCAGTTACTTATTTATTTAATCTATCTATTTATTTTTAAAGAAGCTCCATCAATATGCTTGCCAAATAAGGACTGACAACAATAAAAAACTCCCCAAGTCATTTCATGAAAAGTTGAGGTATTGTTGGTACTTGGGATGAGCTAGACAAGCCAGGGTGGGGGTTGGGAGAGGTTCATGGTGCATATGCTAATTCAAAACAGAAAACTTGGACTTTTGATAGAGCAATATTGATTCATAAGTCTGTCCATGGTTGGTTAAAATGAGTCCCGTAATTTGTAGGCCAGGATATGTCTTCAGTTGGGTCCAGGAAGGATCTGATTTCCTGGGTCTAACTCAAAATTCAAGGTTGTTTCATAGGATTGGTTAGTTAGAACCAGCTGGGGTGAACATATTATAGATACACTTTCCCCATATCCTAGGCCAAGGCTGCTATAGGTGGAACATTTCAGGGCTGAGACTAAGGTGATCAAGCTTGGAGCCTAGGGCAGTGGTCGACAAACTGGTTCTCGAGCCACATGTGGCTCTTTGGCCCCTAGGGTGTGACTCTTTCACAAAATACCACATGCAGGTGTGCACATACAATGCGATTGAAACTCCATGGCCCATGCACAGAAGTCAGTTTTTGGCTCTCAAAAGAAATTTTAATCATTGTACTGTTGATATTTGGCTCTGTTGACTAATGAGTTTGCCAACCACTGGCTTAGGGAACTAAATTTAAGGAAGCACTTACTTTCAGGATTATGCTAGCAGAGGGTCAGCATCTGAAAGCGAGAGCCTCCTTACACTTTCTGTCCTCAGTACCCACTTGCCTCACCCAGCCTTGGCCTTGCTGACTACAGTGCAGAAATTTTTGACTCTACTGAGTAATATGTGAAATGAAGCATGGAGTGTTTTAGAGCTGAACGTGACCTTAGATACCATCTCTATACTATTCCTCTAATTTGAGAAAGACAACTCCTGAGGTCCTGAGGAGACAAATTCTTCCAGTCACAGCAGTGGCCCAAGTCTTCTCAATTGCAGTGTGAGGACAGCCCGGAGTCCCTCCACTCCCCATCATGGAGTCTGGTATTGGTCATGAAGTATTTGAACATGATGGTTTCCATGAGTGCCTTTTTCCTGACTTTACCAATTATGGGAATGCAGCCAATGTATAGAAATTTACCTTTAATGGACTCATACGGACTTGAGGAAGGACAGTGGGCAGTGCAAGGAGGTGGATGGGAATGAAGAAGAGGCCTTGGGGCAGACACAGTGCTAAATGGCTTGGGTATAGCACCTCATTTTATCTTCACAACATTCCTGTCAGGGGGATGTTTTCATTTGAAAGAGAAGGAAATGTAACTTTAAAAATTGAACTAGAAAGAGGTAGAAATGGGCATTTTTGTTGCAAAGAACAGAAAATCCAACCAAACTGTTATAAACCAAAAGAGATGTGTTATTTAATAACAATGAAGCCAGAAAGATCCCTGGCTTCAAGCTTGGCCCAACTGGTCATCCAGTCTCAGCCTTCCTCTATCTCTCAGTTCAGCTCTCCTTCCCTGTTATAATTGTTTTTGGCCTCAGGTTTGACAATAAGATTGTTGCCAGCAGTTCCAGTCTGACATCCTTTCAGGTTCAAGTCCGGAATAAAAGTAAGAAAAATATTCCAAGCCATTCCCGCAAACATCATATTGCATTTTCTGAAGGGGTCCTGTGCCTGTGTGAAACCAATTATAGTGTCCAAAGGGAATCCAGTGCTCTGATTGGCCAGGCCTGAGTCATATTTCTACTGCCAGTGTTATATGACCCCAGGCACACGGTCTGAGAAGGGTGGGGTTAGTTCTCCTTTCAGTTAGCTGAAGATGGTTGAATGGGGAAGAGGCAAAAGCTGTAGCCAGTACTGTAGGCTCTTAAGTGTGATGCCATTCATATTCAAAAAAAACTTGTGACAGCAAACCACAGGGGAAATATACTTGAGGCTTAGGTATTATAGAAAAACCTTTCTAATATTGCAGGATTGTACACAACTGGGGAGAGAAGAGGCAATGTAATATAATCCCTTAAATGTGATATGGCAATATAATTGAATCAGAATATGTAGGCTTAGAGATTAAAAAAAAATTTTACTCTCACAAGTTTCATCAATTACCAGAAGGCTGGGATGTAATATAAATGCTGACCTACAGATAAAATATGTACCTGATGTAAAGTCATCTCCATTTCATTTTAGTGTCATGGTAAGATAAATTCAACCGGTGTCCTGTCAGATTTGAGATAGTAGATGGAATTCATCAAACACTTCCTGAGTCCTTCAGTGGGAACTGTACTGAGTAGCAGGTGGAGAGGGAAGCTTCATTTGAAGGAGGACCCAAACAGGAGACTGAATCAGCAAAGTCAGATGCTGGAAAAATTAGGCTAGAGGTGGTGCTGGAGCAGGCACAGAGAGGGGAAGGCAGACCCTGGATCCTGTGGGGCATATGGCAGACACTCGCAGCACTCTGCTCATGGGCCCATCTCACCAGCTCAGCATGGACTCACAAGGCTCCTAGCTCTCAGCTCTTATGTTCCTTTGCCTGAGGGCTTTCTTTTCTGTAGTAGATGCTTTGGCCATACAAGGCCAACCAGAAGAGGTGGAAAACAACTCCTGTGCTACCCCAGCTCAATACACCCAGCCTTCTTGTCCCACAGGGGGAACAACTCCAATATGTTTCACTTCAGCTCCCAGGCTCTCTCCAGTGGGACTAAGCTTCAAGTCACTCCCTATGGTAGCTGGCTTGATAATGCAGTTGATCCTGATCAAAATGGGTTTGAAGTATAACGATGCATTTATACATGGGTTTTCTTCAATAAATACTATACATGTATTTTCGCTCCTTGTGATTTTCTTAATAATATTTCATTTTCTCTAGCTTAGTTTATTGTAAGAATATGGTATATAATACATAGAACATACAAAATGTGTTAATCGACTATGTTATCAATAATGCTTCCGGTCAACAGTAGGCTATTAGCAGTTACGTTTTGGGAAGTCAAAAGTTATACATGGGTTTTCAATGGTTTGGTGGGTCAGTGTCCCTAACCCCTACCTTGTTCAACTGTGTATTGATTGTCTTCCCTTCTTTGTCTCACTTCTTCACTCCCCTATTGGTATTCACTTCCCAAATAAACTACTTGCAGTCAATCCCTTGCTTCGGGACATACTTCTGGGTTAATAAAATATTGGGGATGGAAATTGCTGCTACTGAAGATGTGAGTAATGGGTCAAGCAATGGCCAAGGACCGGGTGAGCATTTCATCAGCTCAGGGCTTCTGTATATACCTGAGGAGAGTAGACTGTGGTTTTCCAGAATTCCAAATGGGATTTTATCAAATGAAGAGACTGAAAGAGGGTATCCTGGCTCTTGAGAAGATGCCCATGAATCTCAGCTAAAGCTAAAGTGACTTTAGCCTCAATAGTTGACACTCTTTGTCTTGCCCTTTATACAGCAGCAGCATCTCATGGCCTTCTCCCTTACTCTCACACAATGTCATTCTTCCCTTCTTTGATCTACTGTTCCTTATGACACTTTTTTTTTTCTATCTGAAGAATATTCATTCCCTTCTTGGCCTTGTAAAATTTTCCTGTACAAATCAGCTCTTCAGTCTTTCCAGAGCGGTCCATGCTTTCCTCTCTAAGGGCACCTCTAAGCTGCACTGACTTTCTGGGCTGCCCCCACGCTCTCTTCAAATGCTCCCTCCCCTGCCCATGGAAGTCAAGACTGTAAGAACCCTGCCCACCTCAGAATCCCTACCTTCAGCACAGTCTTTTATTATACCCCACTAGGTATTCAAATGAAAGAGAGAGAGGAATAAAGGAGAGAAAGCTGAAGTGTTCCATCAGCCTGAAAAAGCAGCAGCAGATGCAGGGGAAGAGAGAATTGCACACCCACCTGGGAAATGAGTGGGGCAGCATGGCAGGGAGAAAATATGTTTGATTCAGTGGGCAAAGTAAGGGAGCTCTTCAAGGGTGAGATCAGAAGAAGCCAAGGCACAGGAGCAAGAGAGCACACTTGAGGAGGGAGCAAGTGGTTCAGCGTGGCTGGGGTGCAGCAGAAGGAAGTTCAGAGCAGGAGATGAGTCTGACTATGTTGACGCTTGAGGTATCAATTAGGAGTGTGAAGAAATGCAGAATTCAGACTCAAGCATATAGAATCTACATTGTAACAAGATTCCCAGGCGACTCCTTTGCACATTAAAGTTTGAGAAGCACTAGGAGTCATTACAGATTTGGGATCCAGGATGCACTGAGAGTAAACAAAGTCTTCTTCTCCATCACCTGGGCGGAGCAGCACCTCTGAAATTATCAGCCCTAAGCTCCCACTTCCCATTTCTCTTCTTTTTAAAAAATAAATAATAGCCCAAGCCTGTTTGCTCAGCTGATAGAGCGGCAGCCTGCCGACTGAAAGGTTCCAGGTTCGATTCTGGTCAAGGGCATGTACCTTGGTTGCGGGCACATCCCCAATAGGGGGTGTGCAAGAGGCAGCTGATTGATGATTCTCTCTCTTCGATGTTTCTGACTTTCTATCCCTCTGTCTTCGTTTCTGTGAAAAATCAATAAAATATATATTTAAAAATAAATAAATAAATAAATAATAAATCTTCATTGTTCAGATTATTACAGGTGTTCTTCTTTATTTGCCCCCATAGCTCCCCTCCACCTGATTCCCCACCCCACCCCATGCCCTTACCCCCTGCCACTGTCTTCATCCATAGGTGTAAGATTTTTGTTCAATCTCTTCCCACACCGCTCAGATCCCCTTTCCCCTGAGAATTGTCAGTCCTCTTCCTTTCTATGTTCCTGATTCTATTATATTCACCAGTCCATTCTGTTCTTCAGATTTTTTATTCATTTGATTTTTAGATTCACTTGTTAGTAGGTATGTATTTGATGTCTTTTTGTTGTTCATATTAGTTTTTACCTTTACTTTTTCTTCTTCCTCTTCTTAAAGTATACCCTTCAGCATTTCATTTAATCCTGGTTTGGTGGTGATGAACTCCTTTAGCTTTTTCTTGTCTGTGAAGCTCTTTATCTGACCTTCAATTCTGAATGATAGCTTTTCTGGGTAGAGTAATCTTGGTTGTAGGTTCTTGCTCTTCATCACTTTGAATATTGCTTGCCACTCTCTTCTGGCCTGCATAGTTTCTGTTGAGAAATCAGCTGACAGTCATATGGGTACTCCCTTGAGGTAACTGTTTTTCTCTTGCTGCTTCTAAGATTCTCTCTTTGTCTTTTGCCCTTGGCATTTTAATTTTGATGTGTCTTGGTGTGGTCCTCTTTGGATTCCTCTTGTTTGGGGTTCTGTGTGCTTCCTGGACTTATAAGTCTATTTCTTTCACCACGTAGGGAAAGTTTGCTCTCATCATTTTATTCAATAGGCCTTCAATATTCTGCTCTCTCTCTTTTTCTGGAACCCCAAAAATCTAGATGTTGGTACACTTAAAGCCATCCCAGAGGCTCCTTACACTATCCTCACTACTTTTGGATTCTTTTTTCTTTCTGCCTCTCCGGTTGGGTGTTTTTTGTTTCCTCATATTCCAGATCTTTGGTTTGACTCTTTGGGTACATTGATCTACAGTTGAGTTTCTGTATATTCTTTATTTCAGACAGTGTTTGCTTAATTTCTGACTGGTCTTTTTCTTTTTTCTTTTTTCTTTTTCTTTTTGGTATTCTCATTAAGGTCCTTGAAGGTCTCTTCAAGTTTCTCAGCAGTTTTTAGAAGATTTTTGAGTAACCTTATAAATGTGATTCTGAACTCTGTGTCATCCTTAGTTTACTTTCCTACATCTCTTCCATTCATGACATGCTTCTGTGTCTCCGCATTTTGGCTGCCTCCCTGTGTTGATGGAGTGGCTTTGTGTGGTAGGTGACCTATAGGGGCCAGTAGCTCAGCTTCTTGGTATACCCTTTTGTGGGCTGAGTGCAAAGACTTGGTATATAATAATTAAGCTTTGATTGCTGTTAGTAGACTGGGAGGAATTGACCTCCAGGCCAATTGGCTGTGAGGACCTGCTGTGTCTATAATGGAAGAACTGCTGCGCTGAAGATAAGCTTATGGTGCAAGCTTTGTTTCAGTGGGGCTTTGGTGCTCACAGTCCACCTTCTGAATGTGTCACTTATTGATGTGAGGGATTGAAGTCTGGTGTCTCACACTGATCATTAGATACACTGGCTTCTGGATCTCCAATGGGGTGCGGTTCAGCTACTGTCTGAGGCCACCCTGCAAGAGCTACAGCAAGAACCACAGTCCTCTCCTCCCTGTTTGGAGCTTGGAGGCTTTGGAACTGTCTGCACCAGGTTGCAAGTTTGCTAGGTTAAGCTGCAATAGAGAAGGCCATTCATATGCAAAAGCCACTGCTTGGAGCTTGGATGTGTTCATAGATTGTGCGGGGTAGGGTCTCAGGGCATCACTAGGATAGGGCGTGGCAAACAGCGATGGCTGCCAGTCAGCCTTCTCTATCTCTGAATTATTGCCTGTCATTTCTCTTCTTAATAAAGCCACAAGTGAACTTCACTGCACATCAACAGCTTCCTGTGCCACATCCTTCCCTCTTCCCTTTACAGATGGCTTTTGTGTGAAAAGCTGTTTGACAGAAGGATGTGGGGCTGCAAGGCAGTGGCTTTGAGTGTAAGGAGAGGTGTGTCTGTTCTCATTCTCTGAATCCGCGCCCCCCCTCCCTCCCCCTCCGTTTCTTTCAGTCTTCTTTCTTTCTTAATCAAATGCATAGAGAATTAGCCTTGATGCATTTCCAGGCATGTAGAGAAGCTAAGAATCAGATTAAATTAATGAAAGTCTATTTTTAAAAAATTCAAATGGACCTATCATTTTGCACTTAAAATGTTTAAAATTATATTCTTGTTTCAAAGATTAGGCTCAGACAATGAAAATTCTCATATTGGGTATTTAGACTAAATGTGGCTCAAAACAGTGTTTTAAAATTTAATTTAGTGTTGTCCAAAATCTAAACCTATTCCTGGCTTCTCTTTATTCCTGGGAAATTACACCTTTCCACAGCTGTTTTACACATGGGCAGGTAAATGTGTCAGAAAATTTAGCAGAGGCAAAATATCAGGGAATATTACGACAATATCTTCACAGATTTTTTTTTTTATACCTGTTGTTCTAATCAGAGGGTTAATGTAGCATCTAAATGTGACCAAATAGCAGTTGTATTTGGATGTTTTGGTGTTTACCTATATAATGTCAAGCATGGCTGCAAAGATCTCTTTTCTTTCTTTCTTTCTTTCTTTCTTTCTTTCTTTCTTTCTTTCTTCCTTTCTTTCTTTCAGCAGCATTGAAAACAACAACAACAACAACTATCACTTCATTCTGTCTTTAGCAAAATAGCTTTGGGCTATGTCTGTAGGATGCCAGCTATAAGTCAATTACCCAGCTACTAGGAAACAGATATTCCCACTTGGATCTCAAGTAATTGAATTCTTCAATTTTCACCCAGATGTTTCTGTGTGAAAGCTGCCTGTGACCAGGAAATACAATGCACATCACTAACTTGACAGGCTGGCATTGTTTTAAATATATGGTTTCTTATATCAAGAGTGAAATGTGTTAATATCTTGTACATAGTAGGTGCTCAGGGAGCATTGTCGGAATGAGGGCATAAATATAGCAGGCTTGAACACGGTTCATCTAATCTCCCACTCTTTATATCTACTCAGTACTTTTCTGTGAATAGCAGCATTGATTTGAGTACATAGAACCATTGTGTGACTTGATTTTAAGTGCCTTTAAACTTAAATAATGAGGCTTTACAGGCATATGCAAATGAGATTCAGTTGAAGAGTATGGCTGCTGATAATAGGAGAATTAATTAAGTCATGGGAACTATCTTTGCCACTAATTCAATGTGATAGACTTTGGCTGCTTACCCTATTTGAACATATTGCCTGAATTTCTCTTTTAATACAGCAAGAGTTTTCTAGTTTGAAATAGAGTGACTCATTCCCATTCAAACTAGACAAGGGCAGTGGACTCATGAAGGAGATGCTGAGTGAGTCCTCCTGGGAATGGGAGGGTTTCTGCATGGAACTCGGAATGTCTGGCCAAGCAAAGACCGGAGAAGTGCTGAGAGATCAATAGTCTGGCATAAGGAAATGGTACTTCATTAAATTCCCGCTCTGGTGGGTTGGGGTTTGCGGACTTCCAGATAATGTCTCTTTTGTTCTGGGTCCATATAAGTTTAATTAATCAAAATTCTCCATTAAGGCTTTATTTCTAGGAGGGAAAAAAGGCACCTAAGCTTTAAGTGTAATAGACCAGAGTTCTAACCACACTCATGCAATTGACATGATCTCTCAGAACCTCTGTTTCCTTGTTTATAAGGTGGTTTGAGATAAATTATTAATAAAAATAAAAATTAGATTAGATAATATATGTAAATATTGTCACTGCACATGCTAATAGAAATACTGATATTTGTCCCCCACAAGGAAATTTTAGGAATTGAGCTTAAGCGTAATTATGTCTTTAATGCTTTACTATAAAATATCTCTGCTTTTTAAAAATTTACTAGAGGCCCAGTGCACAGCATTCATGCACTTGGGGGTGGAAGGGGTCACTAGGCCTGGCCTGTGCCCGTTAGCAGTCTGGGAGCCCTTGAGGGATGTCGGACTGATGGCTTGTGGCTGAGCAGTGCTCCCCCTGTGGGAGCGCACTGACCACCAGGGGGTAGCTCCTGTGCTGAGCGTCTGCCCCCTGGTGGTCAGTGCACATCATAGCAACCAGTCATTCTGCTGTTCAATCAATTTTCATATTATCCTTTTATTATATATGATAAATTGTAGAAGATGCTAGTACTTATTTTATAGAAATATTTTTAGAAATAGCTTAGAAAATCATGTAAAGCACAATAATAGTGTCAGGTGCATAGTAAGTGATTGATAATATTGGGTGTTTAATCATTATTACATGCATTTTACAACCTTAATCATAAAAAAATGGATATAATACACAGAAATTATACTAGATGGAAATATCTAAAATTTGGTTATCTATATGATTTCTCAGAGAAAGAAGACCACTGTAGGGAGAGTTCACATGTATTCTTTTGAGGAGACCTGCTTCCACTAGCAGTGTACCCATTATGCTGCACAATTGTTCCCTGTGGGAGTCACTTCCATTCATTGTCCTTATATTTGATCCATTCTCTCATCCTAAGGACCATCACCTTTCATGCTACCTTATTACCAATCCTCTGCACCAGTGGTTGTCAAAATAACCAGGGGGGATCTTATCCCCCCATGGAATATCTGATGGTAATTTTTGAGGATTTTTTTATTGTCATACCTTAGGGGACAGGTGCTACTGACATCTAGTGAATAGAGACCAAGGATGCCATAAACTACTACAGTGAACAAAATAGTCACCCACAATTACCAGCCCAAAATGTTAGTAGCGTAATAGTGCCAAGGTTGAAACATTATAAACTAGTCAATTAATTATAATAGCTTCCTAAAAGTTCACTGCACCTTTATTTTTTCCCCTTCTTCTAGTCTTTTCACTACTAGGCTACTGACATAATTTTACAAAGTAAACATCTAATAATACTATTCTCCAACTTAAGGAACTTATGGATCATTGAGATGAAAGAAAGTACAGATTTGTCACTATAATTCAAGACCTTTAAAACTTCAGCTTACCATGCCCGCACCCCTTTATATACAATGTACATATACCCGCCCTAAATATTTTCTCTCTCTTATGCTACCCCATATCTCTGTACCCTTGACTACACCAGGCTTTTCTTTCTTTTGTGTCTTTATGGTGTTTTTCCATACTGGGATTGCTGTTCCCACTTTAAAATATCATTTTTTCTGTCATCCATGTGTTCATTCATTCCTTGGGCATTTGTTGAATGGCTACCTTGTGGTGAATAAGTAGCTTTGGTTTTTTCTCCCATGGAGCTTAGAATTTAGTGAGGTGGACAAAGAAGTGGTCAGATAATAGAGAAAGGATCCTGGGAGCCTGTAACTGGGTTGGTGCATAGAGTCAGTGAATGCTCCCAGGAGGAAGTGACTTTTCAAGTGAACTGCAAACGTTGTTAGAGTTAGCCAGGCATTGGCCAGGTTTGAAAGTATCTTCAAACTTCAAGATACAATAGTTTAAATGTTAACTTCTATAGGGGACCTTCAACATTTCCCCAGTAGATATTTCTTTCTTTCTAGTTAATTCTCATAGCACTTATGAGGTCTGTTATAATATTTACTAGAGTCCCAGTGCATGAAATCAGCCTGGATTGCGAGAGGGCGTAGGCCAGGCCAAGTGACCTTACTGGTGCAAGATTGGGGCTCGGGAGGTACGTGGAAGGTTGGCCAGCCAGGGAGGAACTACTGGAGGGCTCCAAGGCATATCTGGCCTGTCTTGTTCAGTCTTGATCAGTTGGACCTACTGGTCAGAGCTTCTGCCCCCTGGTGGTCAGTGCAAATCATAGCTAGTAGTTGAGTAGCTTTAGCATATCATTAGCATATTATGCTTTCATTGGTTGAATGATTGACTGGACAACTGGACACTTAACATATTAGGCTTTTATTTTATAGGATTACCACCTGCCTTGCATTATGTGTTCAGGGTAAGCATAAAAATTGAATTCATGGTAATGATTTAAATTGAAAATTGCCAAACATTACAAGAGATTCATAAACTATGTTCTCTTATCTCAGAAAGGCAGTTTGAATGCTGTGAAGTACATTTTTCTCCCTCACCAGCAAAAATCTCCCCGAAATACCATGAAGATATCCTTAGAAAGAAGTTATTTATTTCTTTGTGACACTGGAACTGGACCCTGAGAGGTGGAAGGGGAAACATGAATATCAGAGTTCAGGCTTTTCTGTAAATGGGGTAAAATCATATTCATTCGTTCAGTATATATTTGTTGAGCACCTACTATATACCAACTGCCACTCTTCGGTACGGAGAATGTATTGCTGAGCCACATTTACACAGTTCTGTGTCATGTCTAATACAATACAGACATTAAACAAAGAATTACACCAATAGCATAGACAGGCTAACTGTAATGGTTCCAATGAAGGATCCACCCAATCACAAACTGTGACACGTCCAATTAAGGGTTTTCTGAAGGAGTCTGACTAGGGAATTGACTTGGTGGGGGGCGTGCAGAAGAAGTGACATTAGAACTGAAGTCTGGAAGTTAAAAAAAAAAAGGCAAGTAAGGAGAAAGGGAAGGAAAGAGAATATCAAGAAGAAATAACGTGAGCTAGCGAAGGGACATTCCCAGAAAGGAGCACTGTGAATTAGGGAAACTGAAAACAGACCAGGTGTTCTACACAGGAAACTCAAGAAGTGAATCATGAGAGGAGGCTGGGAAGATGGAGCGGGCAACATGTGGGGCCCTTTCAGCTATGTTACAATGTGTGGGTTTTACTCCAGGAACAATGGGACCCCATTAGATAATTTTAAACAGTGACATGATAATGTCTGCATATTAAAAGATTAATCTGACTACAGTGTGTGGAGAACTAAAAATTGTACTAGTAATGGACCCTGAAAACTCGCCTAGGTTAATGACCCTCATAGGTGATAAATACTGGAGCATGACATGCTTGATAAATTAGCTGCAAATCATTTCATAAGGCTGTAGCCACGGCAGAGAAAAGGGAATCTGGAAGGAAGGTGGGAAATTTGGTGGGGAAACTAAATAATTGTTCAACGCTGAATCACTTCCCTCTAGCAGCCGTAGTAGAGTCTGTAAGAAAGTCTAAGCTGATATTTTGCAAGCAGAAGGGAGAAAAAGGACTCAAATCTGAAAGTGTGATTTTAATGCATATTTACTAAATCCTTGCACATGTGTCAAACACAAGGCCCGCGGGCCAAATCCGTCCCGCCAGGCCTTGCAATGTGGCCCGCACCGCACTGTCATCACTGCACTCCGCTGCGTTTCCACCACAATGACAGTTTATGACTGTTCAGTAAACCATTCGGCCCGCGATTTAGGCTGGATTTTAGATTTTGGCCCCTTCTCTGATTGAGTTCGACACCCCTACCTTAGGGGGACCCCAATGCTGTGTGCTTTAAGAGTGTTATCAACACAAGTGTTGACTGTAGAGTTTAAGGTTCGCATAGGTATGTGTGTACCTCAGGATAACACAGCCTCTGAGCTGAAGGCTCCTTGTGGACCTCAAACCACATTAACAGGGAAATCATGACAACAGCTGGGAAGCTGTCCCTTAAAAGAATCCATTCCAGTAAATAAAGAAGACCTCTGAGGGAGAGAACATAGAGGAAGGGGCCTCTGGACTCTGTGCATGCATTATACCCAGAGATCCAAGACTGTACTTGTCAAATGATGGTCGCTGGACCCTCTGCCAGGAAGCAGGGCTGGGGCCTGAGCTCAGAGGCAAGGTTGCAACAAAGAGTAATGGAAAGAGACCCCCACTCCAGCCTGGGGCACAGGGAGGATGGATTACCAAGCTCCTTTGGCAGCCCTGCTGGGAGTAGAGATGGAATCAGCAGTCATCCTGCCCTGATCTCATGCTCCATTTCAGTCCACTTACATTCCCATCAAATCTGGACCACAGGATGTCCCAGGGAAACCAAAGTCACTTACATATCTATGGCTCTCTCTTGACACTGATAAGTCATAAATGGACTCACAGGAGGTATATTAGTGACAAACTGGCTATATCCCACATGCCCACCTGTAGTATATAATTAAATATACAAAGTTAGATAATGATGAGCATATAAGTACACATATGCATCTGCACATAACAAAATACACACTCCTATATGCTATCATATCTTTATCTGTGCTTGTTCATGGACCACATGTATGAATGTTTAACAGTGAATGTATAGAGTACACACATTAGAACATACAAAATGTGTATATATACACATGTGCATATACCTGTAGGTAGGTGTATAGATACACATGTTTACGTGTGACATGTAATACACACATGTGTGAATACTTCAGTAGGAAGGCCTGTGAGTGCACTGAGTAGGCTGGGTCTGTTCTATATGAAAAGGAATTGGCGATGAAAAAACAAGAGACCCAGACCTGGCTTCAGGCCCTGACTACCTGCACCCAGTGACTTGAATGGGTCAGATCTTTCGCTGCAACTCAGTTCTATATTGTCTGCTTTTAACATTTTGCATATGAGGACTTCTGTGTATCTGGGTTATTGCAGAAGTCAAAAGAGATTCACAGAAGAGATTGTTGAAGCAGAGGGAAGGAGACAGAGGCGGGAGAAATAGTGCCAGAGAAGGCATGACATGGATTGTGGCTGCTGCTTAGAATACCTGGGAGTTACCGGAGGAAAGAAAGCCATGGGCCATATGTGGAACACTCTTGACTGCAGGCTGGGGATTTTGTCCTCTGTCTTCAGAGAATGGATTGTGCTGGAAGGTAAGCATGGGAACGATAGTCAGTAGGCTTGTGCTTTAGAGCCAGTATTCTGGACAGAGAAAAGAAAGCCTTAAGAGGATCTTTGCAATCATCATGATGGGATATGAAGAAGGCCTGAGCTCAGGCAGTGTCTGTGGGAAGGAGAAATAGCCATCTCCAATAATGCAGATCCCCTGCCTCTGCCGTTATCTAGGACCTCTGAGGAAGTCATCTTTGATGGCCAATGTTGGACGTAGCGCATGCTTATCTAAAGGCTGTGGAATGACTCAGACCTCTTTTTATGGCGACCGGGCAGATGGCACCTGGACATCACTCTGCTTTGTCAACCTAAAGCCCTTCCTTGGAGTAAAAGAGTCAGTGAAAAACTTACCAGTAATCCCAGCAAGATTTCCAAAGAAGTTACTTTGAGAATGGCGTAAAGGAAACCACTAGGAAAAAATGAAAGATATGTTGATTACACAGAACTATACACTCGGTACAAATCAAAGGTGCACTATTAGTAATAGCCTAGAAATTAAAATGCTATGCTAGTCACAGGCTGTTTTCACCCTGATGGATGTCATGGTAGTTTAAGAGAACAGGGCCTAAATGATGTCCACTAAGCCTTTCAGTGACAGCCGAGGGCCATAATGATTTTTCCTGTGGACGTTGTTAAGGAAGGGGAGAAATACTTATTTTGTGACTTCAAGTAAACATTGCTTCTGGAGGCAGGATGTGTTCTTTTACCGTGTGACAAATGACAACAAATTTAGTGACTTAAAACAGCATGATTTATCTCATCATGTTCATTGGTCAGAGGTCCGGATTCCCCTCAACAGAGTTCTCTTCTGAGGGTCAGATAAGGCTGTAATCAAGGTGCCTGCGGGGCTGGGGTCTCATTTGAAGCCCAAGTCCTGTTCCACACTCAAATGGCTGTGGACAGAATTCATGCTGTACAACTCATGGGAGCTTTTTCTTTGAGGTCACTGGGGACGCTCTCGTACGTTTCCATCTCTAATCTCTGCTCCCTCTTACAAAGGACTCATTTGATTAGGGAAGGCTACTCCTATAGTCTCCCTTTAGATTAAGTTTCAGTCAAGTGATTAAGAACCTTTATTATTCCATTTACAAATCCCATAGCCTTTGCCAGATAGTGTAACACAATCCTGGGAGCGATATCCCAGCATCTTTGCCACCTTCTCTTGGTTAGAAATCACTGGTTGGTTCTTCCTTGCAGCTGGCAGTGCATATGTGGCTGAGTTCTTGCCAAGCTCATCCTGCAAAATGCTGAGCTACATTTAACGTGTAGCAAGATGACATTTAGTAAGATCCACTCAGACCCTGAGACCCTTGTCCCATCTCACATAGCTGCCTGAGTGTGCCCCCTCCTGCTTTATCCTTCACAGGCACCTTCCCCAATAAATCTTTAGCTTCCCTGAGACCACCGTGGTATCTATTTCATGGGGGACCTAGAGTGGTACAGCAACCTTCTCCTGTTTGGCATTTCAGCTATGCCAGCACCTCATAACTAGGTTCCCCAGATTAAACCAGCTGGCATGACTTTTATTTTCTGACTGGCCTTTGGTTAACACCAAGACCTAACTGTTCCAAGAAGACCCTTTAGGGATAAGACCTGGGCAGTTGGTCGGATCAGGCTTGTGCCCCCCTTCAGCTTCAGCCAAGGAGGTCCTCATGTTCATCTGGCTGCTGGCGATGACGGTGAAGTTCGGAGCACAGGTGGGCAGCTATCCCTCTCACACTTTCATTTTGCTCCCCAGGCGTTCTCACAGTCCTTGTGGTAGCGAGGGTGCACCATTTGTCCAGTATGCCCTAATGAAAATGTGTTTAATTTATTTTATTTCTCCCATCACCACTTATCCCCTCTATGCCCTCTTCTATCTCCCCACCCCCCACAATCACCACACTGTTGTCCATGACACACACACACACACACACACACACACACTCTCTCTCTCTCTCTCTCTCTCTCTCTCTCTCTCTCTCTCTCTCTCTCTCTCTCTCTCTCTCTCTCTCTCTCTCTCTCTCTCTCTCTCTCTCTCTCCTTTTTTGCTTTGCCCTAATGAAATTTTAATGCCACCAGTTAAAAGGCTTGAGGGTAAGGTTCAATGAATTTTTGGAACCCCCAAGTCCACTTTCCAGGCTTGAAGCTCGTCCTGTTTCACCTTGAATGGTGTACAAATAAATAGCAGAGGGCTTGCTTGGCGCCCTGGGGTCTGGTACCATTTATAAACAGCACACACTGAGCTGGAGACATGAATAATGGGTCCCACTGGCTGGGCAGGGGCAGGGGGTGGACATGATTGTGTTTTTATTCTCCTTTCTCTCTGGAAATCCAATCGATTGGGACTAATTTGCAAGCTGCCTGTTTTAGGAAGGCGCAGGCTCTCAGACACCGCTGTTCATGCAGTTCTTTATTCTGCTCTGAATTCTCACCTCCTTGGGAAATAAAAGAAGAGCTTTGCCAAAAAATGTAAGTAGGGTTTGTGGGAGTGAGCCTGTTTAAACAGACAACCTCACTTCTAAATGCCTCGAGCTTCCGGACAGCGTCTTCCCAGAGAGGGAAGGAGCATGGAGTGGGAGAAGGGTTATGAACTTGGGCCTTGTTCAAATAGGTACTTCATTTGATCTACTTGCACAGATGCATTTCTCTCCCCAAACCAAAACCTTCCAACCACAGCTTTTGTGTCTCATTGTATACTTACTACCTGATCCTCCATTGAAGTTACAGAAATCAGAGTTCTAATGATGTAAGCCCATCCTAACTTTACAAGACTATTATAAGGATCAGATTAAAACAAAGGAGCACATGTAAATGCACTGTTAATATAAAGTATTGTCCAAGTTCAAACAGCTTCAGAGATCAAGTGCTATAGTAGAAAAATCAATGTGGATTTAGGCAGACCAGGACACAAATTTTAGCCCCA
Organism: Pipistrellus kuhlii; assembly: GCF_014108245.1. Lineage (NCBI taxonomy): Eukaryota > Metazoa > Chordata > Mammalia > Chiroptera > Vespertilionidae > Pipistrellus > Pipistrellus kuhlii. The sequence continues at coordinate 40,586,059 of NW_023425449.1, read as the reverse complement.
TTCATTTGTTAGTGGGGTGACAAGATCCCTAACTTCTCAGAAGCTCCGTTCCCATCTGAACATAAAGGTCATTTAATCTATCTTGAAAGATTAACTGACATAGTCTCATCCTGCCTTCCTATATGGTCTTTGTTAACTTATGTAAATTTTTTATCTGTGCAATAAAAATAATAATATATAGCATGACATCTAATTGGAATTCTTGTAAGATTAAATGAGATGAAAATATAAATCTGAGATCATAGGAAAGTGCACCTATAAGGCATTCGTATGTTATAAACAACAAATACTACCTTTATAAGTTAAAGCCCAATGATAGCAGTAAATGATGAAAGAACTCTACTGAGATATAATATTTATTTATTTATTTTTTAAAGTATATTTTATTGATTTTTCACACAGAGGAAGAGAGAGAGAGATAGAATTAGAAACATCGATGAGAGAGAATCATCGATCAGCTGCCTCTTGCACACCCCCTACTGGGGATGTGCAATCAAACCAGGGACCCTTCAGTCCATAGGCCGATGCTCTATCCACTGAGCCAAACCGGTTTCAGCTCTACTGAGATATAATAAAAGAAGCAATAGCCTTGATTAAAATAGTTTTATCTAAATGTCTAAATATTAAAATGGGTATATGTGTAGGGACTTTGTGTGTGTCATATATCTATATATATAAAAAGCTAAGCAACTGTCCAACCATCCAACCGGTAGCTGTGATGCACAATGACCACCAGTGGGCAGACACTCTGACTGGTAGCTGTGATGCACAATGACCACCAGGCGGCAGGCACTCAACACAGGAACTCCTGAGCTGCATTGACTTGGCAACAGTGGTTCTCAGTTGATGCATCCCAGAACCAGAGAGGAGAGAGCCCAATTCTGGGGTGAGTCACCAGAGAACTTCCCACTAGCAATCCAGGACCCCTCAGGGGAGGTGGAAGAGCCAGTTTTGGCCTGATCCCCACTGGCCAGACTGAAGGACCCCCAAATGCCAGAGGGACCCTGCTCACTCTGCAGACACCCTTCTAGCTGTGGTGCTGCCTCAGGTGTAGCCGGCTGGGGAAGGACCGTGGGAGGTTAGCTCCAGGGTGTGTCTGGCCCTCTTGCCCAGTCCCACCTCACCAGCCATCTTGTAATTAATATCCTTGCAATGTGCACAAATCCATGCACTGGGGCACTGTATATATGATTGGTGATTTAATTGTTTGGGAAGGTATCATCATTCCTAAAATACTTCATCTACTCATAAGACCTGAAATTTGTAGCACTTAAAATTCATTCTTTTGTTTGTTTTTAATCCTCCCCCAAGGATATTTTTCCATTGATTTTTAGAATGAGTGGAAGGGAGAGGGAAAGAGAGAGAAAAATATCAATGTGAGAGAGACACATTGATTGGTTGCCTCCCTGATTGCCTCCCACATGCACCCTGACTAGGGTCAGGAATGGAGCCTACAGCTGAGATACATGCTCTTGACCAAATCTGAGGGCTGACACTCTATCCACTGAGCCAAGCTGGTCAGGGCAAATTTATTCTTTTTAAAGAAGGAAAGTAGGAAAAATAACTTATGTGAATGGAATGTCTCTTATGTAGTACATTCTTCTTAACTCTTATGTGATTTAATCTGAAAAAGTGTTTTATGATACAAGTCTTATTACTCTCACCAATTTACAGATGAGGAAATGTGCACAGAGAGTGTGTAAGTCATTTGCCCAAGGACAGTCACAGCCAGTAAGTGATGGATTCTTCCACTAAAAACCAGATATATCTAACTTGAAAGCATGTGGGAGTTTTCTGTTGTTGTTTATTCCAACCCTCTGCTTTGCACTTAAGACTGCAGTACCAGAAATCCTCTGTTGCACAGGAAAAATAAGCATTTGTTGACTTACTAACAAGCAGTTTATAATTGAGTAGCATCCAGCAATTCCTGGACACCCATTCATTCCTCCTGGGACCCCTTGGCCATTTCTATCAGCCTCTGAATGATAATGTCACCTCAGTGAATGGGGCAAGACCTTGGCAAAAGCAGCATTTCTTTCTCTCTCCCTGGCTTGATTTCCACTGATTATAATACAGTTTCTTTCCAATAAGCAGCCTTTCTCACAGTTGAGAAATATGAGATCATTATAAATGGGGAAGGCATTTTTTATTTTATTTTATGGATTGACAGTAACAAAATGAAGAGGAGGTTTATTATTCTAAAGAAGCCCCTTAAAGAAAGAAGGATTTTGCCTGAATTACCCGTCAACTTCCTAAAGTATCATAAAGGCAGGAGACTGGTGTAAGAGCCACGGTCATCCTGAAGGAAGTGGTATAAGGAAGTGCCCTGGCCTTTTCAGCTGCTAGAACACAATACCACAGATTTCAGCAGCAGAAACTTATTTTCCAGTCCGGAGTCTGGGAAGCCCAAGCTCCAGGTACCAGCATGGCTATGCTGTGGGGACCTCTCCCTGGCTCGTAGCTGTGACCTCCTTACTGTGTCCTCACGCAGAAAGGATTAGAGCGCTTTGTGGGGTCCCTGTTATAAGGCGCTAATCCCATTCATGAGAGCTCCACCCCTGTGACTTAGCTCCACCCACACCCGGCAAAGGCAGCGCCTCCCAATACCATCATCTTTAAGGGTGAAGATTGCAATGTATGAATTTGGACACAAACATTCAGACAATAGCATAAGGGACAGAAAAAATACCAGGGTAAGCTGAACATGTCAGGCAAATGGTCCAGCTGACAGATGATATAAAAGCAAAGAGGGCTTCTTTGTTATAATGAACTGTACTTATGATAATGTGTAAGCAAGAGAACATTTATTAGCTATTGATGGGAAGTCAGCCAATGGCACATAAATGGTACTTAGAAGATAGACGTGGAGATGATTGCTATTGTTATCGTCTGTGTCTAATCAGAATCTATGATGATGAGGTCGTTACTCTGAGAGCACAAGAGCAGGATGTGGCTCTTCAGGAAGATCAGGAAAATGAGACAGAAGCCAATTTGCATTTGCCACTTAAGGAAGCACATGGTCAAGAGGCTAGCCTACAGCCTTGAAACTCCAATTGGGGTTTATACACCTGCCATCAGGGAGCTTTTCCAATGCAGAACCCCAGGCCCAGCCCAGACTCACTGCACCAGAGTCTCCATTTGATCAAGCTCCTCAGGGGGATGTTGATGCACATTACAATGTGAAATGAAAAGAACTGGTTTAGAGTGAATCCTTGTTCTCCCTCTCTCCTTCTCTCTCTCTCTCTTTTCCCTCTCCCTCCCTCCATCTCCATTTTCTCTTCTCTCTCTCTCTCTCTCTCTCTCTCTCTCTCTCTCTCTCTCTCTCTCTCTCTCTCTCTCTCTCTCTCTCTCTCTCTCTGTCTCTCTCTCTTTTTTTTCTCTCTTTCTCTGTCTCTCTCTTTCTCTTTTTCTCTCTCTCTTCTCTCTCTCTCTCTCTCCTTCCCTCCTTCCCTCCCTCCCTCCCTCCCTCCCTGTCTCCCTCCTTCCCTTCCATCCCTCTTTCATTCCAGACAGGTCTTCAGATATCGTGAAGTCCCCTGTGAACATCATACACCAGGTCACAGCTAATTATGAATTACAGGACAGGGAACTTTACACCTGGCTTATTCTGCTATTAGCCTGAGTCTCACAAAACACATGATTTTAGTGTTAATATTTTTTCTTAATGCATTTTAAAATTCCCAGTATGGTCTGTTTCCTCCCTCATTTCCTCTGTCTCCTCACTTTCTTCCCCAGTGGTGTTCTGGAGCTGGGCTGAAAGACTCCAGCAGCTGGCGAGAGCGCATGCGTGATAGATGGAGGATGCTTGCCAGTTGGGCACTTCTCTTTCCAGCTCTACATTCACGATATCAGGCTGGTAGCTTGCAATTGCCCAGACAAGAATATTTACACGGTGGAAATTGTACACAGCACCCATCCAGGCTTTCCTCTCAGTCAGTTTACCAGCATAGCACGGCCTTTTCTTACCCTGTCTTCTCCTTCTAGTTCTTTCTGTATTATTAATCCTCTTTCCCATGTTTGCTTTATTTCCTCCTCTTGTTTTCCCTCCCGGGAAATTAGCATCATCACCACCAAGATAGCAACAACAGCAGAATAAAAAACAATCAACATTCTCCTAACCCAAACAACATTTAAAGCCACAGACCCTTAACAACAAAAAAGCAAAAAGTTGACCTGAGGAGAATGGCCCAGTAAAGGAAAAGAAAAGCCATGAATTTTTAAATGAAATTAGACATAGCCATGTATCAGGCTTCTCTCACCAAACACTGGTCAAAGTGCTCAGAACTATTCTGTCATTCAGCTATTTCAGCTTCTGCTCTGTTAGGTCAACCTTGAAAGCCTGTGTTCAAAATAATGCTCGTCGCGTATTGGTTTGAGATGGGAGCAGATCCACAGAGCAGGTAGTGATATGAAGGGGCTCATTATGCTAATGCTGTGATATTGCCAGTGGACAAATGTGGACACATGAAAATACAGACACTAATTATTTAATAAAATGAGTGGCAATAAACACCCTACAAGGGCAATCACGCACAATAAACTCTTAGCAACTGAAAAGTCATTCTAACATGCCATAAAGCAAGAAGTCCACTTCAATCTGATATTTGCACAGGAGTGGCAGGAATAAGTAGCAGCACCTTATTTTTGGCTCACATAAAATTCTGATTCATGTACATCAGGCTGTCGACTTGTTTGACCTTTATTTTCCCCCTGGCATTAGCGTCTGTTCATGACCCTCGTTAGTCTCCTGAGTGGAACTGATTGACAGGTGTGGCAAATCCCACAGCAGCAGCTCTTTCTGCAGAGGACTGATGGCCGTGGAAGAACAGGCATTAACCTTAAACATGGCTTATTAACCTGGATTCCTCGAGGCTGTATGCTGAGGTGCCCGCGTTTCCTTCGGACTCAGTCCCTTGGGCCCCTGAGAAGGAAGGAGCCATAACAAATGATGCTGTAAGCAGTGTTTTGAGCAAAAGTATTTGAGGAAGTGGCCAAGGTCTTTTGTGAAATAAAAGCTTAAAAACTATATGAAAAAAAAGTAAGAATTAGACATTTTTATGTGGGTTGGGATTGGGATTAAAGAATTGGAATTTACTCTCTAAGCACCTCTTCTGCTTTTGTAAAATACCAAACACAGTCTGGCCGTGCAAGGTAAATTGCCATCATAGTAAAAAGACCTGTGGCTCGTATCTGGACAGAGTTATCAAATGTCCTTTCTAGAATCCACAAGGTATCTTGAAATGCCCCTTCAAAATTTAGATGGCTCTGAAATATAATTTTCAGCCACCTTGGTTTTTTCTAAGGAAGAATATTTTATTTATAATTTATATGTTGAGAAGTATATATCATGTAATTGCAATAAATATATATTTATATAACTTTATATATTTCATCATATATAATATTATTTACCATGTTATAATATAGACTGTTACACAAGTACATAATGTATAACATATGATGATTATATATGCACAATGAATATATATTTTAAGTATAAACATTAAATATAATTACAAATTTAGTATATAACATTTAATATAAATATTATAATATTACTAGTGGCCTGTTGCATGAATTGGTACACATTATTATAAAGAAACTATTTAGAATAAATATTTTAATAGCTCTATTCACCCTTTCTCTATAATAAAAGTGTCAACCAAATTCATGATGGACAATGGCAGATGGAAACACACTCATGCAACTGGCACCAGCTAGAGTTTTATATGTATTGCCCATCTGTGAGTCAACTTAGCCATATATATACTAGAGGCCCGATTTGTGCAAGAATAGGCCTTCCTTTCCCTGGCTGCCAGCACCACCTTTGCTCCAACCTGGAGCCACCTTCCATCTCTCACCTTGTCATGTCAATTTGCATTATGGCTGTGGGCATAGTCATCTTTGTCACAGGGTTATAGTCAATTTGCATATTCTGTCTTTATTAGATAGGATAGATAAACTTGCTAAATTTCTGATTTAGCTGAACTTTTTCCAGCCCAGTGAAGCACCCCAACTTCTCTTTCAGGTAATTGTCAGAAACACAGCAGTAAATATCAACATGAAGCATATTATTATTGTAGATCACACAGGGAGAATAAAGAGTAAAATATTTAATTGCAGCAAGTATTTGACTATATTCTGTGCAGTAAGAAAACCTGAAGTCATTTTAAGGTCCACCATTTCTTACTTCTTTTCAGTTGGGTCACGTTTCTAAGCTTTCTAAATCTCTGTTTTCTGGCTAATTAAAGAAAATAGGATTCCACTAAGGCTCCTATCTACCTACTCCAGGACTTTTGTGAGGATCAAATGCGATGAGGCATGGGAAAATGTTTCACAGACATTTGGTTAAAGTGTAAAATGTTGGCACCTGGCTATAAAGCAAATCATATTCCCGGGCTGAAGAGACTTCAAGGAGGCTAGTTGCTAGGAAGAGGAAGCCTGGCATTGCTACATGATGTCATTACCTGATGCCACAGTGACTATTTCTGGGTTGGGCTGGGCTGTGGGCCACATTTTCTGCCATGGGGTCTCAGCAGTGTCATCTGCGATTTGGTGGGTTGTTGCTCCGAGGTGATGGTGGGCCTGCATCCCACATGGGGGAAGCTGAGTGTTGCTTTGTGGGCACCAGGTCCGTAGTGTCATTTTTTGTTAAATGGCCTGTCACTAGGGAGAAGAATCCAGGTGTTGCTACATGATATCATTACCTGGATCCCAAGTGACCATTTCCGGGTTGGGCTGGGCTTTTGGCCACATTTTGCACCATGGAATCTTGGCAGCATTGGCTGGAATTTGGTGGGGTGTCACTCCAGGGTGGTGGCAGGGCCTATGTCCCATTTGGGCAAAGCTGAGTGTTGCTTTGTGGGTGCCAGGTCTACGGTGCCATTTCTCTGTAAATGGCCAGTGCACATCATGGCAGCTCCTGCATTTAGTGTCTGCCCTGGTGGTCAGTGCACATCATAGCAACCAGTTGGATGGTCAGACACTTAGCTTATTAGCCTTTTAATATATATAGATAATCACTCCAAAAATAAAATAAAGACGGGCTCAAATTAGTCCTTTCCTTCTCCTAGTTGTCTGTGATCAGAATAAAGAAAGAGGGTATCTGAATTACCTATCTGAAAGAAGGTAGTGGGGATTCTACATTTACATAAAGAAATGCCTTTCAAATAGCTTTAGGAGAGCTAAAGTAAGCACAGCAGAGGTGCCAGATGTATAATGCTGGCCCAAAGTGCTCCCAAGGGTCAGTTTTCTGGTGAAATTGTAGGAATGTGCATTTAAATTGGACATACTATTTAGCATGATGGACAGATATAGTCAGGGCCAGGAGATTATTCAAATGAAGAACCTAACAGCCGACCTCTGACAAATCTGTCCTGGAAATTCCAATGGGAAAAATCACAGAAGGAAGCACAGCCAACTCCACGCTTACCATGTAGCACACTCTCCTCATTGGTGGTGACTGCAGCTGGCCTGACATGACTAGGGACAACCAGGGTGATATATTTTTTCCCCTCCAAGTGTATACAGGACAATGCAGCTTATCGTTAAAGAGTATTTATTGTCCCTAAGCTGTTAGAGACAGACCTATGATGTAGGCAGAAAGTCATAGATACAATTCTTAAAACTTGAGATGGTTCTAGTATGTGTTTTACTACAGAGGGCTCCACTGACAAAGACGGCAGCTTAAATAGTTTTTGAGCGTGATCAAGATGGTAAACGAGGCCTTCCTCCCCACAGATCAGCCCTGGGGAACAATAGAAGCAATATAGATGCCTGGACGAGGAGAAGAAGAAAACAAAGAATAGTTGCCTGATATAAATTCCGGGGAGACAAAAGGCTTTCTGGTTGTAACAGCCTGAGGTGGAGGTGGCCTGACCAGCAGGTGGAGGAAGGGTTGGAGGAAAGCCTTTACCTGGGTTCTTGCCAGGTTGTCTCCGAGGCCATAGGGAATCCCTTCTTCTTCAGACACTGTCAGCAGCAGCCAGGCCACTGGAATCAGTGGAGGTCATGCTAATGGAGGTGGCCCTAATGGGATGCAGATGGGAACTGACTAGTCACCTCTGGATAATCTCTTGTTCACCTCTTCCCCGCAACAAACACTTAGGAGACTGCCTCATTCCAGTGCTTCTTGTTCCTAATAATTTACATGTGCAACCAGAGCAGATGAGCAGGAGAGTGGCAACGAGAGGGTTTCTCTGCAGGATATGGGCTTACTCTGGCCCTTCCTCCTCCTTCTTAAATTCAGACAGGGGTATGTAGACCAGGACCTAGATTTTGGGTTTTCCCCAAATACACCTCATTAGATGGAGTAACTAGTTAGTGTTCCCAGGAAAACATGAGCTCACGGGCCAAAATAATCTCTGCAACAAACACACACACACACACACACACACACACACACACACACACACGAGAGCAAGAGAGCGAGAGCTAGAGAGAGAGAGGGAGAGAGAGAGAACCAAAGAGTTATTAGACCAGAAAGCTCAATAATTAAAAAGAAGCAAAATAACTAGAAAGAATTATAAACCTATAACTAATAGTTACAAAAAAGAACAACGTGGAAATTTGGGGTATGAAAATTGTAAATTTGATGTAGAAACAATACATGGGGTAAATAGCTGAAGAATGAAATAATGAGTTAGAAATCAGATTGCAGAACTTCCTCAGAAAGCAGCGCAGCATGGTACCTTGATTAAAGGAACATTACAACAAGAAGGTATAAACATCATGACCACTATATAACGAACAATATAAAAGGCTGAAACTTACAGACTGGGGAGGAACAGAGGCACAATCACTGCATTTGGAAATATTAAAACACTCCGTTCAGGAAGGGAAGGAAGGAAGGAAGGAAGGAAGAGGCAAACCAACTAAACAAGATAAATCTGAGTTTTATATATTTCCATATACAGACACATTTTATCTCTGAATCATCTACATTTACATAAACTCAAACAAATAGAGGATATATTTTACTACTGAGAAAATAAGATCTTTTTTAAAAATTCTGGATTACATATAAATGTTAGGGCATATATTATAATAGAAGTCTCACTATTAAATGCCAAAGGATCAATTTCATACAGACTATATATTCTGTAAAAATAATGAAGTAAATATAGGGATGTACAACAAAAATAGCTATAATCCCCACAGAATTGGAACCAAAATAACATATGAAATATATAATTTTTCTGTTTAAAAAAGCAATGATAAAGAAAATTATGAGATGTGTAAAACTGAGATGTAATGAAACACAGCATGATGCTTGTAGGACACTGCTAAAGCAGTATTTAGAGGGGGGAAAAAGGGATTTTAAAAGCATCTATAAGGCACACACAAAGTTTACAACAAATATTCAACTCCAGAAGGTAGGAAAAGAAAAATAGAGCAAACTCAAAGAAACCAGAGGAAGAAAATATAAAGAAAAAAAAATAAAGATTAGTAAGATAGATTTTAGCCCTTACTGATTAAAAAAAAAAAAAAAAAAAGTAAAATGTCAATAAATAAAATCCTGAATAAAAGGGGGAAAACACAGAGTCAAAATATGGTAGATTTTAAAATAATATACTTTATTTATTTATTTTTGTATTTATTGCTGAAAATATTTCCCCTCATTGACCCCTTCTAGTCCACCCACCCGCTACACCACCCTATTGTTTGTGCGCATGGGTTATGCACATATGCTTACAAGTTCTTTGGTCGATCTCTTCCCATCCACCCCCAACTTCTCTCTGGGATTCCACACTTTATTCTATTTAGTTCATCAGTTTATTTTGTTCATTAGCTTCCACAAATGAGTGAGATCATGGAAGACTTGTCTTTCTCTGACTGGCTTAGTATACATTATTTTAAATAAATATATGCTTATAAATATGAAAACCTAGATGAAAGGGTATAATGCCTGGAAGTGTGCAAAAGCCAAAGATGGAACAAGAAGGAAGAGAAAATGTGAATGCAATAGTCAACAGTAAATGGTTCAAGAAAGTAGGCAAAGACCTCTCTCACAGAGTCCCAACCCCAGGTGGTTATTCCAATGTTGACACAGTTAGTGCCTCTCTTGAGCAAATTGTTCCACATATTAAAAAAAAAAAAAAAAGGTGAATACTGCCCAACTCATCCAAACAAGGAAAATAAGAAATAAATAATGTTTGTTTCATCATAATATGCGAAACTATGAAACAAAACACTAGCTAATTGGAACCAAAAGTGTATTTAAAAATAATATAGCATGATCAAATAAGGGTTCAACAATAGAACACTAGAAACTTCTGCCAGTCTGATAAGTTATAAAAGCATGCTAAAGGAAAAAGCAAAAGTAGGTGATTTTCCTCCTTAGATGCCAAACAATTTGGTACAATCCAATATTAATTTATCACTTTAAAACACTAAAAACTTTTAAGTTAATCCTATAAAAAACAAAACAAAAACCTATAAGCAACATTATGTTTAGTGCAAAACTTTTAGATACATGCATTTAGAAGCAGCAGTGAGACAATTTGCCACCACTTCTATTTAACAGATTTGGAGGTCTTGTACAATGCTTAATATAACAAAAACAAATAAAGCTTAAAAATTGGAAGGGAACAGGTAAACCCATTGTTTTCTAAAAATGATATGGTTACTTATAGAAAACATTAACAATACATAAATTCTTGAAGTAAATAGATGATATGGTTACTTATAGAAAGTATTAACAATACACAAACTCTTAAAGTAAATTAGAAAATCTTCTAGATAAAATATTTAGCTCCACCCTTTGCACCAAAGGCACATCTATACTAATAAAAGCCTTGGAGGCAATCAGGCCAGCAGAAGAGGGCAGTTGGGGGCTATCAGGCCGGCAGGGGAGCAGTTAGGCATCAATCAGGCCAGCAAGGAAGCAGTTAGGGGGCAATCAGGCTGGCAGGCAGAAATGGTTAGGTATTATCAGGCAGGCAGGAAGGCACTGGTTAGGAGTCAGTGGTCCAGGATTGTAAGAGGGATGTCTGACTGCCAGTTTAGGCCCAACCCCTGTGGCCTAAACCAGCAGTCAGATATCCCCCGAGGGGTCTGAGATTGAGAGTGTGTAGGCTGGGCTGAGGAATACCCCTGCCCCTGTGCACAAATTTCATGCACTCGGCCACTAGTAATATATGAATGAATGAACTAATACAAGTATGCCTATATACTTTTATATTCATTATATTACTATATGTATTAATACACTATACATATATTATATACATTATATATAAAACCTTTTTCAGATTTTTTTGCTTCATCTTCTATTGCTGCCTACAAAATAAATGGGAACATTCTCTGATGTTCTTTTTTATTTTTTTAACTTCTACTTTGGATATCTGTCATACAGTTTAATTATTTGATCAGTGGTGAAAGATTTAAAAAGCAATACCTTTAGTCTTGAATTCTCCTATGAATTCGCTATTTCTTTTTTATTTTTTAAATATATTTTATTGATTTTTTACAGAGAGGAGGAGAGAGGGATAGAAAGCTAGAAACGTTGATGAAAGAGAAACATCGACCAGCTGCCTCTTGCACACCCCCTACCTGGGATGTACCCACAACAAATGTACATGCCCTTGACCGGAATGGAACCTGAGACCTTCCAGCCGGCAGATCGATGCTCTACCACTGAGCCAAACCGGTTTTGGCTGAATTCGCTATTTCTTAATTACTTCATTTACTTATACAAAAAATATTTATTGAGCACCCATCATGTCCCTAGCTCTGTTCTAGGCACTAAGGATCCAGGAGTGAATAAAACAGAGGTAGTTACTGTCTTTGTAGAACTATATTCTAGCAGATGGAGACAGACACTAAATAATAAAAATATGTAAAAAACTGATCATGTCTATGAATAAAACACATCAAAATAGAAAGGGGTTAAGGCGGGACTGGGGGATAAAAAGGCTGCAGGGACCTGCAGAGAAGACTTCTCTGAGTAGGTAGTCCAAGATCTAATGGAAATGAGGGAGAGAAATTCCAAGTATTAATACAAAGGCCTGAAGGCATCATTACAGCTGGAATGGTCCAAGAAGAGCAGTGTTGGTGTTCGTCCTTAGGACTTCATAATGCCAGGGTTCTTTACCCAGCCTTACAAAAGGTTCAGCATTCTGCAGAAAGGGTTTGTGTGTAGATGACTAAAGAGTCCAAGGATGAAAGATATTTTTGAAAGGCATTAGGGGTCAGAGGAGCTTCAGCTAAAGGGAACTGAAGACTCTCCTTTGACCAAGGATCTATGCTTTATTAAACAAGATTTATCCCAAGGCGGAAATATAGACTTCAAAGAGTACAGTATCAAAAGGTTTACAGAGATTGTCAGTTTGGGAATAACTTACAGCTGTTCAGGTGTTTGGCCAAACCCTGGAGGCAATAAAATGCCCTGAGCTGTCTGGCAGCTAACAATAATCCTATTCAGTTTTGGGGGAAGTGCCTTATCCGTTTCCAACAAGTAAATTACATATGTGGCTCACCCTTGTTGAGCCCCCAAAGCTCATCAATCTTTTTTTGGAACTCTTGTAATTATTATATACTGGAATTGGTTCCTGCCAGAGCAAAGGCCAGTATGATTGGAATGGAGTGCTTGAAGGACAGAGTAGGGTGGGAGAGATACTAGAGTGTGGGCATGATTATGTTCTTATAGGCCAGTATGAGCCTGGCTTTTACTCAGCATCAAACTGTAGTGATTTGAGTGCAAGCAACATTTTAAGTTTCTCTGACTCCTGTGTTGAGACTGCAGGGAAATACTGAAGCAGTAAGACCCATCAAAGGCTCCTGTAAATAGTCCAGGGGAAAAGTGATGGCATCTATGGCCACAGATCACCATGGAGGTGGTTAAAAGTGGGTTGAATTAAAAATATAGGGGTCCCCAAAATGTATACATGTACATTTTTGACAGCTCAATTGATGTCTCTTTCTTTTCAGATTTAACCCATTGGAATTAATAATTATTCAAAGTACGCATATATATTTTGGGGACACACTGTATACTTTGAAGGTAGAGCCAGCAAGATGGATGGTAGATTTGCAATGCACAATGTGAGAGAAATAGAGGCATCAAGGATAATCCCAAAGTTTTTGACCTGAGCCAAATAGAGAAATGAGTCAAATGACCAACATAATCAATATGTCCCAAACATTGTTTGTCTTCCCCTTCAAATCATTTCTTAGCTTTCTTAATTTTAATTAATAGCACTAGGATTCCCTGTAGCATTGAAACTTCAGCACCACCTTTATGTCCTCCTTAACTCTTTTGCTCCTGAATTGTCTCCCTCTGTGCCTTGCTTCATGTTGTGTCATTTGCCACTCTGTGAATGTCATTCTCTACTCTGAATATCATGTCAGGTGCCATCTTTACATATTGAAGCCTTATCCATTCTTCAAGGTTTCTCAGATGCTACTGCCATCTTTGTTCTTGTTAACTGGATTTCACTTCTCTCCTCTTTTCTTGTTACAGAATAGAAACAAAAATATATTTTGAACATTTATTTTCCCAAATAGGGCTTTGGTAGTAGGTGGGTAACACAATGAATAATTCACCAAATTTGCTGTGCTCAAGAACTGCACAACCCTGGGGAAAACATGGGACTCTCATTAAGCCCCGATTTCTAGAACAGTAGATTGTCATCGTCACCTATACATAATTGGTAGTGTGTTTGAGGGAGGTGGTCAGGATATGGGTGAAAGGAAGGACCTTGATTTTCAGACTCTAAGAGTGGTGGCACTATATAGTTAAGACATCATGAACTTTGGTAGCAAGCTGATCTATATTTGTGACCTTGAGAGCATTGCAATATCTCTCTATGCTTCATTTTCATATCTGTAAACTGAGGGTATTAATACCTATTTTAGACTGTAAAGAGAATTAAATAAGACAATGCACATAGGGGAATATTTCAGTGTCATAATCACAGTAGGTGCCTAGGACATATAAATTCTACCCCCCCTCCCCCTTTGAGTCATAGGTCATCCTCCCAGTAGTATATTAAGCTCTCAGGAAAATGAATGAACTCCCCCATGCCTCTGTGGGGTGCTTTAGTGCTTGGCAACAATAATACATTTTTTTGATGGCTTGAAAGTGCTAGTGCTGTTTCCTCTACCCTATCCAGGAATGATTTGGATCCCGAAGACAATCTACTTCTTTGAGTTGCAGTCTCCTTTTTGTTTCCTTCAATGAGATTATGGTACCACATTTTCTGATTGAAACTAGTCATTCTTGTGGAAATTGCATGGCCTAAGGGTTTTTCCTTAAGAGAACTGAATTTTCCATGCAGTTGACATTGCCCTAGCAGCTATAGAATTTTGCAAGAACCATTTTCAGTTCTTTTGACATTCTAAGGATGCAAGATCAGCAGTTACTTCCTTTAATCAAAAGCCTACACCCTCATTGACCATGTACAGGTCACTGACTGTTGAATGATGGAATGAAATATACATGCAATCTGATTGAGTCATGATGGATACTCTCTGGGAAATGTTCATAAATTAAACCATTCATACACACCAGGGAACCTGTATATAATACCACCTCTTGGGGAGAAAGGAGACTGAAAATGACTTCTCCCCCCCCCCCTTTTTTACTTCTCTTTACAAAGTATATCTTTCTCTCTTGTAACACACAGGATGACAGCATTTAATGATGGATAAGTTATATTCATCACGCAATTAATTTTCAAATAAGAGAAGAGTGTATTGAAAATCATAAAATGATAATAGCATAATCATATATTGAACTGTTGTGTTGAATTTTCCCATAGGAATTCAGAAGTTTTTATATAAATTCTCCCCTTTTATCACTTTTGTCTATGTTGAAGTCTAGCTATAAAATGCAAATAAAAAATTTCAAGTATTTTATGACGATTCTGTGACATGTTTAAGACTTCCCAGCATGGAATATTTTTCAGTTTCAATACAGTACAATTTTAGAAGTACAATTTAAAAGATTATTTGGTCAAATTACTTTACCCAGCCCACTTCTTTCCTTAGCTTCATTGATAGAGTAACTATTAATTAGACTTTAGTATTTGCAAAGACATTATACAGTTATAGTAGTTTATCTTATCATTATTGTCAAGGCAGATATTTTCTCAGTCTATTGGAGAGAATTTATAATACTCAATAATTTGTTCAAGGTCACAGATACAGGTCATTTCACTCCCTAACATTCTCATGAACCATCCCCTTTTTCTGAGTAGTGATACCAAGGCATTGAGATAAAGATAAGTTCTCGAGATCACAGAGTTCTCAAATGCTAAATGTTAAATTGAGGAGGGGGTGGGAGAAGAGAGAAACCAATGTTGTACACATTTATGAACAGACCCATTTCATGAAGTCTCCCTTGTAAACCCCCTGATATTACCATGTCACCTCAATTCCTTTTGGGAGTATAGTAAGGTATAAATACATGCACAAATAAAAATAATAAAGAAAAATACAATTACCACAGAGAAGTCGGCATTATTATCGCTTTTGTTATTGTAACTTCATCTTAGATCAAGCATGTCAAACTCAAAGGCTAACATGGGCCAAATAAACAAGGTTGAAGTTTATGTGGGCCACAAAAACAAATAAACAAACAAAGCTTCAATTTTCATAGAAACATAGGTTTATTTCTTTTTTTTTTTAAAATATATATTTATTGATTTCAGAAAGGAAGGGAGAGGGAGAGAGAAATAGAGATAGAAACATCAATGATGAGAGGGCATAATTGATCAGCTGCCTCCTGCATGCCTTGGCCTGGGGATCGAGCCTGCAACCTGGGCATGTGGCCTTGACCGGAATCAAATCCGGGATTCTTCAATCCCCAGGCCTTGGCTCTATCCACTGAGCCAAATCGGCCAGGGCAAAATATAGGTTTATTTTGTTAGACCCTGCTACTAATTCTCATCGCCTAAGACCAGCGACCCATAGGTTGAGAATCACTGCTGTAGAGCCTAAGACCATTGGAAAACACAGATATTTACATTAAGATTCATAACAGTAGCAAAATGACAGTTATGAAGTACCACCAAAAATAATTTTATGGTTGGGGGTCACCACAACATGAGGAACTGTATTAAAGGGTCACAGCATTAGAAAGGTTGAGAACCACTGTTTTAGATGATGAAACCACAACTTGGTGAAACCAAATAATTCTTCCAAAGTCCAGTGTTTAGAAAGGCTATTTCTAAAACCAAAGGTTATTCTATGTCAGACTGAATCCAAAAACCTGGGTTCAGTCCTTAGCCACTCCTACCTGACTTCACTTTAGGACAAGTGAACCAAGTTTTAATCTTCTTGTCCAAGAAGATGTTTGGTGATAGAATAAAAATGAGATCTTCTTTATCACCATCTAAAGGTTTTCCATTTTGAATTCATGTTTCTGCATCTACAGAATGGTACAAGAAAAAAAAACAACGTAGAACCCCAAACGCTTCTACATTCCAAATAGTCTCTAAATTCAACAAATACAAAGCCTCATTTAAATATGAATTTCCAATTCACACATTTATGTAAATAGTCTTGTGCTTAATGATGTAGAAATTCATTTAAATGTTGCTTGAATTGATGAGTGTATTTGTCATTATGTGGCTTTTTTAAATCAATAGATACTGAAAACTGACCATCTAATATTGGAAACTGTTTTCACACTAAAAAGACATCTTTTATAAAAGATTGGGACTCCTGAGGATAAGGGAAGTCTGGCATGAAGGCCAAAGAGGCTAATCTTGGATATTGACAAATACCTAATGACTTGTAACTCATGAATTATAAACCTCTCTCTCTCTCTCTCTCTCTCTCTCTCTCTCTCTCTCTCTCTCTCTCTCTCTCCCTCTCTCTCTCTCTCTCTCTCTCTCTCTCTCTCTCTCTCTGTCTCTCTCTCTCTCTCACACACACACTTATCTCTCTATATATATCTGTGTACAACATATTGATTTAATACATTTGTATTGCAATATGATTGCCATTGTAGTGTTAGCTAACACTTCTTTCATCTCACATACCGTATTTTTCGGACCATAAGACGCACTTTTTTCCCCCCAGAAGTGGGGGGGAAAAGTCCCTGCGTCTTATGGTCCAAATATAGCCTACACATATACTTTAAAAAAAAAGTTTTTTTACTTGCCCGGCTCTGTGTGGTCTCTGTGTGCTTGCCCGGCTCTAAAATGGTTCTAAATGCTGCTGTTTACTTTACAGGGTTGATTACATGTGTTTATGACTGTGATGTTGGGTTTTAATGCACATAAAATATTTTAGGACACTATTTGTTTCAGAATCTTTTTTTCTTCATTTCCCTTCTCTAAAAACTGGTGCGTCTTATGGTCCGGAGCATCTTACGGTCCGAAAAATATGGTAGGTCTTATTTTCGGAGGATGTCTTATTTTTGGGGAAACACGGTAGTAATAATTTCATAGCATTGAACAAATAGGACATTTTGAAATATGTTTGTATTTTTTTCTCTTTCCCAAATCAACTTGTTTATATAACCAAAGATTCTACCCTAAATAAGGTAATAAATAAAATTATACTTGAAACTAAAATTTTCATCATATAGCAGATTGATGTTCAAGAGCAATATATACGCTCTTACTTGAAATAAAATAAAAGGTTTTATTAATATCAATTCATAGATTGCCTTGAAAATGAAAACATAAGTAGAGGCTCACCAAAGGTATTCCATTTCCTCTCTTACAATGGATATGAGACACCAGTTAATTTTTATGTAAAGACATAAATGGTAAATGTGCATGACAAATATTATTGGTTAATGGATCCTAGGAAATAGATAAAAATGAAGAATTATATGATTTGTTTTTTGCAAAAAAAAAAAAAATTTAGGTTATTAGAAAAAAACTTTTTCCTTTCAAAACCAAACATAAAACAGGGCATTTTTGACCCCTGAGAAGTGACACCATCTCCTTAGTTCTAATAAGTTTGCTTCAGTATTGAAACGGAACTTTTGGATTGGAACCCGGACTTTTTTGTCCACCTGAGTTGAAGAATGAATCCACAGGCAGAAGATGGTGTAGCAAAGGTGGAGCTTTATTAAAGAACAAGTACAGACTCCCATGTGGGGAGGGGGAAAGAATCCTACTGAGTGCATTTTCCCTGTGGCTTATAAAGGCTGAAGATCCTGGTGCATTGATATCCCCTCTGATTGGTCACTATTCCCTATAGTAACTCCTGAGCTCAAAGGTCGAACTTCACATGGGACATGTGAGGTTCTTCCCCTCTCTTTCTTATTGTTTTCCTAATCCCTCTGGGCTTTCTTCTTCTCCTTCTGGATGAAGGGCTTCCTTCTCTTTATTTTGTAAATGTAGACCTTTTGCTGTTTCCAGCTCCCTCTATCTGTTGTAGCTTTTCAGCTTTCCTATTCTATGGAAATATACCTTCTGCTGCTCTGCAGCCCTGGTGCTTCCTACACGGTCCCCTTAATTTCCAAAATTTCCTAAAACCTGTCTTTTTCACCCCAAAAAATTCCTGTTTCAGTATGTCTGCGTTTTTCCCAAAAAGACAGTTTTTCCAATTCTATCACCAGTGTTATCCCAGTGTTTAGCCCATTGGGTACACTCCTGTTTAAAAGGCAAGCGAGGAAGACACAAAGCTGTGCTGCTCAAAGCTTCCGGAAGGATGGGACAGACACAGTGGGGGTAGGCCTCCCTCTTTTCATCTCCTCCTACTGCCCACACACTGGCTACATAGGAAAAGAAACAAAATAATGTTATCTGTCTTTGCTTTTCTGACCAATTCCTAACAAGTCCGTACTTGGGTGTTTGAATCACTCTCCAGGAGGTCTTCTCAGAAGGCATCCACTGAACAGATAAAAAGATAAGAGAAACATCCCACTGAATGCCAGACCTTTTGATAATATTTGTTCAATAATGTTGTTAAAGTCAATGGAATCACTTTCAGAAGGTGCCTAAAGGCCTAAGGCCCACAGCAGAGTAACACCATGTGAATGTTAAATAATTAGGATATTTTAAAAAAGTAATAATAAAAAGTCCTGAAATGTCTCCTGTAGTGAGAGAGCTAGGGAGATGTTTCATAATCTCACAGAGAATGTACCGGTCATTAGTAACTGTGATTGTGGTTTAAAAGAAAGATATATTTGGTCATTCAGATAACCAAAATATATCTCTTATATATAGAGGTCTCCCTCTATTGTTCTTGGCACACATCTCCCAATGCCACTGGGATTGTCCCAGTGTTGAGAGTGATAAAGGTGTTTTTGTTATGTTAATGAGGTGATTTTGGAAAGTACCTAAAGGTGGGGGCTGATCAGCAGGAAACTTCCCATTATTTTCTTAATATTTTAAGGGGTGATTGATAGGATTGGAAGTCCATAAGAGGAATGTTATAACCAAAAAGCTTTAAAATTTTGCACAGAATTTGTGTATTGTTCATACACCGCTCACATAGAAGAGTTGTCTTTATCTTCTGCTTTTGACCATATATAAGAAGTGGATGGTGATGGAGAGACATAGATAAAGCTCACCAATGACTGAGAGTTAGACTTTGCTAGAGTGGGGATGACTGGAACCCTCTGGATGGTGAACATGTTACTTAATTGCTATAGGTCCAGGCTAACAATGAGAAACTGCCCGTTGGGGTGTCCACAAAACTTACTGGAATCTGTCCTCTGGGTGCTGGAGATGGACCTGGATGGGAAGCCTGACCCAGGGGAGCTGCTGAAGCTCCACAAGGCGCCATCTACTGGTGTGTCTTTTCGACTCCTCTAGAAAGGAAGGTCCCTGGGTGTTGGCTGGACTTGCAGAGAAGCTGTTGACAGGGGTGCTCCTTAACTCACTGGGAAGCCCACTTGGTGCTAGCAGAACTCACCCGGAAGTAACCCATAGGGGCATCTGTGAGTCTTCCTGGCAAGCCAGTGGGGGTGTCAGCTTCGCTTACTGGGAAGCTGTCTGTAGGGATGCTCTTGAATTCACTGGACTCTTGCTGAGGTACAAGCAGAACTGGCCAGGAGCTTATCACCTGCTGGATCGCCTGTGAGAATGGCTGGGAAGTCAGTGGGGGAGCCTCCAGAATTTGCCAAGGGCCCATGTGGAGGTACACTGTGCTCCCTGGGAAGCTGCCTGGGGGGACTGATGGACCTGGCAAGAAGGTCACCATGGGGGTGCCATTAAAAGTTCTGGAGGGGGGTCAGGGGGATAAGGAAGGACACTAAGTGCTGGAGGAGCCAAGAGAGAAGAAAAAACACCTGAAAACCAGGGAGAGGTGGCCCTTCCTCCTGCTGTGCCCTCCACAGCACTCTACTGACCACGCTCAGCATTATGGAGCTGGCAAAGAAGCCTGTTCCAACTCACCCTCAGGTGGGAATGTATGCACTGGGGTCCCTCAGCCAGAGAACTGGACTTATACGGGTTGCCCACAGTACTTAATTAAAATTGACCGAGCATAAACTAAACACAGAAACAAGAGTTAAAATGCATGAATCCCAAGGTTTATTTACCAGAGTCCCGGTGGTTTCCAGAAGCCTAGGCAGGTCACCTGGAGATCCGCGCCGACAGACACTCACACTGGACAGGAACACGTTGCTGCGGCGTCTCGGTCAGGAACGAGGCCTCAGAGGTTCGGCTCACAGGCAGAGTGACAGCTTCACTCCGGCAGAGTCTCACGCAGTATTTCGAACAGGGAGAAGGGAGTGGGAGAGCACGTTGTGTGGAGGAGCCCTTCGTGGTCTCTGCCCAGTGCCTCTAGGTTCCTTCTTTTATGGCCATTTCTGGGTGTTTCTTTGTTCCTTCTGGGTGCAACCAATGGGTCTTCAGTGTGTCTAATCGGACGGTCTCCAGGTACTTTTTGCCTCGGTTTCCAACTTTCCAGATAAACATTTGACAAGGCCCGCGGGCCAAATCCGTCCCGCCAGGCCTTGCAATGTGGCCCGCACCGCGCTGTCATCACTGCACTCCGCTGTGTTTCCATCACAATGACAGTTTATGACTGTTCAGTAAACCATTCGGCCCGCGATTTAGGCTGGATTTTAGATTTTGGCCCCTTCTCTGATTGAGTTCAACACCCCTATGTTAGGGCGTTCACACAGTTCGGGGCTCAAAGTCAGTCTTAAAACTCAAGTTTTACAAAATGGATTCAAGTTACACTAAATGGAGTTACTTATACTAAGCCTAAAACACATTTCAAATAATTTCTTTTACTTAAAATAAAATCAGAATAAGATCAGAAACACAATTCACACTTAAACTATAAATCACTCATAAAAGTAAATGCTTTCATTCCTAATTTTAAATCACACAAAGCATTCTCACACTGTTTTAAATCCTTAAAATATAAATCAAACATCACACTAATATAACTATAACAAAGCCACACATGTACAGGGTCCAGCTCCAGAGTCATGATGCAGGGCAGTGAAGGGAAGATGTGCTGAGAGACAAGGAACTGCTCGCTGGCTCCAGGGCTTTGTTCCTGTCCGGAAGGAGGGCAAGGGTAGAAAGAGTTTTGATACCGTTTCAGTTTGTGTTCATGTTTGTCTATTGACCACATTTAATTTCTGCTCATTCCAGTGTTGGCACGCCATCACTTCCCAGGAATTTGTTACCTCCAGGCTGTCAAATTTATTATTGAATAGTTTTCCAAAACTTCCTTTAAAAATAACATAATATTTAAAAAAAATCATCTGTTTGTAGCTTTTTATCCTTTTCACAGTCTGTATTTGCCTTTTTCTTTTTTTTTCTTTTTCTGTTTTTGCTCTTGATTTACAAACTGGCCCCTACACACAGAGTGTAGGGAGAGACTGAAGGAGACAGGCCACTCCAGATCAGCAGGTGGCAGGAGTGACAGGCCTGGGCTCTCACAAAGGAGACTCCTTGTGGGGGACTGCAAGATGAGATTTCTTCACCCAACCTCTGGAACCTCAGGAGTTTATATAGAGTCCTTTATGGGGTTCAGTCATGTATACTATTGGATGGTCCAAATAAAAACCTTACTTTCTCAAGGCCATATCCTTGGAACAGCTCCTCCTGCAGGGACAATGGGCTGAATACACAACCCAAGGACAAGGGAGGGGGCACAGAGTCTCTGAGAGTTTTGGTTCCAACTCACAGATCAAGGGGGGTGTTACATCATCTTGATGACTTCCAACTACAGAAGTTAGTGATCACCAAAACCGTGCATGTGCTTAATTATCATTGAGGACAAGGACATGTGACTCATGGTTGGTCCAAACCAAAGAAAGATGACCAGAGTGTGACTTCCACACAGAAGTTGAGTTATTCTTCTCTTTGTTCTTCTACCACAGCTTCCATGGGCCCGTGGTCACTGCTTGAGGACAGTGGCCCTGTGGATGCCGCTGACCAATGATTGTGACACAAGTAAGAAATGAACACGTGTTATGTTATGGCAATGAAATTTAAGGTTATGTTGTGTCAGTGATCTTTAATTGCCTTTCTTAAATAACCATGCTTTCTTTTTTTTTTTTTTTTTCTCTCCTTGTTCAGTCTTTCCAGAGGTTTATCTATATTAGGAGTCTTTTCAGAAGAAAAATAAGCTTTTGGGTATTATAGCAGGGTTGACAAAAATCACAGACTGTAAATCAATCTCTACTCCTTATTAGCTTTGTGGTCTGGGGAAAGTTAGGCAATCTCTCCGTACGATGCTTTCCTCACCTGTAAAATGAGAATGAATACGTCTACCCATTTCTAAGGGTTGTTGTGAGGATTGAGTCAGTCTATGTAAAGCACTTAGAACAGCCCTGAGCACACGATACGTGCTGTAGAAATTATCCGTTATTGTCTATATTTTTTCTACACTTTATTACTTTCTGTCCTGATCTTTATTCCTTCTCATATCTTGCTTTATGCTTCTTTGGATTTATTCTCTTGTTTTCTTCTCAGTGTTTTGGAGGAATATTTAGCTCACTTATTTATAACCTTTCCTGTCTTCTGATAAATATTTTCAGGGATATATATGACCCTCGCAGTACTGCCTTTGCTGGTTCTCAGAAATTCTGACACGAAGTGCTTTTCTGCTCACTCAGCTATAAATTTAGAACTTTCTCCTATAAATTTCTCTTTAACAGAAGTGCTGCCTACCTGTTTGTTTCTAGGTTTGCAGATATTTGGAGTTTCTACAAGACTTTATATTTGGTTTTGGTTTCTAATGTTTATTGAGTAATAGTTGGAAAACAACATGTTGTTTTTATGTAATACGTTGAGGCTTTTTGTGTGGCTCGCTACTTGATTGAATGGGGGAAGGTTTCAAGGTTTCATATGAAAAGAGAAAACTGGTCTCATGGGGTATAAAGTTATTTATGTATCTTTTGGTTCATCGTTATTAATGATCATACATATGAAATTTTAATTTCTTTCCTTATGCTGTTTCTGATACACAGGTTTTAAAATCTTTAACTACAATCACTGATTTAGCTATTTCTCCTCATAGTTCATCAATTGCCGTCAGAGATTATGTATATATTTTTGTGTGCTACTATACTCATTATTATTATATCTTTTGGGTCTTTAGTTTCTTTTATCATCCTACAGTCAAGCTAAACTTTTAACTGAATGATTTTTTCCCCTTTAAAATCTATTTAGTCTGAAATTAATGTTGCTACACCATATTGTTTTTCAGCCACATTTGCCTGGTATGTTGTTTTTCATTCTTTTTTTTTTTTAATTTTTGTTTTAAGTGTGTTCAGTGTTGCACATGAGGTTATAAATTGATAGGAAGGCAGCCATACATACCTGGTATATATAACTGATTCATACATTCCTTATTTATTTAATGAGGTGTCAGGACTTAATGGAGTGAAGTGATAAAGCAGCTAAGAACAGAAGCATGTTGTATAAGTGTTTCATTGCTTTGTCTCTGTGTGGTGGACTGTTGCAAAGGACCATGAATTCTGTGTCCTGCCAGTTAGTAAATGGTTAAATTTTTGTTGCATCTCTGTCATTTTAGTTCAGGCTTACAATGCAATTCCAGAACAGCTTACACTAGAAAGCATTTTGCCTTAGTTTATGAGAAAACATATAAACATATAGTTTTCTTGTTGCTTGAGCTACACTCAGCACTGGGAGGCCTGATCCTTATCCATGCAGGGGACGGTGTCCTTGAATAATATCTTTACTTTCATATTTACAGTGTTCTCAAGAATTCTGCCTTATTTATACTGTTTCTTGAGAGTAGTTTATAGCCAGACTCTTTTTCAACATTAGGCTGAGGCTATGCTAATATACAGCTACAATTAAAAACTTAAAAGGATGCATCAGTGATTTATTATTTTCCACTGACATCACAGTTTGATATGGGAAACATGGGTCTTCTCATTGGTTCTATTGCAAAGATGATTCAGGGGCAAGGGCTGCTCGAGAGATCTAGCACATGGCCTCGTGAGTTGACCCAGCAGGGAAAGGAGAATTTGAGCATCACGTTTCTTAAGTTCCAGGCTTGAAAGACTTAACACTACAAGGGCCAGTTAGCACAGTCCAGGACTCAGTCACATGCCTGCAAACTGCCAGGAAGATTAGGAGATATCTTCTTTCCTGTTTGTCCAAGAAAAGGAAGTGGTGGTGAAAACTTAGCACTGCCTCCATCAAATTGTCTAGTTGAAACCAGTGACTTTTAATTGGTATATTCAACCCAGTTAAGCTTATTATATACTTCGATTGTTCCTGATATCTCATTTTATGTTCTATTTATAATATTTTCATTTTGGATTTTCTTTTATTCTAATTGCATAAATAAATGAAATTTTATTCTGGAAGCATGAAATTCTTATACTTTAATATTATTAGTTACCCCTAACTTATTGAGGCTTATAGTTTTTGTTTTGCTTTTTCCCAAACAGCCTCTTAAATTTGTCAATTTTTATTTTTCCTTGATGTAAAGATCTCTTTTACTGCCTTTGTTTTTCTCCTTGTTCCTTCTACATCACCATATAGTTATCACTTAGAAATGTACTATGGATGCACTTTAATAATTTCAGGGGATGTGTCATTGGTTATTGTTTATTTATACAACAATCTATTTTATCAAGTAATTTACTTTTCATAGCTTAATGCTGAAATACTTCAAGACTTCTTTCAGAAAGGCTCTAGCTAGGGTAAATTTCTGAGGTATTCATTATTGAGAATATTTTAGTCTCTTATTTAAGCGATAATTTAGCTAGTTATAATTTCCTATATTTATCATTTATTTTCTTTGTCACTTTGTTATTATTACTCCATGTCCTGGTACACATGATTCTTATCATTTTCTATCAAGTAATCTGCTTTTCTCAAGGAAGTTTTTCTCTTTTTATTTATATCTACTTAAATTTAGTAACGAGTTATAGTTTTTACTTTTATAATCTTTATGAACCTATTTAATGTGATTTTAATATTAATATATATATTTTATTTGGGGATATTTCTAATCATCTTACATATTTCCTCTCTATTAATTTTTTTCTCAAGTTTTATAATGCTAATTATGTGGATATGGACAAATATTTTCCTACTTCTTATATTGCTTAACTTTAAATTATTCTTTTTCATTTAATGCTATATTTCTGCCTTCTGTGAAAGTCCTAGGCATGACATTTCATTTTTTTTTAATGGAATGTATTCTATTACTCAGCCTATCTATTCAGCTCTTTATTTCAACAATTCTATTTTTATACCAATTATTTCTAATTAGTTCTTTTCTATAATTGCTTATTTATTCTTAGCATTTCTAATATCCTCACTTTTTTCTTTGAAAATTTTAGTGTGCATATTTAAAACTCTTGTTTCTTCCCATTTATTCTTATTTAAGAAGAATAAAATGCTCAGCATGTGGCTTTCAGGTTTTTAAAAAATAGTGTGATCCTTATATCTTTCCTCCACTCCTGCTATTTCATATTCCACTGGGAACATGTCATTGTGGTTGTCATTGGGAACTGGGGAGATGTGGTTAAAGGATAGGCACTACTTCCAAGTGTGCTGAGAAAGTAAGAACTGTGTGCATAGTGTTTGTGAGTGAAAAGCCTTGGGAGTTCCCATCATGGCTCAGTTACTCTCCATTTTACCACCCTATTCCCAACCCTTGTTCTTGGAAAAGTCTTTGTTCCATTTGAATGCTGTTTTGTCCATCACATAAGTTGGATCTCCAGATTGTCAAATCATGTGATATCTTGTGGTAATGGAGAGAAATAAAGGAAGTATGCACCTAGGAGTCAGATCTCAAACACATTGCCTAAAAACAGTAGGTATTTATTTAGTTCATAAGTTGGTGGGTTGTCAAATTAGTCTCTTCTGGTCTTAACTGGAATGGCTCACATATCTGAGTATGGACTCTCTTACCATGACTGATGTATCTGTGGGTCATTGTTCTCATGGAGAAGGCAGAGGTACAAAAGCTAGGGCAATCCCTATACCCAATCATTCTTCCAACCTGTGTGTATGTCACATTGTTAATATACCTTTGTCTAAAACAAGTCATGACTATCATCAGAGTGTGCGAGCACTGCAGCATTACATAGCAAAAGTTGTGGATAAAGGGAAGGGTAACAATATGGACCATGCGTGTTTACAAAATAACTATCTTTAACTGAGGCAAAGGCCTTGGGTGGCAAGAGGGTATTTAGTTTGCTAACCATCTGACTTTGGAATGGGGAGATTATCTCAATGGGTCCAGTGTCAACCCAAGGATCCTTATAAGGGAAAAGGGAGCCAGAAAGACAATGTCAAAGTGATACAGTGATACATCGCTGGCTTTGAAGATGGAAGGGGCCACTAGCCAAGGAAGCAGGTGGCCTCTAGAAGCAGGAAAAGACAAGGAAACAGTATTTTCTACAGCTTTTAGAGGCATCATAGCTCTGCGGACACCTTGATTTTATAGCTCAAGGAAACCAAAGCTGGACTTCTGGCCTCCAGAACTAGAAGTCGGTATATTTGTGTTATTTTAAGTCACCAAGTTTGTGACAATCAGACATCAATGTGATGATGCAAATACTACTACCACCAATGATGATAAAGTTAACATCACCATTTATCAGTGCTTACTATATGCCCAGAAATACCCTATAGAGCTTCACATGTGTTATATTATGGAGTGCCCAAAACCCCTTTGAGGTAGGCAGGCACCTTTATCATCTTTATTTTACAGATGACATCAGGGCTCAGAAAGATCAATTGATTTGCCCAAGTTACATACTTAGTATGTGAAATCCGTGCTTTTATAAAGAAACAGTTTTCATGCCCCCTTCCATAAAATATTGAAATTGATTGGACTTGGGAGGTGAGGGAGATGGAATGCAGAAGGCAGAGAACATGTTTCTGTCCAATTTACCTTCAGTGCAGTGGGATATGGTGCTTTTTTTTTTTTTTTTTTTTTTTCAAACGAGGCCAGTTGCTTTTATAATAGGCATGTGGAAGGTCATTGATAAGGATGCCATTGCCGAAAGCACTTTTTAATATGACTCCCTCAGTAATCATCACCAGACCCTAAAATGTGTTGCTGGGAACTCTTCACGTGAGAAATGATGAATCCTTTAAGAGTCATTTTAATTTTCAGAAGTAGTCAAGATTCTTTCAGAGCTAAATTGAAAAAGGTGGTTACTTGTCATGAATGCCTGAGAAAATAATAACAGTGGCAAATAATAATAATAATAATCAGGGCTAAATGTGTTGACCCCCACTCAGTGCTCAGGGTTTGATAAAATAGAGTGATCTGGGGAAGCACAGGTCCTCAAAGTTAAATAAGTTTGTTACAGGACTTCTGGGAGAATTGGATTTGCTGGTGCCCATCAAGTAAAAGGAATGCTTTTGTAGGTTTTTCTTAAATTTGACCACGGAAGCATGTGTTATGGTGCATCTATAGAGACAACTATTCAAGGAAGTACATTTTGGAACGCACAGAGCTAGTTATTATAGTTTGATAAAAATGGAAGCAATCATCAAGGTTTTCCTTTTCATTGTCTAAACTTTTACATATGTCTCCTTTTCCCCTGATTAACCCCCCCTTTAAAAAGTTTTTTTTTTACAACATGCAAATATTCCCTGAAGATAACTCCAAGAGGAAAGTCTAAATTACTTGATTAGAACATAATTGAGACATGTACTCTTTTTTTCAAAGTGATTATTTTGAAGAACAACTTCTTTTGGAATGGATAAGTTCTATAATTCCAGTCCAAGTTAGTAATGCTCTTTCCCTCTCCTTCCTGCCCTTCTCCTCTTAGTTTATAGCTCATCACTGTACACGAGCAAACGTTTGTTATGGGCAATTATCGACTAAGAGGGAAAGTCTCATTTTTGCACCCAGGCACAGCACTGGATCAGAGTAGGGCTTCCTGAAAGGAAGGGAGAGGCAAACCCAAGACATCGTGGGAGAGACAATGTGCCGTAATTATTTTTCCTATAACAATCACTGTTCTATTAACATGCTTGTGATATAATGACCCCTTTCTCTTTCTGAAAGATGGAATAGGGAATTGGGCAATAAATGCTTCTCTTCTTTCCTAACAGGTATTTTAAAGCCTTCATACTGTGAGTTTCTCCTAATTGTCCCCAAACCTGAGGCTGACATATCAAGTTTATTAAGTGGCCTCGGGCAGATGATAGCAAATTGGATGTTATACTAATTGGCCCATGCAATTAGCACACAGTGTTAGGGAATTCCAGTGATGGGAGTGAATGGAGAGAGCTCCTCCAACATTTAGGAAGGGCTGTAGTAGCTCAGCTCACATTTTGGGGGAGCATTTCAGTGTAGGCAAGTTATTTCTGCTGAATTTTATTAAATGTCATAAAACCTATGACCCTCACTGGAATAAAAGAGAAAGAAAGCAGTCTTATTAAAGAGGAGCTCTGACATACCTATTCATTCACTCCTTCACTCATTTACTTGTTTGGCAGTCATGCACGAATCTGTTGAGTTCCCCGTCCTGCTTGTTCACAGACCTTGGGATGAACTGACCACCTGCTCTCCGAGGACAGCACTCACTTAAATGTGCTCTCCGTGCACCGGCTTTGCTCACGGCCAAAATACTATCTGGACCCCTGAGGCACTGTCCTCCTGGTTGTCTAGGTAGAAACATGGGCACAACTTCTGAGTCTTTCCTCTTCTTCACACCATAATTCAGTGCATATAAGTGCATGAATATGCATGCATGCACCCACGTCCACAATCTGTCAGGAAGTCCTATTAAATCGTACACGTCTCAAATATATCTCTAACTTTTGGCCCTCGTGTCATGCCTTATTTAGATTTTGTTCATTTTTTGCCCAGATGATTGCATCAGCCGCCTAACTTGCCTCTGGTTTCCCATTTTCTTCAATCCATTCTGCATCGTGCAACCAGAATGATTTTTGTTTCCGTAAAACAATAAAACAGATCTGATCTTTTCAGTGTCCAGCTAAAAAATGTTTAGTCATTCTCTGTTTTTTCCCCCTCAAAATAAAACCGAAAACTTCCAGCTACCATTTAGAAAAGAGAAAGCTGGAAAGAGCAGAGATCTCACTGTTACAACTAAAAAACTAAATAATTTGTAAGATCACAACTTTCCCTGGATTTACCAAAAAAGTTGAGGTTCCAGGACAGCCAATGAACTCAGGACTTGGTGGAGAGATAATTGCCTTTAAGGAGAAATGGAATGCAAATGCTTCACAGCATATGCCAGGTTTCATGCTCACCAGAAGTAGTTCAGCTGAAAATGTCAACAAACTACTCAAGGCTTCATGTGGTCCCACTACTGAGTACGGTTCACCTGGGAGCCACTCAAACAGAGGGAGTTTGCATTCTCTTGTAGGCTCCTCTCCACAGATCTCTGCTGGGTCCTCAGAGAAAGTCTAGGGTAGGATGAGAGTCTAGATAAAGAACCACTGTGATACTGACTTGGAAGATGGGAAGAGCAGCTGTTGAGGGATAAGCAAGAGCCAGCCCTGATTAACCTCCCCTATTCCTCCTATGTAACAAGAGCTTGCAGGTGCTGGGGGAAGGGGACCAAAGCCTGTTGCCTTTAGGACACGTCTTGGTTATCATAGCCACTGTAGTGGCATCACAGGCTTGAGTTCAAGCCACCCTTATTTTACTCCACAATGGCCCCAAAGCACAAGATAAATGATGCTGGCAATTCCTAGATGGTGAAAAGAAGCTGTATAGGGCTTCTGTTAAGGGTACAGTACAGTAAGATATTTTGAGAGAGAGAACATTCACATGAGTTGTATTACAATATATTATATAATTGTTCTATTTTGTTATTAGTTATTGTTGATCTCTTACTGTGCCTAATTTATAAATTAAACTTCATCACAGGTATGTATGTACATAGGAAAAATATGGTATACATTATCAGTATATAAGTATCTGTGATTTCAGGTATCCACTGGGGGTCTTGAACGTGTCCCCCTTGAACAAGGGGAGACCGCTGTACTGGTGAGAAGGAAGAACAATGGGAATTGTAATTCATTATGGGCTAGAGGAAATTGTAATTCATTAGAAAGCATTTTGTCAGTTTCTTATACACTGAGTGGCCAGATTATTATGACCACCTGACGTTTGTAGGCAAATTAGCCGGACACTGCTTCGTATGTGATATGGAAGTCAAAGGCCTATTTGAACACCTTGCTGTCTGCAGTTACCAAGATAAAACGTCTCCAATTCGCACAGGAACACAAGGATTGGGCAGTGGAGCATTGGAAAAAAGTCATGTGGTCTGATGAATCATGTTTCCAGTTGCACAATGCAGATGGAAGTGAGAATTTTGCAGAAATAGCATGAAATCATGCACCCACATGCATGAGTACAACCCTTCAAGCTGGTGGGGACAGTGTTATGGTTTGGGGCATATTTTCCTAGCATGGTTTGGGCCATTTAATTCGTGTGGAACAACGTCTGAATAGCACAACATACTTAAGTATCTTCACTGATCAAGTTCGTCCTATCATGTTGATGGCATATCCCAATGGAGATGGCTTCTTTCAACAAGACAATGGGCCATGCCACTGTGCTCGTATTGTGCAGGAGTGGTTTCAAGAACATGGGGAGACTTGACCTTGCTTAGGTGGCTCCCACAATCACCAGATCTCAATCCAATTGAGCATTTGTGGGACGAAGTTAAAAGAGCCATCAGGCAGCTGGTTTCACAACCATCAAATCCCACAGAACTGGACAGTGCTCTTCATCAGGCATGGTGTCAGATTCCTTGCATCACCTTTCAATATCTAGCAGAATCAATGCCAAGAAGAATCACTGCAATATTGAAGGCAAAAGGTGCCCCAATGAAGTACTGATGGGGTGGTCATAATAATATGGCCACTCGGTGTATAATTAAGCATATATTTATCACATGATCCATTGATCTCTTAGGTATTTACCCAAATTAATTTAAAGCATATGTTTATGCAATAATATGTAAGCAAATATTCCTAACTGCTTTATTTATTATCAACAAGAACTAGAAACAATTCAGATGTTGGATAAAATATAGGTAAAATTTCTGGTACATCCATACAATGGACTATATCCAACAATAAAAAGAAAAGAACTATTGTTTCACCATACCCTGCCAAGAACCCTGCAACAAACATTCACATAGCTCTGTTTTTAACATGTTCAGTATAATGAATGTGCTTCTAACATAATCTTAAAAACAAAAAGGATATAAAAGAAAAGAACACATTGTCTTCAATGCAGCACATAGATATTGTTCATATAAAATTCCTTCCAATAGATTTTTCCCCATTTGCATAGTGTTAGTGGTGCCTGTGTAACATCAAGTCTGCCCTCCCTGTCAATGGAGTCACATTTGCATAGCAGATAAGAGCCTCATTGTATATCACTTGGCCATTAAAAGGACAGCTTTTGAAATCAGATAGCACTGGGGTCAAACTTATGTTTTGCCATTTGCTGGCTGTGTAGCTCTAGGCAAATTATTTAACATTTTGGAACCTCTGTTTCTTTTGTAATGGGTTTGTAACAAAATTATCCTCATGATTGTTGATTTGCAAACTGGACCTATACATGAAGGACAAGAAGAGACCAAAGAAAGGGGCAGGCCACTCCAGATGGGGTAGGTAGTGGTTGAGTTTTTTGGATGCCTCTCTCTGTCCAAGAGAAATGGCCATCTGAACACACCTATGAAATGCTTAGTGTTGTAATTAATGTCTCAGTGGGAAATTTCTCCTGATTGAGTTTTAAAATGACTGGAAAATGGCTAAAATCGACAATAGCTGTAGTGAAACTAAATCCAACAGAATTTTCTCCTTTTCTTTTACTTTCTACAGCCAGAGTCAGTGAACTATAGTTCATGGGCCGAAATTCAATCCACCACCTGTTTTTGCAAATAAAGATTTATTGGAACACAGGCACCCTCACTTGTTTATGTATTGTCTGTGGCTGTTTTCATGTTACAATGGGCTGAGCTGAGTAATTACAATGGAAACCATCTGGCTCCTAAAGCCAAAACCATTCCCTGTTTCCAGAAACATCATCGTCGACCATTGTACTACAGTAATTCTCAGAAAACATGAATTTTCGTCATAGTTTGTGTAGTAATTCCAATGTCACTCTAAGTTATAATTCCCTGGTGTTCAGAACACTCTATGTTTATTTGGAAATTATATTGAACAAGGAAATTATTGTAGTGTAGTCTGCGGCAGTGGTGGTATTGGATGCTGTGCTTATTCACTTGGAATATTGTGTCTTCTGTGGTTTGAAGCTGATGCTCATCTTTTTTGTGTGTGTGCTTGTTTGTTTTTGTTTGTTTGTTCTCTGCCCTCTAATCAAGACCTCTCCACTTCTATATTCCAAAACCAAATAGGAATGAGGGTTTGTTTCGGGAAGACCATGGTGTGGTAGAAGCAAACTGATCCTGCTTCTCATCTAAGGAAAGTATGTCATTGTGGCTGTTCACCACGGTGAGGGGTGTCCTTAGGGATTTGGAGCCCAACACCAGCGAGTACAAGAAGCTGCTATAATTTCCATTCATTGCACACTTGTCATGTGCTGCTCTCTGAGCTAAGCACTTCCAATATTACCTCATTTAACCCTTAGACTATATAATTGTTGGAGAAAGTCATTCAGAGGACATGACTGCCAGATGGCCTGAGAGCTAGACCTGGACAACCAGGGGCTTCTCACCCCTTCCCCTGCCCTTGAAATAGATCTTCTGCCCACTGTTCTGACGGTCAGAATTATTTTCAAGGACCAAGCCTTGAGAAGGTAAGACATTGTTGAGACTATCTGGCTGTTATAGGTGACTGAACCCAGTTAAGGCCTCTCTATATAAACTAACAAACAAAATAGAAACAGACTCATAGATTCAGAGAATAGACTGACAGCTGTTATAGTGGAGGGTGGGGAAGTGGGAGCTGATTAAAAGGGTAAAGGGATTAAGCAAAAATAAAAAAACACCTCATAGACACAGACAACAGTATGGCAATTAATCAGAAGGAAAAGGAGGTGGAGGTGTTGCAGAAAACCGGAAAAAATCAAACAATGCTTAGAGATCTTGGAATTACATTATTTTTTTATTTTAAATATTCACCGGTGGGCTTAGAGAAAAATGAATTCAAATTCAGAGCTACAAGCAGAACTTTCCTTTTTATTAATGAGCCAGCCCTCTGTGTGCTTAGTGGCTATCTCTCTGCTGGCCTTGAAAACAACACAATTCTATCCAATTAAAAAATACACCTGGAACAGCATGAGAGTATGGGCGTATCTAGTCCCTGGCCTACAAGGTCACACAGCTAAGTTTATCTTCTTTATTATTCAAGCAGGCTAGAAAGAAAAGTTATTTATTTATTTATTTATTTATTTATTTATTTATTTATTTTCAGAATAAGAGGCCATCTAAAAAATAGCAGAGAATTTTAAACAGTAGTTTTAGAAAATAGGGTTTAGGCTTCTCAGGGGGAGGTAGAAGAAGGTAAAGGGGGGATAAATGGTGACAGAAGGCGACTTGACTTGGGGTGATG
The DNA here is from genome assembly GCF_014108245.1 of Pipistrellus kuhlii. Lineage (NCBI taxonomy): Eukaryota > Metazoa > Chordata > Mammalia > Chiroptera > Vespertilionidae > Pipistrellus > Pipistrellus kuhlii. The sequence continues at coordinate 40,552,172 of NW_023425449.1, read as the reverse complement.
AACACACAGTACAATATACAGATGATGTGTTATAGAATTGTACATCTGAAACCTATATAATTGGTTAACCAATGTCATCCCAATAAATTCATCAAAAATAAAAAAATAAAAGGTTTTGGGGGACAATGTGGGGCTCTACCCTGGGATGTAAGTTCCCTCGCTTATCAAATCTGTCACTTACCAATCTGGAGTGGCCTGGGACATGGAAGATAAAATCAATGTGTGATGTGATTGAGTAGAGTCAGTGCATAAAGGAGGAGTAGCCAGGCACCGCCTTATTATTGTTCCCTCTCTCCAGATCTGTAGTCCTTTCCTAGTTTTCTCAGAATGAGTTTTGTTGTTGCTGTTGTTTGTATTCTTTTTAAAATTTACATCAGCCAGTTGTGTACTTAAGATAGGTATCATTCGCTATCATATTTAACTATAGATTCTTCTTACTATTTCTTTAATTAGCTTTATCATTTGGACATATGGCAATATAAAATATTACAGTTAATAGCTCTGCTCTTTTGCATCTTTCCATTGCTTTTCAAATGTAAAAATTCTCTAAAAGTGAGAATAAACATTGAAATATTTTCTTCCTGTTTGAGATTATGAAAAATTTAATTAAGCCAAAATTATTTTATGATATTGCTACTTTTGACAGAGTTAAAGCAAATTTTTCAACAATAAGCAAATGATCAATTGGGTGTATCCAGTTGTCTTAAGCTTGATAGAATATGTTACTTACAGAAACTAAAAAGATAAGTACGACTGGAGGGCTATTAATTTTATGAATGCATGTAAATCCATATGAAATAAGAGAATGTTCCTATGATTTATTTATTTCTTATTCTTACTGGTGTGGATGCTCCTCACAAGATACTACATAGTGTAGTATAGTCCTTTGCAAAGCACATAGCATCCCAACTAATTCCGCAGAAGGTTAATTTATTTTTCACGATAACAGAGTATTGTGGCAAAACACATTTGGGAAATGCTGCTTTGGGAAAAACAAAATTGTTTTTTTTTTTGTTTGTTTTTTTACTCAAGGATTTCTCATAGTGTTTAATGTATGTTGTGAATTTCCAAGAGTGTAATGTAATAAACACCATCGTCTACACTAACTCAACCATAGCCTCCTCCATCCCCACCTCCCCTGACTCTACCAGAGCATCGTGCTCAGGGAACATGATTTGGGAAGAGCTGATGAGCTGAAAAGCAACCAGAACCAGACATTAGGAACTCTTAAATGAGGCCTTTAGCTGATTGGGAGTAGTTAGAAACCTGTAAAATAGTCTCCGGAAAAACTGCCCACTTCTAGCTGGATGTACTGTGTGTCAGGGCTTCCTAACAAAAGCAGACGCATCTGTCAACAAGTTTCTTCTGAAACTGAAAACATAGGAAGACTAGTAGGCAAACTCTAAGATCTTTTTTACCTGTGACAGTTCTTGGACCACAGTGGAACACTGGTTTATATTACAAAAATAACTTTTCATATCCTGCCCTCTCTAGTGCTATTTGACCATGGAATTTTTTCTATGATACACCTGGAAAATCTAAATAAACATGGGGACATTCAGAATAGGGTTTCCTGTATGCAGGGTCACCAAGCTTTCTGATTTGTCACAAATATTTCTCCTTACATTTGATGCCCGGCATAATCTTTTCAAAGGCTAAGTGATTGATTTAAATCATAAATTATATGGTCACTTTACTCAGACTCCAAGTCTATTCACCTTTTTGGCTCCTGATAATTTTTAAAAATAGATAACATTTTGTAATGTCAACTAAGTATAGGTCCTGTTTTAGTAAGGACTTTTTATGTACTATCTTATCTAATTTTCACAAAACTCTATGATTTTGGTACTTTTATCATCTCCAGTTGCAGAAGGAAAAACTCTCATATAACTTGTTCAGTGAGTGATGGAGATTTTGCCCCCAACAATCTGCTTTCAGAGCTCTCTCTCCTTTAAATCTACACTACAGCACTCTTTCCAACCTCGATTCCAATCATTTTAGTTCTACAACCTATGGCTCACTCTACTATCCTGTTTCCCCGAAAATAAGACAGTGAATTATATTAATTTTTTCTCCCAAAGTTACGCTAGGTCTTATTTTCAGAGGATGTCTTACCTTTCCATGCGCTGGGTCTTATTTTCGGGGAAACACGGTAGTATGCCTTTCTCAACCTACTTCCTCCATGGAATATCTCACCCCCTCATTTCCCTTCCGTGTCTTAAATCCTGTGGATTCTATAAGTCTTTTAGAACAGTCTCACTAGAAAACCTTCTGCTTAGAGCCTAGCTCATGATGACATGCAATTATTTGGCATTTCACTGGCTATTACTGTGTCTGCCATCATTTTAACACACATTCTGATGTGCCCTTTGAGAATCATAAGTGTTTCAATGATTAAATGCCTCTTCCCCATCCAGATTATTGTTCGTGCGGGCCTGGTGCCATGTCAGAACCTGTGCTTTTCCAAAGGGCCTCCTAAGGCATGATGCCATCACAGTAAATGCCATCCCACCCCTCTGTCCCAAAGGGGAGGAAAATGTCAAAGATGATGAAAAACACCCACAGCCTCAAAATGCCTGTGTATTCTTGGCTCTTGGTTCCCTCCCGGTGGTATTCGGAGGTTCCCAATAGCTAGCTTTGACTTTGTTCTTTGGTGGCATTAGGCAGTCATTTTCTCCAAACCTCAGTTTCCTCATCTATAGATGATTATCTGTGCAATATCATATGTCCTGCCTAGTCTAAAGGCTTCTATGTAGGTCTAAAGAGAGAACTTGGGGAGAATTACATTATAAATTGTAACGTGCTATATAATCATATACAATGCTAATATGTCTTGGATCTCCAGGCATTTCTTTCTGATTTGGGAGAAGAAAGAAAAAACATTTTATAGCAAAGGTGGAAATTTGTTGAAGAACAATTACAGACCCCCACGTGGGGAAGGGGAAAAAAACTCACAGCATAGTCTCCAACATGGGGAGCGGGAATGAGTCCCCGAGGAGAGAAATTGATAAGCAACATTTTCTTGATGTCTTCATCCAGTTTGAAATCTGATTTCCCCAGTTAATTCTGATGAGTATTCAGGAGAGACAGAATCTGGGAGAGCCACTCAGTGAATCCACAAGCAGCCCCCAGAGCAGCACAAGCCAAGGGCAGGTGCCTGCCTCTCCCATTAAAACGCAAGTACATCTTCGAGAGAAATTGATTCATTTGAGGCTGCTTGTCAACCACCAAGAAAATCTTCTGCGTTGTACAAGCAGGCAGACAAGTCACCCTGGGGTTACTAAGGTCCTGGCCTCTTCACACATCTTTCTATTGCTCATCATTTGGTGTTTCCATCCACTCCACTCACCTATTTCCCATGCTGAGCTCCTAACCTGTCCCAGGTGGATTGTTGAGCTGCGATCCAATAACACTTGGAGCCAGGAAATTAATTTTCTGATGTTTCTACTTCAACCTTCTTTTATTGCACCTTATGTTTGTCTTATATTTTCCCTCACCACTCCTGACTCCAAATATATATTTTTTTCAATATCTCCCCCTCCTAGAGAAGACTGAGGTCAAAGGAGGTTAATTTATCAGTGCTTGAAATACTGTGTCAGGGCCAGTTGGCAAAAGAAAGAACTTGGAAGAAATGGCTGTGGAGTAGACAGTCCTTCACCCCCACAGTCCCTTTAGTGGCTTGTAATCAGGACAACAAATAAACTTGATGTAGTGAACACATAATAGGTCAAATTGGCCATTACCCTTTCAAGGCATGGCTGTGACTGTTGCCTCTGTTTCATGTTTCCCTGGTTAATGAAAGCTTTCCCCATAGAGACCATTTCTGAGTCTCTTTGAACTCTGTTGGGAAGAGTATTTTTCATCCTGGTAAGCCATCTAAATTTTCTTTTCCCAAGGCAATTTGTACTGCAGGCATAGCCTGACATTTCTCCCCTCCTTGTATTTGGTTTTATGTGCAAAAAAAAAGTAAAAGTTCCCATTACTCAGAATGGGAAAGAGATTAGAAACTCACATTGGCTGAGCCCCTATAATTTACTAGGCAGTGCTCTCTGTGCTTTGCATATTTTATCTCCTGCAGTTCTCATACCAACTCAGTGAAATAGGCATAATTATTCCTATTTTAAAAACAAGATATGCAGTTTTCAGAGACTTTGTCCAAACAGATAGGATTTGAACTGAGGTGTGCCTGTAGATAGATGCCCTTGCTTTTTCTCATATCAGTGGAGAGTAGTGGTGTGTTGTCAATCATTTAGATGGAAGCTGCCTATATCATCAGTTTGTTCCAATGAACTTAGCTTTAGCTCTTGAACTGTGTGGACCAATTATTTCTCGTGGTTCTCCAAAGAACTTTAGTTTGAAGCCCCTAATTATTGCAAAGTTTCAATCACTAAGAAGACCCTTTCCATGTTTTTGGGGATTTGGGGCTGATGATAACAGTGATCTTTCTGAGTAAGGGTCAAGATCACATGTAATTTAAAGCATCTGTCTCTAGGGTGCCACTCCATGTCTATGTAAGTTGTTATGTTACTTTAAAAAAACACAGTTTAATAGTTTGTTTTTTGTTTTTAGCAACTGTGAGTGGTCTGACATTTGTCAATAGAGTGCTTTATCCCATCCAGAAAATAAACATTGGAGTAAGACATATATTCCTGAAAGTATGAAGCTATAGCAGAAGGCAATTGTATAAACTCCATTTGGAGAAGCTGAAGGATTATTTTAGGTCATGGTCCCAGTTTATAGTTACAGATATTGCATAAATTAGCCACATCTTCTAGAAGTTTCCTTAACAGTGTTTTATATTGTGAACCATTTTTCCCCTCCTGTGGGATTTCTCCTGGAAGATTTTGGCAAGTGTCCATTGTGGGTTTTATTCAGTGTTAGAAAGCAGCCATCCTGGCTGTGCTAGATATCATTCTCATGGATCTTAAAACCTATTTGTTTCTAGTATTTCTTTTAGAATCTGAGTCAAAATTTGTCTCTAGTGGAATACTTTAACTTTTCCATGGGATTGTCTTATATTACATGAGGTTCCCAGGCAAGGACTGTTAGAGAAGCATACTTAGCCTCTTTAATGTGATGATATTCTGAAAGTATTTATGTGACTTTAATGATATTTCTTTTACTGTAAACCTCTACCTTTAGGATAGCAAATTTTTTCATGGTGAAGGAGGAAGCTTCTTACTAGTTGGAATGTCATCCTACAGTAGTTAAACTATTTCAAATTATGGTGGCTATTAGAGAATATGCATGGTGTTCCAAAAATGTATACACACTTCGAATAATGATTAATTCCAATGGGTTAAATCTGAAAAGAAAGAGACATTGGAATTAATGATTATTCAAAATGTGTATTCATTTCTTGTGTACCCTGTATTTACTCTTTTATTTTTGACAATTTGATGTGTCTTTGGAAGGACCATTGTTCAGCTACTTAAAATCAATTTGGTTTCCAGTAAGAAATCGGATTCTACAAGAAAGACTGAATTAATTACTGCATCATCAAATCTGGCATTATTCTCTTTCTTTCTTAAGAGAAGACCTAGCAACAAAAATATATTAAGTCAAGACTTATAGGAGTGTCCAAGAAATCTGTATGCACAGAGATACTGCTTGGAAACACAATCAAGAAATATGCTTTTATCAGTTATGTATTACCAAGTTTTTAGTTTGAGAGACTAACAATATTTCACAAGTAGGTAGTTGACTAGTAGGGGAATGTTGGTTGTCTTCATTTAGGAACTGGGTTTAGATTGCATGTGATATCAGATTTAAAGGTGCTAATGGTGTGAAATCTAAAGATACTTTGTATAGTTTAGTTATTGCTCAGAGACACAGAAGATAATCCTTAGTGACTCAATCAAGACATAATCTAAAGTAAACGATGGATCTTTGATGTGAACCATATTGTTGAGTTAACAGCTCTAGAATAGGGCCTACCAAAGTAAATGTAAAAAAAAGTAATTTATAATAATCTGAGAAAAATTGGTCTGGATGCTTATGTGTTCTGTTCTAATTATTCTCTCACTGTATATGAGGGTTTTGCCCTTGAGAATCTAGAATTATAGCTAATTATTTATTCAATTACACATAATGTAAACATATTAACCATATCTAGGATATTTTTATAGGACTTCTAATCACAATTATTTCATAATACATCTTATCTGTGAGTTCTAGGTGTAAAGTAAATTCAACCTATTAAATTTAAGTTGATTTGATTTCTAGCTTGTTTACTTTCCAATAGTCTCTGGAAATATTCAGTGACATGTTGAAATATTCTGAATTGGAAATTACCCATTTCATTTTCTTTTCCTGAAAAATTCCTTAATTCAGTCCTGTACTTATTTATGAAAAGATAAGCTTCTCTCTTCTTAAAATAATATTGTTTAGGAATTGTAAAGACTATATTTTAAAAGACTACTATTGATCCACCATTATTTGGCTTATACTTTTGAATCCTTATGCAATTTACGTGTAAGGGAAAGCCTTTTTAAATTGCTTTTTAATGGTATATTTCTATTTGTTTATTTATTTGTTTATTTATTTATTTATTTAGCTTTGTCAGAACCATTTTAAAATATGCCTAATAGGGCTATTTAAATTCTCTCCTGATTTTTCTCTTCTTACAACCTTAAACAACTTTCCCTATCTACAGGGCTAATAATTTAGTGAGCAAATTAGAACTATGACCATCCAGGACAATCTAGCAAAGTCCTGAATTCCATATCAGATTTTGTTATAACCTTTAGAGAATTAGGAAAAAATTTACTTGTGGCCCTCAACTTTTTCTTTAATCTTTCATAAGTAGGTAGTTGAGTCAAAATACAGCTTTTTGACTCTGCCTTCTGATTTAAGGATTTAAAGGCGATAATTGTATGCAATGTAAGTGTTCTTTTCCTGTGAACATCCCCACCCTTCAAAGCAAGCTCAGTCAGTAGGAGAGAAGCTGAAGCTGAAAGAATTGGAGGAGAAGATAAGACAGATGAAGAGAGATGCAAGAAGCACAGATTTCTAAAGGTTGTACAAGAGTGCACAAGAGAGTCTTTGTAGAGATGTTCTTGAAGTCAGCTTTTTGTATATTTGAAGTTAGCATACAAGTTGAAAAAGCTGACTACTGGATGTTTGCTTTTTATGCTTTCTATTTCTTTCTGAAGCTCCTCTAAATTTTGACATGCAAACAGTTCCATATAACATCCATTGTTACTCAAAGTAAAAATAGTTTTGCCATTCACCAAGCTAAGCACAAAAATTAGTGTTGTAGTGAAAATTTGTGGGGAAGCAACTGTCTGCCAGAGCAGGCTATGCTTTGCCATAGACAAAATCATGACAGACAAGAACGTGGCCACTATAGTTGGTCAGGGATGTGTGTTTATGAATAATGTTTTGGGTTTCCTATCCAAAGAGAGGCTAGGAATGAAATGTGTGATCAAAAATACATTAAGTGTGGGCCTTGGAAAATAAACTAGACAAAATGACTTACTTTCATGAGTTGGTAAAATGGATTCAGCCTATGCCTTCATCTGTTTCTTATGGCGCACACTTGTACATGCAACAAACAAGACAGTGCAGGAAAAAAGAACACCAGCCATCATTCACCACACACACACACACACACACACACACACACACACACAATTTTATACATATAAATATGTAGGGAATAGTTATAAAGAACAGGCAGCTAGGATAGGAATAAATTAATCAAGGGGCACTTAGGATCAAAACCTCCAGTTAAAGTCTCATCAGAAGCCCTTCCCTCTACTGTGGACCCAACCAGAGAAGTTATTTTTTCATCTGTACACTATTGTGTTTTCATCATTCCAAGTCAAGTCTCCTTCCATCACTATTTATCCCCCATACCTTCCTCCATCTCTCTCCATCCTCCTCTCCCCTGGCAATGACCATACTGTTGTCCATGTCCATGAGTTTTTTTCTCTTTTTAATTTTCCTTTTTACTCAACTCTTCCACCCCCCAACACACAGTCCCCAATGCCCTCTGCCCATGACAACGGTCAGCCTGCTCTCTATGAGTCCGTCTCTATTTTGCTTGTTAGTTCATTTTGTTCATTAGGTAAAAGTTATGATTCCATTGGACTAATATGGGACCTGATACCTCTATTATTTAAAGGTTTCCCATGTGATTCTGGTTGAAATCCTTTTTATTTACTTATTTTTTGGATTTATAACTAAGTGATAGTTTTAAGACTATGTGGCCCTATGCTGCTGTTTTATAGAGAAAACCAGTGTATCAAGAATTGTGTCTAATCTTGCTACTTATTGACTCACTTAAGACTAAAACCATAAGTAGTAGACTTTAACTTTAATCTGAATGCAAACCTAGACCTTGGTTAGAGTCACTTCTAAGACTTTTTTGAGTTTGAATTCTGATTATACTTCTGGATTGTTTTGACTAAACTGTTCCTTGAAATAAGAAGGGTGGAAGCCTAGCCGGTTTGACTCAATGGATAGAGCATCAGCCTGCAGACTGAGGGTCCCGAGTTCAATTCTGGTCAAGGGCACATGCCCGGGTTGTGGGCTCAGTGCCCAATAGGGACATGCAGGAGGCAGCCAATCAAAGATTATCTCTCATCATTGATATTTTTCTCTCTCTCTCTACCTCTCCCATCCTCTCTTAAATCAATAAAAAATATTAACTGTTGAATATAATAGAATCAGAGGTATGGAAGGGGAGTGAACTGACAATTCTCGGGGAAAAGGGGAGAGGGGGTTGTGGGAAGAGACTGAACATAAACTGTGCATCTATGGATGAGGACAATGAGGGGTGGGGAAAGGCTAGAGGGTGGGGTGGGAACCTGGTGGAAGGGAGCAATGGAGGGGGTGGGGGAAAAGAGGAACATCTGTAATAATATGAACAATAAAGATTTATTTAAAAAATATATATATATTTTTTTAAAGAGGGGAAATGCAGAGAAGGCTGACCCCTGCGCCCACCTGCAGAGGCTGAGATTCCAGGGGGACATATGAGCTGCAAAATTACTCCATGAGGAGCATGGAGTCTCAACACCACATGGAGATCCCAATCCAGAGCACCAGAGCTGAAAGAGGAGCCTGCTTAGCACCCGGCACTGAAAATCAGTGGGCTCTGTCCACCTGGAAGAGGAAGGTGTCTGCTAGAATCATGGGGGCTCTCTTACTAGTAAAGGGCGCATGCACAGGATCTTGCTCTCTGTCACTCGAGGCTTTGGTAGAAGGAATGTGACTCAGGATGGACAGGAGTCATAAAGAGAGGATCTAGATGGCCTGGCCCAGAGGAGAGATCTGCAGGGTCAGCCACTGGGTCCCTGTTGGCTATAACCTACAGGACCTTTGGTGCTCTCTTTTTCTGGAGAAGCTCTGGGAGGACACTCAGCCAGTCACTGAGCTGTGTGGCTTTGGAAAAGGGCCAGCCTTGCCCCCCCACCTGCAGGCTCTGATGGCACCCCCCCTCTGCCCAGTGAGAGACTGCTTTGATCTGTTCTCCCAAGTCTAGGTGGCCCCACCCTGCTGAGCTCAGTTCCATGGAGAAAGGGAGAGCTGCTCAGAGCTGAGACCTTTGGAACTGCTTCTCCCTCAAGGCTCTTGTCTGGGAATCAGATGGGTGCTGGATTGTGTAGCTTTGGGATCAGGAGGCAGAGGGGTAGGCAATGTGCCATGGTCTTTTCTTCCCACCTTTTCTTCAGCCCATGTGTGGTATTTGATTATAATGGCAGAAGAGAGGTTTAAGCATGACTAGTGTGTTATGGTCCATTTGCATTTTTGAAAAAGAAGACAACAATTATATTGAAATATCTGAAAATTGAGCTTTTTCAAAGAAGGACATGGTAAAGGCAGAAGAGAAAAGGGAGCTTAAAAATTAGGGTCCATCTGATTCCATCTTTGCTACAATTATTACCAATGAAAAGCTCCATGAATGGAAACTGTGAGAGAAACATAATGGATTCATGTTTTAAGATTGTTACAAGGATAAAGCATTTAAATTGCAGTGTGGTTATCAAATAGACCATAGCTTATCTCTGGCTAAAGAAGCATGAAATTCAAAACAAAAATAAATTACATGGAAAATACCTATTTGCACATAAAATTGGAATGAATATTCCTTAGGGCTGGTTCCAAATCGTACTTGCTTAAATTGTAATTAGAGAATTCTAGCCAATGTGTGGATAAAACTAACAATGCTGGTGAGATGATTAGCCATTGGGATATGCAGCCAAAGATTACTTTTCTGATAATTAGCTTTAGAATAGAGAGTCTAATATTTGCCAAGGAAAATATATGTTGGCATGTAAAGATCCCCATATGGGCTGGCAAATATGTGCTTGGAATGTAAAAGAAATTAGGAATCAAAGAACTAGGCTCTGAATTGGAAGATCTGGATGACATTTGTGCGTACACTATTACTCATTCTTAGGGCTTGCTCGTGACACTTCTGACATATTTGGGCAGCCACAGAGGTGCGTGCTTGGATCTTTACCCCGGAAAGACCTTGCCATTGCGCTACAAGGAGTGCTTGACAGCCTCAAGCTGATATTACCTTTAGGATCTACTACTGTATCTTTCAACTCAAGGGCTAGATATTCTTGGGCAGTTATCGGCCAAGAACTGAGCATGGCAAAGTCATTAGGTTCTGGCCATTTCTGCTCCACAGAAGAGACTTCCAATGGACTGGTTCTGATCCAAAGCTTCCTATTGAGCTGGCAGGGTCTGCTTCAGGTTGGCACTTCACTCAGCCCGAGGTTCTCATTGCCTCATCTTGTACTTCACTGCTGTATTAAAAATGTATCACCAGCCCTGCTGGTATGGCTCAGTAACTGAGCATCGACCTATGAACCAGGAGGTCACGGTTTGATTCCAGTGTGGAGTGTGCAGAAGAGAGACAATCAATGATTATTTCTCATCATTGATATTCTATCTCTCTCTTCCTCTCTCTCTTCTCTAAATCAATAAAAAATATATTTAAAAAAAAATGCATCACCAAACCCAGGCAATCTAGATTGCCTCCTATTTTCTAGATATTTTATATTTTTACATCTTATATGATTCATTTTTAGTTAATATTTAATAACTTTTTGCATATGTCCCCTAGTGAACAACATATAAAAGCATCTCTAGAGTATACCCCTAGAGCAGTGATTTTTAACCTTTTCCAACTCATGGCATACATAAACTAATTATACTAAAATTCTGCGGCACACCAAAAATATATATTTTTGCAATCTGGCAAAAAAAAAAAAGGTATAATTTTGATACTTTCACATCAGATGCTTATTGTTGTGTTGGCTGTTGTCATTTTTTTATTTGATAATTTAAGAGAAAAGAGGTCAGTGCCCCTGAATAACTAGTCACCTATTATATATTTTACAAATTACTGTAGCCACTGGTTGAAAATTGCTGGCCTAGACTGGAGTGACATTACTATGTCTTCATATATGTACATTTTTTATTTTGAAGATATGTGAAATTATGTTTTTTATAATTTCTAGCCACAGTGTGTGTGATTTTGGTTGTTCTTACCTCTTGTCAACACTTGTTAGCAGTTTTACTTTTGCCAATTTAGTGAGGCTCTTGTTTTTTATTCCCTTTAATTTCTTTTTTCACTAACCTCTCTTTACCTCTTGTTGTTACTATCTTATTTTAAATATTATAATTTCTATATCTTTACATTTCCTTCCTAGAAGAATAGGTCCCAGGATAAGCCTAAAACCAATAGTCATATTTGACTCCCTTTTATTGAAATTTCATTCTATGCCAAACAATGTTCTAAGTATCCTGAATGCATCATTTTATTTATCATGATAGCATATCCTTTTGAAATAGATATTATTTTTACTATTAGTATTCCTCTTTCATATATTAAAAAACAGTAGGCTAAAGATGTAAGATACTGTCATAAGGACACACAAGATTATTGGCAGGAAACAATCACTTGTAATCACTATGTCAGTGGCAAAACCATATGGAAGCCAGTTTTGATTCATTTCAAAGTCTTAGTCTTTTATACTAGGCTTCTGTGCCTCTTGGAAAATGCTTTGAAAAAACTGGATGTCATTTGTTAAATTCTCTACTAGCGCAATACTATCAGTATATGGGCTTCATTGTCCTGATAGTTGGTTTTATCAAGAATTCTGATAACTGCATATTTCCCACTCACTGAGATTGAAATGTTCATATCACTTTTTAAAAAATGGGACACTAATAATTTTCTGCATTTGAACAAGGCTATTTGGCCAATTTTCAAGAGAGCCATACTTCAGGTGTGGTCCTGTATAGGCGCATGTGTTTTTCTCATCCTGGTTATAAGTTCAGACTTCTTTATATCCTCCCAAGATCTAGCATAAGTAGCTCTAAAGTCACACCCCCATGCGTAAGTTCTAAAAATGAGACAGTGCAACATAAGCCAGGGTTCAAGTGGCTAAGATCGATGTGGATGTGGTGCACATTCATCATCTGTTTATTTATAAAGACCACCACCTTCCCAGTGTGTTTTTGTGCAGTGTGCTACTTAGAATTACCAATGGGTGAAGCACACTGTCTAAATGAAAGTCATTACCAGAATCCTCTTTGTTGTTTTGGAAAAGCTTGTTTATGTGCCAAAATTCAATATTCTGTCTTCTCTTATCAGCTGTTGGCATGGGATTTTAAATGTAAATGACCTCAGAATATAAATGTTTATATTTGTCAAGCTGAGAAGAATAAGTTGTTAAAACCGTAGGCTAAGTTGCTTGTTCATAAATGACATCAGCTTTGTATGCACATGCAGCTATTAGCTTGGATTAATGTACTTACATTTAGGATCAGTGAAGGCAGATGGATTTCTCAACACACTCATGGTTTTGATGGAGAACAAAATAATCTTAACAAAAAGGCTAAAATGAAAGTGCAGAATTTCATCTGGGGTTTTTTAATAGGCATAGAAGCCAACACAACGTTGAAATGCAATTGCATTCACATTCAATTTGTTTTAAAGCTGAAACAGTAAGGGTTTGCTCTAACAATCTTTTTCTTCTGGGATACACGTAAGTAAAGGATGCTGCATTTGGGTTTTGAGCAAAATATTTCATGACGATGACAGCCTGCTCTATTGGGTATCTTCCTACGGTCCACACATAACATAGTAACAGATTCATCTGCAAAGTCTGTGCGAATAGAAGAGCATCATTTCATACTTCCATCATTTCACTGATTTGGCAAGTATTTCTCTGAGCATTCAATTGTACAGGGATTGACTTAGGACGTCTTCCAGACAATTCTTCAATGATTGAATTTGAGATTACCAACAGAGTAAAATATTGTTTTGGATGGCCACTCCTGCCTTCATTGATTTTGTAGAGAATTGGGAAGAAAGGCTGGTTTTTGATTCAATAGATGTCAGTTTACTTAGAAATAAATGATTATGTGGTAGGTGTCAGATATCACATACTAAAATGTGTCACTGCCCATTAATCTCCTTCAATGAATTGAGAGTTTGGGGGGAAATGATGCTGCAGTGTCTTCTACATTATCTAACGCTTCTACATTATCTGTGGCAATGTTTTTCAAGCGGTACTGTGCATTCTAATTGTGTAGGGAGCTTGGATAACAGCCTCGTTTCCATCCCAAATCCAGACATTCTGATTCAGTAGCTCTGATGTCAAGTCCAGGTACTTGCATTTAAAGAGCTCATCACTTTTTGGACCACACTTTCAGACTTAGTCTGTGACCCTTGTTGACAAGGCTATTGACATGACAGTCTCTTCCTCATCCCAGCTCTCTATAAGATTCTTTTCTCTGGATGCAGAAAATGGCCATCGCTTTCTCTTACAACTCTATAACCTCAAAAGATGGTTAAAGGTCCACCTGCACTGGGTTTGTGTAAGGTCCACCCTGAAATGTGCATTTTGGGGCCCTGCTCTGGACCTGATGCATTCAATTAGATGCATTTGGGTGTGGAGTCCTAGAATATTTCATTTGAACCCAACTGATATTTTTTCCATCCACAGATTTACTGCTAGGACCTTTCCCCATGTAAGAATCTTTAAAGAAACCTTTTAAAAGAAACGCTTTGAGAATGTGCTTTGGCCTTGTGCTGATTTCGCTTTCACTGTATATTTCAGGCCTTGCTGCCACAAACCAAAATGATCCATTCCGCACTTCAAGCGGCCATCTCGGTACAATAAATCGTGAGAATTTAGAGAAGAATTTGCTGAAATAATACCCAGCTCTAAGGTTTTTCACCTTGCCTTTGCTCTTTACTTCCTGATTCATTTCACAATTTGTCTACATGACTTTTAGCCTCCTTTCTTTCCCTTCTCTGTGAACAATCTTCCATCTTGAGAATGCGGGGTAGGTGAGAATTTTCAAGGCATTATAAAAAACACTTATTTTAGACATGTTGACTAGAGTACTATCCTGTGCGATTGGAATTCTGATATTTATAGAGATCTACTAAGAAATAAAAAAAACTTACCCCAAACTCAAAGTGATACTTAGAGTGGCTACTTCACTAAATAAAGTGTGTGTGTAGGGGATCACTGTAGGATTTAGATTGATAAGCCAAAATATCTCAGAGCTGAAACAGATCTCAAAAGTTACCCATCCAAGCTTGCTAACATGTTTTAGGAAACAACATAACCACCCTTTTGCCTCATGACTATTGTCTCTTTGGTCTTGGGTCCTAAGAAGAGCCTGTGGTGGGAGTAGTATTTGGTGCTCACCATCCATTCCAGTCTTTCTGGTGTGTCCTCCCTTATCCTATCTAATAAAGAGGTAATATGCAAATTGACCATTACACCCTTATAAGATGGCTGCCTATGACAAGAAAGGCAGGGGGGTTAGTGAGGGACAAACAAACGACTGGACAGCAGGCTGTGTGGGACAAAAAGATGGCCATGAGGGGTGACCAGGCCAGCAGGGGAGGCAGTAAGGGGTGACCAGGCTGGCATGGGGGGAAATTAGGAGGGACCAGGTCAGCAGGGAGGGGGCAGTTTGGGGAGATCTGGTCAGCAGAAGGGTGCAGTTAGGGGTGACCAGTCTGGCAGAGGGTGCAGTAGGGGCGACAGAAAGGCAGTTAGGTGAGCAATTAGGAGCCAGTGGTCCAGGATTATGAGAGGGATTTCAAGTGTCCCAGATTAGAGAGGGTGCAGGCTGCACTGAGGGGGCACCCCCGACCATGCACAAATTTCATGCACTGGGCCTCTAATACAACATATGCCAAACCTGTATTTCTTGCAGCAAGGATTTGGGTTGGGATCTAGGTTCAGCCAATCTGGTGGATGTTTGAAAGAATTTGAAGATAGAAGTGAGGTAGACTCACTTTCTGCTTATTCCACAGTATCTGCTAGCATCAAAAAACAGAGGTTTGGGGATCATCTATAGACTCAATAAATGTCTTAGGTCCAGGCACTAGCTCTGTGAGGACACACACAAGTGCAAATGCTTTAGAAAAGGAGCAACTTTGGAGTTACTATTAATAGTTCTGGTAGCATCATCAGCTCTGGGAAAGCGAGGGATGGGTTTCTGGAGCAGCAGTTGGAGTGATTGTTTCTTGATAGTGAATTTTGATAAAGAGAATATAGGGACTGAGATGGGGAAAAGGTTAAGGTAAGGATGCTATGGAACCACCATTTATACCACTGACCGAGGAAGACAGCCTCTTGAAAGAAACCCAGAAAAAAAATGCAACAGAACTAAAAAACACACACAAATAAACAAAAACTAAAAACAAGAATAAAATAAGAAGCATCAGAGGAGGGGGGATCCTTATATCTGGGTAATGTCTAAGAAACTGAGGCAAGCTTCTAGATATTCTATCATCACAACATCAAATCCATTCAAGTTGCAAGAACTTAGCATGAGGGCTCATATTTTTAGAATACCTAAAATTTGACCTCACATCTTTGCTTAGATAATCCCAGTGACAAGGAGCCCAATATTTTATAATGCAAACCAGGTATGACTCTGATAAAATGTGAAAACAGAAAATTAAATAAAGGTTGACTTATTTTATTCCAGTTATTATTTGAACTTCTATATATAAAAGTAAAACAGTAATTAAATGATGTCCTACCCAAGTAGAAGAAATATAGGGAATCTATTTCTTATTCAACGCAAATGTTCCGCCAGGGAAAACTTCCATACTGCGAGGTTCTGACTTAATAAAGGGCTGAAATCAAACCATCAATAGAGAGTTAAACATACTCCAAGAGAATTAAAAGAATGAAAATGCATTTATAAGTCAGAGAAAGAAGCAGTGGTAAAGACTGAGGAGACAACATACTAAATGAAATTAACGATGACTCTAAGCTGGCTTCCCTCCTGAATTCATGTTAGCATCTGTCCTGAACAAAGGAAAATAAAGGAGCAATCTGGATAATTGGAAAATAATAATAAAGATATATTTAAAAAGTTGGTAGCAATAATAACTTTATGTTATGTAGTCAGGTAAACTGAGGAATAGGCAGAGTGGACACAATTTTAGTAGTTGAGGGGTTTTGGAAAGTTGCCAATTCGCATCAAGCTATAATAATAAAAGCATAATATGCTAATTGACCAAACAGCCATCTAGATGTCACCTTCTGGATAAAGCCGGAACTGTAGCCACTGGATCAAGGCAGCCACCTTAACTGCCCGGGATCAAGACAATTGCCTTGGCTGCGAAGGAAGGATCCAGGCAGGCGCTGAAGCTGTGAAGACCTACTCTTGCACAAATTTGGGCCTCTAGTATTTAATAATGTCTGAAATTTGATCAGTTAAAACTGTGCTATTCTCTACAGTAGCCCTATCCACACATGACTACTTAGATTTAAATTTAAAACAACATTAAAATAAGAGTAAAAATTCGGCCTCTCAGCTGAATTCTTTACTTTTATTTTGTCATGTGCTCCACAGCCACATGTAACCAGTGGCTATTCTAGTGGACATATAGATAGAAATCATTTCTATAGACGGGTCTGTTGGAGAGCACTGATTTTTGGTGGGGCCCTCTATGTTGGAGCTTTCTAGAGACTTTCAGCTAAAATGTAAATAGTGTTGTGTGGTGGAAATAAATTAACACCTGAGAGAAGTCAGCCTCATGGATTGTTAACAAGGATAGGGGTGGTAGTGAGGGGTGAGTAGAGTGAACCAGACATCTGCTTGTTACATGGTGGACATGAACATAGGCCTAAGTTTATTCCTCAAAGGAACCACACAGTAGAGCTAGAAATCAAACCCTGGGCTACATGACTCCAAAATCCACAATCAGTGCTGTCTACTCATATCTATGTGGGAAGAATGTGATAGAACCTTGAGTTGAAGAGCCAAATATCTCAGCATTTGGCATAGTTTGGGACAGTGTAAGAGAGGCTATGCTGTGCAAAGGGATGGAAGTATTTAGTTTAACTTAATATAATCGGAGAAAATAAGATGCATAAGTACATGATGAAAGGAAAGGCAGAAAAAAAAGCACAGTGACCAAATTGACACACTCCACAACTTCATTTTGTCTAAGAACTCATGAGATAACCTACCAGGCTGTTCTGGCAAGCCCTTGAGACCAAGTCCAAGCTCCAGTTTTATATTCTGCTAGAGGCCCAGTTCATAAATTCAGGTACCTGGAAAGGAACTGTGGGCTGTAGGGCTGCAGTAGGCACAGGAGCAGGTCTCAGCCCATCCTCTGTGCCCCCACCCTGCCCCTCCTGCCAAGGCCCCCAGTCCTGTTTGTCAGCTCTGCTCCCACTGCTACTGCTCCCATGCACTAACAGCACCTCACTCCCACCTGCTGACAGCATGGAGCTATTGGGGCAAGCACCAGCAGTGGATGCTAGTGGGGCTGGCACCATCAGCAGTGGGTGCAAGTGGTGGCTCCAGCACCAGCAGTGGATGGGAGCAGGGCCAGTGCCAGCAGCAGGTGAGAGCACTGGGCAGGACTTCAGCACACGGGAGCAAAGAATTTTCAGTAACCACCAGAGGCTGGTCCCAATGACAGCAATCTGCGCCCTGCCTTGGTCTGGTGCCCCTGCTCACCTGCTCTACCATTACCATGGCCGATGCCCACCATGTTCCATGCTTTGCCATCTGCTGCCAATGCCTGCCATATTCTGCACTAGCCCTCTGGTGGTCAGCTCAAGTCATAGGGACCGGTTGTTCAGTTGTTCCACCATTCAGTCTATTTGCATATTAGCTTTTTATTATATAGGACTAGATCTGAATCTTAAATATGTAGCATTGTTCCTTCTTGATCATGGAGTTGGAGCATCAATGGTGAACTATGATTACTGGTCCAATAGCAACAAAGATTAAAAACCATGTAGGATTTGGATACATTAAGAATGGTCATTTGTGTGTAAAACTGGATTCAACATGTAGAAATGGAGCCTGGGTCCTGAGCAAGCTCAAGGACAAAAACAAATAGGAGAAAAGGATAGAGTCAAAGTAATTCTTTTTTCCACCTGCTCTGAGAAGGTAACAAAGTTATCAATCACATTAAAGGAAAACAATGTCAGATTTACACGCATTTTCCAAGCATCAGTTTCTTTCATAATACACTGGGGACTATACTTTGTGGACATTTAGCATTCACCAAGAAAACACCCACTTTTCTGTAGGTCAAAACTCATGGTGATAGGACAAAATTATTGTGAGAATGCCCCAGTTTATTCTTCTCTCTGCTTACTCAAGGAGAATTCTGGGTGAGCTCATAAAATATCTTCCCCTTTCCTTATTTCTAAGTTGCCAAACACTTGACAACTTCACAATCTAGTATTCTAGACTTTGAATGTAGAACTCAGACAAAATGGGAAGAGAAAGAAGGACGAGGGAAAAGACCCTCAGCTGGGTAGATGTCCAATCAGACAAAGACTGAAATGATGAGGCATAGGAATATCTGCAATATCTGACAGCCCTTCTGCTGCATCTCAGAGACATCCATCAAACATGTAGATGGCCAGCTTGTAAACATTACAGTGAGTTTTGATAGAGGAAAGGAGAATAGAGATGATAGGGAAAAGAAAATTCTAATTTTCAGTGTCTATTGAAAAAGTAACCTGTACGTTTTCACATCAACCAAATCTCATGTCAGGTGTTAGTGGGAAATTGAAAGAATCATAACAGGAAATGTTCAGATTAGCGATAATAGATACTGAGGGCGTCTGAAGAAAAAATAAGCTCCATGAATCTTACCTCCCTTTGAAGGGTTTGTTGTTTGAGCTTATGAACAGGTTCAATAATTGATTGAAAAGTCTTGACATGTCCTGATGGCACACTCATGTGACTTCATTGCTCACAATATGTGTATCTTAGATCCTAGAGCATCTGCTCAGAGACACCTTTTTGACCACAATTATTGAAAATGGCCTCCCATCACTCTAAAACCCTCATCCAATTCTATTTTTCTTCACAGATTATAATTTCTTGAATAATATTATTTTATAATTGTTTACTCATTGCTATGTCTCCTTCATTGAAGGGTAAACTGTAACACAGTGGTTCTCAACCTTTATAATGCGGCAACCCTTTAATGCAGTTCCTCATGTTGTGGTGACCCCCAACCATAAAATTATTTTCGTTGCCACTTCATAACTGTAATGTTGCTATTGAATGAATCGTAATGTAAATATCTGTGTTTTCCGATGGTCTTAGGTGACCCACAGGTTGAGAACGCTGTTGTAAAGCCTAAGACCATCAGAAAACACAGGTATTTACATTATGATTCATTAACAGTAGCAAAATTACAGTTATGAAGTAGCAATGAACATAATTTTATGGTTGGGGGTCACCACAACATGAGGAACTGTATTAAAGGTTGCCGCATTAGAAAGGTTGAGAACCACTGCTAGCAAGTCAAGAACTGTGTCTTGTATCTCCAGCACCTCAGCAGGTTCTGGCATATAGCAGGCAGTTGATAAATATAAGGTAAATGAATAAAAATCAATTTCCTCTCTCTTGTGGAGGAGGGGGAAGGAAGGGAGGGCCAGCTGGGATGTGCCTCTCCATTGTCTATTCCAGCAAAGACAGACTCAGGATTAGGAATTTAAAGCCTTTCATCATTTCATTCAACAACTCATTGTTGTGTATACAGAGGTTGTGGATAATGAGATGTGGTTTCAGCTTTCAGGAAGCTTATAATTTAGTGGGGAGGAAAGGCAAAGTTAGTAACAACAGCTGTAGATGGGCTGAACAGATGCTAAAGCCTGTCTGAGCTACAAACTGCCAAAGTGGGGCTGTTTCCTAAGGTCCAAATGGCCAGAGAAGGCTGCATGGGAAAAGTGAGGGATTGAAGACCAGTTGTTGTTGTTCTTTAACTTCCATGGCCTCTCCATGACTTGTATCCTACATATTTGCTCTTCCATGAAAACACTGTTTGCTCTGTCTCATCTTCAAAGCACTGGCCTTGGCATCAATACCAACAAACACAAATTTCTAGTCTCCTTATTAAAGCACATGTATTCCCACCTTACAAATTTAACATTCACTGTATATTCACCTTCATTTAGAAACCCATCTTCATAAATTTTTGTTTCCTCTAGCTATATGTATTCAGTTAAAAAGTATTCACTTTATCTGGTCCATATAGGCTGTACTTTGAATGTGAATTGAATTGGTTAAAAAGACACATACAACTAATTAGGACACAGCACATTAAGAATTATGTTGAGGTACTATGGGGAAAAAAGGAGAGGAATGACCTACATTCCAAAGAAGCAACATTGGTGCTAAGATTGGAAGGGCTGATAGGTTTTACCTGGTCATGTCGAGAGCAACAATACATGAAAATGTAGAGAGCAACAAATACATGAAAATGTATTGCAAAATGTGAATTGTTCAGAGAAGTTGATATGTAGTGTATGGAGGGCTAAGAGATTGGCTTAGAGGTATATTTTTTAGTTTTATTGGGAAAAATCCTTTGGGTGTCTTGCTAAGGAGTTTGCACTTTGTACTATGGGTACAGAGAGAGATGTTTAAGAGAGGAAAGTGATATAATCAATTCTGGTTTTGGACAAATACCTCTGTGGGAGAGGAGCAGGGTAGGGAGAGATTAGAAACATATTCATCACCCCAGGGCAGATAGCTTTTATAACATTTTTAAACGATTGTCCAGAATGCTTTGATGTAAAAATCAAAGACCTATTTTAAGGAGTGGCATTGTAGATGACTGTAATCTTTTGGTTGGTTCCCTTAATCTCTTTTAAGACCAGCATCATTTTACTTTTTCTATCATTTTGAGGGATTGTTTTCAACACTTTTAAGTTGTTAAAATATTTTCCAGTTGTGTCTAACATTGAATTTTATGCTTTCTGGGCTATAAATTCCTAGAATTATTACAGTAATAAGGATACAATGGCATAAAAGAAGGCAGGAAAGAATATAATACTATTTGAAAGTTTCCTACATACCAAGTGTTTAAAAAAAAGCCACTCTTATTTTTACTAAAACCCTGTGAAGAAAGCATCATTATTTCCACTTTACAGTTATGAAAATTGCAACAAAGAGTTTAAGGAAATTGTCCAATATCCCACAGCTATACAGTGACAAAGATGTCTAACTGACTCCAAAACCCATTGAATAAGCATGAATTCAGGGCCTACTGTGTGCCTTTCATGGGTACTAGACTCTGAGAATATATCATAAGTAGACTGGTTATTCTTCTGTTTCAACATCCTGCACCAAAAAAAAATTTGTTCCACTCTTCTCTATAATTTCGGTGCCTCATGAAGCCAAACTTTGCCCGGCCAATGTGGTTAAGTGGTTGAGAATTGACCTATGAACCAGGAGTCAAGGCTCAATTCCCCATCAGGGCACATGCCAGGGTTGTGGGCTCAATCCCCAGTGTGGGGGCATGTAAGAGGCAGCTGATTAATAATTCTCTTTCATCATTGATGCTTCTATCTCACTCCCTCTCCTTTCCTCTCTGAAATATATATATGTCAAACTTTATAGGCTGCATTGCCTAGGTTCCTTTAGTTAGCTGAGCTTCTGCCACGGGGGGCTGTGGGTAGCAGTCAGGAGAGCAGGAAAATTGATTTCCTACATCAACCGGCTCCCTCCTGGCTTTGTAGTGTTTTGTTGCGTTGTGTTTTGTTTTGTTTTTGTCTAGGGTTGCTCCTCAGCAGCCACAGGTCCGGGAGGCAGTCCTCTTCTTTATTCAGCTCTCTCACCAGCCTCTGTTAAGCCCATTTTCTTCTGTTGCCTTTTCAATCCTACGGGAGGTATCAGCTCCCCATTGTTGTCAGTCCTAAGTGCTTCCCTGTTCCTTCTATTCCTGACCCTTATTCACAACCCAGGAAACCCCCTTCCTTAAACTCCAGCTAAACTCATTGTCACATTGTCAGTGCTACTGCTTTCATTCTGAAACCCTAAGCACTTCCACCATCCCCCCGCCCCCTCTGGATTGTGGCTGCATGAACACCGGGACCAGGGCTGTCCTGTTTATTGATTCCTTCTCATCCTTTCAACTAGCTGCTGAAAAGATTGTGGTTTCCCAGAGCCTGACAACCTGCTGAAAATGTGTCCTATTGTGTAAATGTCCATGTCCAGATATAAATGATTTGCCCACAGGCTCCCATCTCTAGGGCTTTTCCAGTGTACTTTGTCCAGCTGTGTTTGGCCCAGATCTATTGTATTTTGCATCATCATCTATTCATAGACCATCTAATATTCTAATGTATAATAAATTTACTTATTTGAAGTGGATAGGAAAAGGTTATTCTGATGAAATGTAGATGTAAAGAGCCTATTGTGACTGTCAGAATGCTTGCAAACTAGTTCAGTTTCTGTCACGTTCTCCCCAGTTTCAATTGGAGCATGTCCTTCAAACTTTCTGAGCCTCCCCTTTTGCCTTTGTATAGAAGAAATGGTAATAATAAAAGCATAATATGCTAATTAGACTGGACAGCAAAACAACCTCCGGGACATCATTCTGGATGTGGGACATCATTCCAGATGTCCTTCCTGATAAAGCCACCACCCCAGTAGGGGCAGAGGCAGAGGTAGTTAGGAGTGATCAGGCAGGCAGGCAGAGGGGTTAGGGGCAATCAGGCAGGCAGGTGAGCAGTTAGGGGCAATCAAGCAGGCATGCAGAGTGGTTAGGGGCAATCAGGCAGGCAGGCGAGCGGTTAGGAGCCAACGGTCCCGGATTGTGAGAGGGATGCCCAACTGCTGGTCTAGACCCGATCTCACAGGGCCTCTAGTACTAATATATAATCATTCCTATTTATTCTTGTGAAAAAGAAAAGGTTCTTCTTCCCTTGCAAGGACTTCAGGTAATTTTCCCAGGAGCCTCAGGCTTGCAAATAGACCACAACTCTTTAAGCCAACATCAAATGCGTGTTCTTATCAATCCTCTAAGACTAGAACCCGAAGCCATTTGTTCTGAGCCTGGAGGCCTTGACTGGGCGGGGCAAAGAGACCGGCCTGCTGGCAAGGTGCCAACATGCTGGCAGGACCCACTCCTGGAACTCGGGGCTGTCTCTGAGGAAGGAGAGGTTTCTGGGTGATAGTAACTCTGATGGCAGTAAGGATGGTGTCTGGGAGAAGCAGCCTTGTTAGAAGTTGGTTCTCACCCATGTTCAAGCTGTGCAAAAGCCTGTCCTATAAGGCAGACTCAAAACCCAAATGGTCATGGAAGGGAGGTGCGAGCACTTGAAATTATAAGCATTTGTGGTGGTAGAAGGAAGTTTTGCCAAATCTATTATAGTACATATATATTTATATATACATGCAAACTATTTTTATATAGAAAATATATTTTATAAAATATATAATATAGAATAAGTAAGAGAATATATATTCTACATAAAGTGAATATATATTCTCTATAAAAAAACGAATATATACATTTTAGAAATGTACATATATATTTATATATGCATGCAAACTATTTTTATATAGAAAATATATTTTATATATTATATATAGAATAAGTAAGATAATATATAGTCTACATAAAGTGAATATATATTCTCTATAAAAAACTAATATATACATTTTACAAATGTACATATTATAGTTCATTAGTATTTATAAATGCACATATATATTTAAACCAGGACTTGTTTATTTTCCTCAGTGCTTTTTGGTGTTATGCTAGGAGAGTTAAGTTTCTTTTTTTTTTTTTAATTAAAATACTGAGTTTTATTTCACATGTATACGTTTGTCTCCCCACCATTCCCATTTGTCTGACTACTACTACTATGTCCTATCATAACATTCCATACATACTTAAAACCAAGCAAAGGGTGGAGTTCCGTATTTAAAAACTAAACAGGCACTTTGAACAACACATTCTTGGCAATGGAACCTGGACAACATTTATCAGACACCGTAGGGAAAGTTTTCACTCTGCATTATAAAAAGGACAGCCAGATATCAATTGTTACAGAAATGAAATAAGATGGAAAATTTTAACAAACTGTTTAAACTATTTTTTAAAAATATATTTTATTGATTTTTTACAGAGAGGAAAGGAGAGAGTTAGAAACATCGATGAGAGAGAATCATTGATCAGCTGCCTCTTGCACACCTCCTACCCAGGTGCATGCCCTTGACTGGAATCGAACCCAGGACTTTTCAGTCCGCAGGCTGACACTCTCTCCAAACTGGTTTCGGCTTAAACTGAGCCAAACTGGTTTCGGCTTAAACTATTTTCTTAAAGAGCCAGAGATCTTGAATAGCCTCCAAGTCAGTCATCCGGAAGCAATTCTTCACGAAATTAATGAACTTGGCTTCCACTTTGGGAAGAGAACTGCCCTTTTCTATACTTGCTTGCATTTTTGCTTTAATGTCTTCTACAGAACTAGGTCCTTTCCGTGTTTTAGGAGTTTTTTCCTGTTTTTTTGGAGGATTCTTGACCTTTTGATTTTAGTGTTCATGGCTTTGAGTCTTTTCCATTTTGATTTGATTTTTGCACATTTTTGGCTAGAGTATAGATTTCTTTACTGAAGCTTTTTTTTAATGCTTCATTATTATCAAAATCATCATTATCATCATCATCTTCATCCTCCTCCTCCTCCTCCTCCTCCTCCTCCTCCTCATCTTCATCAGTAAGTTTTACTTTTTTCTGCAGAATCTTGCTACCACCTCCAGGGGCTGACCGCTTTCCAGACATACTTAGGAGTTTCACATCCTGCTCCTCATCATCTTCTGACTCTGCATCTTCCTCCACAGCTACTAAGTGCTGTCCACTAATATGCCCAGGGCCCAAACCATGCTTCCACCGTAACAACACAGATGGTGTTATTGCAAAGCCACCAAGGGAAACTGTTGGCTGTACAGACATTTTCAAAGTTGCCAGTGTTACTTTAATGGGACTGCCTTTGTAATTCATTGTCTCTGCTTCGACAATGTGCATCTCATCCTTTGCTGACCGTTCGTAAAGATCACCGGTGCTCATTTTCCTCATTATCCACCTTAAAGGGATAATCTTTGTCAGCCTTTCATTCACAACTGAAAAGATGGTTCTGGGGCCTCAGAGGGCTCATGTCCATGTCCATAGAATCTTCCATGGGGTGAGAGCATGCACTTAGGTGGGAGAGAAGGTGCAGGATGGAGTCGCACCAAGGCGAGAGTTAAGTTTCTTTTCTATGCTTTGAGTTGCAGTGTGAAAGGCCCATTTTTAAAAAATTATGTGGAAGTTCAGTATACTGTAACATCATTGTTACGGCCGTGACTTAGGAAGGTTGGTATAAGACAT
Source organism: Pipistrellus kuhlii (assembly GCF_014108245.1). Classification (NCBI taxonomy): domain Eukaryota; kingdom Metazoa; phylum Chordata; class Mammalia; order Chiroptera; family Vespertilionidae; genus Pipistrellus; species Pipistrellus kuhlii. The sequence goes on along the minus strand of NW_023425449.1, from coordinate 40,526,530 downwards.
CAATGTAGAAATGTACTACAGGCTAACTATCAAACAAAAAGAATCTGGAAGGATGTGGTGGATAGATAAGATGATAATAATAACAATAATAGTAATAACAGCTAATGTTTGTGAATCACTTATTGTGGGTCCATACTTCATTGCTGCAGGACAGACTGGCCCACCTCTGGTTTTATAAAGAAAGTATTATTGGAACACAGCCACACACATTTGTTTCCTAGTACATGTCAGCTCTCGCTGCTTTCCCTGCTCCATGAGGCTTGAGTGGTGGTGACAGAGGTGGTGTGATCGGCAAAGCTAAAAATACTTGCTCTCTGGCCTTTACAGGGAAAATTTGCTGACCCTTCAGCACCTCACACATTTTATCTTCTTTTCTCCTTTTATCCGATTATGAAATTATTCCGTCTCAGGGAGCCCGAAGCTACACAGCCCTGCCCTGTCTTCTGGCTTCCTTTGCCTCTTATAATCCACATGGCATCTAGGAATTGGTGGAAACTTGGAAATGGTTCTCTGTTCTATCCATCTAGCCCGCCAGTTCATAGGAAGGCTTGGAGAGCCTTTAGCTTCAACTGCTCCCATCTTTGAGTCCCTCCTCCCTTCAACTTCCCCCTGCCATGCCCTTGACTCCTAAACCCTTCTCTCCATCCTACTCTTGGATGCTCCCATATTGTTTGTCCTCCTGGCCTCAGGAATCTTTCCATAGGCTCCCCTGTGTGTAGCTGAGTCTGAGCTGCATGTGGGTGGAGGAAAAAGAGGAAGAGATGCTTCTTTTTGGCAAAGTCAAACATCCATCCGGCAACTGGACTCTTACTGGGGCTTTTTCTCAGTGCTTTTTACTGTTACGCTAGGAGAGTTAAGTTTCTTTTCTATGCTTTGAGTTGCAGTGTGAAAGGCCTCCTTCCCTTTTTTTCTTTCTAATTTATTGTATGTCTGGCCAATAAGGAATGAATTGGGAAGGTTTAGGAACCAAGCAGGAAACTGGAATTAAAAACTCCTTATCCTGTGACAATGCAAAATAAGTTAGTGTAAATTTTAAAAATCCTGTTTCTTTAAAGTTGGGGGGAGGGATGTAGAGTGGAACTGAGCCTCATGTGCTCAGACCCGGACTGATGACTGAGGAGTTAGTTATCCAGAATGCTGGCACCCGAGAATATAGCTTTAAAAGCCACTGCTGGGGATATTTGTGATAAAACATACACGGAGCCCCCTGTTCTGGTGGTGGGAATGTACAAGTTGTCAAGATATTACAGTGAGCCGAAATCGGTTTGGCTCAGTGGGTAGAGCGTCGGTCTGCGGACTCAAGGGTCCCGGGTTCGATTTCGGGTCCTGGGCATGTACCTTGATTGCGGGCACATCCCTAGTAGGGGTTGAGCAGGAGGCAGCTGATCAATGTTGCTCTCTCATTGATGTTTCTAAGTCTCTGTCCCTCTCTCTTCCTCTCCGTAAAAAAAAGAAAAAGAAAAAAAAATCAATAAAATATATTAAAAAAGATATTACAGTGATGCTGACATAAAAATGATGATGGGGTGGATGATGATTATGCTTGGAATGCCCAGATCATAGAATTTTCCACCAGAGCACCCGGGAGCTCCTCAGAGGTGCCCTCTCCAGGGAGAGAGGCTTCTCCAGGCAGAAGGACTGATGCTTGCAGTAGACCCTGCACTGTTGCCTGCCTTAAGGCTTTACTTCATGTGTCTGCAGGAGGCTGATGGAGTGATCTAACAGGTGGTGTGATCAAGACACCTCTGAGCCTCTGCCCCAATCCTCATTAGCCTCAGGGCACAACAGGGTGGTCATCATGTCCCATGATGGCAAAGCCTTGTAAAATTTTGTTTCTATCTCTCCAGCACGATCAGCTTCTACTAAGAATTCATTTCTTGAACTTGACAATCTGTTAAACCTCATTTATTTGTCATTTCAAGTATGCACTCCTTGGTTTCACTCCTCAATGCATTCATTCTACATGCTGTTTTATGTCTCTCAAATGCTCATTTCTATCATGCAACCTTCCGTTGTCCCCTTGGAAAATGACAACTAAACTTTAAAACTTATCCAGAATCATCTTTACTGGGAAGCTTTAAAAAAATATATCTCACCAGAAAAAAAGCCACCTCTGCTCTGTACCATTTTAATACATTGTGTATAATTACGTTATAAAATATACCATATGTTTATTTGTTTGAATGCTTGTCCCCCTTAGCAATCAATGAACTTATTGAGGGTAGAGTGAGTTTTATTTAGCACAAGACTAGAAACAGTTGGTGAACTGAACTTCAGATCATCTGTCCATCATCTAGAGCACATGTGTCAAACACAAGGCCCGCGGGCCAAATCCGTCCCGCCAGGCCTTGCAATGTGGCCCACACCACGCTGTCATCACTGCACTCCGCTGCGTTTTCATCACAATGACAGTTTATGACTGTTCAGTAAACCATTCAGCCCTCGATTTAGGCTGGATTTTAGATTTTGGCCCCTTCTCTGATTGAGTTCGACACCCCTAACAGTTGGTGAACTGAACTTCAGATCATCTGTCCATCATCTAGAGATTCTTAGGAATACTAATTGTGTTAATTACAGCAATGCCTAATTCCTGCTTCCACATAGAGTTGCCTGAGCTTGCATGCGATCAAGACTAGATGTATAAAAACATTGTCAGAAGATTAAGTGATTATCTCTTCTTATAAAATAACAAAATATTTTCTTTTTTATGATTTTTTGAGGGGTTTAGGGATCTAATCTTATGCAATGAATATATATTACTTTTACATCAGAGGAAAAATATCAGTTCTAAGCTTATCCCATCTAGGGATTTTTTTCTATAGGAATAAAAACTGATATTTTGTGTTATAAATATTATGGCACACACTGTTGACTGACTAGTCTAATATCTATTTACAACTTCTTTCTTTCTTGACCTCATCCTATATGGCGATAAGAAGATCTAGATACTTGCTTTCTCAGAGTAGACATGTTTCACAGATATGGCCAATAAGATATCATTGGCCATCATTGGACAAATTATTCCCTCCCCCAACTCCCACCTCCATTTTCTCGTGTTTTGAGTACAGACTTGATGTCTGGAGCTATGGCAGCTATATTAATACAATGAGTCACAAAAATCATAAAAATAGAAATCAAATTCTAGGCCAAGGGTGAGAAAAGATAGAGCTTTAATCTTTGTTGCCATTTAGCCACTGCACCAGTCTTGATGTTCCAACTCCAGTGGTCTTATTACATTGGGAAAATATTGATATTATTTAAGACACTATCAGTTGGGTTTTCTGAACCTTCAGCCATAAATATTCCTCACAGGTGCAGATAATTATAACAATTGCTATACAATAATATCCCAACAATGTTGTTATAAAAATTGAAAGTTAGAAAAATACAATATTTAACAATAAAAATTTAGTTTTTAAAATTATGGAGCCAAATGATCAGCTTTTAAAAATAAACAGACTTTTAATAACTTAAATAATTACTATAGTATATTATTATCTTTGAAAAAGTAGGTTATAAATTGGTACAGAAAATATAATCTCAGTTTTGTTGAAAAATACATGCATAGTAAAAATTAAAAACAAAACAAAACATCATACACTGTTAATTGTCTTTGTTTCTGATAATTGGACCACAGTGATATGTATTTAATTCACTTAGGAATTTTCATGTTTTCTAAATGCTCTTTAGTATACATAGGTTATTTGTCTTAGTTGAATTAGGAAAATTCATTTAAGAGAAATAATATTGAATGTTACTTATAAAGTAAAAAGACACCAGAGGATTGATATCTAGAACATGGACAAGTTTGCTATGTGGCAAGTATTAAGTGAGTTAAATGGTAATTGAGGGGAAAATGTAAATGATATTAAAATATCTTGCATTTTACTAGACTTGTATCCATGCCAACATTGATAAATACAGTTAGCCAAAGATGCTTCAGCAGAATAATGGGATATTGGATAGGCAAAGAACGATAGATGCTTCCATTTGCCGTTGAATTAAAAGCAAGCTAAAATCCATTAACAGTGAAATGGAACCTTACTGTGCTTTTATTCTTCATGATCCTGTCTGAGTAATTCAGAGAACGGGCAAAAAGCCCAGATAACCGCATAGTTTTTATTTTCTCTTTGAGCCTTTTCTATCTTAGCTGTTTGGTTTCCTGAAAGGCTATCTCAATGGCTGCCAGTTTCAAAGAAGTGTCACTGGGATCAGCAACCTGGAAACCCTATTTCAGGACTCAGTGTGTTTTTTATGCAGAGGCAAATGCTAACCTCAGACTTAAAACAATGAAATGGCAACTTTAGAGAGTAAAGAGCGGTTTTAAAGTCAAAATATAGTATTTTGTTCCCCTGTGCACCCAGAAGTTATGTGGAATGGGCAAATCTTTGCATCTCTCAGAGCTCCAGTTTCCACATCTGTGAAATGGCTTTGCCACTTCCTCCCAGTGTTTGTTTTTGAGAGAGTACTAAGTGGGAAAATGTCCACATGTAATGTACATTATGTCAGTTGTCGTGAAAAACAAACATTTTAATGACCTCAACAAAACGGAAACACTTCCCTTTGAAATTTTAATAAACCCCCAATTAAACAAGGGTCACTACAGGGAAGAGGCAGAAAAAGTATCCCCCTTAAAACAGGGCTCTGTGCATCAAGTCAGTGGGATTACCTTAGGTGTTCTTGGGTGAAGGGTCATTATAGACAACTTCAACCACAAAGGTCCTGAGTTCCCTCTAAATCGTTTTGTAGCCTGAAAGGCGATCTGCATCCTAAGGTTTTCCACTTCATGGGGTCCCCAGAGCTGGCCACCTCAAAATTATAACTTGTACCACCTTCATTCTCTAAACCACTTAAAATAAATTCCATTCAAATGTGTTTCTGTAAAAATGTATGTGCATAGAAAACACTGTGGGTCCCTGGACAGGTAACTCAGTTCGTTTAGAGTGTCATTGGATATGCTATTTCGGGTTCAACCCCCAGTCAGGACACATATAAGAAGCAACCAATGAATGGGTAAATAAAAGGAACAACAAATGGATGTTTTTCTCTCAACATCAACAAATAAATTAAAAAAAAAAAAAAAAGAAGTAGGAAAGCAGTGCAGGAAGGCTGTATTTTTTTAATTTTAACAGCAATTGTCTCATGTAGTGAGGGGTGAGGTAGCATGATCCAGGATCATTTTCTCTGCATAATGGATAGTATTTTTTTGTAATAAAAACAGTCTTTTAAAAGACTGTTTTCCTAGGTGGAAAAAGAAAATAAAGGCTTTTGTGGTTTGTTTTTTATTTGCCTTGTTCTGTTTTGCTTTACGTATGTGATTAGTCGAAAACTTTCTGTTCTGTTTATTTCCAAGGTGTTTTGAGCATAAAGAATAACAAACACAGAGGTCTCCTTTGCTTCTTTTATATTAATAGCATTTTGCTTATATCTTGGGTACTTTCCCCCTCCCTTCTGGAAGGACGATGTATAGTGGAGGAATTTGGCCATCTTTGCAAAAGTGCCTTGGACCAGCCATGGGTGTCGGAGATGGAACCTATTCAATAAAGTAACAGCGGAGTTGTTGGTAGCTGTACTATCAACATTTTTAAAACTATCATCAACAATCCTCTATTGCAAGAGCTGTGAAGGTGCTAGGCTGTTTGATTGCATTACATGTACTATTTACTTTAATCTTTATATACAATAAGCCTAAGAAGTTGGTACAATAAAAATAAAAAAATAAAAAAATAAAAAAGCTGAGACATGTATAAAGGTTCAATAATTTGCATAAGGTGACAGGTATGTGCTTGATACAGAATATAGTCAAGATGTCTGACTGCAGAGGCCACAGTCAAAAGACAATAGACAATGCCTTGGAATTATCCATAGGAATTGAACTGGAATGGATCACAATATGGAGGGCAGATGCTGCTGCTTCCTAGGCTGATTGATGGCTTTCTCCTATCCAGAAAGGCTAAATGCATGCTGGGAAGGGGTGGTGCAAGTATCCAGGCATATAAGAATTTTTATGATTCTTATAAAGGGATGATAGGCAACAGTCTGTGCTCAAAATGCTCATGGAGTGAGTCCGGAGGTCATGAACCCCACTCATTTGGAGTTCCCAATGTCATATTACCAGGGCTCCACAGAGCCAGAGAGCTGGAACGGGCTTAGAGGATACAATTGGCCTTTGATGTTTTTGTTTACCTACGAGTCATTACACTTTCTTTTGAAAAATGCACCCTCATTTCCTCTTGAGGAATTAAACTCTTCAGTATTTATAATCTTTTTTGCCAATTAGAGGAGTAACCTAGCCAAAAACTAGGTACATGTGATGAGACAAGGTCCATCATATGCTCCCTTTCTGGAACCCAAATTACAAGTTAGCATGTTGAAATACTGAAAACAACTGGAGTTCTCATTCATCCCAGAGATCCGGAGCCTCTGGACCTTCCTCTATCCCATTAGAAACCAACTCTTCAGTTTCTCTTTACTCTGATATGCCCACTTCCTTGAATCAGCCTTCCAACATGTTTCTCTTTTGGCCCAGAAATTCTAGAGACTGTTTCTGTGACTTTCATCCAAAACACCCAGCCATCATATAAGCCACTGAGCCATTTGTATAAACCACTTTTACAAAACACAGGAGTCATCTACTCAGCATTTCAGATATTCCAATATTTGTTTTACTAAGAAGAAATTCTTATATAATATTCTTATGTGTCAAACAAAGCTCAACCCTAAGCACTTTATGTCTATCATGGGCTGAACATCTCCATAGTAGGAGGAACTTACTGCCTCATGAAGCTGATCTGTCACTGTTGGATGGCAGCTTATATTGTTGAAGGATAATTTCTTATATTTGGCTAAAATGTGCTTCTTTGTCTTTCTATCCTCTTGACCCCTGTTCTGCCATCCACCACACAGAATCACACCGGATAGCCTCTCCTTTGGACTCCTTGTTTCATATGCAATCAGTTGTAGACTTAGATACGTGGATGAACTGCTCACAAAGACTAGACTGTAACTCTTGCAGTTCTAACTCGAGCGTCATCTGAGCTAAAGGAGTTTCCCTCATCCACTACCTTTGTCAAGCAAGCAGTGAGGAGGAATATGGCAGTGGGGAGTTCAGAAAACCCTAGTGCACAAAAATAACAGAGATATTCCATTTTCCTGAATCCTAGCACTGTCGATGTAAAAGAGAGTCTAGAGGCTTTATTTATTCAACTCCTTTTGACATAATGTCATCACCATCCACATCCATGTGTGACCTTCACTTCTGCAGTGATTCATTCAATAGCTACTTCTCAGGTGGATGTGCCAGGTTCCAGACAGAGTGTTGGGTGCTTTGGGGATATAAAACAAGAAATCAGTAGCTAAAATGTATAATTTTAAAAAAATCAAACATCTACTTACTTAGTATATATGAAACCAGTACTCAAGCAATTGATTTTTGTCATTGTTATTTGATTTGTTTGTTACCTCCATGTAGCTCCGTGATGCTTTGTGGACACAGCTAGTAAAGGTGTAATTCTTGAAAGCATCTTCTCCAGGACAGTGCCCAAGAAGGATAAATAGCACACTGGCCTCTTAAAGACCCAAGAAGAAGCTCTCTCTCTTTCTCCTGAAAGGTTTCCTATGATGGTTCAATGAGAATTAGTGGTTCTTCCCCAGGACTGGTTTTAATCTTCATTTGTCCCTGGTCTAAAATGAGCTTTGAGAATACAAGTAAAGCCTTTATAGAAACTTTCAAGCACAGAAAGAAGCTATTGAAATGCCCTGACCAGGTGGCCCAATTGGTTGGAACACCGCCCCCTACACCTAAAGGTTTTGGGTTCAGTTCTTGGTCATGGCACATACTTAGGTTGCAGGTTCCATCCCCTGGGTGAGGTTCATAAGAAAGGCATCCAAATGATCAATTGATGGTGATAGTGTTTCTCTTTCTCTCTCTCTCTCTCTCTCTCTCTCTCTCTCTCTCTCTCTCTCTCTCCCTCCCTCCGCGCCCCCCCCCCTTTCTATCCCTAAACATAGTATCCAGTGAGGATTAAGAAAAAACTTAATCCTGGCTGGCATGGTCAGTGGTTAGAGGATTGGCCTACCCACCAGAGGGTTGCATATTCGATTCCCTGTCAAAGGCACATGCCTGGATTGCTGGTCCAATCCCACCCTCCTTCGCTGCATGCAGCATGTGTGGAAGACTACCCGTTGGTGTGTCTGTCACATCGATGTCTCTCTCTTTCTCCCACATTCTCCTCCCTTCCACTCTCTAAAAATCAATGAAGAAAATACCTTCACTCTTCAGGTGAGGATTAAAAAAAAAACAAAAACAACTTATTGTAACATGGCAAGATGGGAAAAGGAGGGGAGGAGAGGGGGGTAATAGCAAAGGAATTTTAATTGTTTGTATGGTATTGTATTGTAAGAAAGAATCCGTGTTTTATACCTACATATTGCTCACATACTGCCAAGGTAGACAATGGTGGCATATTCTTTAAAACCTGGTGCTAATATGAAAATACTGATCATGAAAGATACAACAGTACATCTCTTTTTAAATTTCAGAGGACAGCCTATCTAATAGCTGGTGGCAGGTAGTTTGACAGGTCTATGTACATAACATGAAAGCACCGCCTAATTTGTACCTTCTAGACTTTTCTAAAGAGAGAGTATCACCTCTGATGCAGAGCTGATGTTCTGGGGAAGATTTGCATCACTGCTTCCTAAACACCATTCACTTTTCTTCCCTTTACAAACAAAGGGTTTTTTCCCCAGGCCTGGCTCTATCCACGCTCACATATCAGTTTGACAATTCTGATCCTCAAAGATTAGAGGTGTGATGGACGGGAGAAGCAGTGAAGAAAACATTGTTTTTGTTGCAAGAAAATCCACCATATCCACACAATGTATGAATCCGGTATTTGATAACATTAGCACATGCTTGGTTCAAAGATAAGGACTGGGCATTAGAGGAGCGAAGAAGGTCAAGTGCAGTGGTGAGGAGAGTTTTACTTAGTTGGCCTCAAGTTTCTCTTTCCCTCATGCCAGGTCTCAAGGGAAGAAAAGGGAATAAATAATAAGCAAGAATAGGAGTTTCTATAGACTTGAAGGACTCCAGGGAGGGCTTAGCTGCACCACATGCTTGTGGATACCAGAAATACACTGGAGACAAACCCTTCTAGCACTTCTTCTGGGTAGATGATATGCATAGTATGAGACATTTGATCTCTGAATTAAGCCAGACCTGAATTAAAGAGCCTGGTTCTCACTTCATGGGCTGTGTCACCTAGAGCATACTACTCCTTTCTGTACTTTGTCTTCCTTATCTAAGAAATGGGATCCTAGTCAGGATTATATGTGTGAGCTAGAAAGGAATATTTTTGTTATTATTTTCTCATTTTCAAGTCTAAATGACAAAAATTATTTTATCCCAAGTCAGCTTTTTTTTAAGAAAAACAATTGTTATTCTGAAACTTTTAGTTTAATAACAAAATGCAGACCGATGCTAGAGAAATAGAGTGATTTATAGTACACTTAGCTCCATCATTATGAATGGGTTATATTCCAAAGGTTTATTTGTATATAAGCCATCTACCACGTTCCAAGCACTGAACAGATGCTAACGGCTGGGTGCCTTCCAGACAAAAATGGCATCTGACATTGCAGCAGCTCCTGCAGCAGCTCATCCATCCTACCACTACCCATGAAGACAGAGAATGAGCAAAAGCTCACCCCTCCTAAAATTAAGACAGAATTTTAGAAGGGTTCTTAATCATTTTAAATGCAAAGAAATACGTTGCATTAAAATTTCAAAAAGCGTCTACCCAGTCTTCAGCAAATATGCTCATGAGCAAAGTAGGCTTCACAGAAGACTGGAAGAGCATTTTCTCATCTCACGTTGTTATCCTGGTGCAGACACTTCCGTTCCTAATGAATTAAAACAAGACAACTACATTTTCAATAGTATTTTGCCAATCAATTAGATATCTTTCCTATGTCTTCTTCCCACAAAGAAAACTGCAGAACAGAAAATGTCAAGAATTGGGGAGGAGGACTTGGGTAGTATGGTACTTAATTATAAACAATGAAAGCAAATATAAGAATACAGGGCATTTTGGAGATCAGACAGATCATATCATGTATGCAGTAGATACAGTACGATTCTCACTTCAATACACTAGATCCATGATACCTAACTATTGTATTTTACAGAAATAGGAAAGTGTGTTGGGAGCCTTGCCCAGTTCTATGTTGGAGACAGGACTCCAGCATTAGACAAATGAGCAGCAGAGTTAAGAGAAATCCATACATTATTGGCAAAATCCAGCCTCAAGACATCTTACTTCATTCAAGACTGAGTAAAGAGAATTTAAAAAGGGGCATATAAAAATTACAAGAAAGAAAATATTTATTCCCCGCTAACATGTCTTAGAAAGAGATATATTGCAATTCAAAAACAAATTTTAAATTGAATATTTGTTCAAATAAACCAGGGGGGAAAAGTATCCATTAAATAGGAACAAAAAGTCACATAGGAAAAGTAGTCTAAAATTAAAGAGCAATAGAATGGGATGAAAACAAAGCTGAGTGAGTTTTTAAAAAAAGTTCAAACATACCAAAATTATAGTAGCAAAATTGCAAATGACAATTGATGCAAATGGAGATGAAAATATAAAAAATGTGGAAAGTCCAACAAAGATGGTAGAAGAAATCTGAGGAAATGAAAACATGAAAATGAAGACAAGTAACAAGAGAACAGATGGTCACTCAAGACTATGAAAGAGAATAAACTGCCAGTATTTGGATAATTGCTAGCCTTGATGAGGGAAATTGACAAATTTGACCAAAGTAGGATGGAGTGTTTAAGAGGCGAGATCTCTGGTTTCCTAATGACACAGACAGAAAGAGGTGTATGCTAAGCAAAGCCAAAGAGCCACACACTAGATGCATCCTGGTGGAAATATGTAGTTCAAGTTGGGAGGAAAACATTCTACAAACATTTAGATAGAAAAAAGAAAAATGTTTCTTTCCACAGGGACAAAAAGTAAACTAGCTTCTTTTTATAATACAGTAATTCTCTTTTAATAGGGCACTGATCTGTAAAATATAAGCTAAACTACCAAAGAAATGCAACCGTGAATAAAAGATCAGGTTTGGGGGGCTTAGTGGAATTCAATGCTACGCAAAATGAAGTTTATGAGTCAAATGTTTATTCCCCCCTAAAGGAAAAGATACACACCTATATTGTTTTGGTTTCCATCTTATGACAGATGCAAACATCTTTAAAATAGCCCCTCTCCTGCTGCTCAGCTGCACCAGATGCGACTTTAATTAAAATTTCCTATTTCTTCCTCCTTCATCTGTGTTTCAAAGATGACTTGGTAACATCATTTCATTGAGTCCGTGTAAGCCTGGTCATCTCCATGCATAAACAGAAAGCTAATGCCTCTCCTAAGAGTTCCCCAGTGACTCTTTCACCAGGATTTTAATAAATTTGGATACTGTGAACGTCTCCAAGTGTTTATTCATGATCTTTATGGACAGCGTGTTGAATCCTATCGGCTTCTTGTTCTGTGCGGCTCCCAATATTCTCCAGATGAATGTTCACTTTTTGGTTCATCATCAAACACTGCCATCTCTATTCATTGTGTGTTTTTCCATCTCCTTTTTGTTTGTTGGTGGGCAACACTTTAATGGAATTCCATTAAGCAATTGCTCAAAGAATAATAGCCCAAATTATGCCAGGGTTAATGATAGAGGTCAGGGTCTATTTGGAGTCCTGGTTTCTAGAATCTTTTCTTTTCTTTTTTAAAGTTTGTAATTTTTAAAAAATAATCTTTATTATTGAAAGGATTATAGAGGTCCTCCTTTTTCTCCCATTAATCTCTTCCAGGCCGCTCCCATTCTCACCTATCTCTTCTCCCCTCAACTACCTCCAAGGCCCTCACCAACCTATTGACTATGTCCACGAGTTATGCATATATGCATACAAGTTCCTTGATTGATCTCTTCCCACCCACCCTCCTACCTTCCTGTGCCTTCCTTCTGAGATTCAATATTCTGTTCATGCTTCTATGATTCTGGGTTTATTTTTGATCATCAATTTATTTGGTTCATTGAATTCCACATATAAGTGAGATCATGTGATACTTACCTTTCTCTCCTAGCATCTTTTCATCCTAATACAAAGACCATTCTCTTTGGGAGAGAATGCTGTGTGAAGATTGCTTCCCCTGCTGTAGGGCCTGTGCTGAAGATGGCCTTCCCTTGAGTTAATGCATTGCAGTAGGAGAAAAACAAAACAGAACAATTAGCTGCACAGCATATGTCCTTCATGGCTTGATAAAGGACCACAAGGGGCATCGTGGAGAAGATGAGTGGGGAAAAGACTCCTTTTTATTAAGCTTAGCAGGGAAGGAGGTTTAGGATATTCATTTCCAAAGATAAACAAACAAGCCAAAGCAAAGAAACATCTGCTGGGATGGGCTCCTCCAACGTGGAGCAGATGTGTTTCAACAACAAAACATGTCCTAGAAGCATTTTAAGGCTTAATTATTTAGTTATTTCATTAATCTGAGGAATGAGGGGGTAGAGATGGATGGAGGAAGCATATTGTAAATTTACTGAGCCTGGTAATTCAGGTTTGAATGCATCTGAAGCCCCACATGCTGAAGTTTCTCTCAGAACATATGCTTTTTGATACACAGAGCTGGACTGCAATCAGCCCACTGCACATGTGTGGGGATATTACTCTGATTCATTCTCTTCACACCATCTCTCCAGCTCCCCACTGCGTTTTGGTAACAATTTCCCATTCCCCCCCTCTTCCTTTAGTTTCACCCTGCTCAAAACTTGTCCATGTGACAGTCTCTCTCTCTGAAAATTAATCAATCAAAATATTATCTCTGGATGAGTTTGAACCACCAAACTTTCAGTTAGCAACTAAATGTGCTTACCTAGAGAGATCTATACAGCTTAGCTATGACTTCAGCTGTAACAGAGATGCCGTCTCTCTTTGCCATTTTGTCTATAACACACAAGTGCCCTGCAATATACCCACCATCAGCATCTCTGATCTATCATAAAACTATATGTGTACATGTGTGTGTGTGTGTGTGTGTGTGTGTGTGTGTGTGTGTGTTCAGGAAGCAGAACCAGCAAAGCATTTAATTCCTAGAAGCTCAGTCTGAAAGGTGGGACGGTACCAATAGCAATAGGCATTCGTCAGCATTCATGGAAACCTTCATTTTTCACAATGGTGAGGACCGGGATTAATTGTTTAATATTCACAAAGGACGCTGGGGATGAAAAGTCCCACTTAAAAGCTGAAAACAACTCTTTACTTTGTTTGCTTTTCTCGCCCTGTGGTTGAATCTACAGGGCCACTATGTCTTTGAAGCAGCTCCAAGATTATAGTAACGATGACCACCCTTGGAGTTGGGAGAACTGTGCAAACAGGAATAATTTAGACTCAGCTGTAATTCTAGTAACTGCAAAAGCAAGGATGTTAGTATTAAACAGAGTCCTACCTCTCTATCACCTGCTAGCACTGTAACCTTGGACAAGAGATTCTATTTCCTTGGCTGAAAAATGGGCTAATACATGACTTAGCTATTGTCAAGTTACAGGTGTTTTAAAGGACGTAGGTAGTGCCTGATACATGGCTGGTGCTTGTGCAGTTATTACTCTTATTGTTATTGCCAATGTTTGAGGAATATTAATAAATAAGGTTTCCAAATCCTGATGCTGCAGAAGCCAACATTAATCCTAAATAAATTAAAAAGTGACAAAAGAGAAGAATGAATCAGACTAACAGGCAGAAAATCTTTTAAATTATTTGTAATTGTGTGTGTGTGTGTGTGTGTGTGTGTGTGTAATAGAGATTTCTGCTATTGTTTACTTAAGATTAAATAACTTTGTCATTTAATTCATAATTGCTTTATTTTTCATTCTAATATCCCAGCTAATTTCTTTAATATGGATCTAATGTCAACTTCTACTCACACTCTCACCGACACCTGTAGTGTTTTTTGCAATGTTTGTCAAAAGTGAGGACGTAAGGGCATCTATGACTTGTTTGAGCAGCTCTACATTAAGTGGACCCTTAATATATGCAGCTTAGCCATGAGATGCCAGGGAAAAGACAATAGGTTTTAGGACCAGCTCTGCCTCCATCTTATTTGGACACGGGATTATCTTCCCACTTTTCCTGAATTTTGAACACTCAGGTAATGAGGTGGGAGAACTACTGTGTTTACTCTGCTTTGAATTCTACCAGATTTCCTTCAGGTGGGGAGTCACTGGGTACCACCACCTAACTCCCATTTACTGTGCCCATAGGGCTCAAGTGCTTCTTCCATCTCAAGAAAGTAAGACCCTGGCCTGGTGTTCACCTCCCTGTGCTGATCACAGCAACTCTGAATGCAATAGTTAAGCATCTAGGGATCATGCTGCCATGGAGAGAAAAAGAAAATCAAGGACTCCCACTGGGTCCATTTACTCAATTAAAAACAACACATTGGTCTGTGTACCCTGGTTTATAGGGTAAGCCACCTGGCTTCTCGGGTATGTACAAATTAGGTAACTTGGAATACTAAAACTTACAGTGTTTGTGGCAGAGTCAATGGCCCTTCTGAAGTCAGAAAGGAATTAAAAGAATAGAAACCAAGGGTTTCTGTCTGTTCTCCTTGTAATCGTCATATTATAAGAGGAAGGCTTAAGAAGGCAGCTTACAAAATCTGTAAGAAAAATGTCCCTATCTGAGTCAGTTTTAGAAAAAAAAGACAGAGCCACAATAATTGGATTGGCAAGGGGAGGGAGAGAAAGGTCCTCCTTCAGGATCAATATCAATAATAAACAGCTCACCAAAAGAACTGCCTCTAACAGTAATTAGCTCTGTGATGTTAGGAAACTCAATTAAACTTTGCTGGCCTTATTTGTTTGTTTTTCTCACTTGTTTGCTTGCTCTTTTTTCCCCCCTCTGTAAATTTAGATTAGCCAAGGAACTTTTAACTAGACAACTGAGTAAAGCTTTGACAGGAATTCCTCTGTATGTGAATATATTTCTCCAAGGACAAAACTCACAGTTGTCAGGGTCCTGAGTTGGGAATTGGGGTATGCTGGATCCTCACAACCACACATTGCTGCTGGGAATGGATCCTACACAGAGCAGTGGAGATAAATATTTGGCTCAAGGGTCCAGAGCCTTATAACAAATTCTGTCTTAGTTTAGTAAGAATTGATATCCATGGATTTCCAAACAGGGGATACACAAGTCATATCCAGGAAGACTTAACCTGGAAATAAATGTATTTTATAGGGAATGGCATAAGAAGTCACCAGCAACAACCGAGCACCCAGAAACAGCCCATTATAAATACTGACCACAAGCAAATGAGCAAGGTGGGTGGCCTGGCTGAAAAAGGTAGGATTCCGTCTCAGTGGCTTCAGAGGAGGAGACTACTAGGAAAGTGGAAGTGAAGAGAGGGAAACTGAGGCAGAAATCCAGGCAAAGCGGACACAATGGTGGCAGAGAGGGTAAACTAGTAAGGAAAGGTGTTATCTAGTGGGAATTTAGGCTCACCTATATTTGGCAAAGCATTGACTGAGTCATGGCCCTTTTCTCTGAAGAACCAAGGTTACACATAGCTAAGCTGAGAATACCTTATAAATGAGCTTCCAGATTTCTGCTTCTCACCAAGATCAGTTTTATCCCTCTACCTAAAACAAATACAAAATTAAACACAATAAACAAAACAGTGATTTTTAAGACAGTGCACATGGGTGATGAAGGGTAGTGATTTATGGGATTTGGGTGATACACATTTTAGTGAAACCTACAATTGCCTCAGTAAGAGAATTTTTAGGCTTGGTTGACACTGGGGGTAAAAACATGGGCTAAGGTAGGTGGAATCTTTGAAATGAAGAAGTAGAGCCTGGAAAGACCCAAGTGGTTATATGTTCAAGTATCAGAGAGGAAACAGGAAACAGAGAGGTCAGACAAGGCAAATAAATTGCCAGAGGTCACATAGCTGGTAAGTAGATGAACCAGGATTCAAACCCCAAATCTGTACCTCGTCTGCACATCATGCTGCTTCCTTTCTTGATGTTGGCTAATTCAATCCCGAGACCAGAAATCAAAGTCCTCTATTTGTCCTAGGAGTAGGAGTTAATGAAGCCCTTGACTTCACACATGGAAGCACAGAAAAACAATATTCATCTGACAATAATAACTAGCATTTGTTTACTATTTAGTATGTATCCAGGCTGTGTGTTGTACCTGCACACATGCATTTAATGCTCTCAGCAAGCAAGAGAGGAGTCTATTTATTTTTCCCTCTGAAGAGTCTAGCTGGAGCCAGTATATTAACCACCAGGCCTTCACAGTTCACTGCCCTCGCATCAACCCGGTCTCCAGACTTCAATGCAGAGCAGACATTAGCAGCTCACCAAAGAGAACCGTGCTGAGACACGGCAGCGCTGGAAGGAGAAAAGCATCACAGCTAATAAACTAGCCCCTCTTTAACAACTTCAAGATCGTTATTTAATGTGCAAAATGCAGAGACCCAAAGTGGTTCCTGTATACGAGGGGGCATTTGGAGTCTTCACCAGGATAATGGGAACTTTGATCTCTTTTCCTGACAATTGCAGAATTTAAATATCGTGTGTTTGTGACTTATTCTACTGTGTCTTATTGAGGCCAGTATTAGTAAGATATACTAATCCTGTTGGGTGTGGTGCCCTTTGAATCCATGGATTCCTAGCATATAATTTTTTTGTACATAGCTATATGCCCACTATTTTTTTTTGTCAAATAAAGTAAAAAAACAGCAATGAACCAAGATATGACAATTTTTTTAAATTTAATAAATCTTTATTATTCAGATTATTATAATTATTTCTCCTTTTCCCCTCATAATTCCCCTGCACCAGGTTTCCACCCCACCCTCTGCCCTTACTTCCCTCCCACTCTCCTCATCCATAGGTGTACAATTTTTGTCCAGTTCTTCCTGTACTCCTCATACCCCTTTCCCCCTGAGAAATATCAATCCACTCCCATTCTATGCCCCTGATTCTATTATATTCACTAGTTTATTCTGTTCCTCAGGTCTTAAACTCATTTGATTTTTAGATTCACTTATCAATAGATCTGTATTTGTGGTTCATAATTTTTATCTTTACCTTCTGCTGCTGGTGGTGCTCCTCCTCCTCCTCTTCCTCTTCCTCCTCTTCCTCCTCCTCCTTTTCCTCCTCCTCCTCTTCCTTCTCCTCTTCTTCCTCCTCCTTCTTTTCCTCCTCCTTCTCCTTCTCCTTCTCCTTCTCCTTCTCCTTCTCCTTCTCCTTCTCCTTCTCCTTCTCCTTCTCCTTCTCCTTCTCCTTCTCCTTCTCCTTCTCCTTCTCCTCTCCTTCTCCTTCAAGAATACCTTTCAGCATTTCTTAAAATACTGGTTTAGTGGTGGTGAAGTCCTTTAACTTTTTTCTTATCTGTGAAGCTCTTTATCTGACCTTCAATTCTGAATGATAACTTTGCTGGATAGAGTAATCTTGGTTAGAGGTTCTTGCTGTTCATCACTTTGAATATTTCTTGCCATTCCCTTCTGGCCTGCATAGTTTCTGTTGAGAAATTAGCTGACATATGGGTACTCCCTTGTAGGTAACTAACTGTTTTTCTCTTGCTGCTTTTAAGAATCTCTCTTTGTCTTTTGCTCTTAACATTTTAATTATGATGTGTCTTGGTGTGGTCCTCTTTGGATTCCTTTTGTTTGGGGTTCTATGCACTTCCTGGACTTGTAAGTCTATTTCTTTCACCAGGTGGGGGAAGTTTTCAGTCATTATTTCTTCAAATAGATTTTCAGTATCTTTCTCTCTCTCTTCTTCTTGCACTCCCATAATTCTGATGTTGCTATGCTTGAAGTTGTCCCAGAGGTTTCTTACACTATCTTCAACTTTTTGTATTCTTTTTTCCTTTTGCTTTCCCAGTTGAGTGTTTTTAGCTTCTTTGTATTTCAAATCGTTGACTTGACTCTTGTGTTCCTCCAGTCTGCTGTTGGGTCTCTGTATAATATTTTTTATTTCAATCAGTGTATGTTTAGTTTTTAATTGGTTCTTTTTCATATCCTCAAGGGTCTCATTAAATTTATTGGCCTTTTCTTGGAAATTCTTGAAAAACCTTATCACTGTGGTTTTGAACTCTCTCTAGTCATTTGTTTTTCTCCATTTATTTTGTTTGTGATCTGTTTCTTTGTCTCCACATTTTTTCTGCTTCTCTGAGTTGGTAGGGTGGCTTTGTGTGTTAGGTGTCCTATATGGATCAGCCTCCCAGTTACATGAGGTGGACACTCTTGGTGCACCCCTTTGTGGACTGCGTTTACAGCCTGTTGTAGTTAAGTCTTGATTGTTGTTGGTGTAACTGGGAGCAATTGACCTCCAGGAAAATTGGCTGTGAGGACCCTTTGTGTCTATCATGGAAGAACTGCTATGCTGGAGACACACTTATGGGGCAGGACTTGTTTCAGTGGGGCTTTAGTGCTCACTGAATCTACGTCTTGAATGTGTCACTTATGGATGTGAGTAGTTGAAATCTGGTGTCGTCTCACACTGACTACTAGATACACTAGCTTCTGGATCTCCAATGAGATGCAGGTCAGCTACTGTCTGAAGTCACCCAGAAGGAGCTACAGTGAGAACTATAGTTTTCTCTTCTTTGCTTGGAGTTTGGAGGTTTTGGAACTGTCTGACCAGAGCTTCAGTTTGTTAGGTTAAGCTGTGATAGGGCAGGTCATTTATATGCAAAAGCCACTGTGTGGAGCTTGGGTGGGTTTGTAGATTGTGTGGGGCAGGTCTCAGGGAGTCACTATCTAGGACATGGAAAACAGCGATGGCTGCCAGTCAGCTGTCTCTTCATTTCTGCATTTCCAAGCCCCCATGTCCTGTGCCACAGTACAGTAAAAATGATTGCTGGACGCACCTTTGGAAGAAAGTCACCCTTACTTTCTGACCTGATGGCAGACAGTCCAGCTTCTCTCTGTAGTTGTTTGGGTCTCCAGCATCTCCCCAGAAACTGGAGTTCAGAGTAATTAGGAGCTTGTCTCCCTTCAGGTTGAAAAAAGCAGAGCACCCAGTCGCCCACTGCCAGCCCAATTCATGTGCCTCTGTACTTCAGCTTTTCAGCACTCTGCACATTTCAATGCTCTTTTCTCTTTTCTTCTAGTTGTAGAACTTACACTCAGCCATCTTTCCCGTGGTTCTGGGTGATATACGTTTTGTCTTTTAGTTGTAGTTTTGAAATTGTTGTCCAAGGCAGCAGTTTAGGTGTTTATCTATGCTGCCATCTTGCTTTCTCCAAGATAAGCCAATTTTAATGAATCAACCCACTTTCCAGTTTAAAAAAGAGAGTGGACATTAAATTATCCCCATTCACTCAAAAAAGAAACAACTAAATATGAGTCTCCAGACAGGAAATGATAGTCTCCCTATTAAAAGTCTCATTTTGTAACAGCAAGTGCATATGCACATTTGTGTGTGTGTGTGTGTGTGTGTGTGTGTGTGTGTAGAAGACAAATATGGAGCATTACTATGTATTTCATTTAGTCCTAAGAAAGCTCCTGACAGAGACTAATAATTGATTGTATATATTTTTTTCTCCTTGTCCCACATAGAATCTCAGTCTCTTTTTCAACACAGCTCAACTCTAAAAAACTCCACCAATTTATCTAGTTGGCATTTAAAGTGAATCCTATTAGCCTTCCATGGACCTGCCTTTCAACTGGAATCTTTTCAATAACAGAGAACCCCTATTTCTAAGCCAGCAAGCCACATTTTGAGATTGTTCTAATTGTTTGAAGTTTTTTCTTGCATTGAATGAAATTTTATTTTCAGTTCACTTCCATGTATAAGTCTTAATTCTGCTTTCTTGTCCCAGTGGAAAAATCAGCAAGTACTGCTTTGTACCCTAAATGGCTTCCACACTCCCATCTGCAGATAGCCTTATTTGATTCAAATTCTTTAATTTTTACTCAAGAATGAAGTGTTTTAATAAGCAATTATCCATTAAGTACTAGTGGAGGTAAAATAGTAAGAAAGCAAAGGTTGTCCTTATCTCATGTAACTTTTTTTTTTCATATCTTCTATTGTCTAAAGGAACCAGGTAAATAGCAATGAGAGCAGAGTGTGATGTGTGCTGAGACAGGATGCTCAGGGGGCTTTAAGAGCATAAACAAGGGGTCAAGAAAGCCTAAATCTGGAGCAGGGTTGTCAAGGAGGAATAAAGGGAAGCCTAGAAGAACGAGTATGCTTTAGCAGGGAAGGGGTGGTTAGAGCGGAAATTAGAGGTAGGAAGGTGATCCAGCAAAAACAGCTGAATACTCAAAGGATAAGAGGTAATTATCAGCAAGACCCAACTGTGGAGTATGGGGTGTGTGTGTGTGTGTGTGTGTGTGTGTGTGTGTGTGAAGCAATAAGGGGGTACAAGAATCTGAGGACTTTTGAAGTCTTATTGGGTAAACTCAATGTCATTCCAAAGGCTTTGGGATGGACTGCAGCCAGGTGCAACATGATACATTTGTTAAAAAGACCACACTACCACAGGTGGATAGATAATGCATAATGAGGCTGGACTGAGGCGGAGAGAGTGGAAAGGAGGGAGAGGGACACACACAGAGAAACATTGATGTTAGAGAGACACATTGGTTACTTCCTGTACATGCTTAGAGTAGGCCCAGGGATCAAGCCTGAAATTAAGGTACATGCCCTTGACCAGAATTGAAACCAGGACCCTTCAGTCCCCAGGCTAATGCTCTATACTCTGAGCCAAATCAGTTAGGGCAAAGACTACAGTTGTTAAAGTCAGAGAGACCTTACTGAAATCCTGGCCTGCACCTTGTTAGGTTTCTGGTGCTAAGTGTCTTATCATTTGTAATGTTAGTATTTTAAAAATGAAATCAAATATTGATTATATTATTGCCTTACATATTATATCATAATATATATAAAACAACTCCTTGAAGGCTCAACCAAAACCAGAAGTCAGTCCTGCAGTCAGTGCTGGGTTGCTGTGGTGACCCAGCACTGAATGCCAAGGAGGCTGTGGATCAGGCCCAGAGAGAGGCAGGGTCTAATCTGCAGCCTCCATGGCAGCTATTGACCAGCCGTTGCCTCTCTCTTTCTCTCCAGGCTTTGCCAGCAGTTGTGCCTCTGTTTCTCTCTGAGCCTTCTCGGGGACTGCTGATCAGCCATGCCTCTCTAATCAGTCCCGGAGATGGCATAGAACTGACCAATCAGAACCAAATCTGGGTGAAATGTGAAGAGCCAATGGCTGCCTAAAAGATCAGTCTGAGCTTTTGATGCTGACTGGCATAGAAATCGACCAATAAGAACCAAATTGGCCAGCAGGGAAGGCAGTTGAAGGCGAGATCAGGCCAGCAGGAGAGAGCAGTTAGGAGCTAGATCAGGCTGGCAGAGGAGTGCTGTTGGGGGTGAGATCATGCTAACAAAGGAGGGCACTTCGGAGCAACCAGGGCAGCAAAGGAGGGCAGTTGGGGGTGATATCAGGCAGGCAGGCAGACAGAGAGGTTAGAAGCAACCAGACAGGTAGATAGAGGGGTTAGAGGCAATCAGGCAGGCAGGCAGGTGAGCGGTTAGGAGCTAGCAGTCCCTGATAGGAGAGGATGCAGGCTGGGCTGAATGAAATGCTCCGACACACACACTCCATACATGAATTTCATGCACTGGGCCACTACTATGTATATAAATGTTATATATAATACCATTGTGAGGATTAATAGAAATAATACATATAGAATAACTGCCTTGTATCAATAGTTGTTAAGTGCTGATTATTAAACTGTGGCCTCTTGGCTCCAAGCACACTCCCTGTGTTTAGCTTTAGGACATGGTGCTAGAGTAATTTGCATTTTCCAGCCTGCATCCTTACCCTGTCTTCATAAACAATAGTTTATTAGCCCCTGTTCTCCCTTGCCTTGGATTTTATTAATGGGGCTTTGAGTTAGATGACCAAGAGCAGGAATTAATAACTATTTAGAAGTTAACTCCCCATTATAGCAAATACTGATTAACAAAGAATATTTATCATTTACCAGGAACTCTTAAGTGCTTTATATGTATAAACACACTTTATCCTCAATAAACTTATGGAGCAAGTTTGCTATTTTTATTATCATCACCCCCATTATAGAGTGAACCAGACTAAACATTATACTGTTAATAAATTACATAGGTTTGTTTTGGTGGGTTGAATATGTCCATCCAGACCCACGATTGTGTCTTTATTTAAAAAACAGTCTTTGTAGACATGATTAAGTTAAAAATTTCAGGGAGGAAATTTGATTAATGTGGACCCTAAATTGAAGTTGATAAACATAAAATAACTGGGTAACCATGAAGAAGAGGAGAATATAAATTTTTGTGACCAGCTAGCAGTAATATCTGAGCAGAGTTTTGTAGGTTAAGAAAGTTCACCAGTTAGAAGCACTGAGGGTGCACTCTGATTATATGCAGAAATATCCCAAGTTCCCAAGCAACATTGAACATATTGTACATTCCTTCTTCTCTATTGACCACCAACCACCCTTGAATCCTCTGGGGGGAAAAATTGTTTTTACAAATACTATCCAAGCTCACACTAGAGAAAGGAGAAAACTAAAGACTTATTCATGTGCCCCCAGTGTTACATGCCTTTATATCAAGGTAAATTATTGAGTGGCTGTAGCTTTTCAATGCTATGGAGTATAACAAGGGCAATCAATCTTTTCCAGGGCTAGAGAGTCAGAAAAATGTGGAAATGTTTATGCCTTCTTCCATGCAGAGACAATTTAACTTTGCTAATCCAATAAGGGTCCATCCAGGTAAACAAAAACCGTGCCAGGTAAATTAGATAGAGAGACATTAATATAGGGAATTGGTTACAAAAATGCTGGCAGAGACAAAAGAACGAAGGGGAGGGAGAAAAATGAAATTAGAAACCCTTGGAAGTCACTCCTACCTCTAGGGCTGGAGAGAAGAAGGGTGGGGGCTGGGTTATTAGAGCATGGCCAGGGGTAAAACATTGGCAGCTAGAATCTCAAAGAACTGGCCTGTAGAGGGAGGAATTGGGACAGTGGGAGTAGAAGTGCTAAAGCCACACAGAAAGCACAGTCCTTGCTTGAGACACTGGCCAAGGCTAAGAGAGAGGAAGAAATGCCTGGCTCTTCTCTTCTGCTTTCTCTTGATTCAGCCTCCAGGAATTCCTACTGGCTCTCCTAACATCTCTGTGGTTTTCTGGAACCTGCCCTCCCAGAAGCAGAGCAAAGAAAGGGCAGGGAGTTCATTTGAGAGCAAGCAAGCAAATGACTGGTCACCTGCCTTAATTGTATTCAAAATAGTTCTTTCTTCTATCTAAATCAATGATGAAGGGCAATTTTTAATTCTTACTTTGAGGGTTAGAATGTTGTGTGTGTGGTGATTTGTTGTTGTTGTTAGTTTCCTGAAGTGATGGAAGCCTTAACAAGCTAAGTTAATAGAAATGCAGAGCATGGATTTTTTCTTTTATAGGCTCTACTGTTATGTTAGGAAAAGGATTGAAGCTTACACTTCGGAAAGGAAATAGCCATTTGGTATCCTCACCCTGTATTTGAAGACTCTAGCTTACAAACACAGAAAAATAAAAATAATTAAATGGCTCTGTATTTCCACAGTCATCTATGACAATGGATTGACTATTTGCAGACTTCTCAAATCATTTCACACTTTTTTGTTGTCAGATGCTCATTGTCCCTTTGAACATTAGTAAATGCAGAGAAACGATTCCCCTCTTATAGGACAGGGAAAAGGCATGGAGGGAGTAGTAAGTGCCTTGCACAAGGTCTCAGTTGGGGATGTTGAGAATGAGATTTTAGGTCAACCTTATTCACATTTGCTAAGAACTTTCCTTTCTTGATAGTCTAGGGCCATAGTTGGCAAATTGTGGCTTGCAAGCCACATGCGGCTCTTTGGCCCCTTAAGTGTGGCTCTTCCAAAAAATACCTTGGACTGGGCAAGTCTATTTTGAAGAAGTGGCATTAAAAGAAGTTTAAGTTTAAAAAAATTTGGCTCTCGAAAGAAATTTCAATTGTTGTATTGTTGATATTTGGCTCTGTTAACTAATGAGTTTGCCGACCACTGGTCGAGGGAAACCAATACTGATCAGGGACCATTTAGTTGAGAATGGAACTAGAAACTCTCCCTAAACAGACCCTGTGTTAGCTTCCAAGGGCTGCCCTAACAAACGGCTTAAAACAACAGAAATGTACTGTCTTATGGTTTTATACGCTAAAGTGTGAAATCCAGATGTCAGCAGGGTCAAGCTCCCACTGAAGTTTATAGGTGACCTTGCCTCTTCAGCCTTTTATGGTTGCAGAAAATCCAGGTGTCCTTTTGATATCAGGGAAATTGGATTATAGCTGCACCACTCCAATCTCTGCCTCTGTTTTCTGAGAAAATTAATATAGGCGAAACCATTTCAAAATGAAGTCAGAGCTGCCATCACAGAGGAAAGGCCCTGCACGTATTGTTCCTTGAACATCTGGAATGTTTGAAATGAGCCAAAGAACATTTGGACTGGACCACACCAACATTGTCTTACAAACCACCTTTGTGAAGCTGACAGGAAAGCAGACCTCCTTACTGTAGGCCTAGTAATTAAGGACATTCTTTAGAATCAGTAACCAGCCATGTACAGCGAAAGAGTAACTTAGCTTATACCAATAGAAATCCCTTTCTTCTATTCATCTAACTATGTCCCATCCTTTCCTTATAAAATCATCTCTTGCCTTCATTCCATAATCAGGACATAGTTTGTGTTTATGCCTGGATGTATTTCCCAGATTGCAATTCTTCCCCCCTCTCCCCCCCAAATAAACACCTGTTGCTTCTCACTTTGGCTTTTTATTTTTAGGTTAACACGCCTCTTGGTCCTTCTATGCCCAAAATGCCCTCTTCTTATAAGGCCACCGATTTTATTGCATTTAGAACCCATTCTAACCTTCTCTTAACTTGATTTATTTCTAAACATTCACAAGTTCTTGGCAGACATGAATTTGGGTTAATACCCTTCAAACCAGTACAGGGCCTATAGTGTGGTGAACTATGTTTAGAAAATTCATAAGACCAAGGTAGACTTGAGCCAGTTTTAAATATCAGCATTCTATTTTTCATGCCATGTTCCTAAGTTTTCTGAAGATTTCATTCTAGAGTAAAATATACTCAGCTCTTGAGGCAGAGCTGTAGATACAGAGAACCCTGAATTTGCAGTGAAATAAACTTGAGTTTGGTTCTTTGCTCAGCTATTGGTTCCATTTTTCTCTATCTCAGTGTTTCTTTTGAAAACCAGGAATCCTACTAATGGCACTGCCTACCTCATAAGTATAGGTTTGCATTATTACAAGAGTTAAGTTCACTGAAAATTCTATATGGTACAGAATTATAGATTCTACTGGCATTGTGGAAAGCATTCATCTTGTTATTTTCAAAAATAATATAATCAGGATTAAAGGCAAATAAGACATATACTTCTGTTCAATCTCTTCAAACTCTAGGAAATATTTAAATTTTTTTAAAAAATTATGTACATTTTGACATGTTTACCAAAACCTTATGGGAAGACACAATAAACAAACTAGATAAGAATGAAGCTACCGGTACTTTGGTTGAAGTGGTTGTTTTTGGGCAGAGCCATGATGATTTATCTCTCCCTCCCTTGTCTGCCTAGACAGCTTTCAAGACATCTCTTCAAAACTGTGGGATTCAGCTTTGCACATGTTGAAAGTTATTGGATGAAAAGATAACATAGATTATAGTTTCATCTATTGCTAAAAGCTTTTGATATTGCAGTCTTGGGAATGCAGCAATTCCCAGGTTTACATATATGCTCAACTAGCATTGGTCCTTAGTTAGAAGGAAGTTATTTCTGAACTCTGTTCTTTTCCATTGATATATGTCTACCTTGAAGCCAATATCACAATTTGTGATGCAATTAGAATAGAATTTTTTCTTAAATTTATTTTTGCATTGGTCATTGTTAGTGTATATAAATAAGACTGATATTCTGTGTTGATTTTGTATCCTGCAACTTTGCTGAATTTATTTATTAGCTCTAGTAGAGCTTTGTGGGTTCTTTGGGATTTTTGTTATATAAGACCATATCAAATGGGAATAAATATAACTTTACTTCCTTCCAATTTGGCTGCCTTTTTGTTTTGTCATTTCTGATTTTTCTGGCTAGAGGCTTTATATGATGTTGAGTAGATATGCTAGTAAGAGCAGCTGTCCTTGTTTTGTTCCTGATCTTAGGGGGAAAGCTTTTAGTTTTTACCTTTGAATATGGTGTTATTTGTGGGGTTTTCATGACTGCCCCTTAACATTTTATTTTTGCTGTTTACTTTTTAAAAATTGTTTCAACTTAAACAATTTTAAAAATAGTTTAATTATAGTTCACAAGCACCATTATATTCATTTCAGGTGTACAGCATAGAGGTTAGACATTTATGTAACTCACGCAGTGATCAGCCCACTAAGTTAATTCTTCCCCTTAACTTGTAAAATAAGTTCCAATCTATTTTCAGTTTGTTCAGTTTTCATCATGAAGTATATTGAATGATTTGTTGTTACAATTCTTAAAACCTGGGATGAATCACATTTAGATATGATGTATAATCCTCTTAATCTGCTGTTGGATTTGCTTCGTTAGTATTTTATTGAGAATTTTAAAGTCTTTTTAAATGGAATGAAGTCCATTTTAATTATAACGCAACTCGTATTTATTGAATGACTTTGTGCTAGTCACAGAATCCTAGTCACAACTTCTCATTTAGAAAAATTCCAGTTTCTAACTTACCTTTAAGTAATAACTCTATACATCTGTAAAATATACTATAATTTAGATTGTTTACACATCTACACTTCAGTTTCCCCAAAGTAGTCTGAGATCTTCAGCCTGCCTTGCCCAAGTGCAGAATATTTCATAGAAAATGTACTATTCGCCTTTGATATTAAAATTCCAACTTTGCCCATTTTAAACTCCTAGGGATTGTCAATTATGAACTTGGAGATTGTTTGAAGGCTCACTTCTCAAATTAGTGCTACAGACTTAGGTTCTGGAGTCAGATGGGCCTGGATTTGAATCAAGACTCAAATATTTGTGAGTTCTTAGACAAATTATTTAACGCCTTGGTGCAGCTTTCCCTCATTGCTATTCACATTATAACAATGCTATCTATTTAATAGTACCCTCAGATGCATTTAGTGAGAAAATGCAGGTAAGCATTTAGAAGCATGACTGGCACACCGAATGCCTAATTAATGATGGTTTTATGATAATTATCTTATTGGATTGCAGATAATCAACTTCTCTATTCCCACTTAGGTTTAAATCTATTTAGGGGGCATTGGTTACTTACTGAATTACATATGTTTGTAAATTGTCCGTGTATATCTCTGAGCAAATCCTATCTAATAAAAAAGTAACATGTAAATTAACCATCACTCCTTGACAAAAATGACACACCCATAGCCACAAGATTGCGGTGCCCAGTCCTCTTAGCCCTGCCAGAGTCCCCAAGTCTGCCCAGTGGCGGCAGTCCAGGGTGTCTAGCTGGGAGGCATCTGCCCCCTCACCCCCCCACAGCAATCCATGCCCAGTGGCAGCAGCCTGGGGTGTCTGGCTGGGAGGTGCCAGCGCCAGGCTTGATCCTGGCCAGCGGCTGCAGCTTGGGCTGGAGTCTCAGACCTGCAGGGCCCTGCACCAAAGCTGTGGTGGCAGCATGGGTTGGGGTCTCAGGCCGGCAAGGCCAAGCATCCACATTGAGTCACACAAGCCAGGCAGATGTGAAGGAATTAAAAAAAAAATTTTTTTAAATATATATTTTATTGATTTTTTTTTTTTTACAAGAGAAGAAGGGCAAGGGATAGAGAGCTAGAAACATCTATGAGAGAACATAGATCAGCTTCCTCCTGCACACTCCCCACTGGGTATGTGCCCCCAATCAAGGTACCTTGACTGGAATCAAACCTGGGACCCTTGAGTCTGCAGGCCAATACTCCATCCACTGAGCCAAACCAGTTATGACTGTCCAATATGCTAAAGAAAAAACCCTATCTAATAAAGAGGGAATATGCAAGGAAGGGCATTTGGGGGTGACCGGAGTTTTAGGGAAGGACAGTTGGGGACAATCAGACTTGCAGGGGTGTGGTTAGGGGGTGATCAGGCTGGCAGGCAGAAGCATTAGGGGCAATCAGGAAGACAGGCAGGCAATCCGGGCCTAAACAGGCAGTGAGACATCCCCCAAATGTCCCAGATGGGAGAGGGTGCATGTTGGGCTGAGGGACACCCACCCACCCCCCAGTGCATAAATTTCATGCACTGGGCCTCTAGTATTAAATAATAGAAGAAAGGGGGAAAAGGGAGATGGGGTTAGCAAAACAATGATATGGGAATAATACTGCCACTTCCCCAAGAAATACATGACATGACACTAAGCTGTGAAGTCCAAGTAGCCCCAAAGTCTCTTGACTGGAATCAAGAGGTGTGAGGTTGGGCCGAAACCGGTTTGGCTCAGTGGATAGAGCGTCGGTCTGCGGACTGAAAGGTCACAGGTTCGATTCTGGTGAAGGGCATGTACCCCTCTTTCTTCCTCTCTTAAAAAATCAATTATATATATATATGAGGTATGAGGTTGGGAAGGGATAGAGACATACCCACACAAGACAAAATGAATGGATACCTTAATATTTCCCATGAAAAATTTATTGTGCATTAAATTAAGCCTGTCCATTTGTACCTAGACACACCATTCTAAAAGTGGTTATTTAAAGTTATTTAGTATCTGTAATAGGTTGTGGTCTGTTAAAAATAATTATATCCCTTTCCTATGGTTTCCTTTCTCTGGGAGAATTTTTTCATTCCATTGACATCAGTTTTGTCCATCTGACTGGCTTTAGCCAATGTACTGTGAATGGATGTGACATATGACTTCCCAGCAAAAATGTAAAGTGTTGTATCTCTCTTCCTCCCTCTGTTTTAAGGCTTGCATTGTCCTAAACAGAGGTGGCTCCCTTCGGGCCAGTTCTGAAAAGGTAAACAACATGGAACAGAGCACAATCAACTGGTGATAGACAAGTAGCCTAGGAGGAAATAAGACTGTTATTTTAGGCTGTAGAGATTCGGAGGTATTATTGCTGCAGTTTAACTTAGCCAAGGAAAAAGATGTCTTTCCGAAACAGCTAAAAAGTTATCCATAGCAAAAGGATATTTTAGTGATGCAAATATGTCATTTTCTAAGGTTAAAATACAGAGGTATATGTACCTTTAAATGTGCTATACCATAGTCTCTCAATTTTTGTTTTAACTATAGAAAGTTGGTTTCTAAAATTCACATGGAAATGCAAAGGACAGAAAAGGACTAAAATAATTTTAGTAAATAAGAATATAATCCAAGCCAAAACCAGTTTGACTCAGTGGGTAGAGCGTCGGCCTGAGGACTGAAGGGTCCTGGGTTCGATTCCGGTCAAAGGCATGTACCTTGGTTTCAGGCACATTCCCAGTGGCAGGTGCGCAGGAGGCAGCTGATCAATGTTTCTCTCTTATTGATGTTTCTAACTCTCTATCCCTCTCCCTTCCTCTCTGTAAAAACAATCAATAAAAATATATATATTTTAAAAAAAGAATAGCATCCAAGGATTTGACTCCCAGATTTCACTATATGTCATAAAGTTAAAGTAATCAAAATAGTCTGGGTTTTGCTTAAGATAGATAAATCAATGGAGCAGAGCAATGCATCCTGAATTAAACTCACACATATTTAGTCATTTGATTTTCTTAAGTACAAAAGCAATGCTGTGGAGGAGAGATAGTCATATCCACAAGTCATGCTGGAACAATTGGGGATTTGTTCACTTGTAGAGAGATATGAACTTCAATCCATTCCTTGTGCCACATGCAAATATAAGTCAATATCTATCATAAAATAAAACCTAAAACTATAACATAATAAAATAAAACTGAAAGGACACAATGAAGAAACTTTTTTATGGCTTTGGACAAACCAAAGATTTCTTATATATAATTCTAAAAATATCATCTATAAAAGAAAAATCAGTAAATTTGGATTTCACCAAAAGTTAAGAACTTGCCTTCAAAGGTTGGAATGAAAAGACAAGTCACAGACTGGGGGAACATATTTCCATAACAAATGTTAGATAAACAATTTATTTCTGGAATATAAATGTGTTCTTTCATCTCAGAAACTAAATATTAGGAACACAATGCCATGAAAATAAATGGATGAAGTATTTGCACAGACACTTCACCATAGGGGATATATGAAAAGTTTCTCAACATTATCTATAATAATAAATCTATAATAATAAATGTGTAATATGCTAATTAGACTAGATGTCCTTCCAGACTACCTTCTTGATGAAGCTGGGGCTACAAAGGAAGCCAGAAGAGGGAAGCCCAGATCCCTGGTGCTGGAGGGAAGCTGGTGCTGGCAACCAGGGGAAGGAAGGCCTACTCTTGCACAAATTTCGTGCATTGGCCTCTAATTCATCATAAAGGAAATGAAAACTGAAACAATGAGATTTCATGGGCCACTTCTAGAATGTTTAAAATTGAAAGACTGACCATGTCAAGTGTTGGTGAGGAGCATCTGCAATTTTCATTCCCTGTTGGTGGGAATGTTAAGGGGTTCAAGCACATTTGGAAAACAGCTGGAAGTTTTTTAAAGAAGTTAAATATACACTTATCTTATGATCCAGCCATTTTATTTCTAGATGTTTACCTAGGAGAAATGAAAACATATGTCCATACATACACTTGTACACATGTGTTCACTGAAACTTTACCTGTAATTGTAATGCAAAGGAATATTTTTCATCAGAAAGAAGCAATGGACTATTGATCCACACAAGCACATGGGTACACATCAAAATAATTATGCTGAGTGAAATAAGCCAACTGAAAAGAAGTATATACCATATGATTTCATCTATATACCATACTGGAAAATGCAAACCAATTTATGGTGACAGAAATCTGATCAATGGTTGCCTACTGTGGGGACAGATGGATGGGGGAGATTACAAAAAAAATGAGGAAACTTTTGAGAGGATTGGATATGTTCATTATCATAATGTATTCAGATTATACCCAATAAACATGTTGAAAACTCCTCAATTGCCACTTAATTTCCAACCAATAAGATACAATCTAAAGATGCTCATGTGAGGCCCAGAGTACTTTACAGCCTAACTTCAACAAATGATCAATATTTAATAATTTCTAGAGTTTTTCATTCTATCCTGTCATTTTAGGCATTATTTTCCTCAGGAACAGGTGGCCCATTCATAACAGATTCTTTGGGGAAGATGACTAACACGTATCTCACCTTGCTGACCTACAGATTCATCCATTCATCTATCCATCCATCCATCCATCCATCCATCCAACCACCCACCCATCCACCCATTCATCCATCCATCCACCCATCCATCCATCCATCCATCCATCCATCCATCCATCCATCTACCCACCAACCCATCTACCCACTTCTCCTGCCTCCCTTATCCCACTTTCACCCATAGACATTTAACATGTACTGACCATAAACTATTCATTCTGCTAGTTCCTGTAGCCATGGAATTGAAAACAAAGCAAAACAAAACAGACAAAAACTTCTTTGTTCTCTCTGAGAACTTGATATGTAGTAGAAACATGAGAAATTATCTTTATAATTATTTTATTTTATAGATTCCCCAAAAATGTCCACCCTTAATGAAGACTTTCCTTTGGAGGTAACCTTGATATGATTTCTAGACAATCACTTGGGTAAAATTTTTCCATATACTTGAAAACAATCATTATGAGCCTGACCAATAAATAAATAAGTAAATAGATACATAAACCAATATATCTGTTATTCAAAAAAGTGTTTACAAATTTAATCTCAGTTTGGGAGAAATTTCTTTATACTTTATACTATAATGTGCAGCAGAATGAAAAGCAAAGCACATCTCATTGTTCCCCTGCCCTTTACTAACTCCTTGTTGCCAAGCAAGTGCCTTCTGCCTCAGTAGGTTTCTATCACTTGACCGTATAGAAAGTGGAAGAGAGGAAAAGGCCACCCCAAACAATGATCTTTTTATTGACACCCCAATTCCCACGCAGTCTGCTACCTGCCCACATTTTCTTTTAGTTGGCAGGATGGCCCTCGCCCCATTATGGTCTCACAGAGCACCTCCACGTCAGAGAAAAACATTAACTGCACAAATATTTGTAAGATCCTGCCTCTTGACGGCATTGTGCAAGGTTTTGGAGATGAAGCACAATGACATGCTTTCTTCCCTCAGAAAATCCTGCAGGCCGTGCAACATGACACTTGGATGGGTTTTACCTGTTGTTAGGCACAGGGAAGTGTCCAGACTCCCAGGAAGCTAATGCATAGGAAAGAAAAGAAGGCACAGCCCTTTCCCTTCTCACCTCTCATTCCCAGCTTCATTATGTGGGAGCAAATCGATGCACCCATGTCTCTGGGTCAACAAACAAGGTGATCCTTGGGACGGTACAGTGATTGCACCTCAAAGAGCCTTAGTGATCCACCTCCCTAAATTCAGAGAGAATGCTGCTCTTTCCAGCTCTTGGAGTTAGGAGTTGCCTTTGGTTCATGATACACCTACGACCTGCAGGTCAAGTGAAACAGCTTCTTCCCCCAGGGATTTCTCTGATGGATGCTCACTGCCCCTTCAATTCACAAACCTGCAATGTCCATAATCTCTTATGCCAACAAGTAGACAAAAGGTTGAGATGAAGGGATCAGGTATGCTTTGGGGTCTCTTGATGGTAGAAAAAAGATTTAGTTATTGATCTGTTTGAACCACTTCATATGATGATATGTATTATGATAGAAATTATAACAATTTCTAACTCACACACTGGATTTACATATAATCCACATGAAAAGTTCTATGTGAAATCAGCCCCCCCCCCAAAAAAAAAATAAAACTGGAGGGAGAGATAGTGGAGATAAGGCTGAGATTTAAATATCTATTCAAAAAATTCCTAGAGAATCAAGCCATTATGTCCTTCTGAGAGCAAAAGCCGCCGAGGAGTGCCTGCAGTCAGTGCCAGTCACATAGCTGGAGAGAAATGGGATTCTGATTCCCATACTGCACCCGGCTCAGGGATGGCTTTCTCTATTTGTGCTGAAGCCACACGGGCTTTTGTCTCTGCGTTTGTTACTGTCTCCTCTGCCGCCGCCCACATGGCATTTTCCTTTACTTACAGTAGTCCCGAGGCCCTGAAACAGTGGCAGGCTGATTAAAAATTAATATGCGCCTCGGAGGGAAATACCGAGAAGCGCTTGCCTCTGTGATCGGCAATTTTTAGAGGTTCTTTAAATACCCAATTATTTTCAGGACACCTGCGGAACAGAAACCACAGGACACAGGAAATAGGTTTCCAGGCCAGAGGGAATATATTTTTAAGCAAAATTCTTTTAACTTGGAGAAGAGAAGAATTATATTTGCAGTACTCCTCTTTATTGTATTTGCCCCCCTCCTACCCAATCTCCACCTATGTTGATCTCTTTTATAGTTTGAGGTGATTGCCCAGCAGGAGTGCCAAGAATTTATCTTCAGCATAAACTTCATTATTCTACAGTGGCTCAACATTTGCCCAGGAGGCAGTAATGCTGTGCTGAAAAACAAAAACAAACACACACACATACACACACACACACACACACACACACAAAACCAGTGAGAATTAAAATCACGCCTGGGAGAACTTTATGATAATAGTCCATCCCAACTCAACCAGAAAGGCCATGTGGGCCTGCTATGGCAGGGCACTGAGAAGCTCAGGTTTCTTTACTGTGTTTCTTGGGATGAGAAAACCCTGTCTTGAAGAGCCTAATGAGGGCACCAAACTCTAAAATGGCCTCTGCATACTGTATCAATGAATCGTCAGGAAATCTTTTTGGGTATCACGTTCATCCTGACATTTCCTAAAGCCTACATTGTGGTTAGTGAAACATATTATTTATGGTGCTCCAACAGGAAGGATTGCGTGTGATGACCGGATTTTCATTTAGCCATGGGAAGGAGCAAATGGCAACTGAATGACAAACACGGGAACAACCAGGCAGGGTAGCAATGCTTTGTTTAGCCCAGAGACAAGGCTGTCAGAAAGCTGTGCTGTAATGTGGCTCAGAGGAAAATCTGCTATCATTGCCTTCCAACAGGTTGTCAAAAATCAGCAGGCTGAGGGGGTGTTTTTAACAAAGGCTGGAAAGATAAAACGAAGAACACCTTTTTAATGTAGTCTTAATGGAATGCTGACTTATTAGCATTGCAGAAAAAAATCAAGGTAAATTTTGGTATCTAGCTGAGTGAATTGGAGTGTGACTTTTTAATTTTTTTCTTTCTTATTTTTTTTTTCCAGAGAGAAAGGGAGAGGGAGAGAGAGAGAGGAATATCAATGATGGAGAGAATTTTCGATCAGCTGCCTTCTGCATGCCTCAAACTGGGCTGGGGCCACACCTGGGTCATGTGCCCTGACCCAGAACCGAACCCTGGCCTCCTGGTTCATAGGTCAATGCTCAACCATTGAGCTACATTGGCCTGACTTTTTAAAAAATAAATTTTATTGATCTTTTTACAGAGAGGAAGGGAGAGGGATAGAGAGTTAGGAACATCGATGAGAGAGAAACATCCATCAGCTGCATCCTGCACACCCCCTACTGGGGATGTGCCGGCAACCAAGGTACATGCCTTTGACCAGAATCAAACCTGGAACCTTTCAGTCCATAGACCAATGCTCTATCCATTGAGCCAAACCAGTTAGGGCTGGAGTGTGACTTTTTAATACTGTATATGTTATTTTCAATCAAATTTAAAGTTTCTTTCCACCACTAGCTGTTAATTTTAAATAAGCAGAAACCTCAGGCGATCTGAATTATGCTTTGGAATTATCTAATTCTCTAGGAGGTCTTACTGTAAATCACTTAGCTGTCTAGAACAAATTCTTTGCACTTTATTTTCCTACTGTAAAAATGATTATGTATATGCTTCTACATGCTACAATTATAAATTGGATAGTAAATTAGAAGAGTAAAACTAAAGAATAAGGGAAATTAACTACAAAATAATATCCCACTTAACATTTATTGACCATTTATCAAGAGCTTTTGTAAGAAAAAAATACTTGGAACTCTGGTTGATTATGATTCATATAATTCATGATTTTTGTTTCCCTGTTTACTATTATTATTTTAATGGAAACACACTCTTAACTTTTCATTTGCTTTGATTTTTTTGATACATTTATTTTCTCTCTCTTTATAAAAAGGGACTTAAGATTAACCACAGTATATTACTTCTCCACATAGGACAAAACAAATCAAATTTATTAGTTAAAAAGAGATTACCAAAAGATGGTAATATATCAGTCTACTGCTCAAAAAATGTCAGTGGCTCCCCGTTGCCTACTGAATAAAGTCAAAATGCTTTCCGCGTGGCATTCGAAGACCCATAGTCTGTCTCCAGCCAGCATGATGGAAAACACAGGAAGTCTTGGCAGTCTGAATGTTGATTCCACCACTGGCCAATTGGAACGATTGGTCAATATGCTTAGTCTTTCTGCTTCTAGGAAACACAACACTAAGTTTCTGTGAGTAGTATGGTCCATTTGCCCCGGTTTTTTCTGCTTGTAACTTCAACTCCAAAGCATTATCCTGACCTCTTGTCATTGGTCCTTGATCTCCTTAGTTGTGCCTTTCCAGGTTACCAGAGAGGCCTGATTTTCCTTTCTGGGGTTTTAAACATCTAGCATGCTTCCTGGTTTGCCATGAAATTTTTGGAATCTACTACTACACCTTGCCTCATTCTTAATGTTTCCCACTGCTCTCTCCAAGTTCTGTTTTCTGTTCTTTTAGTATCTGCCCTTTCCAATATGATGGAGTCAGAGTAGGAATTTAAGATAAAAAGAAAGGCAACTATGCTGGGTTCAGACTCATCCTCAGCACAGTATTGCTCCCAAATTGAGATCTAGCATCCACATTCAGGACTTGATAGTTGCATTTTGAAGTCAGTGGGTGTCTAAGGCTATTAGCTGGGTAGAGGTGTATCTTTAATCATTCAATGGCTCCCGGAAAAATATGTTACAACAAACTTACTCAGATGAAAGTGCACTGATTTAGGCTAGTACTTGGCATTATGATGTGAAGACTTTCTCTAAGCACAGCCTAAAATAGAAATAAATATATATATATATATATATGTATATATATATGTATATGTATATACATATGAATATGTATATGTATATGAATATGTATATGTATATGTACACACACACACACACACAAGTGTGAATGTATATAAATGTGTTAGAAAAAAATGGTAGTCGATGTAAGGTTTGAGGCACAGGAAACTGACCACCAAGGAGTTTTAAAGTAAAGTTTATTCCCCAGTAATGAGCAGGACTCATTACGGAGGTAGAGAAATCAGAATTGAAAGAGTTGGGAGAGGGGATGGACCCAGCCGGCTGCCACCTGGACATGGAGGATCAGCAGCACGTGGCTGGTCTGGGGGTCTTTTTAAGGGGAGGAACAAAAGAGGGTTGGACCCAGGGCAGAACAGGAAGGGGTGGGCTCCAGGACACTTTGGCATGTGCTGATTGATGGCTCAATGTCTTGGAGATGTCTCTGTGACAGGTGCCAGTAATGTCATAATTCCGCCCACCAGTTGGGAGGAGGGAGAACCTTATAGTCAACAGACAACTTTCTTTGTCTTCTGATTTTAGTGTATGTGTGTGTGTGTGTGTGTGTGTGTGTGTGTTGTGTTTTCTGTGACTTCAGAGTTACTAATTCCTAAAATCAGACCTTCCTGTTTCCAAACTTAAGGGTGATAACATATTAGAGACAAATGAAAAATGCTTTGATTTTTCTGTTATTTCTATTCATTGCATACCTGTTTTCACTGCCTACATGTTTGGCCTAAGTTTTGTCACACTAGTTTTAATCCAAAACAGATTAGAAAT
The DNA here is from genome assembly GCF_014108245.1 of Pipistrellus kuhlii. NCBI lineage: Eukaryota > Metazoa > Chordata > Mammalia > Chiroptera > Vespertilionidae > Pipistrellus > Pipistrellus kuhlii. The sequence continues at coordinate 40,489,488 of NW_023425449.1, read as the reverse complement.
GAAATAAAAGTTGGCTCCTCATTTTCAAGAAAAAGTAGCTCACATAGTGTTGATCAAGTCAATCCTGGGATTAGTGACTATGTCTGAGCTGAGATCACTGTTATTGTGTGACTCTGGCCCTCCTGGGATCTAGAATGTTAGATTGGAAAGAGAATTCTAAATGTGGGGAGCTAAGCATTGCTTAAGACATTCATTTTATATGAAACGTTTCCACCAACCTCAGAGAGAAGAACGACTGAAAAGACTCATTTCTGAGAATGGATGGGTGTCACCTTGGCAGCCTTAGATGGACAGGGGTAAAACAGGAATCTAGGAAAGGATACATTAGCTTACGACAAAGAAAGGACAGCTATGTACCAGCCACTTTTGTAGGTGCTGAGTGTGTGTTACATCATTTGGTTCTCACAGTAACCCTGTGGAGTTGGCATTGTTATTTTCTGTGTAACACTTCGGGAAAATTAAAGCTGTTAATGACTTAATAAAGCTCAGTTTTCTGCTGGGTGACAGAGCTAGGATTTAATCCGTGGGTTGTTAGATCTCAAAGATCAGGCTATTTTTTCCTACATTGTTTTTGTAGCTAATTTTTATGGAGCCTGGGACAGTTCTGAGAACCAAATGAATGCAATAGTATATTTTCTCAGAAAAAAAAAAAAAGCACACATAGCCACAAATACATATGCACACAAATGTATATACCCATGATTCTCTGTCATTCATTGGGGCTCCTTGGCCCTAGGAAGGTTGCATGTAGGTTAAAAATCTGTGTATATGCCATTTCCTGTTAATTGGAAGCAGTGTGTTCCAGTGATTTAGAGAGTTATCCATAGCAAATGTCCCTTGATCTACCATTTATTATAGACTAGAGGCCTAGTGCATGAAATTCATGCACTGGGGTGGGGGTGGGGGTGCCCCTCAGCCCAGCCTGCACTCTCTCCAATTTGGGACCCCTAGAAGGATGTCCGACTGCCTGTTTAGACTCAATCTCAGTTGGACATCCCTCTCACAATCTAGGACTGCTGGCTCCCAACTGCTCGCCAGCCTGCTTTCCTGATTGCCCCTACCAGCTTCTGCCTGCCAACCTGATTACCCCCTAATCATTCCCATTCCAGCCTGATTGATGTCTAACTGTTCCCTGCCAGCCTGTTTGCCCCCAACTTCCCTCCTCTGCCAGCCTGGTCACCCCTAACTGCCCTACCCTGCAGGATTGATAGCCTCCAAATGCCCTTCCTTGCAGGCCTGGTTCCTCCCAACTGCCCTCCCCTGCTGGCCATCTTGCGGTGGTCATCTTGTGTCCACATGGGGACAGGATCTTTGTCCACAAGGGGGAAGCTATATTGTGTGTTGGAGTGATGGTCAATCTGCATATTACTTTTTTATTAGATAGGACAGAGGCCTGGTGCATGGGTGGGGGCCAGCTGGTTTGCCCTGAAGAGTATCCCGGATCAGGGTGGGGTTCCCTTGGGGCGTGAGGCAGCCTGGGCAAGGGGTCTGTAGTGGTTTGCAGGCCAGGCATGCCCCCTGGCAACATAAGGGGAGGCCCTGGTATCTGGAATTTATTTACCTTCTACAATTAAAACTTTGTAGCCTGGAGCGGAGCCAAGCCTCCTGCTTGCTCTGTGGCTGCCGCCATTTCTGTTTGGATTTGTTTACCTTCTATAATTGAAACTTTGTATCCTTAAGTGGAGGTTTGGGCCTACCAGGGTGTGTGGAAAGCTTGGCTTCCTCCATTGATGGGGAAACCCAAGCCTCCCTCCTGGTAGCCATCTTGGTTGGGTTTATTTGCATACTTTCTATGATTGGCTGGTAGGTGTGGCTAGTGGGCATGACTTGTGGCTGTAGCAGAGTGATGGTTAATTTGCATATTACTCTTTTATTCGGTAGGGTGAGAACTTATTAAATTAGTTAACCTTCTTGTGCCTCAGTCTCCTCACTTATAAAGCAGGAATAATAGTAGAATTAACCTGCTAGGGTTGTGGAAGGAATTGAATAAGTTTTAACATTATACATGGAATCTAAAGAACAAAATAAATGAACAAACAAAATAGAAACAGACTCATGGACACAGAAAATGGACTGATGGTTACCAGAAGGGAGAAGGATTGCAGGTATAGGAGAAAGAGGGGAGGGGATTAAGAAGTACAAAGTAGTAGTTACAAAATAGTCATGGGGATGTAATAGTCAATAATACGAAGGGGAACACTATGTAAAGTATATATTCTCTAACCACTAAATTGTACACCTGAAACTAATATAAAATAACATTGAAAGTAACCTGTTATTTAATTTTTTTTTAAATTTAAGGCATGGAGAAGAACTAAATAGCATATTAAAAAAAAGCAATACAAAATTAACAAACAGAATAATTTTGGGTAATGTTTTAAAAACAACATTTTTAAAATTTTCTGTGAATTTTGAAAAATTGCCATACTAAACATCAATTAAGAAGTTACATCATAGCCCTAACTAGTTTGGCTCAGTGGATAGAACATCAGCCTGTGGACAGAAAGGTCCCAGGTTCAATTCCTGTCAAGGGCATGTACCTTGGTTGTGGGCACATCCCCAGTAGGAGGTGTGCAGGAGGCAGCTGGTTGATGTTTCTAACTCTCTATCTCTCTCCCTTCCTCTCTGTAAAAAAAGCAACAACAATAAAATATATTTTTTAAAAAGAAATTATATCATAAATAATTTTTATTCTTTCTTAAAAACTCTAAAATAGCTGTAGTATAAGTTGGTCCGAAGGTTGTGGGTTATTGTTAAGCTTATTAAAATAGCTGTAGTATTATAAAATAATATAATTAATTTTTAAAATTATAGTGGAAAAAATATTTGTAAATAAAGAAAAAGTTTTACATTAAAAGCTTTTAGAAGAGTTAAGTACTCGACGGTATTTAACAAGTGCTTTCTGTCTTCATTGATGTTGACTTCTGAGCGCTAGACTCAGACAATACTTTTTCAAGGATAACCTTAGGATGATGGATGCAACAGGGAAAATCCAAAGCATCAATAATTACAATACTTGGAGAAGAAAAATTCATGTGTTGGACAATGCACCTGCCATCCTTATAGATACTGACTCTTTGAATAACAGGGCAGTGGAGACTGAGGAATGAGTGCATTTTTATCTACCCAAAAGCATTTCCATGACACTTGTCTCTGGAGAACCAGGATGTGGAGAAAGAGAAAGATTAGACAAAACATCAGAAACTTGTGACTTATAACTGCAGGGGAGAAAACATTGCAGAACGCCCAGCAATTAATGATGAAAGAACATTACTGTGAAGCTCCTTTGGGATGGAGCAGAAGCCTTCAGAAGACTTGATTTGTTTCCCTGTAGAAGAAAAAGGTAGATGGGAAAATCTGGTGACACTTTGATCAGTGGGGACAAAAGTAGTTCAGCAGTCACTGCACTGTGTAAACACATCTAGTCTCTGCAACATGAGCACATTACTAAGTGCCCATCAGCGCTCATACACTTAAATAAGAGTAACCAGGGGGATAAAAGGAGAAATGTGTGAGGAGAGGGGAGTCTGCATACTACCTGTTTCCTATGTTTATAATGTTTACACTAAATATCAGAGATTCTTCCAACACGGAAAAAATATATATTTTTAGGCTTCTTGGACATATCAATTGGTTACTTCAACAACAAAGTTATTGGAATAGATTTCTTTCCCTAAAAAATTTGGTCTTAAATTTTCATCATCATTTTATTTCTCTATTCTTCCTTGTATGCTTTTCTTACTCAAGGCAGCATTCCAGATTGTGGGGATGCAGCTGTGCACCTGCTATGCCCACCCAAGGGAGAGTCATACTTAACAAAATTATAGGTAATTCAGTTCAAGAATCAACTCATTATGAAACCAGAAGGACCCTTTAGCCCAGGACTTTATGAAGACAACTAAAGGATTTCTTAGAAATGGCTGAAGTCTCACACACCTACTCACTCATGGTAAAGGCTTAATGTGTCCCTGGTGGCCAATTGTGAAAACTCAGGCAATATCAAAAGATGATGAGGCATTTTTCCTGCCTTCAGGTTTCTGATTAGTGAAGTAATGAGAACCTGGATTTTTGAGGCTAAGTTCAGGGCCACTTAGAACTGCAATAACTATTTGTTTTAAAAACTTGTAGGGAAAGCACTGGAGTGTCCATTCAGAAATCATTATTTTACTATCTCAACGTCAGAACCGTCAAAGCATTTGGAAGGCTTCTTCTTGACCAGAATTCACTGATGACATGTCTGGTAGATGAGAGATCTCATGTAATCTATAGAACATGACTGCTTCATACAGTGCTATACATCACATAAAAACAAGTAGTCCAACAACTCAAACTAATTAAAACAATCAAGATACTTAGTGTAGCACCTCTCTAAAAAGGTAATGGAAGGAGAAATTGCAGAAGGGCTGGTTATATTCTTGGAAGCCAGCAAAACTCCTTTAAAAATACCCTTTTGTTCTCATCACTTCCTTAATTTCTCTTTTGCCTTCATAATTATCACAAATCTCCTATTTCTCTACTATATTCACCCCATAAATGTCCTTTTTCCCACCCTCAAGCAGCCCTGTCTCTCTCCCTAACATTGGCCTCGCTGGCTCAGGTTTTTGCTTTGTTTTTGTGTGATGCTTTGCTTTTTGATTTGATTTTCATATAAACAAGAGAGGATCCAGAGTTGACCTACCCAGTCACATGTCTCTCTGCTTCTGGAGAAGCGAGAGTCAGAAAGACGATGTAGATGCTTATAATTTAATGCCTTTCTTTTTAACCCCTTCACACTTGGATCTTTAAGCCTGGGGTCAATGCTGCATGCCCTAGCTTCAGGAAGGTGCTAGAAGCCCCAATCTGCTTTTTCTTTCACATAAGAAATTGCTGTTCTGACTCACCGAGAGCATACCACTCAGGCCTGCATGTACCGTAGATTCATTGCACGCTTACTAACTTTATTAGCAACAGCAATTCCCCCAGAAGATCCACATTTCTGGACCTCATAGCATGGATTGCACATGTGTGCTGGCCGGGGCGGGCAGGCAGGAGCCGGCTTCACCTGTTCTCCTTCTGCTCCTCTCAGAGACCACAGGCTCAGTCTATAACAAAGGGAATGTGGAGGGTGAGAATTTGAGACTAAAGCTTTAGAATGGTCTGGACTGAAAATAGACTGTTTTAATAATCAGAATGGCTGCTAACCAGTGGGAAAGGAGGATTCAGCAGAGCAGTTAACAGTGTCTGTGGGAAGAATACATTTCATGTTTTTGTACCTCGCAGAGTTGAAGCTGTTCTATCACCAGGGAAACTATTCTTCCCCTACCACACCATTGTGCCTGTGTGTGTGTGTGTGTGTGTGTGTGTGTGTGTGTGTTTGTGTGTGTGTACACGCACACACTTGGCAGGGCAAACCCACTCCTATTTCTCTTTTTTCTTCCAGCTGAAATTTATAATAATGTTACAAGTTGTAAAACAAAAATGTCAATTATTTTAGTGGAAAAGCTGTAAATTCATAGATTAGTAGAGAATTTGGCATCTTTACAATATTAACTCATTCCAACCAGAAAGATTTTAGTTCTCTCCTTTTATGCAATTCCCTTTATTTATCAAAACAATTTCTTTTCTTCAGTCATTTTCTCCACATTTGAAGATGTATTTATTCATTCATTAAATATTTATTGGACATTTACCATGTGCTAAACACTGTTTTAAATACCAAGGATATAGAAGTGAAGAAAACAGACATGATCCTTATCCTTATGAAACTTAAATCCTACTGAAAAAAAAAAGACAGAGAATGAAAGGAAAACAAAGAGTTGTTCTCAATGATCATGTCTAGGAATTTCATATACCTTTGTACTGAAAAATGTGTGTATACATTTCAGATTATTTCCTTAGGAGAGAATTTCAGAAATTAAATTCCTGCATCTAAGATCATGAACAGGTACAAAGTTCATTTGCTTTCTGCAAAGGTTTAGATTTATTAATATATCCTTGGAGAAGTGATCAATTTTGTCTAGATTACATTGCCAGTCACATTTTATCTAAGCCTTTAAGAACCTGCAAATTTTTCAGGGCAGAAGATGGGAGAAGACAGAACAATGGAAAAGGAAGCCGAATTTGAGGAAGGGATGAGTGGAGCTGAGGAGATTTGGTCAGAGTTGTATACTTGATGATGACACATTACCCAAGTCCCCAAACCCTGAGGAGGTTGTGCTCTGCCCTTCCCACACTGCACCCCTAAGAAATGCAATAACGTGCCCGAAATCTCCATACCAGAGAGAATCAAGAACGTTCTTTTGCTTCTGTGACACCTACAGGGCAACCCTGTGGCCACAGTGCCCCAACTCCAAAAAGACTCCTTCAAAGGTCTGTGTAGACACACACAGGCTGGAAGGAAGAAGCTCCTTAAACACAGAGCAGAAGGATGACACTCAGCCATTTGTTTGGGGGTAATTAAGATTTTTCCATGCTGTTATGAGCTTCTGGGGACCTAGAGATAAGATGATTTTAATAGATGTGCTCATTCAGACTTGTACCTCTCCCAGACCACTGACTCAGCCTCCAACAACAGCTAAATTGCTCCTCGAAAATCCATAAAATCTTTTCATTCTATTTAATGCTGAGGAAAGTACTGATATTTATCGTGTTCTAATATAGTCAGTGATACTACAGTAAATATTAGACAAATCATTAGAAGTTTCTCAGAAATATGGAGATTGACAGGAGTTGGCTGCCACAACCAAGACGTATGCTTTAGCCCTGTGCAATTCAGGTGTCCTGGGAACAGACTCTGAGGCCTCGGTTCGTGTGCAGGAAATGTACTGGTTGGTGCTGTCAGGGTGAAGACCTGTGGGAAAGTGAAGGTAGAGGAGCAAGCTGACAGGAAGCAGTCAGAACAACTCAGCTGATTTCACAGGGCCAGGGTGGTGCTGAGCTGGGTGGCGCTGCAGAGTCATCCACATTGATCCCTTGGGATATTCCGTTAAGCCTCTGGGCTGGCTGTGCCCCGGAAGGGGACTGACCCTGGACAAATGGGCTCCCTTCAGCTGTTGCCAGTGCTCAGAGGGGGCACCGTGAGAGGTGTTAGCAGCAACAGGTAGGGAAATAGGTGCTTTGGTGCTGAAGGAAGGGATCTGGGTGACATACCCACTGTGTTTCTTAAAAAAAGAGAAAGCTTCAGTTTTCCATTGCTTTACACCTCTTGTTTCACTTCTATCTTTGCAGTGAGGACTACTAATTCTCCCTTCTGCAGCCTCTGCTTCCAGGACTAACCCTGAACCTCTGGCCTAGATGGTCCAACCCTTTCATTAAAACAAAGCTGCGAAGCCCATTGTGGGTGTGATGCAATATGAAGGTGTAATACACCCTCAGTCCCATTTTCTGGCACCTGTAATTGTTACTGTTGTGGGTATTTTGACCCTATTAGTTTTTCTGTGGACTTTATAAATGATCTCTCTGGTCCAAAGTAATGTAATATAAAAGGTATAACTAGATCAGAGTTCAATTCCATCTTTGCCACTTGTTAGCTCTGTAACATTGACAATTTATTCAACCACACTCATCTTGGTTTTCTCACCTATAAAATCCTATAATATAATTCTAGCAATCTTAATTTAATAGCATGGGATTTTATGAGGTAATACTTGTGATCCAGATAAGACTCTTGGACCCTTGGAAAAGTAATAATAAAAATGAATAACTATAATAGCAACCAGTGTTTCCCATATCCCTTATATAATCTAAGAGATTTGTGTTGGTTACTCATTTGATCTTTACATGAAAACCAAAAGATATGATTATATATTGGAATGGTAGACAAAATATTTACCAACATATTAGAGCTTGGGTACATCAGAAATGAAAACTATTGAGACAAATGTGAGTATAGGCACTTTATCATACCCATTTTACAGATGGGGATATTACAACATAGAAACTTCAAGGACAATAGGTGATAAGGATGGGTTTAAGTAGTCTAACCTCACAGACTATAAAATAAAGAATTTTTATACACTACCTCCCAATTTCAAATTCTTGCCAGGGTTGCTTTACATTTTTAATTTTATTCCTATCCTGTCAATATAGGTGGGATCCACCAGGCCCAGCCATCAGCTCTTTTCTTACCAGTAGCCCTTCCACCAAATACAATAGCTAAGGTTTATTGGACAGAAGGCTAATGCTGTGAGTCACTCTGAGCCAAAGTGATTATTGTAATTATAAGGGATAATAGCAGTTATTAAGAGTGATTTTGAAAAAGCAAGCTAAAAATTGTGTTTATTTAAATAGTCCAATCAGGAGCAACATTAGAATCCAGACTTGGGAGAAGAGTGACTCTGAGGTCTGCCATAAAGTGTGGGTGACATTAATGACAAAGAAGTCCTCAATAAGGAAATGACAAAAAAATGTTATAATCATGTCACTTCTACTTCACACGGGCTGTTTGACAGTGGTAGAACTAGCACCGGGGGCTGTTCCTGAGGCAGAATAGATTCGAATGCAGAAAGCAAAACAGATCATCATGATAGAGACATTGGGCAAACAGAAACATATTCAAATTTCTCTCATTTTGACTGAAAGCAATATGAAAATGGAATTCCTAGGGAAGAATTCCCTGGAAACCACAGCTGGCATCTCTACAGCCACTCTAGGTGACTCATGCCAACTATGAACCTGTGAAGTAGAATCATGGTTTGTGTGTGTATGGCAGTGGGGGAGGGTGTCTCTGAATCTGTAGTTTGGAGGTGATGGTGGTGAGTAAAAATGTATAATTACCTGTTAAACTTATTCAAATTCATATCATATGCATGCATCTCATAGAGTCACTCATGAAAGAATGCAGACACAGGAGAACAACACCCATGAAACCTGACAAAGCCAACTCTGTATCTAAATGTTGACTCACCTCTTCCTTCTCTGTCTGAATCCAAGCACTTCCTGTACTTTCTTTGTCTGCTTTGACTTGGCTTATTTGTGCCTCTGACCTCCCTCACTCAACATGTAATCTCCTGCTCATGCCTTATCTCCCCTCACTAGGATCTCATAAAATTTGATCTAACCTACAGCACCTGATCTCTGGCTGATGTTAGGAACCTAATGAATGTTCCTTATTCTTAGTTCAAATTGATAACTCCTATTGATCTTGTATTGTGCTCATTCAAGCCAGTCAGGCACACTCACAGACCATAATAAAGGGGCATCTGGGACACTCCAATATTATTCATGGCAATTACCCATTTCTTCAATTTCTATCTTTTCATCCACCCAATAACCAATCCTTTAAAACATATGTTGCTTATCTACCTATAGTCACTGTTCAATAAGACAGGGTTGGGAATTTAGAGGGAGTTTAATAAAGGTATGTCCAGGTTAATGGATCAACAAAGAATAGTACAATGTCCTGGGACTAGAAAGAGGAACCCTTACCACTCATAGGACTGAAGAGTCAAGGAGAAGAACTGGTTACCTGGAATCCTGAAAGGGTACCTGTGGCCTTCTGAAGAGAGACAGAGCCAACCCATGGTGGATTGACTAGAAAGAGCCAAGAGAAAAACATCTCAATCTCATTTTCTCCTTCCATTTAACTCTTGCCTGTGCTTCCCACTAGCCAAAGCTGAGTGGAAACCACAAGACATGAAATCCCATTGATGTCATCCATACAGTTCAGTTTCCTTGATGTAGCATTAGAAGTGTAGAGAGTGAACTTGGGGGTGGGAGTAAACAAAATATATACAGTGTGCCAGATCTGTGAGATTGCTAAAAATATGAGGATGTGTGAGTCAACCTTGTCTTCAAGGACCTCACAGTCTAGTGGGAGAGAGTCATATCAATTATTCTCTCTCATCATTGATGTTTCTATCTCTCCCTCTCCCTTTCTCCCTGAGATCAATAAAAATATATTAAAAATAAAAAATAAAAACAATGCCAGTTATCTGCTTATTTCTCTTGAACCCCATGCTAGAACTCAATAGTTTCCAGAAATATTTCTCAATATGTTTCTGTTTTTCATCTTTGGGACTCACATACTGCAGGTGCTCCTGAACCTGTCCAAAATAAACAAATAAAATTAAAGACAAAGAAAAACAGTCCTACTTGTACTAATGGCCCAAACTGACTCTTCTTCCCTCAGTGAAAGGAAATTCATTAATTCATGTAGCTAATATAGTTGGGGGTGGGTGGAGGAGAGCTGTAATAGATCCATGGTATTGATCAATACCCTCCTGACTTCTGCTTTGTGTTTTTCCGTTCTCTACCTTAAGGTAGAGACCTCTACCTTACAATGGTGATATTGAGATGGAGCCATGGTTCTAGGCTTCACCCTCCAGCTTTGGGTCGAAAGGAGGGAGGTCATTTTCCTCAAGTCCTTCAAGATCCTGGGATTTCTCTATTCCATCTGGCTATGCCCCATGTTTATCTCTGGATCATTGTAGGCAAACATGTGTGCTCCACCTCCTATATCAGGATTTTAGTCCTACCTAGGTCACATACTGATAAAATGGGAACCAGGGATGGTAGCCCTGCAAAAAAAAAAAAAAAAAAAAAAAAAGTACATATTTTCCAAAAGACATAAAAGGCAATTCAACCAATATCACCACAACAGCTAGCCTCTACTATCTATAATTTACTTCATTCTGTAGTTCCCACTATCATTAAATCTAAGATAGGGCCTGGAAAACCAGGATACTTCTGGTGGGAAGAGTGCAGATGTTGACATGCTCTGACGCAAGCTTAGTTCTTATCACATGCATTGTCTCATTTCATAATCACAGCCACACTCTGACATAGCTTCACTTCCCCAGTTTCATAGATGACACACTATGTTTTAGGGAGTAAGGAAGGAGGCTTAACGTCTGAGAGATTACAAAGAGGGAGCAACAAGATTAGGTTTCTAGTTCCAAAGAAATGCTCCTTGTGCCCTGCTACACTGATGGACAGCGCCTTTCTCTTTTTGCCTTTCTAGCTCTCTCTCTTCACCTGCCTGGCTTATAAAAAACCACAACTTATTCTTTTCTCCAGCCCTTGAAAGATAACAGTAATGAACTGACTCCATTATATGTGGTGTTTTTTTTTTAAGAATCAAGAAATACCCACAAATAATAAAATCACATAAGAAACACCACCTAGAAATAATAATAATTAAAATTAATACTCAAGATATCACACTAAATAGATATAGTTAGGAGAATAAGGACTGTGTTACTATTGTACACTCTGTATGCTTTTAAATATTTCTATTTTAAATTATTTTGCATGCTATTTTTTTTAAAAAATATTACTTTCAGTTTTCTTTTAATTTAGCAAAAGCAAAGGAAATTGCACTAACATCAAAGGTGTTTTCTAAGCTTCAGACAAGATGTATTCACTAGTCCTCTTACCATGCCTTTTGCTCAATAGGATTTCATCTGTTGTTTTGCTAAAAGGGCTCATGTTTGAGAATACCTTCCTGTTGCTTTGTATTTGATGTACTATTTGGCAATATTTAATTTTCTGTTAGAATTGTGCAGACTGAGTTCCATTGTCGTCTGCCTCAAATTGGTGCGATAGAGAACTTATAGGTAAATCTGATTTTCTTCCTTATAAGCAACTTCCTCTGGATGCCTGGATGCCTCCCAGGTCTGTCTTATATGAGTCATTATTTTCTGGGAACAAACAGTATTATTTTGTTCTGAATATTCAGTTTTTCATTTATTCATGTTTTCTATTTCAAGAACACAAATTATCCTATGATTTCATATCTTGCACCCTATCTGTTATTGAGTCTTTAAGAATTTCTCCTTTTCATAGGTAGTCACTACGACATCACAAAGCTTTCTTCTGTCTCTAATCTCAATTTACTAATATAGTGAGTTGGTTTCTTTTTATTTGTAATTTATATATTCATTCTATAGTGACATTGTTTTATATTCTGTTTTTTTTCTCATATAATCCTCTCATTTAGTTCATCTTTGAAATCCTAATTGTTGAAATATACCTATTTGGGGTTGTAGTTTTTTTCCAGACTGGATTCATCTTTTTCATACCATACTCAATTCTTGGGTTCTTATTTGAGTATGTGTTTGGCTATATTTATTTTGTATTGAAGGTTGTGTCATTTTATTAATCAATTTTTTTTCAAATTTGTCATAATCTGCTCTGGCTTTCCACTGAACTCTTACATTGTCTGGAATCCATTGGTCTTCTCATAGGTATATCTGAGTTTAGCTTGTTGCAGTAGGAGGGAGAGGCCATCCCAATGGCTTTATAGTCCCATCTTTCTTGGAGTGTTCCTTTATTTTCTGAAATATTTTTCTTAAAAATGTTTTTATTCATTTTAGAGAAAGGGAGAGAAAGGGAGGGACAAAAACATCAGTGATGAAAGAGAATCATTGATTGTCTGCCCCTTGTGTACCCCCTACTGGGGATTGAGCCCACAAGCCAGACAATGTGTCCTGATCTGGAATTGAACTGTGATCAACTGGTTCATGGGTTGATGTTCAATCACTGAGCCACACTGGTGGGGCTCGGAAATATTTTTTAAAATTTCCTATATCAGTATTTATATTTCATAGTTGAAATTAATATCTCATTTCCATGAGTTAATATGCTTAAATTTTGATTATTCTCCCAGTTTACTGTTCTTTAAGAAAATACTATGAATTCTAGAAAGTGTGTGTGTGTGTGTGTGTGTGTGTGTGTGTGTCTGTCTGTCTGTGTGTGTGTGTGTGTGTGTTGAAATCTTGAAATATTCAAGATAAAGTTTTTAATCCCATGGATTTGGAAAAAGTTCCTTTGGTCATTTATTAATAAAGATGGGACTATAATTGATGAGACTTGCCAGAATTTTATTTACTTTCCCTATTTTTTTTAGGCAGTAGTATCCGATGCAGGAAATGTTATAGGCATTGAGTGTCTTTTTTGGCAGGCACTTCTACTCTTTGTGGGGCCAACATTATATCAAGCTTCTTGCTTAATTGCTGCTGGTGGATTTTTTGCTGACACTGTTTTGTTGATGGTGGGGTGGTGGTGGTAATATTTGGAAGGAAAATGGCATTATCCAGACTTACTCTGCCATCTTATCTGCAAGTCTCCAGAGCTAAATTTCATGCTCACAACAATCACCTTGGTTCTGGTCCTTGGCAAAAGTGATTCTCTGCTTCACAGATGGGTTGTTGAATCTCTTCATATTCAGGGTGTTCCCCCAAAAATGTACACACACTTTGACAGCTGATAGCCAATTTAGAAAATGAAATGTATTTTTAATAAATACTGCCTTAATAATTATTCAAAGTATGTCTATACATTTTGGGGGGCACTATATCATTATAGTCATCATCATCACCATCATCATCAAGTTACATACATGCCTTAAATCAAACTTACCTCAAATAACTGTTGGAAGTAGGAATCTGGAATCATAGGCAAGAAGAAAAGCAGATATCTGGTTTTCTTCAATTCCAGTTTGTACTTGAAGAAAATGGATCTAGAGCAATTAACTGGAAGTTACATTCATACAACTGATTATTTCCTAAAGGAGTTCTAGATGGTGAATGAAGCCAACTTGGCATTAAGGCCTCAGTACGTGCCCTGACAGGGAATTGAACCCTCAACTTTTCGGTCCAGGAGACAATGCTCCAACCAACTGAGCCACATGAGCCAGGGCTTATTTTTATCTTAAAGAATAAAAATAGTTGCTAATATTTATCATTCCTGTTTTCCTCTACTAAATGCAAATAAGTAAATACTGACAGGACTAAAGCAGGTTTAATGAGAAAATTCTGTTTGATATATTTGCTAATTAGTATCAGTTAGACTTTGAAGGGACAGGTGAATGATGTGTTCACACAAATGTTTGAATGTGACAAAGCCAGTCAGGTTTGCAAAAAAAAAAAAAAAAAAAAGTAGGGTGGGGGGACTATTGCCCGGCAAGCCAGACACCAGTGAGAGATGTCCTATTTTATGAAAATTCATTGAGAACACAGGGTGGCATACACTTTGCATATGTGGAGGTCAAGACAGCACAGTATAGCAAGGGGTAAATGAGACAATGAGATGAATGGTTGAAAAACACCATTAAACAGGGGAGAAAGCTGGCATTCGGCAGTCTAGCTAAGGCATCTGCAAAAAGAAGAGCGGGACTCACCTAGCACTTCGCTTTCAGAAGGAATTCAATGCAATTCAACACATGTTACCTGAGTGCCTTCTACACCCCTGCAACTGGAGATAGACGACTCCAGACAGAATCTCTGCTGTCAAGTAACACGTAATCTAGTGGAGGTGTCAATATGTATACAGAGTAATCAATTAATAGGCTGATTGTGATCAATGGTATGAGAATAGCATAGAAAAAGAATAAGTGAATTCTGAGGGTTTTTAAACTGGACGATGATTAATGAAGAAGATTGGGAAAGGGGGTAAAGTTGTAATTAATTAAATTAATGTGAGATTTCTGAGTATCCCAGGAGTGAGAGGAGAGGGAGGGGTTGCATTTGTATACTTCACCTAGGAAACACTGGACCTGTTTCATACATCACACTGAACAAATCTTGTCCTCATCTCTTAGCACATTTGTTAAGTTGGTACAATGACTGCAGGCTATTGGGCACCAAAGAAACTGATGTCCTCTGAGTGTGTGAAGCAGTGACCTTAGCCCGTGATGAACTGTGTTTCTAGAGGATATGTAATAACTAAATCAAGATAGAGAAATAGCCCCCTGACAATGTGGGACCTGCTTTCACAGAACTTGTATTCCAATGGGTATGACAGATTATAATTAAACAAGTAGAAAAGGTGAGAGCAGATTGCAGTAAAAGAAATAACAGGGTGGCAGAGAAAACATGGACAGGACTCTTTAGATAAAGTGCAGGGTGCTAGTAATCAGAATATGAGCCAGCAAAACTTGAAGTTGGGCCATTGGAGCTCTCCTGATTTTTTATAGCATATAACCCTGAAACTTAATTTTAGATCTTATACCACAACCGGAAAATAAGTGGTCACTTGATTGTTGTCCCACTGGAGAGGGATAGTTAGGCCAGGCAAGAGAGAATTTGGACATGCCATTTAAATGTCCAAGCCTCAGTTCCCTATCTGTAGAAGGTAATGAAGAGAGATATAATGGACGCTGCTCAGAAGTCCATAAATATGCGGCCCAATCCAACTTAAAATAGCATCTTGACTCCTAAGAATCTCAACATTTATTAAAAAGTCAAAGTGACCTTCTGTCTCTTAGGAATATAGATTTTTTGTATGCTTGTTTTGCTATATTTTTCTCAAATGTGTCCTAGTCATGAAACTCATCTCTTAGGAGGCCATTCAATAAAAATATAGATTCCCAGGCAACTCCCACTAAAGATTCTGAAAAGTAGGTCTGAAATGGTAATTTGTAAATGACATTAGATGTGAACTCATAAGGCTTGAGTTCAGTCACGTCTCAGTGTCTGATTAGATCCATTATATTGGAAAGGCCATTTGGCTTCTCATCCTTAACATGGAGATAACAGGGTTGATGTGAGAATAAAATGACAGCCTATACCTATGGCAAATCATCCAGCACCCAACCCAGCACATTGTGGGTGTTTACTGAGCCAAATCTGAGCTGTTAATATTTGGGGCTCAAGTTAGCACAGTGAAGTCTTCCATTTTCCTGTAGGAGTCATCAAATAACCATAGACCTGAATGCCCTCCCCCAAATGGAAGTACAGCAGCAGTTCAGCTCTGCAACTGAGGGTCCTCTCTGGACTTGATTTCCCTACTAGAATTCTTACTGCTGGGGAAGTTTCCAATAAAAAAATGTTGACTTTGCTGCTTCTGAGACAAACACAGCTCCCATTATGCCATAAAGGAAGAAAGTCAATAGACAGAATATCTGGGGGAAAAGAGAGGAAATCTATGCCCATGCTTGAAGCAGGCATTCTGAAGAGATGATTCCTCCAATACAGCAAGTTGAACATAAATATGATGAAGAAAGGGATACCACCTACCGAGTTCCAGGCATCATATTATATCAACCCAACATTATAGATAAGAAAAACAGGCTTCACAAGATTAAGTAGGTTAAACTTCAAATGTGATTCTAATGTGCACAAATGGAACGTTCAGAGGTGGGACTAGAACTCTAGTCTCTCTCATTCCCAATCTGACATTCCTTCCACTATGTCAGGATGAATTCAGCGCCATTATTTGATAGTAAGTGCCCAAATATAGCCCATGCCCATGTTAAAATACTGAGCTGGAACAATGAGCCCCAAGTCCTATGATGTGGGTATATTATTCACTCCCTGATAGATGATGTGCTGAAACAAAGGATTGAGTTAGAATTCATGATATAAACTAAAAGTGACATCCTTAGCTTGCTGAACCTTTGTCAAACAACATTTTACTCACTGGACAGCTTGACATCTCCTGGCTGATGTCAGTGGCATGGGAGACTTCATAAGAAGGGAGGGGAAGAGAGTGAGTGGTATAAATTACATGCATGAGTTACTGAGTACTCAGCAGCTCATGAAGAGCAAGCCTTGATGATATATGGTGTCCCTCATCTGAGACCATGGAGCGATCATAAATGCCAGAGAGTGACAGATGACTGTGACATCTCCAAGCCAGCGTTCCATAAGGCCCAACTCCTGAGCAGGTGGGAGGTCGAGTTGCAGAACGACAGAGTGCAGCTGACCGTCTGTCTGCTGCATGAACTCATCACTGCTTCTTCATCACACCCCATACCCCAGCATCCCCAAAGTCACTGCCTTTTTCCGGATGCCCATCTTTTATTTCACCTCTGTTTATGCTACCCTCTTGCCTAAAACACTCTCTCGTCTTGTCACTGAAGCCAGAGTGACATGCTCAAAGATCCAGTGCAAAAAAAAAAGAGCTTCCCCTTTAAGCTTTTCTTACTCCATCCAAGTTAGTTGGCCTCATCTGTACTTGCCTAATTTCCCATGAATATTTTCTCAGTGCACTTAGATGCACTAATAAAATATGATTATAATTGCCTTTATGTGCTTATCTCTTCTGCTTGGCTCTGAACTCCCTGAGGTCACGGAATCTGTCTTTTTCTTTTCTTTTTAAATCCTTAGTGCCTGACATACAGCCTACATAGTAGTGCTTCTCAAATGGTGTCCATCTGAATCACCCTGGGCCTCACGTTTCTGCTTCAGTAAGACTGTGGCAGGGTCTGAAAGTCTGCATTTCTAACAAGTTCCCAGGTGATGCTAATGTTGCTGGTCTGAGAACAAATTGTGAGTCCCACTTGCCATGTACCTTTGTTACTTCTTACTAAATACACGCAAGTTCTATTTCATAAGTGTTATGACAAGCATCAGCTATGCCGTCACCCAGAACTTGGGTTGAAATCACAGTTCCCCAAGTTGCAAGACCTTGAACAAGTGACTTAAGCTCTCCAAGCCTCGGTTTCCTTATCTAAAAAATGGGTGCAATGAGAAAACACTAAAGCATTTTTTTTAAAGTCAGACTCCACATGGCATCAAGCTTTTGCTGTTTTGAGCTGGACACAGAAGCAGCAGGAGGAGAAATGGAGAAATGAGAGAGAAGCCAGGTTCCAACAGCTCAGTAATCCCCGAAGGAGGCCTAGCCTCACACGGAGCCCAGCGGTGACTTTAATTAAATACTACACACATTTTCTTGCTGAAGTATTTTATTTGCTTAACATAAACGGATAAGAGATCAGTAGGGCATGACAGCCTCCAGGGTGCTGAGAAGAATGTTTTGAATTTTGTACATCAATCAAGCGATTCATTCACACCCCCTCTTCTGCGATGGCTTACAGAATTGAGTCTGGTGGGTTTTCCGCCGGGGCTTACTACTGAAACCCTCTCATTAATAAATAATCAGCCTCTACTGATCTGCTCCTACGCCGCCTTCCAGAGCAGCTGTTTCCTCCTGTGTTGTGATTTAAGTTCTGCTAACAGTGATGAAAACAGATTTGTGTTGCTTCTCTTCTCATTAACCTTATTACAGAGTTGGGCTCCCAAGACACATACTTGGAAAACACAGATCATATTCAGAAAAGGGTGAAAACTTTTTTGACCTTGGCTGGCTTGATATTTCTCAATATCTGCACAAACAGTAACCAAGTTGGCCAATTTTCAAATTATGAGTTTTATTGTCTGTAGTTCAGCCTCTGATTTTCCTGAGTGAAGAGGCAGAAACTCCGGAGAATAATAATGTCTAACAACCAGTGAACTGTGACTGGAGAAAGCATGGCACAGTGATTGGTGTATGGTGGGTAGAGACCAGGGATGCTGCTACACTTCCTACAGGGCTCAGCATGGGCTCCCCATCTGCCACTCTCTCCACTGCCCCCCAAATGTCAATAGTGTGGAGGAAACCCCAGAACTAGAGCCTTAACTATTGGTCGATAAAGAAAAGGATGGAGCTAATATGGCTATCAGCTCTTGAGTCACCCATGTTCATTAGAATCTATCCCTACTGACCACAGGTGGTTCTGTGGGGACTCTGCAGGTGAGTCTTGTCTTCTGGGGCATTGTCTTGACTGCCTGAAACTTCCCTAGGGAAAAAAAAAACATGGAAATTGGTGTGTCTTCATGTTGCACAGAGGAGAGGGTATAACTGTGTACAGGAGGTCAGGGAATGGGTAAGGGCAGGGTGGAAGGTAGGGAACCATTGAGCTGAATCCTAAGAGCTAAAAGTCAGCATGAGTAGAAGGTGCACTCCAGGAAGAGAAACCACCATGCACAAAGGGCCTGGGGAGAAAATGAAGCTGGTATGTTTGAAGAACCACCAGCTAGAACATGATCAGAAAGGAGAAATGTAAGAGCTGTGGGCAGATCAGAAAGCTCTGTGTGTCCAAGTCAGGAACTTGAGTTTTATCCTCAGGCCAATAGAGGTCAGTGAACACATGTAAATTATCCAAACGTTTGCTCTTTCTGTGCAAACCTACTTGGAAACTCAATACCCTTGCCCAGGAATGCAACCCCGCCTGTTATCATGATCTCTGTCTTCAAGACTAACGTCTTTCCCTAGAACTTCCACCACAGGTGAATTTGAAGCCCCACCCCACCCAGGACTGTGGGTTACTTGCTTGTACTTACAAGTATTATTTGTCTGGATCTTTGAGGCTTGAGGCCAGTTTGCTTTTTCTTAAAAGCTTTCTGACTGTCTGTTCCAGTGCCTCATAGGACCCTGTGTCCTCCAATTTAGGCTGATCCTCACATCTCTATCCCATTTCCTGGGGCAGCCCTCATTTTCCCCAAACCCTTGGCTTGCCTCATGTGGCTTTTTGAACTACGGCCAGACAGGTCCCCCACCTTCTCTGGGGTGAACAGGTGTCCTGGTTTGCCTGGCCCTGGGAGCGCTCTAAAAGTGGGATTTCCTATTTTAAAACCAGAAAAATCCAGGGCAAACCAAGATCCGTTGTCCGCCCCCAACCCTTGCCCATCCTGCAACTGCAAGTAGCCAAGCCCACTTAGTCCTGAGGTCAGGACCATTTCCAACTCATCTTTGCCTTCCCTGTGATTTCAACTCAGGCAATTTTGAGTTTTCAAATTTCAAATAGCTTTCAACCTCCCTACCTCCTGCTCCCACCCCCAGCTCAGCTTCCCAAACTGGTGGCACCAGCATGCTGAGTTCTAATTAATTAAGCACAAAGGCAGGGTGAAGATAATCCTACACAGGTTTAAATCCAGCCTGGGGGGATATGTTGTCAGTGGTTCAGAAAGGCAAACAGCTGCATGAGATTGGTGATCATGTTTCTCCAATCTCATTTCTAAAACCACTGTCCCCTCAGTCCTGTCCTTGAAATTTTTAGTTAGAAATAATGTATGTCCAGCATCACTTTCGGTCTTGTTATAGTGTTCCAATGCCTACAGCTGTGTGTACTCCAAGGGCTCCATGCAGCTAACCTTTGTTTACATATTTCCATTTTTCAGTGAGTCAGCCTCAGGCAGGATGAGGATGTCAGGTAAGATTTGTTTTCTTACCCAATTTCCCTGTCCCATTTCCTGCTTCCATTTCTGGGGGCTCCTTGGGGCTGGACCCAGCTATGGACGAGGAAACAGGCAGGTTTAGAAATGCAGAGGATGAAAAGCTCGCTGCCACTTGGTAACAGCTTGATGATATTTTGCTGAGATCTGACATATCCTCAGGTAACCCACTTGAAAGCACTCATTCACATCCCTACCCTCCTCACCTCCTAGGTTATCTTTTCGTTGGGACGTGCCCTTTGAAGCAAGCTGAGTCCAACCATGTGTAAACAGGGAGCCCGGTGATAACATAAGGATGCAATCGTTGTAGCTTTGGCCCGCACATGGAAACGAATGTTTTCCAAGAGAATTGAAAGGGATCCTCAGCTCATCACAATCTGGACACAATCTGTCTTTCCAGACGCGTCACCCCACCTCCCTACATGTTCTGCTCAGCCACGCAAAATAACTCTCCAAAACCCATTATGCCTTTTCATGCCTCCCTTCCTTTTTGGATTTGCTTGTTTTCATAACCCCCTTCTGTGCCTGCTAAATGCCTACTGGTTTTTTAGGATTCAGTTCTAATAACATCCCTCAAGGTTTTCTGGACTGCAGCAAGCAATTATTTATGCATGCCTCTGTGGGTCATGCCTCTGTGGGAAGCTCTGGGACCTGGGCCAGTCCGGTATGTCTGGGAGCACATAGAGAGAGACATGGTGTGGCAGTGAAATGGAGTGTTGGCATGTGGGACCTGAAGCTCCGTGTCACACTACTTTGGGACTGATAACTTAATGTCTAGGACTCCTCAGAAGTTGAAAATTATTTTCACCTGATAGTCAATTGTGATAGCCTATATTTTTGCTTCTTCAGTCCCCTTTCCATGAGTCTTTTCCCAGTGGCAGGTAAACTCTGTTCCTGGCCAGTGCATGTTCAAAGGCCCTGCCAGTCATAAAACCCCTTCTCTCTACACACACAGTGATTGGTGCAAGGGATGGGCACGTGACTGGAGCAATCAGAATCCTTCTCTGGGATTAATATATAAACAGTGGCAAGAGCCATGATAACATGACAGGCAAGACAAGAAGGAGCAAATTCCTTGACTCCACCTTTTCATCTCCCTCTATGGCCTCCGAGGGGCAGAACCTAGAAGGAAGTCAACTGGCAAAGGGGACATTTAGTTTGTACATTTTAACTCAACCTCACAGAGCAGAGCATGCATGGAAAGGCTATTTGGAGCTGAGATGCAATAACTTGTACAGAGAAGAACAGACAAATTTACTTGGATATTAACTAGTGGCCCTATGCACGAAGATTAATACAAGAATGGGCCTTTCTTCCTCTGGCTGCCAACACTGCCTTGCTCTGGCCAGAGCTGCCTTTCTGCTTCCCATGCTGCCCAAAGGCTTGGAGCAGCTGGGGCGGTGCGGAATCCCTGGCCACTTGGTGCCCATGTATGCAAATTAACCTGCAATCTTTGTTGGGTTGATTTGCATACTCACTCCTGATTGGCTGGTGGGTGTCGCGAAGGTGCAGTAAAATTGCATTTTACTCTTTTATTAGTGTAGATTACTTAAGTCCTCAAAACAGTCCTATGAAAGGATATCATTGCCCTTACTTACTAGCATATCTGAGAAAACAGAGTAACTAAGTTACTTCCCACAGGTACAACACTAGTGAGAGGAGGTCCCACCAGGCAAATTAATGCTATTTTTGTGTTTTAGGAAGAGTTCATGCCTATTTGTACAGAGTGATTTGAGATTTCAAAGTCACTGTCAATCACCTTGTCATCAACTTTAAGTGAAATCAACTGTGAGATTGTTTCTGAGAATGTATGACTTAGTGTGCTGACTGCACTAGGGTGGAAGTGCCCAGAGAATGTCCGTGCAGAATAAGAAAAGAAGCACTCTGTACCTAACCCTCATTCCCAGGCCTCCCACTTCTCTTCCCAGACAGGGGTTATCACGTGGTGTGTGTCTAAAACCTTGAGAGATAAGATAAAGTCAGCTTGGGGCAAGCCAGAGATACATGGCTTTATAGGGCTTAAGCCAACTTCAATTCTGTTTTCTCAGCCTCACAAGATAAGAAACTTTGAGCTGTATAAGGGAGAAAATTAAAGATATAGACTGTTTGGCACCAGGGAACTAAAAAGATCAAAGTCCCTGACCACCAAGAAATTGATGACATCCAGGGGCTTGTGCTAATAAAATGGTTCAACACCGAACAGAGACCTTTGAGAGTAAGAGTGGTGCCATTTGCCCCATTTTAACTGAGACTTCCTAATGATGTCACCTGTGCTATAGAAATGTCTATGGCCCCTAAACAAGGGGTAGCTCTGTAACTGATACAAAAGACTTGCTTGGATATAAAGATTTTAAGTAGGGTATTCAATTCCAGTTGGCTCAACTATTTTGGTTTCCTAGTTCACTAGTAAGGCTCACGTTAGTGCAGCCAAAATACAATAGCCTACTAGTCACCTGGGTCTGTTTTTAACTGGCTACATGGATGAAAACTGCCCTTCATACATTTGTGAGCTCGTGTAATTTGGCATTCATTGCTGCCTATGCAGTTAAAAAATGGTTACATTTATGTGATGTAAATTTCATCACAGTTTTTTTAAAAAAGAATAAAGTACTGATACATGATACAACACAGATGAGCCTTCAAAGGAATCAATGACATATTTAGGTCATACTAGTAAAAAGCCAAGAATTTAACATAAATTAGAGGGTTATACATAAAAAAAAATGTATAAAGTTGAATGGGAAAGGAAGGTGGGAAATACATACAAGAAATAGAACTTTTCTCTCTTTTATCCTGAGTATCTCTTGTTATAATGCTTATTACCAGCTAATGTTTTATATATTAATTATATATATTTTAAAATACTTTGTTTGACCAAGTCTATACTCTAATACACTTTTTTTAGAGCAGTTCTAGATTCATGGCCTAACCGTATCTACTTCTTATCTAGATCCAAATCTAGATCTCATGCAAATGCTATGGATTGGAACAAAGTAAATAAATCACATCTTTACCTATAGGAAGGCTAAAATGCGTTATGGGGAACTATAGTTTCTGACGTATGGAAGGCAATCTAGCAGAAAGTATGGATGAATGTTGGACAAGGTAATCTATACACCTTCCACAGTTTCACAATATAGATAAGAGATTAGAGAGAGGCCAGATTCTGAATCTTTGATCAGGCTGCATATAATCTTCAGCCCTCCTTTTGTTATTTCTTTTTATTATCTGAGGTAGTCAATACATTATTTTATAGGCCTTCAGCCAACTTCAGTTGTGTATTTTTATCACTTGCAAGAGTCCTGATACAGGCTTTAAGGTTTCTTCCAACTCTGATGTTCTTTGTTTCATTTTACTTTTCTCTAAAAATTTACCAGAAATAATTTTGGTAGAAAGGAAATCCGATATTAAACAGGAATGACCTAGGTCAAAACTGTGAATAACCTGGAGTCTATCTCTCTCTTTTCCTTTTATCCTATCATCCCTCAACCTTATTTTGGCTTACCATTTCTAGTGGTAGCAGTGTGCCCTAAATGAGCCATAGGATATTTAGTTTGGCAAATTTAGAAAAAGGTTTAAGCATTTTTAGTACCCTGGTAAGAAAACTCTATAACTAACAACTAGAAGTTCAATAAGAGAGGTCACAGGATATAGACAAAGGGATAGTTGAGTTGAATTTATTTTCCTTGGGTAAGAAGATGGAGATAAGAATTTTGGGGTAGATGACAGTACCCAGGGGGAAAGTTATACTAGATAAAAAGGAAATCTGCTCTTTTTCTCAATGCAGTTAACTGTGCTTTTATTAAGTTTCAGGAATACAAAGACAAGTAATATAGAACTGTTAAAAAAAAAAAAAAAAAAAAAACTTCAAGGAAAGCCTGGCCTTAGAAGATCAGTGGTTGAGCATCGACCTGTGAACCAGGAGATCACAGTTCTATTACCAGTCAGGGCACAAGCTTGGGTTTCAAGCTTGTTCCCCAGTGTGGAGGGCAGAGGAGGCAGCCAATCAATTATTTTCTCTCATTGTTAGTGTTTCTTTAAAAAAATATATATTTTATTGATTTTTTACAGAGAAGGGAGAGGGACAGAAAGTAAGAAACATCGATCAGCTGCCTCCTGCACACCTACTGGTGATGTGCCCACAACCAAGATACGTGCCTTTGACTGGAATCGAACCTGAGACCCTTCAGTTGGCAGGCCAATGCTCTATCCACTGAGTCAAACCGGTTAGGGCCATCGTTAGTATTTCTATCTTTCTCTCCCTCTCCTTTCCTACCTGAAATCAATAACAATCTATATTTAAAAACAAACAAACAAAACCACAACACTACAAGGACATTGTTTCCCCAAGTAAGGAGAGAACAGTAAGATTATGGAAAGCAAATTGAGGATAAACTCCTAGAATTTTCCATTTCCATTGGGGATGAATCTTTCTTCAAAGAGTAGAAAGCTATGCTTTTGATTAGATTTTCTCTGTTATGTATTCTCCAAACACACTTCCTTTTCCCTTGATAGCATTTTATTACAGTTGTGCATAATTATTTGTGTAATTGCTTGGTTAATGTCCATGTCCCATGGTAAACATCAAGTTCTATAGGGCCAAAGATGCTATTGAACTTGTTAATATCTATATTCCCAGAACTAGCACAGATCAGGAAAAAATAAATTAGATAATACTTTTTAAATGTTGTTGAATGAAACTATTGTCCTGATTTCAAAGTCAGGGCAAAAGTTGGAAGCCAATACCTTCCAAACTTCCTTCTCCTTCTCTACATCCTAGGCAAAATATGCTCCAACTACCAAACTCAAGATTAAACAAAATAGCATCTTTTCTCCCTAAAAATCAGAAGCTTAAATATTTGGAAGGCATTATGTTTCTGTCACACTCATCTTCCTGAACTACCATGTATGTACATTTGCTGTGTATCCAATACCCATGTTTTGGCTTTAATTATATGATTCAATTTAACCTTTATCATTACCTTCTAAGACTATCTTCTAAGATAGGTACTACCATTTGACTGATGAGGAGCTAAGGCCCAGAGAATTTAAGTAACTTGTTAGAA
Source organism: Pipistrellus kuhlii (assembly GCF_014108245.1). Lineage (NCBI taxonomy): Eukaryota > Metazoa > Chordata > Mammalia > Chiroptera > Vespertilionidae > Pipistrellus > Pipistrellus kuhlii. Next base: position 40,464,509 of record NW_023425449.1, on the reverse strand, counting down.
ATTGATAGAGCTAAGATATGAACCCAATTCCTTTTAATTCCAAAGTTGGAATCAGTCCCAGGCTGGCTGAGCATATCATTTTCCAAAATGAATTAGACCAAAGATGCTTCTCCCCCTGGTTTAACTACAGAGATGTTGGTATAAATCCTAGTTCATCTCTGGCCCTCGCAGCTTTCAAACGTGATTTCTCACAGTGCAATAATTGTCCTCAAATCCCATTACAACCAAACAGCTCGGACAAATGAAGAAGTCTATTCCAGTGGGGTTTTATGTGACTTCGGAAAACTTAACCGCTCTCCCTGGGAGACAAGACAGATGGTGGACACTCTGGCTATGGGTCCCACACCAATGTTTCTGGCAGAGGTGTTTTATTTTTAACTCTAAATCTTTAAAAGCTCCTTGGAACATTTGTAGCAAACACTCTCGGGCTTGCTTTGTTTTCAGGGGGGGAATGGTGGCCTGCACTTTTAAAGTTATGATCTCTCTCAGTGGACTCCCCATCCCTTCGTGACACGGCACAGTGAGAGCCAGACATTTTTATTTTTAATTTCCCAGTGACAATGCCAGTAGACAAGTCGGATGAAATATGCTTTTGAATTACTCGGTGGTTCCACAGGAGGCAGGGACACGTTATGTTCTGATACAGACATGCTCTTTCAAGGCGCCATGCAGCAACCCTGGTTTTGTCAATGCCTGGGGAGAAGGCAGGATAGAATTGTAACGTTCCGGGCATAATAATGAAAAGGGAAGGCCGTAGTCAGAGCACTTTCTTTTTCTCGCTCTGCTCTGCTTTCGAACTCCTGGGGCTCCTGGGGTAGAATTCCCAGAGCGCTGTCAATAATGTGGCTCACAGGCACATCTGATGTGTTTTCTCAGCTGTGGCAGAGCATGTCTGTACACAGCTCCCGCGGGACCAGAAGAGGTCTGGAGGCTCCGATGCCCATTTTGAAGATTACGATTATTTTAAAGTCTTGTAAGAAGATAGAGAACACTCAGTGAAAATCTTCTGAAGCTTGAGTAAACGTCCACCCAACTACTTCGTCTGGTGTGTAGCTGTCAAGGCTACTCCTCATCGAGGAGCCTCGGAGGAAAGAATGGTTTCAGATCCATCTAATCTGGTCCCAGGTTGAGAGTCTTATGTGGTCCAAACTATGCATGAAGAAAAATCATCTGTAACATCCATGAACAGGGTTTTATTTGAACGTGTCTCTCATGGCTAAGGAAACTTGGCTTTTGGAAGCTGTTTGTCCTGTGTGAAATCCAGCAGTGCATGTTAGTAAATGACATAATGGCACCTACCCGAGAAGCTTCCCTCTCCCATCTGCAGCAGGCATCCGGCTTCCTAAACCTAGGATATCTAGGTGTGTCCTAGCCTTGGGGGACATCGAATTCTGTGTGAAAATTCTATCATCCTTTCAAGAAAACAAGACATAGCCCTTTTCTTTTAGAAGTGGTGGTATTTGATCTTTGGGAAATAATGCTGTACGCTATAGAATTGTACCAATTTTCTAATAGAAAACATGTCGGAGTACCTGCAGGTGTATTTAGGGACCAGGACAGAAACAGAATAGAGTCAGGGTTAAAGCCACAGACCTTGACTTGACAGACCCCACTTTCCCCTCCCCACTCCCCCTGATTTAATTCTAGCATTTCAGCTCACTTCTATGCGACCTGGGACTTGCTAAGCCTCCTTTCCCACATTTACAATGTGAGGATTTTAATACTATCCATCTTGTGGGACTGTTTTTGGAATCAATTGATGGAATACTTATAAAGTGTTTAAATGATGACTGTCTTGTTGTAGACCTTTCATACCTGATAACTGCCATTGCCCTCACTCTGAGGGTCAGGATTGAAGTTATCAATTGAAATGAGGCTTTGTCTATCTCCAGAATGATTGGCAATCCTTTCAGCCTATCACTTGTTTTCCTATGTTGAAATAACTTCATGTGTGACTGCTTCCAATGGGGAAAGAAATTTGCATGCACCTATTATCATTCACTAAAAGAATTACCTAAATTTAAAAATACCATCAGCCCTGGCTGGTGTAGCTCAGTTGGTTGAACATTGTCCCCTGCACCAAAAGGTCAAAGTTCAAGTCCTGGTCAGGACACATGCCTGGGTTGCAGGCTTGATCTCCAGGCATGCAGGGGGCAGCCAATAGATATTTCTCTCTCACAGATGTTTCTCTCTCTCTCCCTCTCCTTTATTCTCTCTCTCTCTCTTTTTCTCTCTCTCTCTCTCTGAAATCAATTTAAAAGTATTTTCTAAAATACCATCAGATTTAAATAAATGAGGGACAATCATACACATTCCCACAAATACAGACTGAAAAAATGCCAAGTAAGATTATTTTCTCTTATGTCCTAGCAAGCATGCTGCTCAAGAGGATTTTAAATTTCTCAGGGGATAAGGAAGAGAGAAATAAAGTAGAAAAAAAAATCCTTTCTGCTCTCAGCAGAAATTCAAAGAGGAAAAAGCCCTTCTTATGTTGATCTCCTCTGGATTTTTATTTTACTTTTTCTGCCCACGGGAAAGCCAGGAAAAATTGCATAAGCAAGGCCTGATACAAGCTTCAAGCTACATACCAGAAAGCATTAGAATAAAAACTGCAAATAACATGCCGTCTCAGTTGCCTATCTCTCCCACAAGGCAGAATCAATCACCCCTGGTGCTCTGATTCTACTGAGGGCTGTTCATGCTGTTTTAACAATTTTCATATTGTTTTCTAATTACTTCTTACCTTTCTGTTTCTATGGTGTTCCAAACCATTGTTGTTTGCTCAGCCAAAGTAGCTGTGGTGTCACACTGGCCTGAAGAACTCTATAAGGTTATGGTTATTGGGCTCCAGCTAGCTTTGCAGAAATAATATCGATATCTGTGGTTATCAAACCCACCAAGGGATGTTTGATAAATTTTGAGAGACATTTTTGATTGTCACCACTGGGGTGATGCTACTGACATCTAGTGGGTAGAGGCCAGGGATGTTGCTAAATATCTTATAACGCACACAACAGCCTCCACAACAGAGATTTATGTGGCCCCAAATGTCAAAAGTACCAACAAAGTTAAAGAAATCCTGGTCTAGAGTGAAGACTTTCTCAGGACTTTGGTCAAAGAAATCTACTCACTCTAAAGCTTCAGAGCATATAGCTATTACAGCCATCTTCCATGGCAGACCATGCCATACATGGTCCATCAAAGAGTTTTACACAATATTGGCCTAAATTTCCTTGTGAGGTTAAAGCTCATTTGATTAATTAACACACTTTCTCATGCTGCCCCTGGGAGACTTGGGTTGGAATCCTTAGGAATGAATTCAAACTTCAGAAATTTCATTCCTAGGTTCCCCTTACTGATTACTGGAAGGGGGCCAGGCTTCTGCTTTCATTTCTTTATTTCTTCATAATGATTTAATTCCTGGGCCTATTGCTTCTCCATGACTTTTGGTGAAGGGCCAGTCTTGGTTTCCCTAATTTTGAATCTCTGAGAGAACGGTTTAGGGACTTAGTGTTTTTTCCTTGGCATGGGTTGCTTGAGAAAATCGGCCCCCTCCCTTTTTTAAGTGTCTACATTCCTTAGGGAATTAGAAGGTATATTTTTGCTGAGGAAGGAAATTCTCAAGTTCTCTTATACCTTTCCCTTAGGTCATAAGCACAAAGAGATCATTGATTCTTGCCATAGTCAACAAAGATTTTGCTAACATCACTAATATAACTTCTAAGTATGTATCTCACATGACACCCCATTTTTGGAAACCTCTAAAATAAAGAGATTTTAAGAGGGTTGCTTTCCAGACCAGTTACAGATTGAGTTTCCAGTTTTGACCCAGACATCCTAGGCTACAGGAGAATGGATGCATCCAAGGAAGATATTGGCTACTTACACATATTTTGCACTTGGTATATGCGTATTATCTCCGCTGTGTGATGCCATGTCAGTCATTCATGCCTCAGGATGAGTAAATACAACACTCATGCCTATTAGCTTTTCCTTCAATATTAAGGGTACCTTTGGGATCAAGGAAAAAGAGATAACTCCCACATGGCATTGGTTGATACTCACTGATGAATGGGAATTAATGAGGCAAAAAAGGAAAGAACAGTCTACTTTTTATAGAGGAATAGGTGGTCATTTGGGGATAGAAGAGAGAAAAAGTGAAAAAAATTGAGGCATGGCTAGAGCAGTAAATGGAGATGAGGACATTAGGTTACTGTCCTCTCATACGTAACTTTTATTCATGACCTCTTTCTAAAGGTTTTTCTTTCTCCAGTATACATTCAACACCCTAAATCACTCTCTGTTATCTGGATTATCCAGAAGGATAAGAGGAGGAGGTGGAAAGAAAGTACTTTTAAGCCAAAAATCCATTCTATTAAAATTTTCTAAAGCAAGTTTTCTTCTGAGAAGCATGATTAAGTATTTGCTAGCAATACTTTAGGGGCCTCTTCATTGCAGCCAAGTTGTCAAAATTCTAAAGACACTGCATCGTTCTTAGACTGTGACCTTCAAGGAAATTAATTGTCACTCCTGTTCATCCTTCCTTGAAAACATTCCAAGCCTTCAGGTTTTGTGGTGTTTTTGGCAGCATCTACCTGAATTTTTAGGCTGTTAAATCTTAGTTGAAGAATGCCAATGCAAAATAAGATTTATGCCAGCTTATCTAACAGGCCTGACAAGCAACTCAAATATTGTTCCAACCTGAATGCTCTCACATCCACCAAGATGAAAATTAAGTACCACATGGGCTCAAGAGGAGTATTTCCAGGTTGAAGTCTACCCCAGCTTCCATTTCCCCTTTCTGTTTTCCATGATTAAATAATAAGCATCCTGCTGAGAGAGAACATCTAAAATTCTAAGTAATGATGTGCATAATGCAAAAATAAAGGGAAGATCAACAAATGTGTCATATCAGTCATTTTAATATTCTTACAATGCTTTTTTTTTCAGGACAGTTGTTCCCTTCAAAGCTGCAGAAACAATCCCTTAAAAAGTAAATTTATGAAGCATCTTGTATTGCCAGCTACGTTGTTCATTATTAATGAGAACACAGGATAAAAACAGATATGGTTTCTGCTGTCAAAATGGTGTGAAGTACTATTTTAGATAACAGTGCAAGATATTTGTCAGGACAACATAGGAGTTAGTACCAAAAGTAAGCACCAACAATAAATGCTCTAAAAAGTTTAAGGACTGAGTGGCTCTAGCATTCCTACTTGTTTTGAGGGGTTCTTTGGAAAGAAGCTAAATATTTTCATAGGAAGCAAAAGGCAAGACTACCTTTTTTCTGTATGAGTGTTATGCTTTTTATTAAATGTTTAGATTATAAGAATGGTATCATACAAGTTATTAGGTGTTTTTGTTTTTGTTTTTTTGCTTTAAAAACAGTCTTGCCCATTGTTCAGCTTGTTGTATAATCCTGAACAAATCACAGAGCTTCCATTTCTTCATTTATAAAACAGCACCAATGACACCAACTTTTAGTGTGATTTGTGCGACTACTTTAAAAAAAATATATCTGAAAATTAACTTATTTTTCATAGTGATAGGCTCAGATGCCTCTGGGTTGATTCCATGGCCTTAATTTTGCATTGATTGATGGTCTCAATCACCGAGTGTTTCCTAAGAGGGCCAAAAATGTGAACAACGTTAATTAATTGTTTCTTTTAAAAGATCTCTCTATTAAGCTAAACAAGCATAATTGTAATTGATGTCACTATTGCTCCCCTCAAGTTTTGGGTGTGGCTGTGCAAACAAATGTGACACCCGGCACTTCCATGTGGAAAAATTCAGTTGTTGATATTTACACCTTCAGCAGAAATGACTGTGGAGGTGTGGCTTGTTTTGGAGACTCTATGCTGAGCTATAACACGAAAAGCTACCCTAGAGAGAAGCCCAAATGTGTAGCAGACTTTTTGCACAAGTAAGGCTTTCTGGCTGGTGTAGCTCAGTTGGTTGGGTGTCATCCCATGCACTGAAAGGTTGCTGGTTCGATTCCTGATTGGGATGTGCAGGAAGCAGCCAAAGGATGTTACACTCTCATTCCAATGTTTCTCTCTCTCCCTCTCCCTTCCTCTTTCTCTAAAAATCAATAAACTAGTCTTGGAAAAAGAGGAAGAAACCCAATCTTGTATTTCTCATTAAGACACTGAGATTACCATAATAAACCTAAAAAAATATTGCTGGTAGCTTCACATTAGTAATTTGGTTTTCAGATGAGATTAAGAAGATTAATGTAATATTATTAATAAGGGACTTCATACTCAAGCTAAAAAAGGAAAAAATATGCGTGCTACCTAAGAGACTAATACATTATTCTCTCAAACATGACAGTCTGACTAAAATCTCAAATAATCAGCATCGATCATCTGAATTCCATAATGAAATGTAAGCTTCTTCTCTGATTGTGCTCATTATGTAGATGGGGATATGAAGCCTAAAGAAGAAGAAAAAAATTGATTGTGACACCCCATTCTTGCCAACAATGCCATCTGGTTTGGTAAAATTAATGCTTCAGTGAGAAACTCATGGAATTTCCAAATAAACTTCTTGGAAACTTTTGGAAACCAGAAAGCATCTTTGCCCAGAACTTTGCAGTCTGAGAAACTGCTGTAGCAAACAGGATACCTTTCAATGTCAATGGCATGGATCAGCTTTGTGACTTGGTCCAATCACTTTCACTTCTCAGGACTCTAGTTTCCCAGAGAGTGTTGGATTACTGATATCCAAGGTCTCTTTTAACATCCCAAGCATCTACAACCTCCACTTTCAAATGCAAAAATAAAACATAAATCTCTTTCCTAATAAGTTAGAACTTGCTACTCTGGAGAAGTTAAAGCCCATGATGAAATCTGAACACTTCTCTCAACTTAGACACTAACCAATCACAGAAAAATATGAGAAATTACCATTATGGCATATTGAGTAAAAGTGTGAAAATACCCCTGAGATAAAACCATCTTGAGGGCAAGTGTCCTCTTCCTCATCTTTTAATATCCACGTAACAGGGTCTCTGGGGACACCTGGAAGGTGTTCAAGTTATTTATTGAATTTATGAATCGATTGATAAGTCTGTGGATAGTTATATGGAATGGATGAATACTGAAGATATTGCCTTGGCATTTTTTGGTCCTATGTATATGGAATTTACCATATAAAATGCTCTTCTGGATAACAAACATAGTGATTATAATTTTTAAATGCTTGAATAAGTAAAATATAAATAGAAAGAAGTAGGATTCAAGAGACCTTAGGTGCATTAATTTGTGATGTGACTTTGCAGAAACCACTTCACCTACTGAACCTCAACTCTCTGATCTACCAATGGCTATTAAAATTTTACCATGTATCTCTAGTAGGAGTTACTATGAATGTAAAGTGGAATGAGACATGAAGAAGCTTTGAAAAAAGAGATACATATCTCTATTATCGATAACCAGTCAACGAAGAGCAGGTTATCGTTATGAGCGAACAGCTTCTCAGAAGCAGTGACCCCAAGCATCTTTTGTGGAAGCTGAAAACCATCTTGCAGTACCCTGACACTTGCCTTTTATTAGGAGTCTAGGCTTTCTGTTCTTCCTTTAGCAAAGTTGCCTTTTGGGATATCTCTGTCCTCAAAGTAGACATTGGTGTTGCTTTTTCTACTAATAACATTTTCTTTCCCCTCTTTAAAATTCTTCGGTCAGATTTCCCTTCCCTTGCCAAACTCTAGATGTCAGTGTGTCCCCAGCTCCAATCTATGGACAGTTTCTCAATGTAAACTCTCTGTGTTATGTCATTGGGGCCTATTATTTCAGTAAGCCAATCACTCTCAAATTTAGGTTCACCTTTTACTAGTACCTTGCCCTGAAATCTAGACTTCCATTGCCATCTGCTTGCTCAGTATATCCAGTTGTGTATGTAATAGGCATCTCAAGCTCAACTCTGAACCATTTCACATCTCCCATATCATTGCTCATCTCTGCAAAAGGCACCAAGCACCCAATATCTAAGGCCCAAAACTTTAGAATTCTTCGTGACTTTTATTTTTCTCCCACATCCCACATCCAAATTAGTCATAAAATGTTGTCTAATTACTCATCTCCCCTATTTTCTCTCTCCTTGAGGACTTCAAGAACCACCCAATTGGTCTTCCGAGCATCCACTTTCACTCTACCGCCAGAGTATTTTTCATACCATGAACAGACTCATCTTTTCAATATGTGAGCCAGATCAAAGCATGAACTCTGCCTGAGATTAATTACACCTTTGCTTGGCTTCCCCAAATTTCCTCTCCTGTTTTCTGCACTCTTTATTAGCTTTCTCTGGCAATCATTCCTTAAATTCCTGCACAAGAATTCATAGTTTTGGGTCTAAGGAACTCATTGACTTGATTACCTCTAATTCTCTCTGACACGAATAACACTCCAAATTTGGATTTCCCGATACTGTGTTGGCTTAGATGCTAGAGAGGCAGGTATGTGCATGTACTCAGGGAGCTCTCTATGTAGTTTCAGACCTATTTTCCTCTATTTTCCTGGGCCCTTGGAGGTTTCCCAGACTTTCTTGTGCACTCAGAAATGCACTTAAAATGAATGTGTTGTAAATTAGCCAATATCTGTATTTTTTTTAAGGCAGCTGAGCTATTTTTAGAACATCTGGACTGCCCTATTGCTGGAATTCCAAGACTGTTCTGCTCATTTTTCTAGATTTTAAGTTAGCTCATGTATTTTCGGTCTTTCTAGCTTTTTTATCAATGGATTTAAAAATACATATATATCTGTTAATGTCTCACACATGTTATGTATTGTTTCATTGTCATCTACCTCTAAGTATTTTGTTATTTTACATATGTATATTTTTTAACATGGGTTTTCTATAAGTGCTTTATTGGTTTAAAGACATAAGTGACTTAAAATTCTACCCTTATGGATATTCATTTCTAACTGTATATGTATCATGTATAAGAGACTGTATGGGAAAATGTTAAGAAATATTTAAAAATAGATTTGTGGTCTAGTACAGGATAGATTTTTTGTGACTATTCAAATAACTATAGAAAGTTCTCTACATATCTCTCTACATTATATTCACTAATCAACTCATACAAATCTATGATCTTTCTTATTTTTGTCTCTTCTTTCTACCAGTTTCTGAGAGGGATGTGTTAAAATCTCCATCTACACAATTAATCACTAAGTTAATCTATTACTTGTTTAACATATTTTGAACATATATATGTGCATATATACGTGTGTGTGTGTGTGTGTGTGTGTGTGTGTGTGTGTGTGTGGTTATATGAATGTCTTTGCTGATTGTTCTATCTTCTGGATCTGTTACTGTTTTTCATAGTAAACAGCATCCCTCTTTGTCACTGATTGTGCTTATGCCATGAAATCTATCTTGTGCTATGCTAAAATCACTACTCTGTATTCCTTCCTGTTTACATTTGCCTCATGTTTTTACATTAACTTTGTTTTTCACTCGTCTGTCCATTAGGAATGTCTTTTACCAAAAAAAGGAATGTCTCCTACAGACATCAGTGATGAAATATAAGTTTATTATATGCTTATTGTTGCTATTTTTTTTCTCTTGTTTGTAACCTAATACAATCAGAGCATTGCTATCTTTAACCAATGAGTTTAACCAGTTTCTATTAATTAAAATTTACATTTAACATGTAGTACATAATAGGAGGTGGGGCAAAAGTGGGTTTATAGTTGCCCATATGGAAAAGAATACAATAAGTAATAATATAAGAATAAACTTTGTGTTTCACATACTCACAAATGCAAGCCTACCTTTGCTCCACCCTGACTATGGGTGTGTAAATGTAAATATCATGATTTATTTTTGTGCCTTAATTTTCTGTTTTCCAGTTACTAAGCTATTTTTTGCTTTTAGCTTTACTTCTTTCCACCTTCTATTAGAGAGATTTAATCCCAACTTAATGATATTGACACGTAAGTTATTTTTTCTTTCAATGCTCAAAGTTTAGCAATACGCATATTTCTCTCAGAGCAGCTCTCATCTCCCACTATCACTCTTAGATTTCCGGGTTATTAGAAATATTTTATAAGGAATTCCTTATGAGGACATACTATACCTTATCAAAATCTTTATTTACTTATATTTCATATACTTTATTATTAAATTTCCAGATTTTTGCTTTGTCTTAATAGGGCCTACCCATCAAAAGCTCTTTCAAAGAACTTAATATGGTCAAACTCAAAAAAAACTGCATGCATAAGAATCATATTACACTCTTTTGTTTAGGTGGATTCTTAGTTAAATGTAAATTTTAAGTCCCAAGTTCTTTTCTTCCATTAGTTTAATGATACTTCACCACTATTGCTAGAGTATTGATAGTGACAAGTCAGGTATCATTCAGGAAATTAATTTCTCTAGGCTTTCAAATGCTGCATTTGTAAAAGGATGAGTAGATAGTGTGTCTACTATGCATTAATTAGAAATATTCCTGGTGTCAAGGAAAACCTTTTTTTTAAATTAGTAATGGGTAGACATATGGGGGACTGTATTGGCCTCATGTGAAAAAGAAGTCATGGGCAGGAAATTCAGAGTTAGTTCATACTAGTAGCTCAACAAATCCAACAAGAGCTCAAAGTCCTTGAATCTCTAGTAAAGAAATTTCTAGTTTCCTCACCTTGTAAAATGAAGGGACTGCACAAGATGGCTACTAAGATCTCTTCTAGACCCAACAGCCTAGTGTGCTATGAACAATCATATCACACAATACCACCCAAAAGGCTCACAATAACCCAGAGTTTTCAGGAAATTAATATATCATGCAGTTTGATAGAGACATTTAAGGAAACTGGATGGTGTTGGGTTTTTAGGTTTTGTTTTGTTTTTGTTTTTAGCCTTACAAAGGCTGACAGATTATCCAGACAAGTATATTGCACAGGGGAGAAAGTCCTACAGAAGTACCTGTATTTCAAGGTCTAATTTTCATCTTTCTTTACTTAAAGTTACTAATATATCCAGTGATAGTGCAGTTCTTAGATATAGGATTCTATTACTGACCTATAAGTGCTAGAATGAAAACATATTCAATTACAATAAAAAAATAATCAAGGGAACTGCTCTGCCTGTACCTTCTGCTCATTGCATTCTCTTTCTATGGATAATTTAACAAGATAGACAAATTTACTTTCAGAATGTGGCTTGATGAGCATGGGAACAGAGTCAAGATATCAAGATAAGGATTCATTTATTTGTTCATTCACTCAAATGTACTATTTTAGAGCATACTATGTGGTAAGAACTTCTGAGAAATTAAAAATATAAGCAATTTTTAATTTAAAGAAAAATGTACGTGTAGTAAAATGAAAAAAAATATTGTTTGGCTCAATGAATTTTTCATATCTGTATAAATATTTTCTATTTCAAAATATAGTGTTTTCAACAATTCAGAAAGTTCCCTGCCGCCAATATCTCCCCTCAATTATTTGACCATTATTCTGATGACTATAAATTAGGTCAGTTATTGAACTTCATATTCAAGAAATTTTGTAGGCTATAGTTTTTGTGTTTATCTTATTTTGATCAAAAGCATATTTTAGACTTATTCAATACTTTTAGGTGTATAACTGTATTCCTTTTAATTTCTTAGTAATGTTCCATTGTGTGAATGTACCATAATTTGATTACTTATTATTCTGTTTCCACTTTTAATGTGATAAATAAAGCTTCTATGGATCTTCTTATGAAGTATTTTATGGATATATGCACTTATTTTTCCTTGGTATATACCTATGAGTATAATTTCTTGGTCACGAGATAGGTGTAGCTTTAGTTTTTTTTAGAAACTTCAAAAAGTTTCCCAGTGTGATATTGTTGTTTTAAATTCCCACAATCAGTGTCTCTAGATTATTTATTTATTTCTGCAGTAAAGGCTTAACTCGGCAGATTTGGGATGGTCAAACCAAAGACTCCAAAGAGTCAACTGGTCCCAGACCAACTCCTGGGAGATAACCTCTCCATCCTCAGAACATCCTGCCTGATCAGAGTGACTGTTCATCTGGGACTTGGTCCATGAAAACAGTTCATGCTGACAGTCTGATTCAGGTGGGGAACTTGGCCCTTGCTGTACCAATTTGACCTCTGGAGAGACTGGAGACCAACTACTAAGGGCAGCCACATGAGCACAATATGCAGACGAGACCAAATTCCAATAAAATCTCTGGACACCAATGCCGTACAAGCTTCCCTGATTGGTAACATTCCATATGTTTGTCACTCATTATTTCTGGGAAAACTATTCACCCTTCATACAACTCAACTGGGAGAGGACAAGTGGAAGTGGAAGCTTGTGCCTATCTTATGCAGGGGAGACCTCTGTGCTCTTACTTTGGCTGATTTCAGTGGGTATCTTTTCACTGTAACAAATTATAACCATAGGTATAGCAGCTGGAAGTCCTAACAAAGCAGGGAATCTGAGGGTGCCAGAGAGATAAACTAGTAAAATTCAGAGCTGAGGTTTAAACACAGATAGACCAGCTCTAGAGTTTATGATCTTGACCACTATGTTTTACTGCCTGTCAATCTATCATTCTGATTAGTTATTTTCCATCATTATTTAATTGTAAGATGCTAAGTTACCCTTTTCAGAGAATCAGTGCACATTCAAAGTTCCATTGTTTTGTCATAAATGCTAAGAAAGTGCATTTATGTTCTTTCATTATTAAAACTATGGTGGTGGTTTTGTTTGTTTGTTTGTTTGCCCGTATTCAGATCTGCCCAAAAGCAAAGTAATAACAGATACTTAACACATTCTTTAACCAACTGGCACGATATATTTAGGTAAAATACAAGTTTTTCTAAGATAAATATTCCTCTTAAGTTTGTTTTCCTTTTTAATCCCTATATTTGTACAATGCCATTTGAACTAAAATGTATTTTAAGGTTAAGATTTCTAAACCTCAGAAATAAATTCTTAATCCAAACAGGTCAAGGACTGGCTATTTCAGTTAAATGACCTTCTATTCACCTGCTGGAGTGGATACTTTTTCTATTTCTCTCTTTTGTGCTTTGTTTGCTTCCTTGTTCTTTCATGTCATTTTCTATAAGAACAAAGTGTCATTTGCTTCAATCTTTTCAGTGTTTTGAGGAGTTTATAAGTCTTGTTGTTGTAATTCTACATTTAGAAGTTTCTAAGTTTTGGAAAAAACACCCTTAAGTTCCATTTTTCTCATCAACAGTGGCAAAAAGTTCTATAATTCATTTCTAAATTATGAGGTAGAAGTCAGTACATTTTATTCACTTTCACCATTATCGCATCCCCTACCATCCATACTTCACAATGTTTGTAAAAACAATTTGGAATTGTAAATTGTTATTGTGGTTGTAGTCTTTTGTGTTGTGATATTAAATATCTTGTGCTTATAAAAGATACAAAAAAATTACAAAGCACCGGGGTGCCCTCACCGCAGTTTGTGAAACGAAGCTTTGTGAAGACGAATGAAGGTTTCACTCTGCCCGTCAATGTTAACTGCTATCTGAATTAGTTTTTCTTTCCCTACAGTTAAAAATTTTACTACATATGTTACAGAGATCCAGAACAATCAAACAATGCAGGAGAGTTTGGAGATTCACTTTATTCACCGTGGTGGGCTTAGAGGGAATGAATTCAAATTCTAAGCAAGCCTACAAGTAGAACTTCCCTTTTTATTAAACAGCCAGCCGTTTGTGCACTTAGTGGTTTTCTTAATGCTGGCCTTGAAAACAACACAGTTCTATCCAATTAAAAAATGCACCTGGCATGGCATTGAAATTATGGGCATATCTAGTCTCTGGTCTACAAGGTCATACAGCTAAGTTTATCTTCACATTATTCAAACAGACTAAAGCAGGCTAGAAAGCAAAGTTTTTTTTTAGAATAAGAGCCCATCTAAGAAAATCAGCAGAAAATTTCAAACAGTAGTGTGTTTGTTTGTTTGTTTTTTTACAAAATAGGGGTTTTCCTTCTCACATATACACTTTACTATGTATATGTGTGTGTGTGTCTTTGTGTATGAACATATGTATGTATTTATACACATATTCATAAACTGTATCTATTGTTGTGTTTTGCATGTTTTTAATCCTCATGAAATGATATATTCCACAGACTATTCTGCAACTTATTTCACTCATAATTGTGGTTTGCGATTATCTATGTGGTACATGTATCTTCATCTGGATAATTTAAAAGCGGCTCTGAATAGACTGACACTAATCTGATTGTCTTCCTGTGAATAGACATTTAGGTTCTTTGCAGGTTCTCACTATTGTGAACAATGAGGCCGGAAAGAGTTTTGTATGTGTTTTCTCCAGGGTCAGAGCCTCAAAGTTGAAGACTGTGCCATGCATCTGACTTTCTGTAGATTTTCACTTTACTGGATAGTGCCAAGTTCTTCCCCAAATAAATGCAGCAGTTTCACTAGCACAGGCAGACTTTCCACGTCCATTCACATTCCTGCTAACATTTTCTTTTGTCAGAATTTTTATTTCTGCCATTCTGTTGCATATAAAATTTTTCTATTACGGGTTTTATTTTTGCCTCCCTGGTTACTAGCCAGGTTGGATATCTTTTCATTTTTTATTGGCTATTAAGGTCTTGTCTTTCCTGTGCATTATTAATTCCTATTTTTTTCCTTTTGGATTGCCTTTTTCTTACAAACAGGAGTTATTCTACTTTTTATTCTAGTTACAAAATTTTTATCAGTGGCATGCATTACTATAATCTTCAAATCTACTACTTGCCATTTTATAATGCCTTGTTCTGAAAACAGTATAAATTTTAAAAATAGTCAATGTCGCCTTTTTTTTTTCCTTGAATGATTTGGGTTTTGCAGTGTCTTGAAATATTCTTTCCTTCTCAAGGTCATAATTTTTCAAAAGTTTTACTTTACACATTGTTATTAAGTTGCCTAAAACATATTTTTGTATTATGAAAGGAAGAACTATATCATTTTTATATGTTCATAACAAATTTTTGAGGCAACATTATTAGTCTACTTTTTCCTCATTGGGATTAGTGCCTCATTTGCTATATATCACATTTCTGTGCTAATTTGTGGGTATTTTTCTGGGATCTTTATTGTATTCCCTAGGTACCAATTTCTGGCACAATGTTATACTTGCTTAATCATTCTTTGTCAAAATACATCTTCATATCTAATAATGAGCATTATATTATAGAACCTTGTAATTAAATAAAATTAGAAGCATCCTTTTCCCCTCAATTTTGATCAGACCCTTTTCATTCTGAATTCCATGGGGAGGGAGAAATTTAGCTCAGGAAGGTTTTCTTAAATTAAGTTGTTGATTATTAATGTTCCAGAACATTTACCAAACTGAATTTTCCATCTTAGCTTTCTCTGTCTAATGCCTTTGGTTTTAGCCCATTTATCTATTTCGTTACTATTCCTCGGAAGTTTATCAATTGTGTTCCCCACATATCTGATCTGGCATTTTATTCAATTTGGCTTTCACTTTCTGCATGATAGATTTTAATTTCATTTAATTTGCATTTTCTGTGGATATTCCTTACATCCTCTATCCCCCCTTCGTAATTTGTTCTCTTATAGCCTCCATCAGACTGTTCTCTCCTAATATCATTCAACAACAGTTAATAGAGAGTTCTCTTTGTTTCCAATACTGAGAATTTCAGAGTCCAAAAATTTAATTATGAGTCCTGCAGTAGGTAATTCTCTGATATATCTTTCTTGTAGACTTTCTCCTCATTCTTATTCTCCATTACTTTTTCATAGGCTCTGTATATAGGCTGTCCTCGGTACTCAGTTGAGGTGAGGTTTTGACAGCCATCCAGTGTCACTGTTTGCCAACAAGAAGGGAATGTGAATTGTGAGGCTTCTGGCTGGATACCCTTCTCAAATCCACACCCACTGGACAGGCATTATTTTAGCAATTTTCTAAAAATAGCAGAAATGCACCTACTGGAACTTAGCTAAGAGTAGATAGGATGAGGACGTGGTGGTTGTTTTTGCACTTCAGCTGAATGGAATTCTATTTATCTATGTCTGGCCTTAGCTATAAGAGGTATAGTAAAGTTAGGAAGAGGTCAGGTCATACCTTCAGTCAATCCTGCTGAAAAGCCAGAGAGGCAGAAGCAGCTAATAAGGCAAGGTAGCTCTTAAAGTGATCAGGCCAGATGCCAGGCTGTTTGTGAATGCCATACCGCTCCACTGTCCATCAAAGGCATGGTTCTCTGACATCAACACAGAAAATGAATGATTTTGATCCCAGGATAACACAATGTGAAAGAAATGACTTGCTTGTCTTTGAGGATGGCATTGAAAGAAAGTCAAGTTTTCATTATCTTTCTAGAAAGGAAAAACAGTGAACACTGTATGCTAACCATGAAGAACTTCAGTGCGGTTTTTCTCTTAACATAAGCAGGACCTGGAACCTACAGTGCAGTTTCAGACTGCAGTCCAGCTCCAGAAATTACTGAAGCCGATGCCCATGAATCTTTTCTGGAGTCTGGATTTGTGGATTTGTGCTCAATAGATTTAGAAGGCTGATTGTAATTCCTTCCATCTCCCTCTACGAAATGTGTGCAGCTAAAGAGTAATCAGTCCTAGCCAGTTTGGCTCAGTGGCTAGAGCGTCATACTAAAGGTTCCTAAGTTCAATTCTGGCCAAAGGCACATGCCCAGGTAGCAGGCTCGATCCCAGTAGAGGACATGCAGGAGGAAGCCAATCAATGATTCTCTCTTATCATTAATGTTTCTCTTTCTCTCTTTCCCTTTCTCTCTAAAATCAATAAAAAATATACTTTAAAAAATTAGTGATTAATCAAAGCAGCTCCAGAAAGACATTGGGTGACATGGGGAAGAAAAAAGTAATATGTAATTTACATGTTTTGATGAAAACAAAAACAAAAACACACAAACACAGTCTTTTCCAGCTTCCACAGGCTGCCATATTCCTTACTCTGTGGCCCTTGCCTCCATCTTCAAAGCCATTTTCTGTCTCTCTTCTCCTTATAAGAGCTCTTATGATTTCATTGGGTCCAGCTGAAAATCCAGAGTAATCTCCCCATCTCACAGTCAATTGATTACCAAACTTAATTTTATCTGGAGCCTTAATTCCTCTTTCCATGGAACCTAACATAATCAAATGTTCTGGAGGTTAGGACATAGACATCTTTGGAGGACAGATGTTCTGTCTACTGCAGTCTCTTAGATGACCAAGCTCTAATTTTACAATCAGAAATTTGAGTTAAAAAAAGTTAAAGAGATCTGCCTCAAATCATATACCTAACTCTAGTCTTGCTTGAGTGTGCATTGGATCAAATATTACTGTCTCTCTGAACAGAGTCATCTTCACATGGCAGACCCAAAACACATTCTATACTGCAGCCCTCCTTCCACTGATAGGATATAGACCATTTTAAAAGTTTAATACAATATATATAAATTTCCATTTAAATTCAAAATACAATACCTAATAGTATTTCTAGTATACTAGGTGGCATGAGGATGGCAACAAATCCTAATCATGAGATTCAGATATTAATGAATATTTCTGCCAGGAAACCTTGACGATCCAAACACTGATATAAGAAGGAAATTGTTCTTTATGAAGCATCCATTGAATTTGTGTATGTTTAAAGGGATTTCCTGTCATGGCACCGAATTTCAGGGTTTTTAAAAATATATATTTTATTGATTTTTCACAGAGAAGAAGGGAGAGAGATAGAGAGCTAGAAACGATGATGAGAGAGAATCATTGATCAGCTGCCTCCTGCACACCCCCTACTGGGATGTGCCCGCAACCAATGTACATACCCTTGACTGGAATCGAACCTGGGACCTTTCAGTCCACAGATAACTGAGCCAAACTGGTTTCGGCCAAAATTCAGTTTTTGATATTCAGGTTCAAATTTAAACTGATGCACTACAGATATCCCTCTTTTGTGAAATTAATTAGTGTCTAAGCTTTTTTTTGGAAAGGTCAGAATTTGGTAATGTCATTGACACACTTGTTTTCTCTTCAGTGATTTTTTTCTCCTTCTATTTGACTCCAGAAAAGAAAAGAAAAAAAAAAGTGTTGTCAACCTCATTTAGAAGGTTACTCTACATTTTTACTTACTGGTGACTCTTCACTGAACTCCTTTCTTTTTCTATTAGAACCGATGTTCTTGGTTATGATCATTCACTTCCATTCCTACATTTTTTTCATGAACTTGTCTGGATAATTTTGATCTGTGGAAAGAACCAATTAGCTTCTGTATGCTCTAAAAAGGTCTTCAACCTCTTTGGAGAATGATGAGGCAGGTAGAGGAGAGAGAATTAAAAGACCAACTCCGTAGCTGAGTCTGAGGCCTGAGGTTAAGAAGAACTGGGATTGTTCTCACTGAAAATCTAAGGATCCCTGAGTTCTGGACATATCCAGGGAAAAAACAGCTGTGGACAGAGAGTTTTGAAAAGGATGCTATTGGGCTACTGGGGAAAAGTCAATGCAACCTGATTCTACCACATACCACCAGGTGCCTTTCTAGGCACTGAAAATGTTGAGCTGATAATGTATGGCCTTGTACTCCAAAACTTTACAGTGTGAATATGGAATAAATCAGGTCATTATTTTCTAAGTGTATTTGTAATGTCAGGAGAAACAAAAAAACGAAGACATCAATTTCAACATGAGCCAGGAGAAGGAATGGGTCAATTTTTCAAAAAAGAAAAACTCTTTGAGGGTGGTGATGGGGTCTTCCTTATAATTCAAGTACCATTCAGTGTGGGAGCCTTCAGCATAATATTAGAACTTGATTTTCTTTTTCCTATTTGGAGAAGAAATGTTTAGTGGAAGAAAGAAAAGACTGTAATTATATATATCTTGGTTTGGAAATTAATAGTCACTATCTGGGGAGGTTTCAAAAGGTATTGAACCATCTTTAGTCTCAGTTCTTTCATTTGAGAGGGTAGCAGGCAAGGCTGTCTAGATTATTAAGCTTCTTTTGTTGGTGAGAAATTACTCCGAAACTTGGAATTGCCCAGCATGAAATTATACAAATCATAGATTTTGATAAATAATAGTGATTGCATTCCTTGCATTTTGCTTATCTTGCGTCCTCCTTTTTTCCTTCATAATGGGGCATCATTAAAGGTAATAAACAGAAATATAGTTGAAAAAATAATATCCTTTGAATTATTACAGAACTCACCAAACTTGCTTCACCACCTCTATTTACTAAGTTTCCAACAAGATATCCCACTACTGTTTCCAACACTCACTCCCATACTCCATATTACCATATCACATTTGATTAAAAAATTAGATAGTTAGATAGATAGATAGATAAATTAAGTAACATTCCTTGGCTCAAAATAAAGCTCTTCAGCATAGAAATCAAATTCATCCACAACCTGATCCTATCTACTTCTCCAACTTTGAGATATAGATCTAGTCATTCATTCAACAAATACTTATAGCCAAGTGTAAGCAAGGCACTACAATAAGTATTAGATGATTAAACTTGAAAATGTTGTCAGGACAAGATAATAGACATAACTTTATAGATGTACATATTCATGATTCCTAGTTTATTTACTCTTATATAATTACTTTTAAAAAATATACCAGGTCCATATTATAAAAATAAATTTCTCAAAATAAAACAGATTATGAAGAAGGCAAGCAGAATTTGAATAATTTTAAAATTTGCAAATTTTGTTTCTCTTTAATCTTTAGGTTAAAGAATATTTTTGTCTGTATCTTCCCTAACGAGTGTTGATAAAGATTGTAATGTTTTCTGAGATATTTTCAGTTAAGTGGCATTTAACCAACATTTATGGACTCTTTTTCTACCCTCCATATACCAACAAATGAATTTTGTACACTAGCCAGAAAACAGTGAATGGCACAGATGAGCAATGCAGTTTGGAATTTTTAGAATTATTTTCTGGCTTAGAGTTTTTCTCCTTGGGAGGTTCAGAAGCATTATTTATACATGACATTTTGAGGTTAGTAGCTCTCTTCAGAAATTTCCTTTCCTACCAATGTCAAGGAAAGGAAAATCTCTTTGCATACTTTCTTTTTTAATCTCAAGAACTCTCGGACATGTAATCAATTTTGACCCATTTAGAAAGCATGGTCTCTGTGACCTTGTTCACAATATCCCAAATTTCCCATCAGCACCAAAGAAGGTCGTAATGACTTCAAACCCTTGTCAAAATGTTCTCACTCGTAATGCTGGTCCAGCTGGGCAGTGGCCTAATTATAAAGGTGTTTGTTTGGTTTTGTGTTCTTTGTCTCCTTGAGTTCTAGTGTAGAGTGGGAATATTGTACTTCTGCCAACCAAGGGCAGAATGATAAATCAAAGGATAGGAATGTGCCCTAAGTATCTGAAGGACAAGACTTTCCCTTTCTCCTCCGGATTCTCTCCTTACATAAGGTCTTCTGTCAGAACCCTGCTGAGGAACCACATCAGATTAACACCCAGAGCTGCTGGGTCTCCTGAGTTCAGGTCCCCCCCACCCCCCTCTTTCTCTAGTCCTGTCTGTCTTAGTGACACCAGGTCACATGTTAATTTCTGTATTTGAGATTTCCTGTCAGACTCTCTGATGCATCTTTCTACAGAGTCAGCTTAGAGGAAACTGCAGAAGGTGCTGCTGAGACTGTCTTTTTGAGAAGGCTTCTGAGAGCAATGGCCCACACCATTCTCTCCTGGAGGGACTAGCCTGCCAGGACACTGTCTTTTATGTATAACCCAGGTTCCCACACCTTCTGCTTGTAGCCAGAAGTAGACATCCAGATGAGAACATGTGGCTGTATGGTCAAGTGCCAACCTATTCTGGTGAACCGCTTCATTGGTTGCCATCGAATTGCTTCTTATTCTGGGCATATAGGTCACTCCCAGGTGGGCAGGCTTTTGCTGCCAACTTCAATTTTGTTATCAGGCCTCCTATGGTGGCTTGAGCTGAGATGTCTCTCTTCAGTTCTATGTTTTCTATTTTAAGTTGCAGGGATTGCTCACAGTGCCCAGTGCGTGCAATGACTCTCAGGTGCATCACAGTTACGGCTTTATTTGTTGACATGCCTTTTTGTCATTTTGCATTTGGAACAAGGGTGTGAAGGTGTGACAAATTTCAAACTGCATCTTAATAGAGCGATTGAATACTTGCTCTCTTGAGGCTCAAGAATTCACAAACATCACCAACTAACCTTGACAGCTAATCCACTATTCGTTTTGGCCCTCCACAAATTGGGCAATTGAAATAACGTTTGTCTTCATATGGACTCCAGGCTGATTCCTGATCTGTGACCAGGAGAAGGGAAACAGAAATGAAGCTGTAGTTTCCCATTCCTTCAGGAATCGTCCACTTCGTGGAAACAGTCAAAAGTTAAAGGAGAATAAGTACACTCTGTGATGAGCAGCTGAAACAACCCAAAGATCAGACTGTCTGAGACTCACAGGAATCAGAGATTACGGATGCAAGTAATTATAAACACAGGCAAAGCAGAGAGTGGCCCAGGACCCTGCTGCTCCCCAGCCCTTTCCTCCCTCCTTCGATGAACTATGGTCCAGGTTAAGAGATGCTGTTTCTAAGATATGTGACCACCCCACTCACTCCCGAAACTCCTTCATTTTCTACCTAGCTTAGCCAACCTTTTCCAGGGAAGCACCCCTCCTAAACTCAGCCATTCCAGGTTTGTTGGCTATAAACAATGATAGACAGCAGGCACAATCTGCTAAAAGCATTCTTTAGATAAGGATTCCTCTGCCGGGCACCATTGAGTGTGATTGACAGGAGGCCGAGCATTAGTGTGTTACAAGGAGATTAGACTGGGTCACAGGCCTCTTTCTTTCTCAGGAGTGCCTCCCTCTCAGCACTCCACCACCACCCTCATAAAAGGAGTAAATGGATGGGAGGCTTGCTGTTTAACTCTTTTCCTTCCAATGAACAATCAACGCAAAATCAATTTTATTTTACAAAAGCCACTATTGCATCGAATTTTAATTCACTATATTGGTAAGAAGCTGAGTAGTTGTTGTTTTTAATTCTTTCCTCCAATTCTCTGAGAATTGAATTGAAAATTCAAATGAAAAGCCATTATGGGGATAATTCTTTATCGGCATAGAACATATTTCTCTTTGGTTTGTATTGCTAAATATGCTTTGCAAAGCATCCAGTGGTCTGCCCCTATACTCTACCATAAAATATGTAAAATTCTAATTGTTTCAGTTTTACCCTTACACATTAAGGTGTCTCCTCTACCTAGGTAATTGTCTAAGTCAGATGCAAAAAAAGTTTCCATTTTGCTTGTCAGTTCCTGTCATTTGATGGTGGCTGACGGGAACGTGTGTGGGTAAGATAGTTGGGGAAACCACCCTCCACTTTCCCCATTAGCATCCTTTTGCAGAAAAATAAGCCAGTAGGTGCATTTATCAGCTCACAACGAGGTCCTACTGCCTATTCTTTAGCCTAATCTTTCACCACCATGGGGAGGAAAGGGGAAGAAAAATAGAAGCATAGGGTAAAACCTATTAGGAGGTTTTAGCAAATAAACTCCAGGGTGGACCTTTAAAAAAAATGATCTAATTTGTTTTTCTAAAATAGAAATTATGCCTCTCATTTATAAAGACGTGGGCCTTCCACAAGCACTTTTCTCATACATTTTAGCATTGGAATCCTTGATGTCACTTAACTGCAGGTAACTTGTTTTCTAAACCACATTCTTTTGCTGGAGCTCATTAGAAGTGCTCATTCCCCTAATGATTCTGGGCCTCCAGTTGGACTTATTAGCGCACAAGGAGCAATAGATGCTTAAATGTCAGCTCTATTTACCGGCTGAAAGGATTGCTGCAGAGAGGCATTGTCTTCTGTGGGGTGTGCTGACGATGGCTGGGTAATTTCCCTGTTCCTGATGGGCAGGAGCTCTCCGGAATCCAATATGTAATCCAACCAGGCCTCAGCCTGGAGAATTACATTCTGGCTCACGCCAGTTCCTAGTGTATTCGTAACTGGGAGTGATTACTGCTCTTGTCACATGGTCTTCCCCACAGGCCAAGGCACCCTGGGCAGGCGCTGAACCTGTGTTTTTATTTTTTATTTATTTTTTTAAATACTTTTCTTTTTTTAATTTTAACTGCTTGTGTGTGTGTGTGTGTGTGTGTGTGTGTGTGTTTTGTTTTGTTTTTAATATATATTTTATTGATTTTTTACAGAGAGGAAGAGAGAGGGATAGAGAGTTAGAAACATCCATCAGCTGCCTCTTACACACCCCTCACTGGGTATGTACCCGCAACCAAAGTACATGCCCTTGACCGGAATCGAACCCAGGACCCTTACAGTCCGCAGGCCAACGCTCTATCCACTGAGCCAAACCGGTTTCGGCTAAACCTGTGTTTTTAGATCCTTGTTTTTTTGGTGCTTGTTACACAGGCTGGGAAACGGGTAGCTGTGTCCGATAAAGGTTTGGTCTGTGTAAGTCTTACTTCTCTTTGCTTCTTTCTGTATCATCTGTTTCTATGTAATCAATGCTTACAAATTTTAGTTTCTCATCCTCCTCAGCAATTCTCAAATCCAGCCACGCTCAGCTCCATTCTCTGATGACCTGCATCCAGGCTCCATCATTCCCCAGCTGGATTCTTGGGCAGCTTCCTAATGAATATCGTCCTCTCCATTCATGCTCCATGTGGATTGCTGCATTCAGGTTTAAAGCACCACAAGAACTCCTCTTTGTCTGAAAATAGGAAACAATACATCTGGACTCCTCAGCAAGCACGCAGGGCCTTTTGAATCTCGTCCCTCCATATTTTCTAGTCTCACTTCTTATGTAACCTCTCTAGGCAAGCTGTGGTTCAATCAAGCCAGACTCCTCACTCCAAGAATACTTCATGCACTTTTCTTCATCGTGTCTTATTGCATGATTTTTAAAAAAAACATTCTTCCTGTTCTCTTGCTTCCTCAAAGTCCTACTCTTCTTTCATGATCCAGTGAAAATGCTTCCAACATTCCCAAATTCTTTCCTACATCTTTCCGGTTTAAAATAATTGCTCCTCCCTGTGTTTCCATATGGCACCCTATTTATCCTATTGAATTCTGGCCTGAAGGCAGTAGAGCAGAGGGGTGAAAAGCCCAAACCTGCAGCCTGCCTGCTGGGGTTGAACCCATGCTCTGCCACTTACTGGCCTGTTGACCTTCAGCCTGTTACTTTATCTTCCTCTCTTGAATGGGAATAAGAACAGCATCACATCATTGCAATGTTATGATCACTAAGTGATTTGATAGCCTGATACATTGAAAAGTCCTCTATAAGCATTTCTGCAATTAAGAATAAAATTAGCAGCTGAGGCGTGGAAGAGCACTGCTCTCTTAACTCACTGATGAGTGGCTCTCAAAGCGTGGCCCCGCAGCATCAGCCTGGCCTGGGAACTTGTTGGAAATGCAAGTGATCAGATGCCGCCAACGACCAGCTGGGTCAGAAACGCTGAGCATGGGCCCAACAGTGTCTGCTTTCACTAACTCTCTGGGGGATGCTGGTTCACTCCATAGATGACCTTTAACTTAAAATGCCTTTCAGCCCTGGCTGGTGTTTCTCAGTGGGTAGAGCACCGGCTTGGGAACTGAAGGGTCCCAGGTTTGATTCCAGTCAAGGGCACATGCCCAGGTTTCAGGCTCAGTCCCCAGTAGGGCATGCAGGAGGCAGCCAATCAATGATTCTCTCTTATCATTGATGTTTCTATCTCTCCCTCTTCCTTTCTCTCTGAAATCAATTTTAAAAAAAATTAAAAATAATAATAAAATAAATAAATAAAATGCCTTTCAGTGCACACCACCTCTAGACTGATTACAATTCTCCTGTACAGAGGCATTGAAAATTAGACTATCCCACTGAAGACAATTCTAATGGGTTAGAGAGGGAAGTAAGGAATGAGGTCAGAGAGCATGAAGTGAAAAGAGAAGCTAATTATCTGTTTGCATGAGGGAGCAAAGGATGCAAGAAGGAAAAACATTACAGGGAAAAAAGCCAAAACTTTTCTTTTTAGCTCTTCTTATGAAACCAGGAAACTTCACATGGGTTATTGTACCAAAGATTTATTCATGACGTTTTAAAAATATTTCTATAGCCCTAGCCAGTTTGGCTTGGTGGATAGAGGGAAGGCCCTAAGAATGAAGAGTCCTGGGTTTGGTTTGGTCAATAGCACATACATACCTACCTCAGTTGCAAGCTTGATTCCCAACCCTAGGGCAGGCTTGTGCGGGAGGCAATCAATTAATGTGTCTCTTTTGTATCACTGTTTCTCTCTGTCTCTCCCCCTCTCTTCCACTCTCTCTAAAAATCAACAGAAAAATATCTAGTGAGGATTAACAAAAATAAAAAATAATAATAATACAAATATTTCTATAGTCTATTTTTATGTTTTATACTAGTGGCCCAGTACACGGATTCATGTACATTAAAAGGAAATTAATTAAAAGAAATATTATCATATCACCCAATTTAGCATATATCTCCCAACATAAATTCAGTATACCCCTCCCCCCAAATGTACACACTTTAACAGCTCAACTTTGAAAATTAAATGCATTTTAATAAACACTGCCTTTACAATTAATCAATGTGTGTGTAAACTTTTTTGGGACATCCTATGGGTGTGGAAAGCTGAAATAAGGTGAAAGGGGGCTGAGTGTAGCACCAGGACACAGCAGAGTTTTTGCAAGATTGACTTCAAATAGCAGATACTGTTGCCAAAGCAAAAGGCATTCTGAAATATTCCAGGCACAGGAACAGGTATGGGATAGCTAAGTATCTGTACATGCACCGAGCACCCAGTGCATATACTGAAATAGAGCTCAAAGGGCTCACCAGAGTCTGTGCCTTCCAAATGCTGCCTGGCTTTTAAATGCAATGGACACAGCACAGCGCGGGGCTTAACATGATAAATGTCCATCTTCCGTTCCCGTCTTTGCAAACTGTGTAAACAAGCTCTCCGGCAGCAGGGTTTCCCGACAGAAAGATGTGTTCCTGGGCAAGTTTGGGGAGGGTGAAATTGTGACAAATGAATGGAACAATTAGCGCTGTTGTTCTTTCTAAATGAAGTCATGTGTTCTTACGGGAGACTTATTTTCCCCTTTTGTAAATAAAGATTTCACCCAGAAAATGCTTTGGAAAGCTCCCAGGGATGATGCCATTACTCAAATGCTGCACTAAAGATTCTGAGGGTGGAAAATGAGTGGTAATTAGCTCTATCGACTGCGGAGGTTTTTGTAATCTCCTCTTTTCATTCCAGCATGGCGGGAACAGGGCCGTGTGACCTATAGAGAAATCAGCCAAACGTGTAAAATCAACTATGTCTTCTTTCTATAACTCTTCTCGTGATTTCCTAGAACTCTGGATTAACAAGTTAAACAAAAAGAACATAAAGGAACATAAAAATCATGGTTACCAGCTTTCAGAAGTGACAGTCATAGAACTAAGTACTATACAGGCATTCAGTTGTTAGGTATATTTCCTCTACTTTTTCCAGCTAAGGAAATTAACCATAAGAGAAGTTGAGTAACTTATCTAGGGTCACAGTTGGGGAATGATAGCACTGGGGTTCAAATCTGTGTACCACTCATATTGTCAAAGATTGGGGATCCTGAGACACGTAGGGAGCAGTTGGCTAAGGGACGGCTCATTTACTCCAGTCTTCTCCTTTTACAGATGAGCAAACTAAGGCTAGAATGGAAAGGCGCTTCTGCAAGGTTGCAGAGCAGAGGCTAGAATTCAGGATTCCTGAGTCTTCCTTCAGCCTTTTCACGTGTCCAAGATGGAAAGGCTCTTCTTTGCCTCTAAAACCTGTTTGTCCAGCCATCTTCCAGATCATGCGGCATGTTTGATAAATGAGGAAATGCAGACATTTAGTGTGGGTTTTCATCTGGAAGGGGACATTTTAAAAAATTATATACATTGTGGGCACATGCCCTTGTAGGACTGCTTTTTCTGTTGTTCCTATGTGCCTTTGAGGCCCATAGCCCCTATTTGCAAGGGGTGAGCTCCAGGCTCCGCGAAGAGAGCCCAGTGCTCTGGATGACACCCTGACACCATGAACAGGTGTGGGCCACTTTGAAGCTCTCACATTTCTCAGCTTTAATCTTCCCACCAATCCCTCCCTCCCATTTCATCCCTGGCCTATGTATACACACATGTGCATGGCCCTGGAGAGAATTCTCAGCTCTGGAAAGAGCTGAAGGAGAAAGGTTCATTTAAAGCGATAATACCCAGCACATTTTAGTCAAGCAAGCAATAAATGGCTGCCAGGCTTGATTAAACAGGCCAGTGGAGCAGAGGCCCCTAATCAGTCAGGAGTGCGGCATCTGGAAGGCTCTGCTTCCCACCCACAGCCTCACTCCCTCTGAATGTGTGAACAGACCTCGCAGACTCTAGGCTGGGACCAGCCACATCCAGAAGAGTCAATGGCAGCTACAATTTAAGTCAGGCAGCCAGCAATGAGATTTTTTTTTCTGGCTGATTATCACTCGGTCACCTGGCAGGTCAAAGTTTGGACTGTAATTTTGTTTAAGAAATAAAGATATATTAGAGATTTTATTTTGTCAACAAAAGCAAATGTGAGCAAAATTTTAAGTTTTCTAGCAGCCACATTCAAAATTTTGAGAACATGTGAGATTCGTTTTAATAATGTTTTATTTGCCCTCATGCATTTAAATGAGTTAATTGTGTGGTGTATGAGTTAGAGTATCTTAATCAAGCTGTTAAAAACAACAGGAAACAAATGAGCCACGTTTGCAGATGTTTAGCTCTTTGGTAGCCAGTTTCCTGAGCCTAAGAAGATAAGAACCCATTCTGAACTTTGTCCCTTTGAGTTCAAGATGCCAGCATTTTCACCAATGTGATTCTCTTTAAGATTTTGTGGATTTTCTAGGAATCTGATGAGCAGTTCACTCTGTACCCCAGAGTCACATCCATAATTATTTCTGAGTTGGACCTGCATCTAATTCTGGCTGCCTATGTGGATACAAAGGACCATTAGAAGCCCTTGATCCACATGAGAGGATCTACTGGGCACCACCTTCAATACTCTGAGGTCTTAACAAAGATTTTACAATGATTTTTATTATATTCACAAATTTGAAACTGTCGTCACAATCAATTTTAGAACATTCTCATCACCTCAAGAAAAAAATACATGATTGTTACCCCTGTCAACCCCCCCACCCCCTGTCCTTCCCAGCCCTAAGCACTTCTTTTTTTTTTTTTTTATTAAATATATTTTATTGATTTTTTACAGAGAGGAAGGGAGAGAGATAGAGAGCTAGAAATGTCGATGAGAGAGAAACATCAACCAGCTGCCTCTTGCACACCCCCTACCGGGGGTGTGCCCGCAACCAAGGTACATGCCCTTGACCGGAATCGAACCCGGGACTTTTCAGTCCGCAGACCGACGCTCTACCACTGAGCCAAACCGGTTTCAGCCCTAAGCACTTCTTAAGCATCACTTGTTTTCTAGTGTCACAGACCTTAGGTAAAGTTCAACATTGTCAGTCCTTCCTTTTGTTAGATATGAATGAATACAATAGGTTCCTAAAAAACTAAGAGACAAGTATAAAACTCCTGACGAGATGAAGCAGGATGTGATTAACAATCTTTCTGGGACTCTTGTTGGTGTTGTTTCCAAAAAATAAGTTAAATCACATGTTGAAAGGGAACAGCACAGCTCAGTTGTTTTAGAAGTTTGAAGTCTGGGCATCTTGAATAGGATTCCTGAAATGAAAAAGAGAAATATTAATCTAAAAGTTTGAATCACACAATATGGAGCATAAGTCCAATAGATTTCAAAAGTTAGTGGAAGAAAACCTTTTGATTAAGCAGCACTGCTGATTGAAGAGATCAAGACCACCTGCATAAGCATGAGCAAGGACTATTTATTCAGAGCCTGATGTCAGCCACCACTACTTACATCTGGCAGAGTCTGTAGCAAACAGAGCTGGGCGTCTGGTCATGAAGGAAATAGTACTCAGTAGGCACACACAGAGATCTAGGGGGAACAGGAGGTAATTATGACATGAGGTCAGAACCAAGGCCTTGCATGGTTTTGTTGCATATTTGGATCTCTATTAGTCTCTTCTACATGGCAAGTGTTTGGTCCTTTGTTCTAAAATGGCTATGAAAATATGACTTAGAATAACATAGGGTATGATCAGTAGATTGCAATAATTGGAAAGAAGGACTCTGATCAAGTAATTTATCAGTTGATTTGTTTAATATCATCTTTCCATGTAGGTGCAAGTAGAAATGCATTCAGCTATATTTCCTTGTGGTTTCATTGGAAGAGATTGGAATTGCCCAGAGGTTTTATAACGGAGTCCAGTGATGTATGGCATCTCCAGCAGTCAGTTAGACTGAGGGCAGTGGCTACTATTAGAGATAATTTAAAAATGGCATTAACATAAACATATTCTGACTAACAATTATTTAAGGAGGGAGGAGTAAGATAAAAATCACTACTGTTGCTGAAACTGGTTTGGCTCAATGGATAGAGCGTCGGCTTGGGGACTGAAGGGACCCAGGTTTGATTCCAGTCAAGGGCATGTACCTTGGTTGCAGGCATATCCCCAGTAGGGGGTGTGCAAGAGGCAGCTGATCAATGACTCTCTCTCATCAATGTCTCTCTCTATCTCTCTCCCTTCCTCTCTGTACAAAATCAATAAAATATATTTAAAGAAAAAAAAATTACTACGGTATGTTGGTAACAACCAAGGGTCTATAGAAAATGAGAAGAAGAGAAAGAGGTCCTACTCCAACATTTTGGGAAGAAGCTGTCCATTGTCTAAAGTCATCTGCTTGTTCCAAATATCAGTGTAGACACTCAAGACCTCTGAGTGTTCTCAATTTGAAATCCCATGTTGGAGTAGCCTTCCAATGGTGTGGAATTCTAAATTACTTCTTCAGCTGTTAAACATGAATCCAAGCATTGACTCTGTCTGGCATGTCACTGTTGCATTTGTCATTTATAGTACCTGATAAGGTCTTTTCCAATGGAGTCAAGAGCAGCAGTTTTCCTATGATGGCTCTTCCAATAAATGAAATATCCTGTTTGAATATCATGAACAGATAATTTAGGAAAATATATTGGAAAGATACACTAAACCCATTGGTGAAAGAACTGGGTAAAGTACAAAAGTTCCTTGCAATATTTTGCCATGTCACTATGCAGTAGGGCAAGTGTCTGTTATTGGAGTAAAGTCCCCAAATGTGTGGGCCCTCTAGTTACTAATTCATAAAGGAATAACTGATATGTCCCCAAGGGAGTGGCCATAGAAACTGTAAAAGCTAGTGAAAGTGCCTTTGGCCAAGGGAGCTCAGGGCTTTTGAAAGTTTTGCTAATTTGTATTTAAGGATTGCCATTGGTCTTTTCAACTTTTTCAGAAGATCCTCCTATATAATAAAAGGCTAATATGCAAATAGACCAAACTGCAGAACAACCTAACAACCAGTCACTATGATGTGCGCTGACCACCAGGGGGCACATGCAGAACATAGCAGGCAGCAGGTGGCAGAGCTGGAGCATGGTGGGTGTAGGCTGTGGTAGTATGGTGGAGCAGGTGAGTGGGGTTGCGAGACCAAGGCAGAATGCCATTGTTGTCATTGGGGCAAGCCTCTGGTGGCTACTGAAAATTCTTTGCTCCCTTGTTCCCACACGCGTTGGTCCCACCTGGCACTCGCAATTGCTGCCAGCACCAGAGCCGCTGCTTACACCCGCAGCTGGTGCCAGAGCAGCCACATGTGTCTGCTTCTGGCTCGCAGTGCAGTTCCTAATCACCCTGAAGTCTTCTCCACCTCCCCCTGCTCCTGAGGGGTGATCAGGGCAGCAGTCGCATCTGCTGATGGTGCTGGCCTCACTCACACCCACTGCTGGTGCCACCCCAATGTCTCTGCACCATCAGCACGTGGGAGCAGCAGCGGTGGGAGCAGGGCTGCTGGCAAACAGAGTACTGAGGCCGCAGTGGAAGGTGTCAGGTAGGGGTGTGGAATTTGGGCTGAGACCTGCCCCTGTGCCCAAGGCAGCCTCACAGCCCACGGTTCCTTTCAAGGTGCATGAATTCGTGCACTGGGCTCCTAGTAGGTAATAAGGACAGTACAGTTTCTGAGCAGAGAGTAAAGTCTTACAGAATTCTTGTGTAATGTTTTCTGTTGATATAAAAGTTGCGATGCCCCAAGGTAAAACCACAAAATTAAGCAGCTTTTTTAATGGTCATAGGTTTGATGCTTTTTAGTGAGGAAATACTTTAGGCTGCCCTGAAAACAGATATACATTAACTATTGTAAAACATATTCATATCCCATGGAGGGTGGATGAAATCCATCTGAGATGTCATTGAGACCTTCGGTCCTTTTTTGTCCCACCTTTACAGTTTTAAAGGATTAAGTTGCTGACAGGTGATACATGACCTGAAAGTAGCCTCAGCTGTGTTTTTAAGGATTCCTTACCAATGTTGACTTAAAATAACAATCCGTTGAACAAAATAAACTGACAAATAAAATAGAAACAGAGGCCTGGAGACATGAAGCATACTGACAGCTGTCAGAGGGGAGGAAAGAGGGGCGACTGGATGAAAGAAGGAATTCGCCAAAGAACATTGTTTTTAAGAGTAAAGAAGAATATTGGATGCATTTTTCTTCCTCAGAGCACCCTCACTGACAAGAATTGAAGACATTTTTTTGTCTTGGTTTTTCTTTGATAAAATTAGGCCCTTCCCCACCCCCATTTTTCTTTCTGCAATATCTACAAGAGTCCTTATCAATAATGGTGTTTGGGAAGTGGTCTACTCAGCTGTTTGATCTTTTGGGCCATGACTTTATTTTGGATCTTGTCTCATTTTTATTCTGAAACCATTTCAAAATGTATGCCAGATTTTTTGTTGTTGTGTTGTTCAGATAAAGGAGTTATTTTCCATTATAATTTCTTTCTTTGAATTAGATGACCAATATCAGCTTTAGTTCCAATGACAAAATGAGATAAAGGGGCTGCTGTTACATCAGCATTTTCTTCAACTCCCTGGTGTTTTTAGAATATACTCTCTAGTCTGTACTTAACACCTCCTATAGTTTCATCTTTAATCTTTTTTACATGATTTAATTATGGTCCTATTGATTTTTATAAAAATGTTTCAGATGTGGTGTCTAGGATACGTTGCCTTATTTTTAAAGCCATTTTTTTACTCATATTTATTGTGAAAAGAAGGTTGCAGGAGGTCCCTTTCTGGGTAAATCCAATCAGCTTTTACCCACAGAATTTATCATCTGAGGTTGCAACCAACCAACCAACCAACCAACATATGTACAATTTGATACAGATCGAGTAACTATGGGTCATATGCACCCAAAGAATTCTAAATTATTTTATGAATATTTGTTGGTCTGTCTAGGTCTCAAGAAATTTTTATAGCTTTTAATCAGCTTGAGTCTAAGGTTAAAATTTTATCAATTCCTACATACCTAGCACATGAGAAGGATGAATTTTTAGAGACAATTGGCATTGATGAGTTGGGAAAAGGGAAAAGGTCTGGACAAGGGGAAGAGAGGATGGCTGACAGAGATGTGAAAGGAAAGAGATCAGAATTGAAGGGTAAGAGGGGAAAAAAGGCAGATGTAGGGAAGCAGTTGGAGGACAAAGAAGAGGATTTACTAGGAAAATTAGTCTACTTGGTTGTGACTTAAGTTTGTCAAATGGTTTGAAGCTTTGGCCAAATATTCTTTTAGTGGAGCAATTTTTTATTCATATTTTTGTTTGGAGGCCTCTGAATACCCATAAAAAAATGCTGCCCATTTGGACTGAGAAATCTTATTCCCTTTCTTTTATATGGAACCTTTGAAATGAACAATTTGTTAAGTCCAGTGCTCCCTAGGGTACCCACTAAAGGCCTAAATCATAATCACATCATTGGGAAAGATAGATAAAGGAATTAGGACTGTAATGAGAGTAAATATAAAGAGCAACAATTTCCCTAGAAAAGGAGATTTGGATTTACATGAGCCTCTGAGAGCTGGCAATAGTTGGTACAAAGAAAATGCTGTGCATCTCATCTGTCAGGTCCCCAAACTGATGACTGGTTGCCTCCAAACACAGACCCAATAACCTGCACCCCCAGGCAAGTAGAATACCAGAAAGAATGTTCTCTCTGAATGAAAAAATAAAAAATAAAGCTCCAAGGACTAAAACTGGAGATGGAAGAAGAATATCATCAAGTTTTATTAGTGACCTACAACAAAGGTTAACCAAATGGACAGTAATGATAACTACAGAGTCACGGGTCTGCAGACAGCTGTGACAACAGGCTGATAAGGCATATGCCTGTGTTCTACCCAGAGATTCTCCTTCTTATGACAGATAACACTTTCAGACAGCACATTAAAAAAAATGGTAACACCAATACAGCAAAGGGGAATAAAAAGAATTTCTTGATTCTACTAAAAAAAGGGGCGGAGGGGAGGACTGATAACAACAGCTGGGAGCAGATCTGAGAATAAATAACCAACTCAACACTAAGAGAGTGGAGGGTAGATCTGGTGCAGACTTACCACATTGTTGTGGACTTGACAAGAGGTGAACATCAAAGCTCAAGGGCTTCTCTACCTGCATGAAGACAGGAGTCCATGCTCATGGTCAGTGGAAACTGTATCTTAGTGGAACCTCCAAGAAAACTATGGAAATAAATGAAGATCACATCAATGAAAACAAGCAAATGCTATTTACTTAGAGCTTGCTATGGGAAGCGAGTCACCACCATCACTTGAGTTTGGCAGAAACTCAAATGCGTGTAGGGTAGTGAGAAAGATCCAATGCAGGGGCGGGGAACATCAGCCCATGGATTGGATAAGACCCACAAAATCATTTGATTTGGCTCAGCCAAGGCACTAGGGTTGAGTTAATTAAATGTTTGACCAAATATAGCAGGCTGATTTTTAATTTGATAATTTTTTATAGACCACGAATGATGTTGTAAACATCTAAATTGCTCTTGGGGGGGGAAAAAGAAAGAAAGAAAGAAAAAAGGTTTCCCACCCCTGTTCTAGTGGGAAAAAGGAAAAGTTTTAGATGGGCCATAGCTAGAGGCTATTGGTATGAGAAGCTGAAAGCAGGCTAACTAGAAGTGGGCCATCCAATATAATTTGTTAGGAATACATATTTGGCATTCTATGGTCAATCCTAAATTAAAAGTAGGGGGGAAAATTAGGGAAGCTGGCAATTACTGACCAGGACCTGATTTGGGGCTGATGTTGTGGATGGGCTCTTAGACTGCTAGCTATAGATTATGTGTGTCAGAGTTTTATTTGTATATATATAATCTTGTCATTGCCTGTTTGTATATTCAATCTCTCACCGTTCACTGAAGTTTTTGAAGTTATGATGTTGACTGTTTTGGTGATGTGGTCCAAAGAGTTGGTTATGTCTCCAGTCAGGGCATGGGTGATCTGAGAATTTCACCAGACTTTCTCAGTAGTCCAAACAGCAGTTTATCCAATGAAAGAGCTATACCATGAATGATCAGCTGAAATGATGAGTCCTAGTAGTAGGCTTATAACAAGTCCTCAGGCTTGAATTTGCAATGAGTCTTCAGTCTCAGGGGGCAAGGACAGTTACAGGCAATCTTAGAGTCTCAGTAAGAATCTGGCAATCAGATTTTAGTTCTCAGTGACTCCAAGTCAAGAAGAAGGGAGAAAGAATGGAAATATTAGTTTGAAGGCTAAGGTGAGTTTGTAGCTAGATTTGAGGGTTCTGAAAGAGCTGAAAATCTGGTAAGGATTGACAATCTGTGCAAGGTGGGTGAATCCAGTTCAATAACAAACTTTTCCTCAGTGAATGAGAAAGCTTGGTTACTAGATAAGACAAAATCAGTCAAAAGCAATTACAGAAAGGTGCAACATAGCTCAAAGACAATGATGAGGATCAGAATCTGATCATCCAGAAGAGTCAGCTATAGTTTCCCATTGAAACAAAATTTCTCTCCACAGTCTCTCTTCTCCTCTGGTCAAACACAATCTCAAAGAAAAGTTATTATTCTTGAACACAAAACAAGGCTGGTCTTATTACATGTGGCCTACTTATTTGCATAGATGCACCAAGAATGGCAATTTACCACATAGGTTTTAGATTCGCTTTGCTGGAAGTTTTCATAAAGAATCTCAGATTGGACTTTTCAAAGCCTCTTGAGGGCAGGAAGCCAAGCCAAGAATTCACCCCCACTTTTCACCTGCAGCACCCAGTGATTGGATGGGAATTCCTCTCTTCCCGAGGTCCCCAAAGTAGCCTCAGATTATCCTGAGCCTGCCAGAAAGTGACCTTCCTCACTCACCTGGAAGGCTGGGAACTCTAGAAGCCAGGGACCAGGCCAGTCTTCCCAAGAGAGACTTGGTAAGCATTGGCCCCCACCAAGTCAACCTTAGTTCCTAGAAGCATCTGGTCATAGCTGATTAAATGAGCATCATTCTCAGATATGACATTATAGGCAAAGCCTTGGTTGCATAATCAATGTTTCCAATTATGGGCCACTTGTTAACAAGGTGGACGGACTCTTACTGAATCTATGCAGATAACTGTATTGCCATGAACTTAAGAGTACTCAATAGGAGTTTCAGAATTGTGAAAAGGTGAATCAGGGTAGAACAGATAAATGTTTCATTTCTGTTTGTTTACAAGAGCACAGTCTACTAAATTGTTATGAGTGATAGATAGCTTAATAGAAAGTGGTTCCTTATACCCAGAGAATAGAACATTAGAGCATCAGCACTATTCCAAACCAAGCCCATATCCATCCATCAGCAGTTCATTCAGTCCTATGCCATCACACCTATCTCACTCTAACTTGGATTAGCAGTCTCATAAATCCATCTTCTTCTCAACTTAGGTTCTGGAAGTCGTGACCGAGTCCACGAATAACCAAAGTTATTTAAGCAATGCCATCAGGAGCCTGTGTGTAAGAGTAGCTGGCATAGTTCTTTCCCATGGGTCTCTGTGACTGTTCTTTTTGGCTGAAGACAAAGCATTGAGGCAGGTAGCTGATCATTTCTCTTTATAAGAGCACCATCTACTAAATTGTTATGAGTGATAGACAGCTTCACAGAAAGCAGTTCCTCATATCCAGAAAATAGAACATTAATGCATCAGCGATATTACAAATGAAGTTCATATTCATCCAGTTTATTCAGTCCATTCAGTCCTAGGCAATCATTTTTTCTTCCACTTGAGCTTGAGTCAATAGTCCAATGAATGCATTTGCTTTCCAGTAGAGGCCTGTAGTTCCTGACTTGATCCACTGGTGTGATTTTATAGTTGCTTAGACAATGCCATCAGAAGCCTGTACCCAAGAGTTCTTAGCATGGTCCTTTTTCAGCAGGTTCTAAGACAGTCTTTCTTTGTTGAAGATGGAACCTTCTGTCCTATAGCTAATTGCATTTGATTTCTTGGAAACATCAGGAGTAAAAAAAAAAAAACACACAAACAAAACTATCTATAGATGTCAGAGGCTAAAAATGGCTATTATTTACTTATTGATGTTTTTCAAAAGGGAATAATCTAAAGAGGGTTTGTTACAATAATGCAATTAATAAGCATATCTGGTGGTTTCCATGGCATGCAAAACAAAGTCAGTCCAAAACAATGTTATACAAAATATCTATAAACACAACATCAAGTCTATTTTTTAAAAAAATTTGGATATTATATCCAGTTTATGAAAATGGAAAAGCATCATCTTCACAGAGAAAACATTTTCAGATATAAACATATAAAAATCCTGAGACATTGGATGCCACCTACAACTAGCACATCGTTAGAATATGAAAAGACTATCAAGATTATCAAGTAAATAGATTCAGCACATCTGGAATTGGTTTTAAACATCAATCTACACTAATAAAAGAGTAAAGGTGGTGCCGGCAGCCAGGGGAAGGAAGGCCCATACTTGCACACATCTTTGTGCATCGGGCCTCTAGAAGATTAATAAAACTCCACAGATAAGAGTTGTGAGTTACAAATAGAAAACTACTAGCCTGCAATATATCAGATTCAAATTAAAGAAGTTACAACCAAGTTAATGTTTTCAATAGTAATTGAAACTATGACTAATAGCACTATGCTGCTTTTGTCGTATGGGCAAAGCAACACAAGGACTTGGATAAATAGAAACAAATCATTTACAGCAAAAACATTGACAATTCTCTGGAACTTTCTGTGAATAAACTTTCTGTGAATATAGAATACAAGTGTTTAAATATTAATGTTAATAACATTTTACCCACACAAATTTAACCGAGGAAAGTCTAAGTGTTTCTTCAGATCTGACAGTATTTTTAATGTAACTCGTCATTGGTAACATATCAAATAGCCCTAAGTATTTCAAATTTTTCTCTTTTCACAAGGGGAAAGAAAAAATTGTGATGATTTTCCAGGATATCTCTTGGGAACCACAAAGACAATTTTAGGTGCTGACAAGGCTAACCAAAATTTGAGCTTGACACAACATTAAGGGGCCTTCAATTCTATGGAAACTTCCTGTACTTGTTTGTTTCATCTTAGGTGCAGACCTGGCCCCTGTGCCTGACCACAACCAACATTTCCATTTCCTGTCTTGACTTTTTGCTAGAATACTTGATGAAGCTTGTTACGTTTCAAAAACCCCCTCCCACCACCATCTTCACCACCGCCCTCCCACCTACGTTCTACAGCTATCTCTGCATTTAAAAGCTTGGTCCACTCATCTCTTCCCTGAGATATTTCTGGCTTAGTCTTTGAGCATCTTTCTATTATAATACTCTTCTGCTCCCACTGCAGTATCATCTTAATGAAGACTTTCATGCTAACATCCAGATTGTATTTTGTCTTTGACAGTAATGATGCCGTGACTCTGATGGAGTATTGACTACCCCTCGAACCCTGGTATTTTTTTCACTCAATGCTGTTTTGTTAGACTCTGTCTTTTCCTGGCTGGGACATCGGGATCAATAATGGTAAGTGAGACCTCCTAACCCAGTGTTCCAAATGTTTGTCTGTTGTAGCATGGTAAAGACTTGACTTTATTTTCCCTTTATTTTTGTCTTTTTTCTTCTCTTTTTCTGTCTTCTTATTCTGCAGCTTTTTTGAGTGTGTTTAAAGCCCCTGATTCTCTCCCTGGAAATTATACCTGGGCTAATGTCCAAAGGCCTTAGTACCAACAGATGTTATCATGGGAGATTACCAGTCTAATTGTTGTCCCTTAGATCTCTTCATTGTAGGGTATGTCCTACATCATTATGGTACTAATTCCACCCATCATTGTAGTACTAATTCTTTAAAAAAAAAAAAAAAAAAAAAAAAAAAAAAAAAAAAAAAAAGAAAGGAAAAATTTTAGTAATGACTATTTAGAATTTCAATGGCCTTTTGAGGAACTTTTTATCTCCTCTGTTGCTTTCCTGGATTTTAGACCATTTGAGTTCATTCTGATCAGAGCTCTAGAATCCCCTGATTCCAAATCTCACCCTAACAATGAACTGCTTTTATTGTTTGGTAGAAAGAAACAGAAAAATATCTCTCCCACAAAAATGTTTCAGAGATGATTGTTTCTCTCAAAGAGCATCCTTCCTCAACAACTTCTAAAACATCTCTTCACATCACTCATCCTTCCAACTTCTCCTTTCTCCTTCTTCCTACCCTTAATCTCCCTTGAACCCTTTGGCCTCTGCCTTCACCACCTCTATACCTCTCCCCCCCCATTCTGTCCACCCTTGCCAGACTTTTCCTTTCTCACTCAAACCCTTCAACCTCCCTATAGTCATTGGAGACTTAAGTCCCTCTAACACTGCTGGGCTCCAGTGGAGCTCAGAGACATAAAGAGCAACAGCCTGAAAACGCTAATAGGAAACAGGCTGGGTAATTTTTACACTCAAATTGACTTTGGGACCCCAGCTGGCTGCGTGGTCTCTCCTCTATTCCTCTCCCAAAAACTAGTCCACAGTCTCCATAGGAAGGTCTGCTCCACAAACTCTGGTAAAGATGCTTTAGCCCTCATATTGAGCAAGTTATTTCAATTTGCCCCATATGCCAGAGATATAGTCATTGTAAAAATGTAAAAACAAACAAACAAACAAACAAACAAAACACACACACAAAAAAACACCCAAATGTAAAAATGAGGAAAGAATGCAAGTCAGCTCTTTTACATGAGACAGTGAGTTTTGTATTTTGGGGTTTATGCTTAAACCATGGCTAAATGTTTAAAATTAAAAAACTAAAGCTGTAAGTTACCTGTCTGTGTTCTATATGTGTGTGCATGTAAGTATGTACATATGAATGTATGTGTAATATTTTCCTATTTACAAATTGCATTACCACATTAAACTACAAAATTATTTTTAAAAGCTTCTTTTTTATTGGCTAACAGATAAATAAAAGGCTACAATTTTTACTATTCTGAAATTCTCAGAGGCTAAGTAAATTAAATTTCTAATATACACTATATGTGTGTGGGGTATTCTTATATAAATGTCCCAAAATGTTTTAAAAATTCAAGCTCACATGATATAAGTACATCTTTGGCAAATGAGAGTAGTTTGATGTTCTTGGTTTAAAAAATACATTTAGGTCTTGTGAGTTAACAATCTTCCAAAAATAAGTTTTTATTCTAATCAGATATGTTTTTCTTAAACTTATACAGCTTTATTAAACCACTTTGTTTTATAACCTAGATATAGTACTGCTTTATTCTAATTATATGCTTGGTAAAATTATGGCATATTATGTTTCAGGATTATTACATCTGACTTTTAAAGGATATGTTCCTCCATATTCATAAATTGGATATAATATCCACTATTCTTTGAAAATGAAATAAACCATCATGTTTATGCTTTTTTAAAAAAAAAAACTTTTGGACTAACCTAAGTATCACATAGGCAAATTTTCTTACCAATTATATTTTTTACAGTGAACTCTCATCACCTTTTCCCTTTTGAAAACTATTGAAAATATTAAGCACGAGCATTTTAAGTCTTTTATCAAATACAGATAGTTTTGTGTTTTACTCGGATGCTTTCCAAAGCATACAGATTAGCTACCTGCTTGAGTTCCTTATCTTCAGCCAAAAAGAACAGTCACAGAGACCCATGGGAAAGAACTATGCCAGCTACTCTTACACACAGGCTCCTGATGGCATTGCTTAAATAACTTTGGTTATTCGTGGACTCGGTCATGATTTCCAGAACCTTAGTTGAGAAGAAGATGGATTTATGAGACTGCTAATCCAAGTTAGAGTGAGACAGGTGTGATGGCATAGGACTGAATGAACTGCTCATGGATGGATATGGGCTTGGTTTGGAATAGTGCTGATGCTCTAATGTTCTATTCTCTGGGTATAAGGAACCACTTTCTATTAAGCTATCTATCACTCATAACAATTTAGTAGACTGTGCTCTTGTAAACAAACAGAAATGAAACATTTATCTGTTCTACCCTGATTCACCTTTTCACAATTCTGAAACTCCTATTGAGTACTCTTAAGTTCATGGCAATACAGTTATCTGCATAGATTCAGTAAGAGTCCGTCCACCTTGTTAACAAGTGGCCCATAATTGGAAACATTGATTATGCAACCAAGGCTTTGCCTATAATGTCATATTTGAGAATGATGCTCATTTAATCAGCTATGACCAGATGCTTCTAGGAACTAAGGTTGACTTGGTGGGGGCCAATGCTTACCAAGTCTCTCTTGGGAAGACTGGCCTGGTCCCTGGCTTCATAGAGTTCCCAGCCTTCCAGGTGAGTGAGGAAGGTCACTTTCTGGCAGGCTCAGGATAATCTGAGGCTACTTTGGGGACCTCGGGAAGAGAGGAATTCCCATCCAATCACTGGGTGCTGCAGGTGAAAAGTGGGGGTGAATTCTTGGCTTGGCTTCCTGCCCTCAAGAGGCTTTGAAAAGTCCAATCTGAGATTCTTTATGAAAACTTCCAGCAAAGCGAATCTAAAACCTATGTGGTAAATTGCCATTCTTGGTGCATCTATGCAAATAACTAGGCCACATGTAATAAGACCAGCCTTGTTTTGTGATCAAGAATAATAACTTTTCTTTGAGATTGTGTTTGACCAGAGGGGAAGAGAGACTGTGGAGAGAAATTTTGCTTCAATGGGAAACTATAGCTGACTCTTCTGCATGATCAGATTTTGATCCTCATCATTGTCTTTGAGCTATGTTGCACCTTTCTGTAAATTTCAGATAATGGATTGATATACAAACTCTGTCTTGTCTGGTAGATACTTGACTGGCTTCCTATCCACTGTGGATAAAGTAGTTTTGATACCTATTCAAAAATTGGATTTGGATCTGTTTATATGGTACACTTTGTGAACTTAGCAAATCTTTCTATTTCCTTCAATATCTGGCTACAACCTTCCAAATTAATCTACCTTTTCTCACTTTCTCTTGACTTTAAGTCACTGAGATCTAAACTCTGACTGCCCATATCCTTACTGGGAGTCTAGATTGCTTTGTGGCAGGCCTTTTCCTCCAGGATTTAAGAAAACACTGCAGGCTAAAGCCTGACCACTTGTTATAAACCTGGGACTCATCACTGCAGTAGACCATGTATGGGCCGATTTCTCCCCTGAAAAGCTGCCGTCTGAGTCACTAAGGAATTCTGGAGAAATGCTCAGACCATGTTTACCTGCATCAGAGTAGTAATTTAGATGCTGGACAACATCCTAATATGATTTACAAAGCTGTGCTTCATAAGTAAATGGTTTCATTCACTTTGCTCTTGAAATTCATTGGTTCAACTTCTGGCTCTTTATTCCTTCCCTTTGTGTTAACATTTCTCTTTTTCATTTTAGGGATCCCACTCTTAAGATGCCTGACCTAACCGACACTGAAATGACTGGCCTTTGAGAACAACCAAAACAAATGTTTCCACCAATTCTCTAGGGACATCACTGAGAAAATGCTGACTCTGAGGACCATTGCACTCAGCCATCCTGTGTTTGAAATATTTCTTATCCCTGTTTTATTCAAGGACAGTTTCTCTGAGCCTGCCTTGAACAAGAAGAGGGACTAGCAAAGCTG
This sequence comes from Pipistrellus kuhlii, assembly GCF_014108245.1. Taxonomy (NCBI): domain Eukaryota; kingdom Metazoa; phylum Chordata; class Mammalia; order Chiroptera; family Vespertilionidae; genus Pipistrellus; species Pipistrellus kuhlii. The sequence continues at coordinate 40,422,466 of NW_023425449.1, read as the reverse complement.
ATTACACATCAGTAGGTTGCTTTGCTGAGGAGCACTAGGCCCTCAACTCCAGGCAAACTTCCTGCACTTAAGCTTGTTTTCTCCATATCAGTTGCAGAATCCTAACCCCATGAACTTAATCACATATCAACTTTGCTGCGTCAACTTTTCTCTAGTACATTATGTGATGAAGTTAAGTCTAAGGGCTCCTCCCACACACCAGCTTCAGCATTGCATCTCTCTTCTACTTTCCATGGGCACCTATCAATCTACTGCAGGCCTCTGCCTATAAAAGCTTGGCTTACACACATCTTGCCTGAAATTTCTCTGGCTTAGGCTTTGAGTATCTCCTTGTTGCAAAGCTTTTGCTTAATATTGTCTTTCTTTACTCAAGTATAGATTTACATTGTTTTCCTTGTCAACCCAAAAGATATCATTTAGGATTTGATTTTTGGGAGGTGAAGCATAAAAAGTTGTCCAGAAGTTTGAATAGTAGACTCTGTCGGATCATGGATTACTTAGAAACTCTATTTATCTATTTACCCCAAATAATAATACAAATTTTTAAAAGTAGACATAGGCCATACCATGATTATGAAGAACTTCAGCTCTTTAAGTAAAAAACCTTGTCTCATTAATTATCAAGGATGTGATAAAGTCAACACAAAATCTAGGAAAGTACTCTGAGAAGACCCCTACTAGCTGTATTCTAAGTAGATTACTGAAAATGTAAAGAAATATAATTTAAGAAAAAAATTGTCATTTTTAAGAAAGAAAATCCAATTTTAGTTTTTAAACTAAAGCTATTATTTAAAATCTTATACATAAACTCATCAAACTTAACACAGGCTTGAATATAAGAAATCAAACTTCCTTTCCATGAATCAGCTACAACTTTCTCCGTCCAGGCTTTTTTTTCTTTTTTTTTTTTTTAAATATACTGTTCTCTCATCTAGAACACCTAGTCATTTTAATTCAGAATAAAATTATTATACTCTCATCATCTTTCACAAAAGACATTCTGCCCACTTGGCATGGGAAGTTTTCTTTCTCTGCTACTACTGCTCCTATTCACATATGTTTGTAATAATTTTATAACTACAGTCACTTCAATTGCACAGAGAAAACCACTAGGCAGTGCAAGAAAAAAGTTATGCACTGGATACTTGTTGAAATAGCAAAACAGATCTTATTAGACCTCCTGCACTAAGGAGAGGAGACTTTAGTCCAGAACTGAGCTCAATTTCCAATTCGGCAAAGATGGCAGGACATGCAGAGCCAAGGGACGGAGTGAGGAAGCAGTAGATAGAAAATTACCAAGAGGAACTTGATTAGATAACAAGGGCAGGGGAATTCTTTCTAAACTGGCTTAACAGAATTTTTACAGGCCATGGTCTTAGACATTCAAGGCCGGGGATGGGATGAGGGGTTTGATCAGATATTGGGGGGTTGGGGAGGGAACGCTTCTTAAGATTCTTTGCTAAAAATGGATTTAGTAGCCCAAGGTAGAGGTCTAGTCTACAAGAAGACTCATAAGAGCCTGACTAAAGTTTGGTCAAGGGTAAGGTGACCAGACGTCCTGCTTTTGGCGGGACAGTCCTGATCTTTAACAATTTGTCCCGTGTCCCGCGGCATTTTTAAAAAGTCCCAATTTTTGGAAAATCGGGACTTTTTTAAAACGCCGCAGGATGCGGGACAAATTGCCAAAAACGGGATGTCTGGTCACCTTAGTCAAGGGGGAAATCTCTGTAGATAATTTTAAACTATCTTCATACATCAGTATTTTCTAGTAGACTAGTAGAGCTTATAAATATATTTATCATAGCTTTCTATAGCTATAAATAACTTCTTAATGTGGCCAAAATAACATGTGCCTTAACTGACCCAAATATATAACCTCTCTATAGTACATAAAAGTCAGAGCAAAAAGTATGAAAAAAAATTATATTTTATAATTAATGCTTCAGCATTTTATCTTATTTAGATATGTTCTGGGTATCTGATGAGTTAATTAACTCAATTTAGCCATCAGTCCAAAGTTTTAAGTTATCAAAGGATTTTTGAAACTATCTTCAAGCTGATATACTATAGAATATAATTACATTTTAAGTAAAATTTGTCAGAATAATGAATTAACTTGACAAAATACAAATTTCCTTTTTTTATAATCTTAAAATATAATACCTGAAAGGATAGCTTATTAAATCAGCAAATCTTTATAAGTTGAGGAAGAATCAAAATACAGGGTGTTCCAAAATATGGTTACACACTTTTAATGATTATTAATTGATTTATTATTAATCGGTGTTTATTAATAAGTATTAATTAATTAGTTGTTAATACTATTGATTGATATTTATTTATAATTATCAATTAATAGGTAATATTATTAATTCCAATAGGTTAGACCTGAAAATAAACATTGGAATTAATAGTTATTCAAAGGGTGTGTACATTTTGGGGGATACTCTACATATGTTTGTATTATACCCAATGATCATAACTCAGAAGATATAGCTGCTTTTCCAATTAAACCAACTAAAGGCCTAGTGCATGAAATTCATGCACTTGGGGGGTCCCTTAGCCCAGCCTGTGCCCTCTTGCAGTCTGGGAGCCCTCAGGGGATATCAGACTGATGGCTTAGGCCCACTTCAGTCAGATGTCTTTATTGCTGCTGTAGAGATGGGATAGGCTTTGCCACCACTGCTGCATTCACCAGCTCTGAGCCTGGCTTGTGGCTGAGTGGCGCTCCCCCTGTAGGAGTATACTAACTACCAGGGGGCAGCTCCTGTGTTGAGCCTCTGCCCCCTGGTGGTCAGTGTTGAGCCTCTGCCCCCTGGTGGTCAGTGCCATAGCAACTGGTTGTTCCACTGTTTGGTCTATTTGCATATTAGCCTTTTATTATATAGGATAATATTAAATTAATCTCATTTGCCAAAGTTGACCTCTATTATGTAAACTTTAACTTTAGAATTTTTAAGTTAGTGCCTATAAGAATAGTTTTGACACATTAAAAGTACTAGAAATTTAATTTTATTAATATCTGGGAATTTTAGGAATATCCCATTTGTATAAAGCCTTACTTAATTAATCAGAATAGTGCTCTATAAAAATTTTTTATACATTTACACAATGGAATACTATACAGCCATAAAAAGAAGGAACTCTTACACTTTGAAACAGCATGAATGGACCTGAGAATATGAAATAAATGAAATAACTAGTCAAAGAAAGACAAATACCATATGATTTCATTTATATGTGTAATCTAATGAATAAAATAAACTGACATGCAAAATAGAAACAGACTCATAAATACAGAGTACAGACTGACAGCTGTCAGAAGGGAGCTGGAGGGGTAATGGGTGATAAAGGTGTAGAAATTAAGAAAAAACACAAAACACAAAATCCATAGATAGATAATGATCATTACCAGAGAGAAATGGGGGTGAGGAGAGGTAGGAGAGAGTAAAATGGGTAATAAATGGTGATGGAAAGAGACATGACCTGTGGCTGTGACCACACAATACAGTAACAGAAGATGTATTATAGAATTGTACCACTAAGGCTATATAATTCTATTAAGCAACATAATCCCAATAAATTCAATTAAAATTATAATCTAATCTAACTCCTAAAACTAGGAAAATAGTACATACCCAAGACTCATACATATACATCCAGACATAGAGAACTTACGGCTTCAATGCTAAAGTTTTAGGCATAAATCCAGAAATACAAAATTTGCTTTTCATATAAAGAGTTCTTGTCTTCCCAGTGGTTACACATTCTTAATTGATTTGAGTTCAAAATAGGGGGGAAAAAATAAAAAAGAGAAAAAAGTAACAAACTTGATTTTCTGACATGTTTTGTCCAATAGAGATACAATACTTGTAAATCACTTAATTCTTTATAGAGGTTGCCAAATGATCATACTATCAAATAAAAAACACAGCAAATCTAGTACCAAAAATCAACTAAGTATTCCCAGAAAGTCAAAATCAAATCCTTACCATGCTACCAACAGACAAGAGACTGGAACATAGGACCAGGGTCAGAATTCACCTTTACATCCCTAGGTTGCTGTCCGGAATGGAGCACAAAAGGCTCCAAGTGGCCTTATTTCTTGGCAGGAGTAGACTAGAATCTGAAGGCAAGTTATGATCCTGAGTCAAGGCACCAAACTGTCAAAGACAAAAAACAGACAAGTTAGGAGATTAATATTATCGAGACTGTCGCTGTAGGGAGCTCACCCACAATCTGAAGTTCTTCAGATTGGTCTCGGCTTTTATAGGAAAAAGTGATGAAAGATGACGCAAATTGTGGTGTACTGTGTGATTAAACTGGAAACAGCATTAGTCATCTAGGAAGGAAGTGGTTTTTTGAGCTAGCTTAAGCTTATGAAATTTCAATTGCAGATAGTCAGGCATGCAATAAAGAACAGGAAGCTGAAGTGTCTGTTTTTTGCCTTATTAGGAGATTCAGGCAAGGGGGAAGTTACTGTCACATGAGAACAAAGATCGTTTAGGAAAGAGTTTAAAGCAGAAGTGACAACAAAAATGATGATCTCATCTAGGCTAGTGTCTAGACCAAGCATGTCAAACTTCTGGCCCTCAGGCTGCATGCAGTCTACAACAAATATTTTTGTGGTTCAGCCAATGTAACAGTATGTAGGAAATCCTATGTAATAAAAGAGTAATATGCAAGTTGACCTATTTCTGCTACATCCATAAGCCACGCCCACCAGCCAATCAGGAGCAAATATGTAAATAAATCCAACCAAGATGGCTGAGGCCTCTGTGAGCAGGAGAGAGGCTTAGGTTTCCCTGGGAATGGAGGAAGCCAAGCTTTCCCTCTGCCCTTGAGGGCCCAGGCCTCCACTTAAAACTACAAAGTTTCAATTGTAGAACATAAATAAATATCAGATACTAGGGCCTCCTCTTGGGTCACTAGGGGGTGTGGCTGGCCTTCAAACCACCACAGGCCCCTCACCCAGGCCGCACCATGCCCCAAGGGATCCCACACCCTGATCTGGGACACCCTTCAGGGCAAACCAGCTGGCCCCACCCATGCACCAGGCTTCTATCCTATCTAATAAAAGAATAATATGCAGATTGACCATAACTTCAACACACAAGATGGCTGCCCCCATGTGGTCAAAGATCCTGTCCCCATGTGGACACAAGATGGCCAGCAGAGGAGGGCAGTTGGAAAGGACCAGGCCTACAAGGGAGGGAAGTTGTGGGTGATCAGGCCAGCAGGGGAGGGCAATTAGGAGGGACCAGGTCTGCAAGGGAGGGAAGTTGGGGGCGACCAGGCCTGCAGGGAAGGGCAGTTGGGAAGGGACCCAGGCTTGCAGGGAAGAGCAGTTGGAGGGGACTAGACCTGCAAGGGAGGACAGTTAAGGGCAAATAGTCTGGCAGGGGATCAGTTAGGCATCAATCAGGCTGGCAGGGGAGTGGTTAGGGGATGATCAGGCTGGCAGGCAGAAGCAGTTAGGGGCAATCTGGAAGGCAGGCAAGGCAAGTGAACAGTTGGGAGCCAGCAGTCCTGGATTGTGAGAGGGATGTCTGACTGCCCATTTAGGCCTGATCCCAGTGGGGTCCCAAATTGGAGAGGGTGCAGGCTGAATTGAGGGACACGCCCCCTCCCTGTGCATGAATTTTGTGCACTGGGCCTCTAGTGTTTTAATAAAAATTTCATAACTTAATTTTTACACTATCCTGTTACACATAACTGGTGGCCTGGTGCACAGACTCGTGCACATTGAAAGGAAATTAATTAGAAGAAAGATTCACCCAGTAATTATGATACAGCTGAGAGCTGATACTGCTATGTTGTAAGGACTAAGAGCTCATAGAGAGCTCAGATATAACTACCATGTTAACCAGCCAGAGACTACTCCGAGGTAGTCACTATGTGAGACTACAGAGACCAACCTGTGAGCTGGGCAGAGCAGACAGGAGAAGCTGCTGAGCCAGAGAGCTCATATACTGTTATGATGTTGGGTAGTGAGGCTAGGAGCAGCATGCAGTGGCTCAGATACTAACCATGGGTACAGAGACTATTACTAATTCTTTATAAAGATGTATATTGTTCACCAGCCAGAGTGTGGCTACCTTTATGGAACACCACTGTAAAGAACTGTTTTGTCTGATGGCTATATGGCCACTGGCTTCTGCACTAAAGACTCATTCTTATACACCCACAACCTCTCATGGCATCTTTGTCTAAGACCCGGTGACCAAGGAGGTCCAGCCCATGGCTCAACAGTTACTGTAGCAAGTAGGGTTCAAGAAGGAACCTACTCTGGGAAGAATTTAGAACAATATGTGAAATCTGAACGACTCAGAGCAACAGTGCTGAGCAGTGTCCTTGATGGCTCTGAGAGAGCATTGAACTTTCATTGTTTTATATTTTGTTCCTAAAAGTAGTCACTACTATAGCTTTCAAAGAGTAGAAAATATGTCACCTTCATCTTCATTTCCATAGTTCCCAGGCCACTGTTCTATGTGCTTTAAATGTGTTAACTCACTTAATCTTCACAATACATAAGGGAGGTTTTACTTTTAGCCTCAGTTATTTCATAGGTAAGGAGGTTACTGGCCCCAATCATGATTATATTCATGATGTCAGGTGGATGTGAAACTAGGTAGTCTGGCTCCAGAATCTATACTTTAAACGTCTGTACTGTACAAGAAAATAATTTAATTTTCTTCTTAACTCTAGGTTTAGTTTCAGAATAGATTTATATATTTTTAATTTCCTTTTTCTCTTTTTAAAAAAAATATGTTTTATTTATTTCAGAGAAAATGGGAGAGGGAGAGAGAAATAGAAACATCAATGATGAGAGAGAATCATTGATCAGCTGTCTCATGCATGTCCTCCACCAGTCATCAAGCCCACACACTGAGCATGTGCCCTGACAGGGAATCAAGCCATTACCTCCTGGTTCATAGGTTGATGCTCAACCACTGGGCCATGCTGGTTGGACATCTCCTCTTTCTCTTGATTCTTTAATTATTGCTTGTTTTCTGTGACCTATATTTATTTTTGTGAAATAAAATAATTTTATTGCACTCTAAAATTTTTAGATATTAAATCTCATATGCATTAATATTAATGTATCACTGTTATTATGAGCAACATTGGAAGAGAAAAGTTTCCTTTAATTTTCAAGTTTTACAATCTTAAATGTGAAGATTAGCCTCCCCAAAAATGCCACTTTGGAAAAAAAAATACTTTCAAATGAAGCAATTAAAAAGGAACTGACAAAAAAAAATGCCTCTGACTTCCCCTATTTGCCTCAAAGCAGAACATAAATTGACGAGAGTGTCCCATTTCCCCTCTCTAAGAAGGATAAAAGTTCATCACCACAGACAGCGTTAGGCCTTTATCAGCCTTCAGGTGGCACCAGGAAAATCTACATGACAAACTATTAACCAGCCATCATCTACTACCCTGTTTCCCCGAAAATAAGATAGTGTCTTATATTAATTTTTTCTCCCAAAGTTGCGCTAGGTCTTATTTTCAGATGATGTCTTATCTTTCCATGCACTAGGTCTTATTTTCGGAGTATGTCTTATTTTCGGGGAAGCACGGTATTAGCTGCGGTGAGGAAAAAACAACTTTTCTGAGTTGCTGCCTAGGCATTTTACAGTAGGACAGGTGCTCACATTGAGTCTGGACACTCAGACAGGGACCTGAGCTTAGGATTCTAAGTTGTTCTTTGCTTCTTCCAGAGCCCCTTTTAAAATAACCATAGAGTTGAGCTGCCAGAGTTAGTGACCTCCACCCCAACCACCTTGTCAGTACATAGTGAATGCTTGCTACCCTGCTCTGATCTCCTCCTAGCTTCTGGCCTGGGACAGAGGACTACTCATTGAGCTATCCAATCCCCCAACTCTATTTCTGGGGTCTGAAGTAATAAATCTTGTGACTCTACTTCCTGTGGTTGGGTATATTGGGACCGCACCTTCAATCAAAATACCCCCCAGGGTCAGGGTTTCACTTCCCCAAAGTGAGAGCTTGGATGCATAGGGAGTCACCTGCTGACTGGTATAGGGGGCTTGTGCCCCCTCATTCAGCAGTCCATAATCTTCATATTCTTTTATTGTATACACACACACACACACGACATATATTGTATACATACACAATTTTTAAAAATTATTATGTATTGATTTTAGAGAGAGAGAAGAAAGGAGAGAGAGGGAGGACAAGGAAAAAAAAGAGAGAGAGAGAACATCCATTTGTTGTTCCACCTATTTATACATTCATTGGTTGCTTCTTGTGTGTGCCCTGACTGGGGATCAAACCTGCAACCTTGGCATATCAGGATGATGCTCTAACCAACTGAGCTACCAGGCCAGGGCCAATCTGCATATTCTTAATTTAATACACCAGCTATTAATAAAATCCCCAAACACAGTTTCCTTTATATTTGCCTTCACATAGGTCACTCTCCCTGAAGACCTAAAGTTGTTTCCTTGGTCTTGTCACTTCTCTAAACATTTATTGTTTCCTTGCTTAGCAAGTTCTAACCAACCTTTGAGCTACTCATCCCTGAGTTCCTCCTATGTATTTATGAGAGGTCCATGCCAACAGACTTCTGTTTGTTTTCTCTCGTTGATCTGTCGTTGTTACAGAGCCCTAGCCAAAACCTAAAACAGGTGAAGGAAGAGATTTTTTTCCCCTTTCCTGCATATTCAAGGACATAATCCTACACAGGTTCCAGAGGAAGTAAGTAATATTAAAGATACCAGAATGTGAAAGACTTCACATGTTGCCTCTGAGACCTGCAGAAGTCAAGGGTTTAGGTGAAAAGCAGCACACATCTAAGATAAACAAAACAGTTATGCTGAGCATGGGGCTCCAAATGTGCTCATTTTAGCCTCACAGGACACAAGAAACAGATATAATATGTAGGATTTTAAAAGACTGTAGCTGAGTCCCTCACATTAAAAAAAAAAATAGAAATAACTAAAGATTCAAGAATAAAACTAAGTGAAATATATTTTAAATAAACACTATTTTTTTTTAAAGGAAGCAGTAAAATATCTGAAGAAAGTAGTCAATTAGGCATTTCATTATGAAAATCTTGAGGTATAACCAAAGAATGAAGAAATTTCTGACAATCAGAACACGACCCCTAGAGATTTATATCAAGAAATAAAGGAGAGCAAGCCTAAGATATAAACACACTCACTTTTTAATGTGACTTTTATCATTTACTTAAAATTTTGCCATCAAGAAATATAAAGTGAACTGCCAGAGCCATTGTTTTTCAGCAATTGTTTTGTGATCCATGGAATGGAGTAGAATAGAATAGAATGGAGTACAATACAATATAATACAAGCATACAGTGTGAATTAGGGTAAAATAATATACAAGATAAAGGTAGATAACAGATAGATAGATGATAGATAGATAGATAGATAGATATGCCAATATATCAAAAATTTTTAATAAGTTTATGTTTAAAAAGATTAGTCACAATATTCCCTCAGAATGTTTAAATTTGGAAAAGTACTACGTCAAATCCATCCACAAACCAAAGCAGGCCTGCAAATTTTTTATTATCCACCTATGACAAGATGAGTATGGAAATTGAGAACAAGTCTTGAGAAACTTTTATAGGAGTCTGACAAGGAAATTGCATGTCTGTTCTATCTAATAATTTTTTTAAAAGTTTAGAATATCACTTTCTGCCTTTTTGTAATTTTTCTAGTAATTCATTTTATTATGTTTTATAAAAGAAATCAGCAGACTATGATGGATTAGAAATTTAAAGAATAAAACTGTCCCTTTTCCAGAAGTAGTCTGGACAGCAAGTAATAGAATTATATTTGGCCAACGCGGATTCTCTGGATTCTTTAAGTTAGCTCTCACTTTTATCTTTCCAGGAAGAGGAATTGTCCACTCGCACTATTCTAGTAAGAGAGACTAATAGAAACGAGAGAAAGGGAAAGAGGACCCTTCCGTTTAGCAGGTACAAGCTGGAACTGAAAGCCCTGTACACACCTAAGGATTTCCATAGTCCGTGTGAGGCCAGTCATTTGGGCATTTTTTACTCACTGTCCTAAGGTCACTATTATTCCTATTGTTATTGGCTCTCCACACTGTTCTTCAAAACGTGGTGCTGGGTTTCATTCAATCACTCACAGATGTTGTGGGGTCGAACCCTGGGTTCAAAATAAGACCACTGGAAGCTGATAATTTATTAAAAAAAGCAAACAAGAATTTATTGAACTGGCCAGGGCAGCCGCAAGAGTACCACACGCAGGCGGACCCTACAAGACTGTGCCGCTTTAGGGGCAGGTAGTTATTTTCAAAGGTTCTGAGAAGGAAAACCCCCATTCTACAACAAACTGTTGTTTGGAATTTTCTGCTGTTCTTCCTAGATAAAATGTTGCTTTCTAATTTGCTTTAGCCCATTTGAAGACTGATGAAGATAAACTTAGCTGTCTGACCTTGCAGGCCAGAGACCAGATATACCCACAATCTCAATACAATCCCAGGTGCATTTTTTTTTTAATTGGATAGAACAGCATTGTTTTCGAGGCCAGCATCGAGATAACCACTAAGTGTACATAGGGCTGGCTCTTTAATGAAAAAGAAAGTTCTGCCTGTAACCTTGCCCAAAACTTGAACTCATCCTCCCTAAGCCCATTGCGCGATGAACAAAGCAAGTAAGTGAAGGTCGAAGTCAGAATAGTAGGGTTAAAATTCAAACAGTAGTTTTTACCCAAGTATGATTGCTACCATATTTCAACAGACACCACACGATCACCTCTCCCTCTAACTTCCAGGCTAAGGAGCAGAGAAAATGAGGGGACCCATTTCAGCTCTGGGGGGTTAACATGGCACCTGTGGTTTGCATCAGTCCCCCTTGTGTGGTGGCACTTCTATGGCTCTGGTTTGTTGTCTGTGGAGGGCAGAGCAGACTTTTGATGGGACATGTGGATCCTGGAAGTGTGCAAGAGTGCTGAGAGCCTCAAGCTTACCTCACCCTTAGCTACAAACCACAAAATGTATACAAAGACACTTTCTCAGATTTGTTTACTTCCAAGAATCACGAGTTTTCTGAGAAGAGACAAGAGTGAACTTTAGAACCCACTTCTCAGAAAGTTGGGGAAAAAAAAGCTCATCGATCTTAGAAAACATCCGCCAGGTCCCTCACACCGGATTCCTGTTTCATGGCCCACTTGTCTCATGAGCAGCCTCAGGGCCCCTGGGACCATAATGTACAAAATCTCTACTAATGGCCAGGTGTCAGGGCCTATCGCCTTCAGACGGACCCCCTGACTCGTAGCAAATCAAGCCTTGTCTTGTATTACCTCCGCCTCTTTCTACAAGAGATTTTTGTCAGAATCAGTCCACCTTGCTGCCAGGCAATCCTCTCTCTGGAACTCCTCTGTGTACATGTCACCTGGGAACTGGAATGTGCACGCTAACGCTGAGTTCAATTATGTGTCCTCCAGCTGTTGGGCAGAGCAACTTGAAGGGAGTTTGGCCATTGACTGAGCACCATGTTCCAAAGATCTGTAGCTCAGCATGTGTACAGGACTCTGGGAAGGGCTTACGCACCCTTGTGGACAGTTCTGTTTGAACTGGTATCTACTAACAGAGGTTGAGGTCAGAAGGCTGCCCAGATTCTTGTTTCTCGGAAGTAGAAGTAATCTGCTCATTCAAAAACCGAAAAGAAAAAAATAAATAAAAGGGAAAGTAAAAAAGAGTTCTGAAAACCCATGTTAATATTTTAAAATATAACGAAAGTTAGATGAGTTTAAATGAGTTTTAAAAGAAAAGAGAATGTTTTAAAGGGTCTATTGCACATAGAGATGTGTGAAAAGAGAACTCTGGGGATAGCAAAAGTAAATTCATAAGATAAAAGAGAAAATCCCAAATGTGAACATCCTGGTGGTTTCTACTGAAAAAAAAAATATTTTTCTAAATTTCAAAATAAAATGTAACAAATTATAGTCTACAAAGCTATGTTTAATATAACAAAATGAAAACATGTTTTCAAATCAATGGAAATAGTATGGAAAGAGTAATTAACCCAAAATATGTAGTAATTTATGCTATTATGACCAATCTCCACTTCCTTGTTAATTCATAATTATAAACAGCTTATTTTTTATCTTAGTGAGAACATTTACCAGGAGACTCTTAACAAATGCTTAGGCGTAAGGGCAGTACTGTTAACTGTAGGCATGGTGCAGTCCAGAAGACTGCTAAAACTTCTTCTTCTACAGGACTGAAACTTTATGTCCTGTGAGTAGGAATTCCCTCTGCCCCTTGCCCTCCCAGCCCCTGTATCCATCAGGGGTTGTGTTTTCTGCTTCTATGAGATTCAGTTATTTTAGGTTGCTCATGTAAGTGAAATCATACAGTTTGTCTGCATCTGATTTACTTCACTTAGAATAACATCCTCATCCATGTTGTTGCACTTACTTTCAGATCCGTTTTCTGATTCCTCCGAAGTTGCCCAATCACTGACTCCCTGTGCCCATGCCACATACACTCCACCCTGCTTTTTTCTAACTGTGTGCCTTTCATGAAGCTTTTCCAGGTTTTTCCAACTTAGGTAACCTATTCATTCATCATAGAACATTTATTCTTAGAACATTTGCCAGCCATTTGCTGAAGATTCACACTTCACGGTGACATTTCTCCAGGTTTCACTTTCAGTGCAACTTAAAGTCCATGTATTTGTGTGTAACTTTTCTTTAAAACACACACACACACACACACACACACACACACACACACACACCTCCCACCCCTCTACCAACTTGATTTGAACCATCATCATTGCTCATTGCTCACCTTGATTGATACAACAGCACATGCAATGTATTCCCCACACAGCAGCCAGAGAGAGCCTTTGAGAATGTAAGTCAGAGCCTGCCACTTCTCTCTCCAAACCCTGCAACAGCCCTCCATGACACTCTGAGGAAAGCCCAGCATTGTTATGAGACAATATCCAACTAGACCTCCCACATTTCTCTCTGACTTTCTTTCCCACTAGTTTCCCTCTTGCTCACCCCCTCTAAGTTTTACTACCCTCCTTGCAACTTATTTCAGCTGTTTACTGCTCCTTAATAATCCATCCCAAAACTAAGTACCATAAACAATTTGTTATCTCTGTGGCTCTGTAGGTGGATTGACATCAGCTTGGCATTCTTGCTGAAGGTTTCTTGCATGGCTGCAGTCCAGTGTCAGCTGGATCTGAATGGACTAGGTGCCCAAGATGGCTCAGTCTTGTGCCTGGCAGCTGAAATGGGCCTTAGGTAGGGCTGTGGACCAGAGCACCACCACATGGCCTCTCCAGGGGCTTTGGGCTTCTCACAACATGGCAGGCAGGAGAGGCAACATCACAAGAGCAGGTGTTCCAGGAGGATGTTTCTGGACCAGGTGAGGACCACACCTGAAACTGGCACAGTGACACTCAAGTCACATTCAATTTGGTCAAGCAGTCACAGAGCCTGGGAGGATTTAAGGACATGGATAAATAAAACCATCTGTTCCTGGGAGTGTGGCAAGGCTGCACTGCAAAGGAGCCTGTGGGATGGGAGGTATTACCCAGGCAATCCTTGAAAAATACAACCTGTCATTCTACTTTTCAAACACAGCAGCTAATGCCTTGTGCTCGCTTGACCCTCTGCCAGGAATGGTTTTCTCCCGGGATCAGCATGTTTTGTGCCTTCGTGGTTCTCAAGGCTTTGCTTCCTAACCTCCTTCATCTCTGCTAATATTTCACCTTCTCAGTGAGCCCATCTTGACTACTCACTTAACTTTATACAAAAACACCCCCACCCCTTATGACTGAGTGCTGACCATTGCCCATGACACAGCCATTGAGTTTCAACTTGTCCAACTTTAGCCAGGCTCCCTTCTTTCCAGAAGAATTAGGTTGGCCTTGAGTTTCAATAAGCTCTAAACCACTAAGGTGCAAAATGCTACACCCCTCCTAACAGCTAATGCCAGGAATTGAACTGACTAACCACAAAGAAAAATATTTCTCATTAAAACACCCTCGTGATGCCACCTGTTTGCCCCACCTGCTTGCCCCACTCCCCACAAACTTCCTGCTATAAAAGAAAACGTATTTTCCTCTGCATAATGGTGCACTTTTCTGAGATCAGAGCATTCTCCCTATTGCAATAGTATTTTTAAATAAAGTATTGCTTATTTTAAGTCCTCAAAAAGCATTTGCTCATTTAATGGATAAACTCTCACCGGTGGTGTGACAAAAGCAGGTCCATCTAACACATAAAGATATGGAATCAAAAAATATTTGCTACTGCCCTAGCTGGTTTGGCTCAGTGATAGAGCATTGGCCTGCAGACTGAAGGGTCCCAAGTTTGATTCTGGTCAAGGACACATGCCTGGGTTGTAGGCTTGATCCTCAGTGTTGGGGGGGGTGCAGGAGGTAGCGATTAATAATTCTCTCATCTTTGTTTCTGTCTCTCTCTCCCTCTCCCTTCCTTTCTGAAATCAATAAAAATATAGTTTAAAGAATTGCTACTGATCTTATGGGGTCTATTCTCCAACCCAGGTAATTGAGTCTCTGACATGTTCCTGGAGCCAGCTTTTCATTTCAGTCATGTGGTCCCAACAGAACTCTTAGTAGTGCTCTGCCATGTTTTTCTTAGTCCTTCCTAACTCCTTTCTCTCTCTGCTCTTGGACCTGCTCAGAACTGGAGCCTGGTTATTTAGGAACAGTTTTCTGTGATGCTGCTAGCTCACTGGATTTTCAATCATTCTCTTTTGGAACACCCTTGTTAACTTGTGTTGAGTTAATATCCTATGTAATCCAAGCCACTAGTCTAGACCTTCCCTATAGACGGCTACTTGCTCTAAGACACAATATGGTGATCTTCCTGGTCTGGACTCCTTTCCTCTTCTCCTGCTGACCTGTCCACCAAGCTGGCCCTGACTCACTGGGCAAGGTGCCACTGCCCTTTCTGACAACTCCTAGTCTTCCACATCCTACTTTAGTAAATTAGGTTCCTTCTAGACACATCCTGAGGCAGAAGAAAAAGAGACTTTTTTTTCTTTGTGATTATGCATAGGTGATCATGCAAAAAGATTGGAGAACACAGTGATGTTTATGTTCCAAGTTATTCCTTTATTCCTAAGCTGTAGGGGGAGGGAGGAAAGTAGGGAGGGTGGGAGGGAGGGAGGGAGGGAGGGAGGGAGGGAGGGAGGGAGGGAGGGAGGGATGACAAAAAGTGAAAAGGCTTGTGTCATAATGAATTTCAGTTTATGGCTGCATAATTCACCTGCTATTACATACTGCTGCTCCTTTAAATGAAGTTACAGATCCCTATTAGAATGAACGAGAGAATAGTGCCTTAGAGTTTCACCCCAGCATCACTAGTAAAGGGGCAATCTTCAAATTGATTCCAACTGCACAAATCTTTTGAGTTGCAAAATAGAGCTGGAAATCAGTTGAAGAAAATGTATTTGATTTCTGGATTGATGGAAGTTAGACACTCTGAACCATGGGGGAAATCTCCCCTCTCATGAAAGATGAAACTTTGCTTTCACTTCTGCTATTAAACATAGGAAATGACTCATGTTGTCATATCTTCCTTGTCCTCTTGTCCAATTTTAGGCCTTCAAGTGAGGCAGAGGGTGAAAGAAAAGGCCCTGGAGTCTAAGTAATCAGTCTGGGTTCTACCTTCTTCCACCCAACTTGGGAGTCTCCTCTATTTATCCCATCAGTAATAATATGGACTCAACAAGAGGACAAGTTGGAAATATTTTTTAATATATTTTTTATTGATTGCAGAGAGGGAGAGATAGAAAGATCAATGATGAGAGAGAATCATTGCTCAGCTGCCTCCTGCATGCTCCCTACTAGAGAATGAGTCTGTAATTTGGACATACGCCCAACCAGGAATTGAACCATAATGACTTGGTTCATAGGTTAATACTCAACCACTGAGCCATACAGGCTGGGTTGAAAATACTTTTAATAATAAACTTATAACCAATTGCAGGACTATATGGTAACTTAGAATGAAAAAACAAAACAAAACACCACCTATATAAGTGGAAATATACCTGTATTGGATAATTAATATTTTGAATGCCATTTCCCCCCAAATTAATATAGAAATTAAATATATTTTAAATATACTTGAAAATGAATCTAAAATTTAACTAGAAGAGTAAATTATGAGAATAAAGGACATGTTTGAGAGGAGGAAAAGGAATAATAAAAGTGTTTGTTCTGTCTAGTACCGTGGTCGGCAAACTGCAGCTCACGAACCACATGCAGCTCTTTGGCCCCTTGAGTGTGGTTCTTCCACAAAATACCATGGCCTGGGCAAGTCTATTTTGAAGTGGCATTAGAAGAAGTTTAAGTTTAAAAAATTTGGCTCTCAAAAGAAATTTCAATCGTTGTACTGTTGATATTTGGCTCTGTTGACTAATGAGTTTGCCAACCACTGTTCTATTATATAAAATGTAATATTGGGCTGAAATGGTGGTTCTCAACTGAGGGCAACTTTGTCCCCCAGGTTTTTTGATAATGTGTTTGAGACATTTTTCCTTGTTACAGTTGAGCTGGGATGAAGGTGGGGATGTGCTCTGACATCTAGTGGGTGGAGGTCAAAGATGCTACTAAACATCCTATAGTGCATAACACTTCTCCCTGCAGCAAGGAATTACCAGCCCACGATGCCAACAGTGCTGGGGTTAGGAAACTGGGCTTGTAATGTCAACCTACAAGCCAAGAGGTTCATTGAGAGATGAGAAAGGGGAGAGTTAATGGGCAGGAACACTAATACTGAGACTTACAGCTCCACTTAGCAGAATGGAGCTGAGCTGGGTTTACTCACACTGACAAATGCCACCTTTCTAAGCTTCCTTGCCTCCCCTGCATGTTTCTTGGAGCTGGCTGAATCTGTTGAACCATATTTTCTTGGGGCAGAACTAAAATATAATTGAAACTATATATCCACTTCCCATCAGGGGAGAGAGACATTTCAACAGAAATTAGAATGAAATTAAAATTTGAATTTTGAAATAGAAATTGAAAGGAAATTTCCTTTTCAATAGAAAGCACTGAGAAAGAAAACAATATTGCCATAATCCAAGCAGGCTCGGGAAAGAGTCAGATTTTAGCAACTTGGCTAAATAGGAGGTGGAAGAAGCTAAAACAATGAGATGAATAGTAGGAGATTTAGGATGGAAGTGATTATAGGGGCTGGCACCTGAAAAGGCATAACATGATCCACTTCCTAAACAAATCAAATAATAGCAAGTACTTATGTGTCAGGATCTGCTCTAAAACTTTATAAAATAAATATTAAATGACTTAGTTCTCACAACAGCTCTGCAACTCTGTTATTACCCCCGTATTACAGATGACAAAACTAAGTCAAAGGTGGGTTAAGTAACTCATTTAAACTCACAGGGCTAATAAGTGGGGAGTCAGACTTTAGATCCAGCCATCTAAGGTCCCTGCCAGCTATGCTATACTATGCCTGTGCTTATGGAGCTTACAATAAAAAAAAAAAAAAAAAAAAAAAAAAAAAAAAAATTTATCAACTGATCTATTAGAAAAAGCATAGCTGCAAGTGAGTGAGGGGCTTTGAAGGAAAGGACAGGCCTCTATCAGAGATGCATAGGAAGCCGAGGTGAGCATCAGAGTTGCATGCCTTGAGAAATAGAGGTGTCAACCATGGTGGATGGTTATATGGGTGTTGGCACCAAATCACCATACTAATGTGTGCCAGTGATTGAAATGCAAAACTTGATTGAATGCAAAACAACTCAATTGTGATACAATATGGCTGTATGGCAGCCCTGGGGCCAGGCCCCTCACATCTACATAGTCCTCTGCTCCAGTCTGCTTTGCTCTGTTCTGTGTTGTCTATTCTGTGCCTGTCTATTCTGGCCTGCTCTAGTCTTCCTGCTCTGCTGAGGTGTCTTCCATGTCCTCAGCTCAGCCAAATAGTCTTCAATCTCTGGTGGAAATGGAAACTGTGTTTATAGAGCCACTGGGGAGCTGACTTATATAGAGAGAAGTCTCTGGTATCTAAGTGGTCTGGCTTCATGCAAAAAAGGACTCCAAATCCTTGCCATTTGATTGGTTCAAAAGGCACTGTCCTGATTGGTCAGAATGGAGTTGCTCTGAATGGTTAGTGAAGATGTTGATGGGAATATAGCTGTGCAGCCCCCATTAGATGGGGAGAGCTTCATTCCTATTGGTTGAAATAGGATTTCAGGAAATAGGATTTCAGGGCTGCTCAGATGGCAGGAACACAGTTCAGGCAGGCGGTTCAGGGCAGGCTTCTCCCTGAAGCAAGGTTTGCATCAGAGGCCCCTGTATAGAAATGGCTGCCAGGCTCTGTTTTTAAAAATTGGAGCCCAGTTAACCACCAGGACCCTTCTTAGTATCTTCTTTCTCAGGGACCAGAGGCTTATGCTGAGAGTCCAAGATGAAAAAGCTTTAGTGAGGTGACGAAAGAGTGATGAGGGGAGAGTTGTAGGCAGAAGAAGCAGTACTTTCAAAGGCAAGAGGGAGCAGAGCAGACACTGAGGCTGGCAGGTGTGCTGGGCACTAAGGCAGGAGAGCAGGGTGGGGTGCATTGAGGCTGGAGCAGTAAGCAGGCCATGCAGCACCTGACCCATCATGTCATTGTGCAAAGGGCACTGGGAGGCCACTGAGGTCCATGCTTCTCTAATCTTTGGGCAGTTGGATGTCTGGACTCTCCATAGGCCTGATAGCTAGATAACCCCAGCAAGTGAAATCATTTCTGTAAGCCTCCATTTCTATCTGCACAAAAGACAGTTGCTGAGTTAATCGATTATTAAGGTAACATAATATTTCCTACACTATATCTAGCCTTTGGTAGGTGCCCAATAAGTGGCCATTTAATCTGAATCCAGCCATTCATTCTAAGTTATATATTTCTCCCATTTGATCCTCACAGTGTGACATGCTTCTTATTCTCCCAATCCATTTTGCAGATGATGAATAACCAGTGCCCAGGCTAGTTATGTAGCCTACTCATTGCCAGCAAGCATTGGACCTGTGACTCAAGCCCACTTCATTCTGCTCGCAGACCAAGCATCCCTCCAGCTTCTGTTCTCACAGTTCATGAAAGGCCTCATGTGGGCCTGTTGGAGACACACAGAGCCTGGGGAGCTGCAGGCAGGTAAGAGAAATATTAAGAAAGAGGAGATGGTTGGAGCTTTCTCAAATCTTGAGATTCAATTTCTCTTTTCTTTTCTAAGCAGTTTGGGAGTAAATAAGTTCTAGGGATGAACTGTGACTATAGTTATCACTGCTGGGTGATTGAAGGGGAAGTTGCTAAGAGAGGAAATCTTAAAAGTTCTCATCACGAGGAGATATTTTTTCTTTTTTCCCTTCTTTTTAGTATATCAATATAAGGTGATAGATATTAGCTGAACTTATTGAGATAATAACACATAATATGTATAAATCAAACCATCATGCCATTTGCTGATTACATCAACTAATTCTCAATCAAACTGGAAAAAACAGAATGTGAGGAGGTAATATTACAAATGAGCAAAAGTCTCTGCCATTCATTCATTACTCATACTTTTTAATATATCCATCCATCCAATCACTATGTGTGGTGCATTTTCTATATGCCACGCAACGTTCCAATTACTTTTTCATACGTGTTCTCTACTCCCATCTTTACATCACAATATGAAGCTTAGGAGGCGCTGAAACTTGTCCAAGATGGTGCAGAAGGGAAGAGGCAGAGGGAGAAATAATCCCAGTGTCTCCCAAGACCATTGTATCACACCATCCTTCGCACTGGTCCACCGTTAAAATAATGTCATACTATGGCAGTGACAGAAAGCTGGGTTTGAATTCCATCTTTATCACTTGTGACCCTGACCCCTTTACCATACTTTTCGGAGCCATTATTTATTTTGTCATCATGAGACACATCACTGATTTGCTGTAAAGCTTAAAGAAAGTATGAAACATGTCTATTCCAGTACCTGATAACATGGTGGACATTTACAAAGTGATGCTTGATTTGAGCCAATTCAAATCTCTAGGTTAGGGGTGTCGAACTCAATCAGAGAAGGGGCCAAAATCTAAAATCCAGCCTAAATCGCGGGCCGAATGGTTTACTGAACAGTCATAAACTGTCATTGTGATGGAAACGCAGCGGAGTGCAGTGATGACAGCGCGGTGCGGGCCACATTGCAAGCCCTGGCAGGACAGATTTGGCCCGCGGGCCTTGTGTTTGACACATGTGTTCTAGGTGATAGTAAGAAAATGGAGAAAAGTTTATTAATCAGCTTCTCCAGTTTGTGTCTAAGAGAAAATTAAGTCAAAGGAGGACTTTGCTCTTGTCCTCATAGCTCAGCTGATCATGAAACCATACATTGGCACATGCACATATGTAAACATGCGCGAGCAAGCTCGCTCTCTCTCTCTCTCTCTCTCTCTCTCTCTCTCTCTCTCTCAAGCAGAAGCCACAGACTCACAGAGAAGAAAAGCTTCCAGTGTTTAGGCACCATAATAAACTTTCAGATGGAGTACAGCGCTGTAGTGTTCTTAATTAAACCCTCTAAAGAACTCTCAGTTGACAATATCATCACCCGAAGCTGCATTTACATTGTTAATTATTCAAGTTACAGTGAATAAGAAACAATGCCCAGGCTTCCCATAAAATTTCCAAAAATTAAACCAGAGAAATGGGCAATAAATGCCATTTGAAATGGTACTGATGCCAGTTAATTGCCAGACAACTGTAAAATAATGGGGCGTGAGGTGTTTCAACAATGCCTAATTAGTAACTTTATGGATATTTTCTTGGAGGGGAGGAGGAAATGGCAACATGGTGCAAACACTTAGCAGTCATCATCAGGGGCCCTTTGGTATTAGCTAATTAATCTTCCCCGTGGCAACCGGGATATGGGCACAGGCCTTGCAAGTCCTCAAGGGCAAGTTCTTTGGAGAGAGTGAGAAATAGAGGCCAAGGGACAGAATGGCAGATTCTCTTCCTGCTGCACCTTTAAAGTGCAAGATGATGCTCCCACCCTAAAGGCACTCAGGGGGAGCCCTGGCAAGGGGAGAAGGATTTTTCTTGGTGAGTGACTTCCCCTTGTGATGGGTAAGGTTGGTGTGGTGAATTCCTGGCTTCCTCCCGAGCTCCAGCCATGCCTCCTGTACTGGCTGCACCTATCAGCTCTTTCCCTTCTTCTCAACAAGAAACTTTTTACTTTGAACAGACAAAACCGAAGACGGGAGGGAGCTATCTCTCTTTCCATGAAGCTACACTTACCATATTAGAATTGGTCTACCACTTTGGCCTCAACCCAATAGGGTCTAGAATTATCTCTGGGGTATGATTGATTTGGGTTAGGTGTAAATATTACAAAGGAATGACTTATTTCTTGTAGGCAATAATTTATAATTCACATTATAAATTTTGTGATAACAATAAGAAAGGGGAGAATGCAGAGGAACAGGAAGAGGAGGAAGAATAAGATGATGAGAAAGGAAAAGGAGGAACAAGAGTAGCACGTGTGAGGCATGCAATTCAGTGCTTTATCTATATAGGCCTTTAATCTTTATAGCAATTCTATGAAGTGGGTGTAATCATCATTTCCATTTTAAGATGAAGAAACTAAGGTATGGAGAGGTTAAATGGCCTCCCAGGTCCCACAGGTAGTAAAATGGTGTAGCAGCCCCTGAAACCCTCTCTTTGATCTTAAATTCTTAGTTCTTTGCACTTCTTACCCAACTGAGGAATCCCTATTTCCCCATTTTTAACATAGTATTCTTGAATATTTCTGGAAAAAAGGGGAGTCTGTGAAGCAATTGCTTTCACTACTGAATAATTCTAACATTCTTCCACATCAAGGTAAATTAACATTTGCCTCCTTGTCACTTCCAATTCTAATCATTGTCCTTCTCTCTGGAGTTACATAGAATGAAGTTTCCTTCTACAGATAGATGTTTTCAATTTGAAGATAACTCCTTTCTAAATTGTTGCTTCTTTAGCTCCAAATTTGACAGGTCCTCAACTCTTCCTCTTCAAAATTAGCTTCATATCTCTCAAAATATGAATGTCTTCTCCTGAGTGTACTCCAATTTTTTAGTGTTTCTCTTAGGCTATGGGCACCTAAATCTGGACAATCCTCTAATGGTCTTTAAGGAAATGATAGATAATTCCACAGCCCCACAGTGGGACTTTCCCCAGTAACATCTTCTGTGCAATAGAAAGGCTATGGGTCCTCTGGAAATCAATCACTTAGTAGATATTCTGCTATTATGAGAAAATAAAACAGTGACCCAGGTACATCTACTGATATTTATTGACCCTGAAGGATTCTAATTCTGAGTCTGCACGCAGGGAGGATATTCATCCACATCTCACTCCCTTAAGAGTCAATTCTCCAAATCAGCCATAAGGTTAATTCCTAAAACACGTTCATCATCAGCTATTTTATGTGCCAGTCCCAATCCAGATGGCATTGGACTGAACACTTCATTGGCTGACAGAATGGAGCTCTCTGAAAATGAAACTTGTCTGTCTTCTTCTTCATATACATTTGGACTAATTTCCAGCCCCCCAATTAAACCTTTCTGTGATTGATAAGCAGATCTGCTGATGCAACTCGATATTTTCAATTTTCTCTCATGACAGTAGACATCCAAAATAATTTTAGAGATCAGAAATTTGGCGAATGTAGGAGGATATCATATAAAAAAGGATATAAGCAACGTGAATGGCCCTGGAAGAGATTTCACTAAATGAAATGAGTTGGGGGAAAAAATGATATATGATCTCACCTAGTGGAATCTGAAAAAAGTCAAACTCATAGAAACAGGTAAGATTTGTGGTTGCCACAGGCAGGAGCGGGGGGAACTAGGTAAAGATGGAATAGGATAAATAAGTTATGGGCAGGTAATGTACAATGTGATGACTATAGCTACGAGTATGATTTTGTATATTTTAAAGTTGCCCAAAGAATAGACCTTGAAAGATGCTACCACAAGGAAAAAAATGGTAACTGTGAGGTAAAGGATGTTAATTGTTGCTTCAGAACCCCCATCCTGTTTTTTTCAGAGATGTTTAATTAACTAAATGTGGTAATCCTCTCAAACATATTCAAATATTGAATCATTATTTGTACATCTCAAACTTATACAGTGTTATAGTAAATTACATCTCAACTAGAGGCCTGGTGCACGATATTCATGCACATTCAAAGGGGATTAATTAGAGGAAATATTTTAATATTGCTTTTTGCCCTTTCTATATAATAGAAGTGTCAGAGATGAAAGAAAATTAGTAAAATGCATATGAAAATCTTTCTCCTGTCAGAGTCTGCGGCGCACCATGGGACCCAGAGTTAAGTCCCTGCCCACCCATGTGCACCTCAAAATCGCTCAAGACCCAGACCTGCCCCCACATTGGGCTTTATCCA
The DNA here is from genome assembly GCF_014108245.1 of Pipistrellus kuhlii. Taxonomy (NCBI): domain Eukaryota; kingdom Metazoa; phylum Chordata; class Mammalia; order Chiroptera; family Vespertilionidae; genus Pipistrellus; species Pipistrellus kuhlii. Next base: position 40,399,029 of record NW_023425449.1, on the reverse strand, counting down.
TATCTAGCCTGTACCACCCTTGTCAAGCCACACTAAGTGGGGAGCACAGTCTCAGGCCCCCTGGCCTGGCTCTGGAGCAGGGGGCATGGTTTGAGGTTCTGTACCTTGAGGTCCCCCATCAAGCCCTGTCAGGGGGGGAGGGACATACCCTGAGGTCCCCCATCAAGCCCCACAGGAAAAAGAGGGGGTACAGCCTCAGGTCTCCTGTCAAGCCCTGCTGGATAGGAAGTGAGAGGCATGGTCTGAGGTGCCATGACTCAGAACTGGGACAAAGGGTTCAGCCTGAAGTCCCAACCCAACACTGGGGCGAGGGGAGCAGCCTGAGATCTCATAACCAAGCACTGGGGTGGGGATGCACCTTGTGGGCCCCATCAAGCCCCACCGGGCAGGGAGTGCAGCCTGAGGTCCCATGACCCAGCACTGGGGGAAGGGGAACAGCCTGTGGTCCCATGACCCAGCACTGGGGCAAGGGGAACAGTTTAAGGTCCCATGACCCAGCACTGGGGCGAGGGGAACAGCCTGAGGTTCCATGACCCACTGTGGTAAGGGGAGCAGCCTGAGGTCTCATGACCAAGCACTGGTGTAGGGATGCACATTGTGCTCCCCATTAAGCCCCACCGAGTGGGGAGTTCAGCCTAAGGTCCCAGGACACAGCACTGTGGCAAGGGGAACAGCCTGAGATCTCATGACCAAGCACTGAGGTGGAGATGCACCAGAAGGTCCCCATCAAGCCCCACAGGATGGGGAGTGCAGCCTGTCATCCCATGACCCAGCACTGGGCCAAGGGGTGCAGCATGAGGTCCCATGACCCAGCACTGGGGTAAGGGGAACAGCCTGAGGTCTCATGACCAAGCACTGGAGAAACGGGTGCAGCCTGAGGTCCCATTACCCAACACTGGGGCAAGAGGTGCAGCATGAGGTCCCATGAGACAGCACTGTGGCAAGAAGAGCAGCTAGATCTAATGACCAAGCACTGGGGTGGGGACGCAACTTGAGATCCCAATCAAGCCCCACCGGGTAGGGAGTGTAGCCTGAAGTCCCATGACCCAGCGATGGAGCAAGGGGTGCAGCCTGAGGTCCCATGACCCAGCACTGTAGTGAGAGGAGCACCCGAGTTCCCAGGACACAGTGCTGGGGCAAGGGGAACAGCTAGAGGTCCCATGACCCAGCAAGGGGGCGAGGTGAGAAGCCTGAAATACCACAACCCAGCACTGGGGCAAGGGAGCAGCCTGAGGTCCCATGACCCAGCCCTGGAACAAGGGGCAAAGCCTATATCCCATGAACCAGCACTGGGGCAAAGGGAACAACCTGAGGTCCCATGACCCAGCACTGTGGTGAGAGGAGCAGCCTTAGGTCCCATGACCCAGCACTGGGGTAAGGGGAGAAGCCTGAGGTCCCATGACCCAGCACTAGGGAAAGGGGAACAGCCTGAGATCTGATGACAAAGCACTGGGGTGGGGATGCACCTGGAGGTCCCCATAAAGCCCCACCAGGTGGGGAGTGCACCCTGAGGTCCCATGACCAAGAACTGTGAAAAGGGGTGCAGCCTGAGGTCCCATGACCCAGCGCTGGGGCGAGGGGAGCAGCCAGAGGTCCCATGACCCAGCGCTGGAGCAGGGGTACAGCCAGAGGTCCCATGACCCAGCACTGGGAAAAGGGGAACAGCCTGAGGTCCCATGACACTGCACTGGTGCAAGGTGAACAGCCTAAGATCTTATGACCAAGCACTAAGGTGGGGATGCACCTGGAGTTCCCTATCAATGTCCACCAGGTTGGGAGTGCAGCCAAAGGTCCCATGACCCAGCACTGGAGCTAGGGGAACAGCCTGAGGTCCTTTGACACAGCATTGTGGCAAGGGAACAGCCTGAGATATCATGACCAAGCACTGGGGTTCGGGTTGCACCTGGAGGTCCCCATCAAGCCCCACTGGGTAGGGAGTGCAGACTGAGTTCCCATGACCCAGCACTGGGGCAAGGGGAGCAGCCAGATGTCCCATGACCCAGCAATGGGGCAAGGGGATCAGCCTGAGGTCCCATGACCCAGCACTGGGGCAAGGGGAACAGCCAGAGGTCACATAAACCAGCACTGGGGCAAGGGGAGCAGCCTGAAGTCCCAGACCCAGCAATGGGGCAAGGGGAACAGCCAGAGGTCACATAAACCAGCACTGGGGCAAGGGGAGCAGCCTGCGGTCTCATGACCAAGCACTGGGATTGGGATGCACCTTGAGGTCCCTATCAATACCCACCGCGTAGGGAGTGCAGCCTGAGGTCCCATGACCCAGAACTGGGGCAAGGGAAGCAGTCTGAGGTCCCATGACCCAGCACAGGGGCAAGGGGGACAGCCTGAGGTCTCATGACCAAGCACTGGTGTGGGGATGCACCTTGAGATCCTCATCAAGCCCCACTGAGAAGGGAGTGCAGCCTGAGGTCCCATGACCCAGGACTGGGACGAGGGGAGCAGCCTGAGGTCTCATGACCAAGCACTGGTATGTGGATGCACCTTGAGGTCCCATTAAAGACCCACCTGGTGGGGAGTGCAGCCTGAGGTCCCTAAACCCAGCGATGGGGGGAAAAAAAAAACAGCCAGAGGTCCCATGACCCAACTCTGGGGCAAGGGGAGCAGTCTGAGGTCCCAGGACACAGCACTGGGGCAAGGGGAACAGCCTGAAATCTCATGACCAAGCACTGTGGCAAAGGAAACAGCCTGAGATCTCATGACCAAGCACTAAGGTGTGGATGCACCTGGAGGTCCCCAAGAAGCCCCACCGGGTAGAGAATGCAGCCTGAGGTCCCATAACCCAGTGATAGGGCAAAGGAAACAGCCAGAGGTCCCATGACCCAGCACTGTGGCAAGGGGAGCAGCCAGAAGTCCCATGACCCAGCACTGGGCCGAGGGGAGCAGCCTGAGGTACCATGACCCAGTACCTGGCCAGGGGAGCAGGCAGAGGTCCCAGCTGTAATGGGGCAAGTGGAACAGCCAGAGGTCCCATAAACCAGCACTGGGGCATGTGGAGCAGCCTGAGGTCCCATGACCCAGTACTGCGCAAGGGGAACAGCCAGAGGTCCCATGACCCAGCACTGGGGGAAAGGGAGCAGCCTGAGGTCCCATGACCCAGCACTGTGGCAAGGGAACAGCCTAAGATATCATGACCAAGCACTGAGGTTCATGTTGCACCTGGAGGTCTCCATTAAGCCCCACCAGGTGGGGAGGGCAGCCTGAGGTCCCATGACCCAACACTGGGGCAAGAGGATCAGCCTGAGGTCCCATGACCCAGCTCTGGGGCAAGGGGAGCAGCCAGAGAACCCATGACCCTGAACTGGGGGAATGGAAGCAGCCTGAGGTCCCATGACCCAGTACTAGGCAAGGGGAACAGCCATAGGTCCCATGACCCAGCACTGGGGCAAGGGGAACAGCCTGAGGACCCATGACCCAGCACTGGGGCAAGGGCAGCAGCCTGAGGTCTCATGACCAAGCACTGGGGTTGGGATGCACCTAGAGGTCCCTATCAAGACCCACCGGTTAGGGAGTGCAGCCTGAGGTCCCATGACCCATCATTGGGCCAAGGGGAACAGCCAGAGGTCACATAAACCAGCAATGGGGTAAGGGGAACAGCCAGAGGTCACATAAACCAGCACTGGGGCAAGGGGAGCAGCCTGCGGTCTCATGACCAAGCACTGGGATTGGGATGCACCTTGAGGTCCCTATCAATACCCACCGCGTAGGGAGTGCAGCCTGAGGTCCCATGACCCAGAACTGGGGCAAGGGAAGCAGTCTGAGGTCCCATGACCCAGCACAGGGGCAAGGGGGACAGCCTGAGGTCTCATGACCAAGCACTGGTGTGGGGATGCACCTTGAGATCCTCATCAAGCCCCACTGGGAAGGGAGTGCAGCCTGAGGTCCCATGACCCAGGACTGGGACGAGGGGAGCAGCCTGAGGTCTCATGACCAAGCACTGGTATGTGGATGCACCTTGAGGTCCCATTAAAGACCCACCTGGTGGGGAGTGCAGCCTGAGGTCCCTAAACCCAGCGATGGGGGGGGGGAAAAAAACAGCCAGAGGTCCCATGACCCAACTCTGGGGCAAGGGGAGCAGTCTGAGGTCCCAGGACACAGCACTGGGGCAAGGGGAACAGCCTGAAATCTCATGACCAAGCACTGTGGCAAAGGAAACAGCCTGAGATCTCATGACCAAGCACTAAGGTGTGGATGCACCTGGAGGTCCCCAAGAAGCCCCACCGGGTAGAGAATGCAGCCTGAGGTCCCATAACCCAGTGATAGGGCAAAGGAAACAGCCAGAGGTCCCATGACCCAGCACTGTGGCAAGGGGAGCAGCCAGAAGTCCCATGACCCAGCACTGGGCCGAGGGGAGCAGCCTGAGGTACCATGACCCAGTACCTGGCCAGGGGAGCAGGCAGAGGTCCCAGCTGTAATGGGGCAAGTGGAACAGCCAGAGGTCCCATAAACCAGCACTGGGGCATGTGGAGCAGCCTGAGGTCCCATGACCCAGCACTGGGGGAAAGGGAGCAGCCTGAGGTCCCATGACCCAGTACTGTGGCAAGGGAACAGCCTAAGATATCATGACCAAGCACTGAGGTTCATGTTGCACCTGGAGGTCTCCATCAAGCCCCACCGGGTGGGGAGGGCAGCCTGAGGTCCCATGACCCAACACTGGGGCAAGAGGATCAGCCTGAGGTCCCATGACCCTGAACTGGGGGAATGGAAACAGCCTGAGGTCCCATGACCCAGTACTAGGCAAGGGGAACAGCCATAGGTCCCATGACCCAGCACTGGGGCAAGGGGAACAGCCTGAGGACCCATGACCCAGCACTGGGGCAAGGGCAGCAGCCTGAGGTCTCATGACCAAGCACTGGGGTTGGGATGCACCTAGAGGTCCCTATCAAGACCCACCGGTTAGGGAGTGCAGCCTGAGGTCCCATGACCCATCATTGGGCCAAGGGGAACAGCCTGAGGTCTCATGACCAAGCACAGGGGCAAGGGGAACAGGCTGAGGTCTCATGACCAAGCACTGGTGTGGGGATGCACCTTGAGATCCCCATCAAGCACAACCAAATAGGGAGTGCAGCCTAAGGTCCTATGTCCCAGCACTGCGGCAAGGGGAGCAGCCAGAGTACCCATGACCCAGAACTTGGGGAATGGGAACAGCCTGAGGTCCATTGATACAGCGCTGGTAAAGGGGAATTGCCAGAGGTCCCATGACCCAGCGCTGGGGCAAGTGAACAGCCAGATATCCCAAGACCCAACACTGGGGCAAGGGGAGAAGGCAGAGGTCCCATGACCCAGCACTGGGGCCAGGGGAGCAGCCAGAGGTCCAATGACCCTGGACTGGGGTGAGGGGAGCAGTCTGAGATCCCATGACCCAATGATGGGGCTTGGAGAACAGCCAGAGATCCCATGACCCAGCACTGGGGCTAGGGAAACACCCAGAGATCCCATGACCCAGCACTGGGGCAAGGGCAGCATCCTGAGGTCTCATGACCAAGCACTGGTGTGTGGATGCACTTTGAGGTCCCAATCAAGACTCACATGGTGGGGAGTGCAGCCTGAGGTCCCATGACCCAGCACTGGGGCAAGGGCATCAGCCTGAGGTCCATGACCCAGCACATAAGCAAGGGGAACAGCCTGAGGTCTCATGACCAAGCACTGGTGTGGAGATGCACCTTGAAATCCCCATCAAGCCCCACTGAATAGGGAGTGCAGCCTGATATCCCATGTCCCAGCATTGGGGCAAGGGGAGCAGCCTGAGGTCTAATGACCAAGTACTGGGGTGTGGATGTACCTTGAGGTCCCCATGAAGCCCCTCCGGGTAGGGAGTGCAACCTGAGGTCCCATTACCCAATGATGGGGCAAAGGAAACAGCCAGAGGTCCCATGACCCAGCACTGTGGCAAGGGGAGCAGACAGAGGTCCCATGACCCAGAACTGTGGCAAGGGAACAGCCTGAGATATCATGACCAAGCACTGGGGTTCGGGTTGCACCTGGAGGTCCCCATGAAGCCCCACTGGGTGGGGAGTGCAGCCTGAGATCCCATGACCCAACACTGGGGCAAGGGCAGCAGCCTGAGGTCTCATGACCAAGCACTGGGGCAAGGGGAACAGTCATAGGTCCGATGACCCAGGACTGGGGCGAGAAGAGCAGCCTTAGGTCTCATGACCAAGCACTGTTGTGTGGATGCACCTTGAGGTCCCCATCAAGCCCCAGAGGGTAGGGAGTACAGCCTGAAGTCCCATGACCCAGGACTGAGACTAGGGCAGCAGCCTGAGGTCTCATGACCAAGCACTGGTGTGGGGATGCAGCTTGAGATCTCCATCAAGCACAACCAAGTAGGGAGTCAGCCTGAGATCCCATGACCCAGCACTGGGTCAAGGGGAGCAGCCAGAAGTCCCTTAACCCAGCAATGGAGCGAGGGGAGCAGCCAGAGATCCAATGACCCAGGACTGGGGTGAGGGGAGCATCCTGAGATCCCATGACCCAATGATGGAGCAAGAGGAACAGCCAGAGGTAACATGACCCAGCATTGGGGCTAGGGGAACAGCCAGAGGTCCCATGACTCAACTCTTGGGCAAGGGGATCAGCCTGAGGTCCCATGACCCAGCACTGGGGCAAGGGAAGCAGCCAGAGGACCCATGACCCAGAACTGGGGGAATGGGAACAGCCTGAGGTCCCATGAACCAGCTCTGGGAAACGGGAACAGCCAGAGGTCCCATGACCCAGCACTGGGGAAAGGGGCAAGGGGAGCAGCCTGAGGTCTCATGACAAAGCACTGGTGTGGGGATGCACCTTGAGATCCCCATCAAGCCCCACTGGGTAGGGAGTGCAGCCTGATATCCCATGACCCAGCACTGGGGAAAAAGCAGCAGCCTGAGGTATCATGACCAAGCACTGGGATTGGGATGCACCTTGAGGTCCCTATCAAGACCCACCAGGGTAGGGAGTGCAGCCTGAGGTCCCTTGACCCAGCACAGGGGCAACGGGAACATCCTGAGGTCTCATGAACAAGCACTGGTGTGTGGATGCACTTTGAGGTCCCATTCAAGACCCACTTGGTGGGGAGTGCAGCCTGAAGTCCCATGACCCAGCGATGGGGCAAAGGAAACAGCCAGAGGTCCCATGACTCTGCACTGGGGCAAGGGGAGCAGCCAGAGGTCCCATGAGCCAGCACTGGGACGAGGGGAGCAGCCTGAGGTCCCATAACCCAACACTGGGGCAAAGGGAACAGTCATAGGTCCCATGACCCAGAACTGGGGGAATGGGAACAGCCTGAGGTCCCATGATACAGCGCTGGGGCAAGGGGAACAGCCTGAGGTCCCATGAACCAGCTCTGGGAAAGGGGAACAGCCAGAGGTCCCATGACCCAGCACTGGGGCAAGGGGAACAGCCAGAGGTCCCATGACCCAGCGCTGGGGTAAGGAGAGCAACCTTAGGTCTCATGACCAAGCACTGGTGTATGGGTGCTCCTTTAGGTACCTTCAAGACCCACCTGGTGGGGAGTGCAGACTGAGTTCCCATAACCCATCACTGTGGAAAGGGGTCCAGCCTGAGGTCCCATGACCCTGCACTGGGGGAAGGGGAACAGCCTGAGGTCCCAAGACCCAGCACTGGGGCAAGGGGAACAGCCTGATGTCTCATGACCAAGCACTGGGGTGGGGATGTACATTGAGGTCCCCATCAGCCCCTCTGGGTAGGGAGTGCAGCCTGAGGTCCCATGACCCTGCATTGAGGCAAGGGGAGCAGCCAGAGGTCCCATGACCCAGCACTGGGTCTAGGGGAGCAGCCTTAGGTCCCATGACCCTGCACTGGGGCAAGGGGAGCAGCCAGAGGACCCATGACCCAGAAATGGAGGAACGGGAACAGCTTGAGGTCCAATAACACAGCGCTGCGTCAAGGTTAACAGCCTGAGTTCCCGAGAACCAGCTCTGGGCAAGGGGAGCAGCCAGAGGTCCAATGACCCTGGACTGGGGTGAGGGGAGCAGTCTGAGATCCCATTATCCAATGATGGGGCTTGGGGGGCAGCCAGAGATCCCATGACCCATCTGTGAGTGAGGGGAGCATCCTGAGATCCCATGACCCAATGATGGGGCAAGGGGAACAGCAGAGGTACCATGACCCAGCACTGGGGCTAGGGGAACAACCAGAAGTCCCATGACCCAGCACTGTGGCATGTGGAGCAGCCTGAAGTCCCATGACACAGCACTGTAGCAAGCGAATAGCCTGAGATATCATAACCAAGCACTGGGGTTCGGGTTGCACCTGGAGGTCCCCATCAAGCCCCACCGGGTTTAATGCAGCCTGAGGTCCCATGACCCAGCACTGGGATTAGGGGAGAAGCCAGAGGTCCTATGACCCAAAACTGGGGTGAGGGGAGCATCCTGAGATCCTATGACCCAATGATGGAGCAAGGGGGACAGCCAGAGGTAACATGACCCAGCACTGGGGCTAGGGGAACAGCCAGAGGTCCCATGACCCAGCACTGGGGCATGTGAAGCAGCCTTAGGTCCAATGACCCAGTACTGTGCAATGGGAACAGCCATAGGTCCCATGACCCAGCACTGTGGCAAAGGATTAGCCTGAGATATCATGACCAAGCACTGGGGTTCAGGTTGCACCTTGTGGTCCCCATCAAGCCCCACCGGGTGGGGAGTGCAGCCTGAGGTCCCATGACCCAACATGGGGGCAAGGGGATCAGCCTGAGGTCCCATGACCCAACACAGGGGCAAGGGGATCAGCCTGAGGTCCCATAACCCATCACTGTGGCAAGGGGAGCAGCCCGAGGTCTCATGACCAAGCACTGTGGTGGGGATACACCTTGAGGTCCCCATGACCCAGCACCTGGGCAAGGGGAGCAGCCAGATGTCCAATGACCCAGAGGTGGGGATGCACCTTTAAGTCCCATGACCCAGCACTGTGGCGAGGGGAGCAGCCAGAGGTCCAATGACCCTGGACTGGCGTGAGGGGAGCAGCCTGATGCCCCATGACCCAATGATGGGGCAAGTGGAACAGCCAGAGGTCCCATGACCCAGCACTGGGGCAAGGGGAGCAGCCTGAGGTCTCATGGCTGCTCCCCTTGCCCCAGTGCTGGGTCATGGGACCTCAGGCTGCACTCCCCACCTGGTGGGGCTTTATGGGACCTCAAGGTGAATCCCCACACTTCTGGGGAGTGCAGCCTGTGGTCCTTCAGCCCAGCACCAGGGCAGGGAGTGTGGCCTCAGGTCCCCTGGCTCAGTGCCAAGGCGTGGGGACTAGGCCTGAGGTCCCGGAGCCTGGCATCAGGGCAGAAGGAGCAGCCTGAGGTCCCCTATCAAGCTCCTCGGAGAGGGGGGTGTGGTCTCAGGTTCCCCAGCCTGGTGCCAGGATGGGGGGTGCAGCCTCAGGTCCCTTGGCCCAGTGCTGGGGTGGGGTGCATGGCCTGAGGTCCCCTGTCAAACCCCACTGGGGCAAGGGGGAGGGGAGCACAGCCTCAGGTCCTTGCTGATTGCTTGTTAAGGCTCATTACAGGAACTTGACCTCCGCTGTGGGCACAGCCATCTTGTGTTATGAAAACTACCTCCCCCTGTCTCTATTGTGGGTGCCACCATCTTTGTGGCGGAGTGATTGTCAATTTGCATATTCCCTTTTTATTATATAGGGCACATGTGTCAAACACAAGGCCCGCGGGCCAAATCCGTCCCGCCAGGCCTTGCAATGTGGCCCGCACCGCGCTGTCATCACTGCACTCCGCTGCGTTTCCATCACAATGACAGTTTATGACTGTTCAGTAAACCATTCGGCCCGCGATTTAGGCTGGATTTTAGATATTGGCCCCTTCTCTGATTGAGTTCGACACCCCTAATATAGGGTAAATCAAAAATGTTTAAATAGATAAAATAAAATAAAATAAAATAAAATAGATATAATCATGGAGACAGCATCAAAAGAGCCCCCTTACTGGAGGAGGAAGGATGTGTGGAAAGAAGTCATCCTCTACTCACTTTCTCTCCAGGAACTAATATTCCCAAGGCAAATGCAAAAATAGGCCCTTGAACAAATAACTTTACTTCTACGGTGAAAATCAACCACTCTTCCTTGATCCCACAACACAAGATGGAATGAAGTAGTGAACACTGGACACAGAGTACATACACTTGGCTGTGGGAACTTAATTCTGCTTGTCATTGGCAAAGCATGTCAGTCTCCTGTCTGAACTTCAGATAACGATAACTATTGGGTGAGCTTCAAGTTATATCAGTTGTTGAAAATGCTTTGTGCTGCTGTGAAATGTTATAGAAAGGCAAGACATTGATGAAACCCAATTGTGCCTCACATAATTATTTGTACATACTGCCTGCTAGAATGCAAGTGCAGGACAGGAGGAATTGCTGTCATCTCAGCCCCATCCATATCCAGCATTGTGCCTGTCATGTCGTAGGATTTTAATAAATGATTGCTGAATGGAATTACTCACGTGGTCTTTGGGGCAGTTGTAGAACCTTATTTTACGTCATCACCATCACCTTGCTCCATGCTGACAGGAGGAAGCATGCAATAAATGGTGAGGGAATGAATGAATAAGTTGAGAGGACCTGAAGAGATGGTTTCTCAGAGTGCACTTTAGAAGCAGCTGTGGTGCTTTAAAAATCAATCTTTGGGATCCTACCCGAGAGATTGGTTTGAAAGTTGCCCAGTATATTCTAATGTACAATCAAGGTTGAGAACCAATGACTTTAAACAGTAGGAAAATATAAGAAGAGTTTCTCCCCACACACACACACACCTGTTTTAAACTACTGTGTTTTACTTCATGTTTTAGATTCTTGAGCTGAATAGTGTACTGAAAGCTGTAACACTCTAAAATAAAAGAGTAACGTTGTTCCCACCTTTTATTTTATTTATTTATTATTATTTTTACTCTTTTTTTATTGATTATGGTCTCACATAATTGTCCTTATTCCCCCATTCCCATCCCAAACCCCTCCCTAGATATGCCCCCCTCATTGTCCATGGCCACTGGCTAGCCCCATATATATGCACACAAGTCCTTTGGTTGATCTCTTCCCCTTACCCCTATTCCCCTTTACTTCCCTCTGAGGTTTGAGAGTCTGATAGCTGGTTCTCTTTCTCTGGGTCTGTTTGTGTTGTTTATTATTTCCTCTAGATGTGTGAGATCATGTGATCCAAGAAATACCCTTGTAAGAACCTAAACTGCAACAAGCCATAATGGTTATGCTGAGAGTCAAGTGAATCAGTCTGTAGTGAGTTCTTTCTGGGCCAACAGTTCTTTTGCGTCCCAATTTCAATGCCAGATAGTTCCTTATGTGTACCTGCCAGCAATGATATTTCAGATCTGGTTGGTGGACAAATGGCAGTAATGCAGGTCCGCCCATCTCTGGTTTGGTCCTGGGCATCCTTCAGCAACCCGCAGCTGCTGCCTGCTGGTATGCTGAGGCGTCGTCATCATCTTCCATCTCTGAATTGTGTCTCTTTTGTCTTCATGGCTGGAACACTTCTGTCTATTGCTCTCTGTTACAGAATTCCAGATGGTCTCAGAGATGTTTTCTGAAAATATACAAACATATTCTCGACCAAAAGTTAATAAAGAGATATTTTCTTTAAATTTTATTTGGGATTCTTTTCCATTTTTTTCCCCCCAAATGATTTTCCCCTGGCTTGTTTTGTCACCGTGTGTGTATTTTCATGGGTATCTTGCTATTAGTGTTTCAAATGAAGGTTAATTTTCTAAAGTACAAATTTTTTAGATGTAAATTATTCTCAGAATATATTTCCTTACATGATATTCTTCCATTGTCACCCCCTTTTTTACTTTAAATAATAGGAAACTTTTGGAAATTTTATACTGTAGTCTTGATAGCTTTTACATTTTAAGTTATTTGCGCTACACTATGACTACTTTAGATTCATAACAAGTTGTGCAATTTTACCGTGGCCGCTCTGCCAATAAGAATTTTTGTTAACCCATTAGGAACAGCTATTTGAACAGTATAAACAAGGTTTTTTTTAGACTATTCATTTATTTCCATTAGCCACATTACTTTCCTCTGAGAAATTGGCTACCATTTATCTGTCATACTCAACACTCTAGCATCAATCTCATTTACCATGTGTGTATTAGTGAAGTTGATTACTTCCCTTCTTGAGAAGGGTCTGAGCATTCCTGTTGCTAGGCTGGACTTGGATATTAAAAACCCACTTGCCCACACCATGGGTATGAGATCTCTCAAATAAGTCTTGTTGCAGTGAGAGGGCAGCTGCTGTCAGCCAAGTCTTGTCTGTTACCTGGGTCCCATTTCGAGCTGTGCATGGGAAGCAAAACAGTCAAGGGGGCAGGAGACCTCCCTCAGAATGGGAGAAGGTTCAGGCGCCTGCCATGTTGCAGGGGGGGTTGGTAAGGGTCTGTGCCCCACCTCTGTTGACCCCCAAGTTCTCTCCTGATGGCCCCTCTGCAACTGTGCCTGTCTTAGGTTGTTCCTTCCTTGAGGATTCTTACCCGTCTCTGGCTAACCAGCCATCCTCCAGGGCCAAGCAGGGTGATGTGAGGTTTAGTTCTGTCTCCTTGGTAGCCTATGCCCCCATGGGCTCCACACCCAACACCTGCCTCAGGAACCCCTCACCTGCTGGCGGGGCCCAGGCATTGATCTCATATTTTTGGGAACCCATGTTTCTTTTCCAGAGAGGGCCCAGCTCCCCCCACTGGGTGGGCAAGAGATCCGTGGTACCAGCCACCATGGTGCTTCAGCCTTGGCATGAACTGAAAGGTCAGGCAACAATTGTGGGCACCTGGACCACAAGAGGAGATTCATTTTTGGCCAAAAGGGCAAGATGGGCCACTATAGAATGCTCAGGTGCCTTCCCAGGGGGCCCTCTGCATAGTGGAAGGGATGAAGTCCTTTCATGTCGTTTTTAAATTGCTGCCAGACATTCAAAGGATTGGTTTGTATGTTTGTTTGGGAAAATTGTACAATGTGCTATTGTAATTCTAAAATATCTAGAGCTGTATTACCTTTGTCTTCAAGCACCAGCAATATATGTATATAAAATAAAGTAAATGATTTTTTATTGATACCCCATGATGCGAGGTACTATTATACTATTATAGGTAATGGGGATAACCCAGATGTGGGAAAAATTATAGTGACCTTGTGGAATAATATCATGTAAGGATATTTTTTGCTCTAGGCCATGGAAATTCCATTTTAAATTGGCTGTCAATTTCTTTTTGTATAGACAAGGTCTTTGTTTCATTTTCTACACCTCTCCCAGGAGGAAGGAGTGATGATCCCTTCCTTTGGTGTCCTCATCAGCTAGAAACCTCTGTTTAATTTTACACACAAAGGAACAGTGGTTTAATTCTGTGTCATACAGAAGAGGAGATGGGTGGTGACCCCTATGTAATTATACTTTTTTATCCCACCTGTGGTCCTCCTGGATGACCAAGGTGTTTGGTGTCATCAGTGACTACTTTGGGCAGGAGGATCAGCCTGTTCCCACTTTATAGAAAACACACCTAGTTGGATGGCTGATGGACCTCTTGATAGCTATCACCTTGGCAAACACTTGACCTTGATATGGCTGGGCAATGAGGACAAGAACCACCACCAAGGCAATGGCTCATAACTTTTACTTAGCCCTGATGTTCTAAGAGACTGCCACCTTGTGGTCACTCTGCAGCAATGGTTAGAACAGCTTCCTTAAAGCAGGCTTATCTCAGACTGCAGTAGGTTTTATTCTTTTGCAAATTATATGCAAAGCCTAGGGTGCATATGCTGATATTTCTGGGAATGAAATAAGGAATAGAGGGTTCTGGATTCACCATGATGAAAAGATTTCTTCAAATATCAACACCTGGCATGAATAGAGGTTATATGAGCAGGTTACTTATCACTATTCAATAGCAAGTGGCAGAGGTCAAGAAAAGGTGGTATTCACAGTGAGAAACCAGGCTTCATTTCCAAGATCTAAGTACTGGTTAGGTCAACCCATTTATAAATCAATGCTTCCACGAGAAAAAAGCAAGTGAACAGTAATAGATTCCCCTGTCACAGGTTGAGAGACAGAGGCCCCAGGAATAAATGATCTTTGTCAAAGTTGCATGGCAAACTGCTAGGTGAACTCAAACTGGGAACTGACTATTTAAATCAAAGTCTTCAAAAATGAGATTACTTTTTACCCTCAAAAAGTAAACAAAAGTAACATTTTAATACTGGACTTATATGTGTGTACACATGGGGGGGGATACATACATGCATGTATACACATACCCACATAATTTTATTTCAAAAATATATATATTTTTATTGATTTCAGAGAGGAAGTAAGAGGAAGAGGGAAAGAGAGAGAAACATCAGTGATTAGAGAGAATCATTGATTGGCTGCCTCCTGCACGCACCACACTGGGAGACTAACCCCACAGCCCAGGCATGTGCCCTTGACCGGAATTGAACCTAGAACCTTTAAGTCCACAAGCTAATGCTCTATCTGAGCCAAACCGGCTAGGGTCCCACATATTTTAAAAGTTCATAATGAGGACTAATTGGATGACAGAAACTTTTACTTCATGAAACATTGTGCTTTGTAACACTGCTAAATAAATACATTTTCTTCAAAGACACAAAGTAATTCAAAAAATATCTATATTTTCAAGTCTTGTCAACCCTGCTCTAATGAACAGATAAGACTCCCTGGTAATGGTACCTGGAGCTCAGACATTAAACAGTTCACACCAGCTTGACTTTTCAGGAGGATGGAATGTATGAGAAGTGGGCCACACAGAACTGGATTTGTGTGTCAGCTCTACTATTCTGAGCTCCAAGGTCTTGCAGAACTTTCTTGAACTCTCTAACCTTCAGTTTCCTTACCTACAAGTAAGATTGGTATTGACAAAGTCTAATAATTCTTATTGCTATTAAATGTGTGTGTCGGGGGGGGAGGAGGGGTGCTGGGTGTACCCAGACAGAAGTCCTGTGACAGGAAGCACCAAAATATTAAATGAATGAATAGAGCATCATGTTCCTTATCTACACTATGATTTTCTTATAGTGTTTGGGCTAATTGATCATATTGCTAATCAGCAGATACAAACTATGTTGGTACTAAACCATTCTAGGTTCCCATGATTTTATAAGGGTGCAAGAAACAAACCATTTACATTATCACGGATATGAAAAGGATATTTCCGGCAGCTGAGAGGAGTTGGGAAGTGATGAATGGATTTCCACAGTCATCAGGGTGATTAAGTACACATTTGGGTGCAGTTTTTGGAAGTAATTTTTTGAGCAGCAGCTTTAGTAAGCAACCCTGTGCTCAGCTACCAAGGATCCTCAGCCCCTTGACTCCCACCTGGCTGGGTCATGAGCAAGCTGGTGTCTGGAAAGTCAAATCTTGAAGGAGCAAGGCTGGGCTTTGAGCACCACAGGCCATGCACTCAGGAATCACTGCTGAGGGATGCAACTGCAGAGGCCAAGACAATGGCATCCCAGGCCAGACACAATGGACACTAGGACCAGGAAATTTCTGTGGATGCTAGGACACCTTCCTATGGGCTACCTGTAAAATCCTGGGTCTTCTACAAATGCCTGCACTTACACCCTGTTTCTTCTTTCTTTTTTTCCTCCCACACCAGCAGATTGAAGGGAACATGGTGTTTGTTCAATGAGTGAGCACACAATGATGACATGGGTAGTGTCTATATTCACAACACCATGGGGATGAGGAGACTAGCGATAGATGATCAAAGCCTTTAAAAATTAAATCATTAGAATTTTAAGAACCGAATGTAGATATGAGGGCTTAAAGCACTTAATGACTTGAAGCACTTTAAAAGCTATTGGCCTTAAAATCTGTACCAGGTTATTAAAGAGGATAAGATAAGGCTCCACTTATCAGGAAATGTCAATGTCAGTAACACAGTAGATGCTCGGTAATGCTTTGTGTTCTAAACGGACAGGGTGGGAACTTACCCATAAGGTATGGTTTGAGGGGCACAGCATAACCACAGACCCCCTTAATCTCAAAGGATTTCCCTACCAGAATTCTATGGACCTGACATTCTTTTTTTCCAATTTAAGAATCAACCAAAAAGGATTCCATTAAAAAACAAATATGCCTTGGAAGAAGCATTATCTGACCTGAGTTACCTTATCATATACAGAGAGAAAAACTTGAAGTAGAAGAAGGAGGAAAGTGAGAAGAAAAGAGAGAGGGGCAGGCTCACAATATCTAACCATCCAACCTCTAGACCTGTGCTGTCCAATATGATAGCTTCTGTTCACAGGTGGCTATTTAAATTCACTCAAGTTAAGCAAAATAGAAAACTCAGCTCATTCATCATGTTAGTCCTATTTCTCAGTAGCCCCATGAGGCTAGTGGTCAGTGCCGACACTTTGATCACTGTAGAAATTTCAATTGGGCAGCTCTAGTGAGTGACTCTTACAAGACCATATCATGGGCTTCAGAGGGGGTGAGCTTAAAGTAAGAGCTGAGCATAGTGTACTAGAGAGTTGTAGTATTATGTAGCCTTTCCTAGCTTCGACATGGAAAGATTAAGAACCAAGAAGCAGATATTTGTTGCAGACTAACTTATATGGGGAGAGAACAGCATGGGTCACAGAGAACAAGATCCAGACACGAGGAGCCTGACACAAGAGTCTCTTTCTTAGCAAGGCCACATGAAAAGAGTTCACAAGAGGAGAGTGACATTGACATTGAAACTCACTTTGTTCTGTAGAGCTGATCACTCTAACCATGGGTTGTGCACTATATGAAGTTCTCATGGCAGAGTGGCCTCAGCCTCTCATAGATTTCCTTGGACATCTTTATAATTTCCAGGTGATAGAACATCTCCATATATTTTATAGATAGGGTTGCTGCTGCCTGACCATAGAATTATATGAGAATCAAGACTGTGGAGGTTAAATTTAAAAACAACAACTAAGCAATCTGCCCTGGTCAGGAGTTCAGTTGATTAGAGTGTCATCCCAATATGCCAAGGTTGTAGGTTCGATCCCAGGTCAGGGCACATACAAGAAGCAACCAGTGAATACATAAGTAAATGGAACAACAAATTGATCTATTGATCTCTCTCTCTCTCTCTCTCTCTCTCTCTCTCTCTCTCTCTCTCTCTCTCTCTCTCTCTCTCATCAATCAATAAATGAAATCTAAGTAGCCGGAATTTGAACCCAAGTCTATGTGACTCAGAAGCACAAACTTTCAAATCACACCATGCTGTCTCTATGATGAGGAGAAATTATTAGGGAAGATTATTTCAGTCAGAAATAAGTTCAGGGAAGGCCACGTGGCAAGACCCTCTCTATGGATTTGGTGACGTCGGGAACTCATGGCTTATTCATAGTTATAATAGGCTCTGGACATCTATAGTTTTGCTAGATCTCAGGATCCCCTCCTGGAACTAAAGAGATTGGACCACATGATCTTAGGCCCCTTTCCATTCTACACAATTGTTTAACGCTCTTGGTTTCTATAAAGCATCCAGTGTGAAGCCTTTCTAAGTGAGGGTTGCTTTATTATCTAGAAAAAAAAATGGTTTTTATTGGTACCTGTTATTTTAATGCCAAGAAAGGACACCAGTACACATCAGCTAGCCACAAAATTGATGTAAACTCACTTAAATATGCACTCAAGGCAATTTCTTCATTGCATGTGAACCCTAAAAGGATTTTTTAATTAAAAATAATTTTAAAAATAAGACTATCATCAGTGTTTCTCAGATGCATCACCTGAATAGTTTTTGCATGTACATGTCATCTTCATGTCCATGTCAGGCTCTGCCCCATCAATTCCCCCAAGCTAAACATGTTTATGCTTGAAGCTTTTTCATGAATCCCAAGAAAGCATTTGAAGAACATTAAAAATCTTTGCCAAAAACTATAACCATCACCAAGGTTGGCCATAAACTTTCATTGGGAAAGTGATATCATGTATCTATATTACATTTTAAAAGCATGAATAATATATTATTCAAACATAAATGAAACTGTACTATATTATCAATTAGTTCCCAGTTTCACTGTAAGATTGAGAATAAAATGTCAGACCTCAGCTGGTGATTTACTTTTCAAACATCGTTATTCACAAGCCTAAATGCAAGCTGGTAACAGTTGCCAAAGCAGTTGCCAAGACTCTTTTACACTGGGTTTAGTATAGCCACACCAGGAAAGTGCCTATGAGGAATTTAATTAGCAAACGCCTCTTCCTCTTCAGCCCCCAATGGATAGATTTTCCTTTTACTCAAAGTCCCTAAAGAATGAGGTTCAATGGAATTGGGGTAGACACAGACATATAAGATAAACACACCCACCCACAGATGCCAGTAATTACACAATAATGAAGCCAGTTTGGGCGTTACAGAGAATCTGCCTCAATAGTTCATACATGTTTATTGAATTAATGTGAATAAATATGTAGCTAGAATGTTCTAGATATAAATAACAGATACATATAGGTACACAAATTATATATTTATTTGTTTATTTCTTTTCCTTCTTTCCTCTTCTCAAAAATAGGCAGTTTATTTTATTTCATTTTTTTTAAATAGGCAGTTTATAAGAAAGTTTATTGAAACAGTAAATTAGCCTCAAAGGGAAGATGACTCAGATATAAAATTGAAGGCATTTTAGAATTGTTAGCACTATACTTTTCAATTGATTCTGAGCTTCCAGGTAACCATGACAATAATGAATAATAATAAATTGCATGGCTTACATTATTCCTCTTCAAAGGGAATGCTTTTACTCTTCTAAATTCTAAAAACAAATAAATAAAAACCCACATTATTTGAGGAGGGGTGTTGAAATCATGTACATTTCTAACATTACAAAAGTTCTAATATAAGTGCTATACTTTGAACTTAATGTTCTTCGCATGCTTTACCCCCCCTTCCCATTTAGTTATTGCTCTTGTGCCCTGCAACTTATCTATTAGTTCCGGTAGATTTTTAATAAATTCCAGCATAATTCACAAGCTATGCAGGTAGCTTTCCTGCATTGATAATAAAGCCAGCTTTACTTCATCCTTCCAATCTGGAAGCACTTTTCTTTTTCTTGTCTAATTGCACTAGCTAGAACCACAGTTCGATGTTGCATAGAAGTGATGAGATCAGATATCCATGTCTTGGTTCTGGTCTTAAGCAAAAATAATTCTAGCTCTCACCATTCAATATAATGTTAGTTGTAAGGTGTGTTTTCATAAATGCTCTTTATCAGGCTAAGTTCTTTTTGCCCTAGTTTGCTGAGAGTGTTCACCAGGAGGTAGTGTTGCATTTGTCTCTGCTCTTGTACAGCTTTCTCACATATCTGCATCCATCAGCACTCAGCTGAAGACTAGAGAGGGGACCCTCTGCAGTGTTCAGGGTTCTCTCTGTCTGCTGCTCTCTGTGTCCAGTGCTTTACTCTGAAAACTCTAACCACTTTGGCCTTCTCAGACTCCCAAGTCCATTTCCCCAACGCAGGGAGAGCACCAGGAACACAACCTGGAAACGCTCTCAAGACAGTAATCCAGGATAGGGCTCTCCTGTGTTTCCTATCACGCAGGGGTCATTGTTCTTTGTTGTCTGATGTCCAGTGTCTTAAAAGCCATTGTTTCATGTATTTTGTCTGATTTTTAACTTGTTTCTGTGGGAGTTTATGTAGTCCTTGATATTCTATCTTTATTGGAATCAGCAATGTCTCTGGGGAGCTTTCATACATGCACATCCTTAGGTCTTCCTCTGTGCAGAAATCGTGGGCTAGCTCTTCAGAATCCATGTATTTTCAAAAGTTCCCCATAAATGTATTGACTCCTGGCTTGTGAGATACAGATTTACCACTTATTTTATATCTAAGGAAACCTGAGCTGTGTGGGGTAAGTTTCAGAGCATGACTAGGACCCTGGAACACGTTCTCTGTGCCGTTAGCCTTGACTTGAAGCATAGGTTTGCCCATATGTACAATGGCCATGTTGGCTACCTTAGCCCTGATGCTGGGAATGCTAACTGTATGCATTTCAGTTATGCTTAACATCTACATATGCAAAAGACTAACTGTAATAGCAATGAGGTTGCTCGGTAGAAATTGGACTTTCTTGCCCTATTGTAAATATTACATACCTTTAACATATGAGGAGAGGACAATGTTATATATATATATATATATATATATATATATATATATATATATATATATATAATCATTATCTTAAAGGGAAAATCGTCAGAGCTCTAGTGCAGCTCATATTCAGCAAGACTGCAATCCTTTTTGTCCTTTATGTGTTACTGGATGCCTAGCCAAGATAGCACACCTCACACATGTATTTCCCAAAGATGTTGGTTACACTTAGACACACTTTCAAGCACAGTTTGGTAGTCACCTGCTCCATGATGTCTTCTCACAAAATTCTAGGTTGCTTTCATTGTCCCCACTCCCAAAAGTTTATTGTGCATGGCACATAACAGTATTTTAGCCTTCTTCACAGTGCACTGAGAATGTGTATTTATATTAATGATGCTCATATCAATGCATTCTCATGTGAATTTCCCCAGGTACCCAATTTCTTGGAGAGTATTGATCTGATATATCCATTACTCCTATTCAGTTGCTCTGGAAATATTCAGAAATCTAGACTATATGGTAATATATATATTACATAATATGAATATATAATTTTGAATACATTCATGATTATGTAATTTAAGTATGCATATAATCTGAATATAAATTTATTTCTTCTCCGTTATTCTGTCTGGGAATATATGAGAAACAGATAACCGAGTTATATTAAGTTTAATTAATATTAAACAGCATTAAGTTGGCAAGTCCTCTGTCTCTTGTGCTGCCAGATTTCTGATCTCAAACTGGCTTACAAGGCTGTATATGTGGGGAGTCATTTCTATTTTTGATTCTTCAGTGATGAACACATCCTGATACTACAGCTCCAGTTTCTTAGGATTGTCCGTGTGTCCTCCAACACACCATTGGTTTTTAGGGAGTTAAGAAAAATCACCTCTGGCAGGGCCTTATCCCTCCATGCAAATGTTAATTCACTGAAATTTCATTCCTTTGTTCTTCAGTTCATATGCTAAATTATTTATAGCCTGTCAAACTTAATGCATAAGCAAAAGAATAGAATTTTTCTCTTGTTCAATAGTTTTATTTAATCCCAAGATCCACCTAACTTTCTGCCCCAATTATTGGCAGTCTAAAAGCTACTCACTCTATCTTCCCCATGGCCCCGAAGGTAATCTCCTAAATAAAACAGCAAGTGTTGGTATATTTTCAAGGTCTAGACTCCTTAGTGTTATTTATATATAAAATGTCAAGAGGAAGAAGAAAAGCAGGTTTGACACATCAGAAACGAAATTCCAAAATGGGACCTAAAGTTAGAATGGGAAATAATGTTCCTGTTGCAGTGTGGAGAATGTTTCTTAAACCCAATCACAAACAAGCCTCCAAGGCTGCTTCAAAACCAAACAAAGGCTGCATGTCAACCAAAGGATGACAAAACATTGGGACTCTTGTGGTAATGCCATGGAACCCTTCTCCCCAGGTGCAAATGCAAACTATTGAATAAAAATAAATGATGGAATTCATTGCTTCACTTTCATTTCCTCCATGACTTGATAATTCCAAGAACCTCGGTTTGCCTCTCTTAAATACCAAAACAAATGAGGTCTTGGATGCACAGATTTATCCAGAAACCCATTAATAGATTATGAAAAAAGAGGCAGAACCTTAGAGGCAGGCACCATGTGGCTCTCACATATTGAAGCTTTAACAGTTGTTATGGTCAAGAGCCCAGAGAATGCTGAAATCAAGAGCTTAGAAGAAGAGAAGAGTCTGTGATAAATAGAATAGCCCAATAGAAATAGTGAGAGGGGAAATTCTGAGCAGATTCTAAAAAGACCTTGTGACTCAAGACCTAGTTGACATGAGTCCACGTGAAAACCTGATTCCACCTCATTCCTAAGAAGAGGACTAAAGAAAGTAAAGCGCAGAAAGAGTGGCCTGGGCTCTGTAATTATGCAGGTAGTGGTTGCATGGTTGGGACCCAAGTTTGAATTTTAAATAGAGAGTATGATTTTATGATCCTAAGGTTCCTAAGGATCTTAGGATAACAAGTAGTTATGAAGCTACGATTTTCCTGTGGTGTATCCTGCTTCTTCCCCTGCCATTTTGAGAATGAAAGAAACTGATGGAATCATTAGCAGTTGCCTCTGTCCCACAGATGTCTTTGTCACCTTCTTCACCAAATCACTCCACATCTTGTTCTACTTGGTGACTGATGGGTGGGTTGTAACTGACAGAAGAATCTAAATTACCATCTTGTCAAACACAGGTTTAAACTAGGTCTGCATGACTTCACCACTTTAGGGCAAGGGTTAAGAAATATCTAATTTTATTAGATGGAAATCTGCAGAGGTGATGAGAAGGACAAAGTTTTAATTATTCAAAGCTGGATCTTGCTGAGACAACTGAAGCACCTCAAGGTTTTAACACCTTTTAAAAAATCACTTATCTTCAGGTTTGTGTACTTCGGTCTTATTTATGGTTGGACAAGCCCAGGCTAGCATCTCAACTTTGCCACCAGCTATGTGACCTTGGTCTAGTTATTCATTTTGAGGATCTCAAATTTCTCAGTGAAGATATCTTTCAGAGATTACGTAAAAATTAAATGAAATAATACAAATGCAAGGGTTTAGTGGAGCCTACGCTCTACTATAGTTTTTTTTTTAATATATTTTTTATTGATTTTATACAGAGAGGAAGGGAGAGAGATAGAGAGTTAGAAACATCGATGAGAGAGAGTCATCGATCAGCTGCCTCTTGCACACCCCCTACTGGGGATATGCCCGCAACCAAGGTACATGCCCTTGACCAGAATCGAACCCGGGACCCTTCAGTCCCCAAGCCAACGCTCTATCCATTGAGCCAAACCGGACCTGGCTCTACTATAGTTTTTTTTTTATTAATATTTCCTAAATGTAAATGATTGCTTGAATGGGCAGTCAATAAATGGGAAAATCTTTCTTTTTCTTACACATCCCATTTCAAAATCATCTAAACATGAAAAATAAACACTGTATTTATACTTAGATAAGAATTTATCATTCTTAAAGTGAGACATTATCTCCTTTAATCGTCATAAAATCTTTGAAATACAGTTTAGGCAGGGTTGATATTTGTATTTTATAAGAAGAGAAAGTGAGGCTAAAGGCAGTAATATTAATTATCCAAATTCATATAGTTAAAAGATGGAAAGTAGGACTCAAGCCCAGGTCTTCTAACTTTAACACCGAATTTTTTCCATTTTAGAAAATCACCAACCCATATACTACATATTTGAACACTAAACCAACCCATCTGGATTCAATGAACCAAGTGTTAACACAATCAAAATAGATATTTCCTTCCTGACTAAACTTGATTAATTGCTCAATCTATCTACAGTATCATTTCTGGAAAACACAAGAAAACACAACTTCATATGAAGTTGTCAGAAAAATTCAAGCTCAGAAAAAGCCATCTTTTAATCACCTTCTGTTGTGTTCGCTCCAAGATGGCTCCTAGTGGAAGAAAGATTAGGACATAGTCATTGCATCATGTCATTCTCAATGTTCTTACCTGTTGATCAGTATCTAGAACAATTTCACATGAGCTAAGCTGTCTGTGGTCAGGTTGCTGATGAAGGAGAACGTTTTTATTAGACACCAAAGAGATGGACTCAAAATTCCAAGAACACTTACATGAAATGATATCCTGAAATCAAGTAGTAAAATTAAAGGAAGAAGAGATGTATTAATATTTACTGAATGCCTACGACATGCTAAGCACTAAAGTGAAAACTTTAAATCAAATATCCCACTCAATCTCCCCACATACGTAAAAGGTTGATATTTTTATTCCCATTGTATAAGTAAGATTCTGTAGCTCATAGAATTTAGGTAACCTGTCCAAAATTAGTGGCTGAGCTACAGTTAATACCCTGACTTGTCTGAATCCAGAGTCCAATGTTTTATCATCTGATTAGGAATTCTCAACTAGCAGTCCATTGAGCAGGACAGGGTTCTCAGGAAAGAAAAAGCACAAATAACCATATCCTGTTCTAGCACCAATATTCTGATTCAGTACAGCTGAAATGGAGCTCACAATTCTGTTGTTTTAACAAGTTTTTGAGGCTATTACAAGGGACATCTAGGTATGAAAAACGATTCTGTGCTGCCTACTCTGTGGGGGGGGGGAAGACATATTTCTTAACAGCGGTAGAACTCGGTGTATTTGTCGCTTAGCTGGCATAATGAGTATGGATTGCTCCTTGATACCTAAAGTACAAGAAAGATCCTATTCCTCTGTATTTGCAAATCAAATTTTGTCCTTTTAAACTCTCCCTTATCTGTGTTAATCAGTCATTTGTATAACCTCAGCTCATGCTAGAAGCTCTCAGGATTACTAAAAAATTAGGAAGGGACCTTTACTTCAGGCCACTCACAGTCATCAACATTATTCACTCAATCTATTACATGGCATTGGTTCTTCCCATTTGCACAAACCACAGAGTCACCAGCCCTTCACACAGACACTGTGGCTCCCAGGCTGTTGTCCCAAACTCCTATTCTTTTAAGATCATGACACTTCCTGTGTACTCCTGGGAGTAGTTCTACCTAACTCAAGAGACCTAGAGGTCCAATACTTCTTAATCTTATGGGAGCTCCCTTAATCTCCTCCATATCTACCAAGTAAAGTAGCCCTTATATTCAACCCTTGGACCACTGTCCACTTGTCTTTTTCTGCATTTTCTCTTTAATATGGGAATGTAATGGTTAACTAGGATGCATAAAACATTTTAGGTCCAAGAATTATCAAATAGCATTTTTGCCTTTTATGGAAATAAAATCAGTTTAAAAATGCATGAGTTAGTCTTCTCTCCCCAAGGACGAACAACTACTTCCTCAAAGCAACAAAAACAAAACAAAAATTTGAGTCTTCCTATTCTGCTCCATTAAATTCTCATTAACTCACCTTGCCATGCTGTTTATAGACTCCAGTGTAAAATGAGATGGTATTCAAATCAATATGCATATGTTTGGTCATAACATGTGCCTAATACAAAATTAGCAGAATATGATAAAACAAAATAATTACAAAACATGGCCCCTTTCTCATATGGCCTGAAGAGCCCTGTTATGACATGCAGTATATGTAGAATGACCCTGAACTTTCATATATTGAGGATCATTTCTCTTTTCTGTAATTTACTACCATGAGCACTCTTTGAATCTAGGATGTCTACCCTAGGGGGAAAAATTAAAACATTGATGTTGTGGTATAGTTATTCTCTTTAAACAACAAAATAAGGTGTGACAAGGTACTTTGAAAACTATAAAATATTATACCAATGTGCCAGAAGTTCTAAAAAATAAGAAAAAGTAGAGAAACTGTCATTGCCTTCTGTAATAACCTCACCTCTGGCTTCTTTTTATCTTTCTACCCTAATTTCCTCTTTGTTGCACTGTCTTCATCCACTTGGGTTTATCTTTAATTGTGTTTTATCTTATTAAGTTCAGTGGTATTCAAAGAAAATGCTTCACATCCTATCTGTAATAACATGAGACATTAAACCAGCAAACATAGGAGTCTTATTTATAGATAATCTATAAAGTGACGCCATTTCAAGTGCTGAGTAAGGGTATAAACCTTTCAAAGAGTCAAAGATGGGAAGGTTGAAAAGGAGATTAGGAAATGCTACATTAAAAAAAAGGTAAATTAAAGAATACCTAGAGAAAGGGGTAAGTTCAGAACAAAATGGCATATGAAATAGGCAGTGGAGTTGCCTGGGATATTGGTAAGCAGTAAAAGACAAAGCTCTACTTTCAAGGAGGGGAGGCATAATTCTTTACTCTTTAAGTGTGGGTTGCATATAGTGACTTCCTTCCAAAAGGTACAAGTTGGAAAGCAGATAAAAAGAGTAACTTTTAGAGTTACTTGGAGAAACTTGGCAAGCAATACCTAAGCCAAATAAATGAGGTTAGCTTCAGTAGTGACAAGTCATGTTTATAGAAGACACACTTCATCTGATGTGACAAAGATGACATTTTGCTTCCTCTGTGGTCTTCCTCCAAGAAACCCATAACCCCAATCTAATCAAGAGAAAAGCATTAGACAAATCCCAATTGAGGGGAGCTACAAAATCCCTGACCTCTTGTCCTCAAAACTGTCAAGGTCATCAAAAAACAGGAACATCTGAAGAACTGTCACAGCCAAGAGGAGCCTAAGAATATAGATTGAGTGTAATGTGGCATCCATGATGGGATCCGGGAGCAGAAAAAAAGACATTGGATAAAAATGAAGGAAATCTGAATCAAGTAGGAATTTTAGTTACTGACAATATAACTATATTCATGCATTAATTATAACAAATATGCTATAATCATGTTAGTAATTTAGGAAACTGGGAGAGGAGTATGTGTGTACTCTCTTGCTATTTCATAATATTTTTGTAAATCTAGAACTGCTCTAAGATTAAAAGTTAATAAGTAATTAACAGAGGGTTGGGGGTTTTTTTGTTTTTTTTTTAATGGTAACTCTGGGAAATAGAGGCTACTGAATGTCAAAGGGCTTAGCCCAAGGTCATTCACCTAGTTATGGCTGAGTTAGAATCAGAGCTGAGGTCTTCTGACTTCTAGTCCTTGCAGGGAAAAGCAAAGAATCAGAACAGGAGGAGATAATGAAATACTATGCTTATAATATCTTCTTTCGAATAAAAATAGGTACTTCAACCTGCCCACCCTTAGGATATTCAGAGAATACAAATGAAGCTCAGACAATGACAGCATGCTAACTGATGATAATGCCAATAGGAAGAAAATTAGAATGTGTTTCTTTTTCAAGTTATACAGGTTCTTTTGAGTTGGCTTACGCTACACTAAACATTCCACCCTCAAACCCTATAGGAAACAGTTATGTTATAGATATGAATTCTCTGTTTTTGCAATCATGTAAACGTTTCAAGATTTATAAAAGGCATTGAGTTCATCGAGAGAGCAGTGTCGCTGCCTCTGGCGTTGGGTCTGATGTTAGTTCCACATGCAGGGGCTCCTATCATGGGCCATGCGCTTTGCCAGGGCTTTTTTGTTCAGCCCTCAAAATAATGCTATGGAGTCAAAAACATCACACCTGTTTCCAAGATTGAGCAAACTTCATTGCCAAGAGGTTAGATGATTTTTCCAAAGTCATACATGTGAATTGGAACCCAGGTTTCCTTACTCAGAAAACCATAATGCCTTTCTATGTTTCTGACATTAGATGAATCACTACATTTGTTTTTCAAAAGCTCTATGATGCTTATCATGTGTGAGCATGATTCAAATTGCTTTACAAATATTAATTTTTTAATACACCACTTATGAGGAAGTTGTTATTAATGCCTCAATTTAGAAACAAAGAAACTGGCTTAGCCTTCTGAGTCTCTACCTCTTTTTCTATAAATGACTTCAAAGAGTCCCCTATAGCAGCGTTTTTCAACCGCTGTTCTGCGGCCTGGTGTGCCGTAGGTGCAGACAAGACAAGAATTTTATAATTTTTCACTCTATTGTTTACTTAATATTTCATAATAAAGTAATTATAAAATACTTTCTTTGTGTTTATTTGATTCCTATTCAAGAGAATTACTTTATATATAGTCAATATAGGCACAGAGTTAAATTTTTTAACATTTTCTAATGGTGGTGTGCCTCGTGATTTTTTTCATGAAACAAGTGTGCCTTGGCCCAAAAAAGGTTGAAAAACACTGCCCTATAGCCATTGCAGTCACCAATTCAACAACAAGCAGTATGTTTCCAAGTCAAGCACCCAGCTCTGTGCCTGAGACAAAGACTACTTTGAAGCCTGAGCAAAATCTTTTGCTGTGGCACCTTAACCCTCAGGCCAAATCATTGAAACAAAAATTCATCAAGTTTTATTTGCCTTGGGAAAGTTATAGCAGACAGATGACACCAGCTGACGTTGCTGAAAATTGCTATTTTAATACATATTCATTTGAAAGGGTGCCTGAAAATATAATAAAGAAGTGAAGTGGTCCAAAAAGCTTCTGTCAAAAGTCTTTCATCTTTTCAGTTAAAAAGAAAAATGAGAAAAAGGAGGGAGGAAGGAAGAGGGAAAACAGAATGAGAGACAGAGAGAGGTGGAAGGAAAGAAAGGAATATAATCATATTTGACCTAGTAAAACCCTTCTAAAAATTAATGTTAGACTAAATCAGCAAAATACCAACAAGTGTAATATAATAGACTTACTGTCATCTAAACCTGGGATCAAATCTCTCTTCCATCCCTTAAGACTATTGATGAGTTCCTTAACCACTTTAAGTATCTGTTTCTTTACCTGAAAAGTCAGAACAACTACTTTATAAGATTTTGTGTGATTAAATGAAATAATCTATGGAGTTTAATGTGTGCCTAGCACCTAGTAGGTACTCAGCAAAAATTAATCCTTTGCCAACTACTTCCTAGATGTCTCAAATAATGGTAGATAAGTGCAGGGAGGGAAGATCTGAGAACATAATAAAAAATGCAAATGGAAAACCTTACATTGAACCAGCACAGCAAAGACTAGTAGTTGACTGGTCATTCTCAGAACACAATGGAATCAGATGACCTCAAGAATCGTACAGAAATGTGCATTACTGCACTGAAGGTAACATTGGTAATCCCAGCTGACAAGTTCCAATTCAGATTCCTTAAAGCAATGAGCAGAGTAAATGGAGGCTAAGATATTCTAATCAATGTCAACCCATAAAAATAATAAGTATGTCTTGAGAATTTCCTTAGTGGCACTGTTCAATCATGTAAAATATCAACACCTGAGTCTAAAAAATCACACTGTTTTACATTGATGAGACATGGGCTGTCTCCTACTGCAAATGCCTGAGACTGCCATCAGGTAGGTTTTCAATAATTAACCTACGTATTCCAGAAAATTCTTTTCTCTTTACAACCTTCAGTCAGCATTCCTTTCATGCTCACAACATCAAGCAGAGTTTGCTACTAAAGTTCTAGGTTCAAATTTCTGATGTTTTAGTTACTATACAAGCTCTATGTGCCTTTGTTTTCTCATTTAAAATATAGAGTTAAGATTATTATCTTCATAGGTTATCGAATGAGCTAATAGTATCCCTATAAACATTTGTTACATAATAGGTGGTATGTACCAATTCATTTATTCACATTATTGTTTATTGACATCTCTGAGTCCCATTCCGAATGCTCCCAAACAATTCCAGCTGGAACTCATAGGGAACTTCCAGTTTATTCGTGCCTCAGTCACCATATAAAAAAAATCTATCCTTCTGATACAGTATATAGTTTCCTAATCCAGATGGTTCTGATTAAGTCCTTCCCCAAGAGCTTCTCAGGAAACTCTGTACTTGGGAATCTGAGCAAGAGAAAAAGTTCTACCCAGGCTTTTCATAGATTAAGAGCTGGAAATAAATGTATTCTCACTGACATTGCAAAGGGAGGCATGGCTATTTGACACACTGGTTGATAATCAGGGAGAAGAGGCTGGTAGCCAAGAGGACTGATTTGCAGGTTCTCAAGTTACTCAAGTTAACCCAAAGAAAGATGGCCACAAGGGGAACTAAGAAAATTAAGACATTAAACAGCAAAGTGGAAGTGAGTAAACAGGTCTCTTCCATTGTTGAGATTAACATAAACAACATGAGCATTCTGGGTTTTGAATAGCTTATGACTGTTCATGCATTCAAATGGCATCCTTGAGATAATTAAAAACATCTCAAAAACTAGTGAGTGAGTTGTCAAAGCAGATAACTCAATAGAGATGTCAGCTCTCTGTACAACAGAGCCATCAAAACAGTGACTAAGATTTAAGACAGAACGATTTTCATTTTCCTTGGCCAATTGGTGGAATGATAGTGACTTTCTAACTCGTGTATACTCAATAAAGTGTAGGCTTTAGAAAAGAGGGAGAGGCTGGAAGGGAAGGATACTAAGCTGCTTGAAGGATTACATCCCAAAAAAGTCTACGGTGAACTATTGGAGAGACCTTTTCCTTCTACACTAGAAATCACTTTCAAAAAATGCAAAGGTAATGCATGTTCTTCCCTGATTAAAACTCATCACAAAGGTCACATTTCACGAAATGCATGGCCTTTTGTGACCTATCTTTTCATCATCAAATGTCCAGTTTTTCATGAGGCTTGCAGACAATTAATTGTCACCTTTTCCTCTCCCTCCAAACCTATCATTTATTATTATCTGCCCTGTGTGTTTCTTTGGGATATTTTTGTGAAATATATCCTGGTTCAAGGCCCTCAGTAAACTCCCCTTTTGTGGCAGAGAACTCCAGGCGGAATGTTTTCTGTTGAGAACCAGGAAGGTGTCTTTTGTTATGTTAGTTAATGAGGTAACTTTGGGAAATCACATAAGGATGGAGGCTGATTTTCAGTAGAACTAACCATGTGACTGGAAGGTTGGAACTTTCAGTCCCACCCCTGACCTCCCAGAGCAGAGAAGAGCTGGTGGTTGAATCTATTACCTGTGGTCTATGATTTAATCACAAATGCCTCTGTGATGAAGCCTCCATTAAAAAACAAAATGTGGGGGTTCTGAGTGTCCCTGTCTGTGACTATGTGGAAGTTCTGTGAGAGTGGCACCTAGAAAGGGCATGGAGGCTCCATACACTTTCCCATATACCTTGCCCTGTGTCTCTCTTTCATCTGGTTGCTCCTGAATTATATCTTTTTACCATAAATCTGTGATCTAGTAACATGTTTCTCTGGGTTCTGTGAGCTGCTCTAGCAAATTAATCAAACTCAAGGAGAGGGTCTTAAGAACCTCCAATTTGATCGTCAGAAGCACAGGTAACAACCTGGGCTTGTGAGTGGTGTCTGAAGTTGGGGAAGGGAAGGCAGTCTTATCAGATTGAACCCTTACCTTATGGAATCTGATGCTATCTCCAGGTAGGTAGTGTCACATTGAATTCTATTGTGGAACCTCCAGCTGGTATTGGAGAATTACATTGCTAGGCAATCTCACAAGGCTGATGGCTATAAGTGTGGGGTGTGCAGGGGGTTGGGAGAAGAGAAGGTAGAAGACAAAATTCCTCACTTAGCTTCCCTACAACCATTTGCACTTCTGTGCCTTTCAGTGTTTAGGTAGATTGATTTCTGCGTTTTCTAACATGACTATGCCAAGAGTCAGGGGTCAAGGGTCCCTTGTCTTATGACACTGAGTATGATAATTGATACCATTTCAGTACTTGTTATGATTGAATCTGACTTTAATCCTCACTCTGAGATGCTGTGCTGACTCAAGAACCAATCAAGGAATGTGAAAGAATTTGGTAGGTTTGCCAGGACATTCTACATCTTATCTCACAAGTTACTGACAGCCATGGGGAGTGGATTGAGCCACGTAGGGGTGAGTGACAGGGGAGTCCATTTAATTAGTAGTAACAAATTTCAGTAATAGAAGACATTTATGTAATAACAAAGACTGAGTAGTAAGGCTCTATAGCTGTGGAGTGCTGGAAAGAGTAGGAGAAAGAAAATGTCCAAGACTTTGTACATGTTTTGATTGGGCAGTTATATCTTTCAAAACTGCCACTGCTTATGTGTACAAATGAGATCAAATAATATCTAGGGTTCCAACAACTGTTAGCCTATCCATTAAAGGAATCATATTAATATGAACCATACTAGGTAT
Organism: Pipistrellus kuhlii; assembly: GCF_014108245.1. Classification (NCBI taxonomy): domain Eukaryota; kingdom Metazoa; phylum Chordata; class Mammalia; order Chiroptera; family Vespertilionidae; genus Pipistrellus; species Pipistrellus kuhlii. The sequence goes on along the minus strand of NW_023425449.1, from coordinate 40,367,314 downwards.
ACCGGTTAATAACGGCGAATTTTGTAATCAAAGAAAACATGATAATTTCAAGAGACACATCAGAAGTGCTTTATTCAAAGTAATGTCCATCACTAGCTACACATTTCCCTCATCTTTCAGGTCATTTGTGGATACTGTCCCAATAGAACTTTTGAGGCAAACCATTCAGAGACCCAATTTTCCACTTCTTCGTACATTTTAAAATGCTGCTCAGAAAGTGCATGTGCCATCGATCAGAACAAGTGGTAATCTGAAGCAGCAAAGTCTGTTGAATATGGCAGGTGGGGTAATACTTCCCAGGCAAGATCTTTTAACGGGTCTTTAACTGGTTTTGAAGTGTGTGATGGTGTATCACCATGAAGCAAGATTACTTTGCTGTGTCTTCTGGCCCATTTTGGTCTTTTCACGATCAAAGCATGGTTCAAATTGATTATTCATTGTTGGTAATGATCAGTATTAACAGTTTTACCTGGTTTTAGAAATTCATAATACTCCACATCTTTCTGATCCCACCAAGAAAGGCATTATCTTCTTTCTGAAGCGATTTGGCATTACAGTCAATGTTGATGGTTGACCTGGATCAACCCATGATTTTGTGCATTTGGGATTTTCAAAATAAGTCCACTTTTCATTGCCAGTCACAATTTATTGCAAAAAAGACTTTCTTTTGTGCCGTTGAAGCAACATTTTACTGATGACTTTACAGTTTTCCATTTGTCTTCGGTGTTGATTTGACACCCATTTTCCTTCCTTTAAAATCTTTCCCATTGCTTATAAATGATCAGAAATTGTTTGATGAACAATGTTTAATATTTCTGCAAATTGTTTTTGAGTTTGACATGCATCTTCATCCAATAATACTTGTAATTGTTGGTCTTCAAACTTTTTTGGTTGACCTGGATGTTCTTTATCTTGCACATCGAAATCATCACTTTTAAAGTGTTTAAACCAGTGTTTACAAGTATGTTGAGATAGAGCATGTTCACATAAGCTTCTCAAAGTAGATGATAACTTTCAGTAGCACTTTTCTTCAAAATAATGAATTAAGCCGGAACCGGTTTGGCTCAATGGATAGAGCGTCGGCTTGGGGACTGAGGGGTCCCCGGTTCGATTCCGGTCAAGGGCATGTACCTTGGTTGCGGGCATATCCCCAGTGGGGGGGGTGCAAGAGGCAGCTGATCGATGACTCTCATCGATGTTTCTAACTCTCTATCTCTCTCCCTTCCTCTCTGTACAAAATCAATAAAATATTTAAAAAAAAATAATGAATTAAAACTTCCTGCAAATGCTCTTTTTTTGGCACAAAATTTGACATTTTAAGTGTAAAAATATGTATCATGTTAACATCTTCAGAAAATTTGACATATGAAGTTTTGAAGCTTGTTGTCCATACACCAAAATAGCATACATATCAAATTGCATATATATCAACATATGTGTAACTCCAGGTATTGAAAAAAATCCGCATTATTAACTGGTACAACTAGTATGATCTTTTTTTTAAAATATATTTTATTGATTTTTTACAGAGAGGAAGGGAGAGAGATAAAGAGTTAGAAACATCGATGAGAGAGAGAGTCATCGATCAGCTGCCTCTTGCACACCCCCTACTGGGGATATGCCCGCAACCAAGGTACATGCCCTTGACCGGAATCAAACCCGGGACCCTTCAGTCTCCAAGCCAACGCTCTATCCATTGAGCCAAACCGGTCTCGGCTAGTATGATCTTCTTAAAATCATGCTATTTTGTTTTCTGAAGTCTTTCTCATGCTAATGAGCCATCTCTCTACTAGGAAATGATGCCCTCTAAAACACAAGATAATCAGCTCTGCTATGGTTGTTCCTGACAATGGTATGGCATCTTGTTATGAGGATAAGGGGGAGTTCCGAGTGCATTTGAGAAATCAAAAGTAACCTACTTGTGACTTACCCAGCTCAAGTTGATACCACTATCTATCTTACATTAGCAGGACTTTTGTTGCCAAATGACACATGACTTCTCTTTTCCACTTGTCCCTACTTGATGATTGTTACCATTTATAATGAATGGCTTATAAACTCTTTGCCAAAGAACAAGGAATGATTTTCAAATTCACATTTACAAATGAACACACTGTAAAGATAAAGGGGAAAGGATGAGAGAACAAATGTTCGCATGATTTCCCTCCACCAATAATCCTAACGTCTCCTTTTTTCCCCTAAGTGGCCTCTTCCTCTTTCTGAGCATCCAAATTCTACCAATTAGGTGAGAATTATCTTGTAGCCTACCTCATCCATGAAGCCTTCTCTGATCATTCCACCACCATTCACTCCATCTGTCCATGGGAAAACTGGAGCAGACAAGGCATAGCTCATCACCTAGCTCTAGAATTTATACAGCCTCTTTTCTGTGTGACTTAGTCTTTTTTCTGTCCATATTGAATAAACTTGAATCACAAACCAGAATATAATGAAAAGGGAGTATGAGACACAGATTTGAATTTCAACTCCACTGCTTAGTATCAGTATTAGTTTAAATCAACTAAACAAACTAACCTGTACTAACACTGGCTCATTCAAATAGGGATTAATTTCCCTCATGTAACCAAGAGTCCAGAAAAGGTCACCTAGGGCTGGTGCAGCTGTTCCCAGATGTCATCAAGACCCTAGACTCCTCTTGTCCAATTGCTCCTCTCTGCTAAGTGTACTTGGATTTCGTTCTCATGCTTGTAGCCCATGGTTGCATGATGCCTGCTGACTTCTAGGTGATAGTGCTTCTTGGTTTTGTGTTTCTGTTATAAGATGGAGAAACCACTATAGACAGAGAGGTAGGCAATACAGGAGAGAAGAATGATATAATTTGAAGAATAAAGCAGACATTTATCTTTCCTCCATATGCATATAGAATCTTCTATACCTATGTATCACATTTAGTACATTATAATATACTTACCTCACCCACTGTACTGGGATCTGTATAAAATCAGAGACCCATGCAATGTTCAAATTTTATCCTCTGTGTTTAGAACCATATAGAGCACACAGTTCACATGCAACTGTTGACTCATTGAATTAAACATTTAAAAGTTTTAAAAGCCTAAACGCTTTAAATATCATTCTTAATTAACTTAAATAGGAAGTATCTAAATGTTATGCATTTTTTAAAGTAGTAATAATGTTTTCTACCTACTGTGTAAATGCATCTTTCTGTTGGTGTGGGTCAGAGGGGAAGCACAGATGTTTCTTGCCATAATTATGTTATATAATTAACAGACCTAGATTCAGGTGGCCCCTAGGACCTATCAGCTTGTCAACTCATTATATAAATAAGAAAATCCAAATTAATACATACACAGCCCAGGAGTACATATGCACAATGAGATTTTGAGACATCCCAAATTATCTTTAAGACTTTCTCCTTTATATGTCTTTCTTCTCCTTTGAAGTATCTGCTGTGAAAGATGATTAAAATGCAGCTTATTGGATTGGAAATCAAATAAATCAATGTTGTTTTCTTTAAAGCTAGATTTCTCGCAAGGAACAGTTTTTACAATATGTATTTATCTTTCATCATCTCTAGCGGATGGTTCTTTACAACTGATGTGTCAAGGGTCAGTGAAGAATGGGGGAAACTCTTCTTACTATTCATCTTCATGGGTCCTTTATTACGTGTTGCTCTTTGTGTTTTTTGTGTCCTTCATGGTGGAAATGACAAGCAGCATTACAAGAAAGATCTGTCTGTGGCTTGCATTCCTGGAGCACTGGGGGAAGGTAAAAAAAAAAAAAAAAAGTGCTATTAATGGAAAATTATCATTTTCAGAATTCTCCATAGATGCATTGAATCCAGACTAGCATGAGATTTTTTAAAAATAGTGATTAGTGAAAAGAATCTTTAATGTGAGCCAGTGCAGTACTCACTTTGGGGGAATTTATGATTTTGAAGATCTCTGATTCTATATCAAGGAGCTTCAATATTGCTAAACTACAGCAAAAATATCAAATAGACTTTCATACCAAGTATGAGGGCTTCAGCACTCCCATTTCAAGAAGGAAATATTACAATAAATAAATTACAAAAAAAAATTACAATAAGTAAAATTTGGCCTCTAGTCCTAAATACAACTTAGGGTTTATCTATTAAAATGGAGGGGCCTGTTGAAACTTTTCCAAGATTTCTATAAATAGAATTACTGTCAGAAAATCAAGCCATTCTTAAATCAACACATTAGAACTTATCAAAGTTCTTACTCAAAGTCAACTTTAAGTGGTCCCTTTGGGAAACTACAAACTTAGTCCCACAGAATTGTCATAATGAGGACATTTGGGCTTCCCTCTTTTGGAATTCTCTTTAGAGCATGAAATGCATCCTTTTAAGTAGCTTCTGTGGCAGCAACAAGATCTTCATGCTCAAAAAGGGGATTTATTTTTTATGTTTATTATACATTAGAAAATATCAAAAGCCACCAAGAACTGAACTTGAACAAAAGGCTGGATGACTAAGGGAGGGTCACAACTCTAGTCTGACTTTGACTTTGTGGACTGAGTTACTGAGCAATGTTATTAGAACCTGGTCAAAAGGTGATTGCCCAATGAGAAGTCACAGTAATAACCTCATTGAGAGAAAGCCAACAGGAATAATTATGTGGCCTCCTCAAGAGATGGACTTTGCACCAAAAAATGTAATCATAAGTTTGACTCCAGGCTATTCTTGTTGAAAAGCCTTCCTGTTCATTCATTCATTCACTAATTTAGCAGTGTGTTCATGAAGCATTATGGACCACCTACCAAGTTCTGACCAGAGTGGACATTCAAACCAATAGGACCCAGTCTCTTCCATGGAGTGTTCACAGTCTAGTTGGTGGTATAGAACTTTTAACGGAGTATTACAGGGGCAGGGAAAGCTCTTTGATAGAGATATGCAGAGGCATTATAACATGAGATTCTGATCGAGAGAGTCAGGTTATCATAACCTATTTTGAACCCTGGATACTTTTGGTGACGATATTCTATCCATGTTACACATCATTGCTAGGAGACTTAAGTGATTTCTATAGGACTCCACTGAGAGAGGACAACTAGAATCTTACACCTGATCTCTCCTGAACTTCACGCTATGTGCCTATTTCCTTTGCTCATTTGATTCACTGTAGCGGCAGTACATAAGTATAATAGTTTATTTAGTTTTATGAGTCCTTTTAGGGGATCATCAAACATGAGTGTGCTCTTGGGGAGCCTTAATACAAGTGAATAGTTTTTTTTCACAAAGCCTCCCTTCCTCCTTTAGTCCAAGTGGTTCGCTGCTTCCAAGCTACCCTAGAACTTGCAGCATAGTCTGTGACATATGTATGATTTATATCATTGTTTGTTGTTGTTGTTTTTTTACCTGCCTCATAACTGGGTACTTTATCAACCAGACTCTTAATTCTGCAGGGTCTTGCTTATATCTTATACTTCCTGTAGGTCCCACATCACCAGAACTGGGCATACAGTGCACTCTCAATGTATGCTTGTTGCAATACAGGGAATGTCTGGCTGTTTGTGCGAAAGTCAGCATGGTGGGGGGAGTGGAATTATTGCAATTAATCGATTGAATGTGTTAAGGAGGGACAAACCAGAACCTTTGCTTTGGTATAGAAGGCAAACAAGTTAGAAAGTAAAAGAATCAAGGGAGCCAAAACCGGTTTGGCTCAGCGGATGGAGCATCAGCCTGCAGACTGAAAGGTCCTAGGTTCGATTCTGGTCAAGGGCATGTACCTTGGTTTCGGGCACATCCCCAGTTGGGAGTGTGCAAGAGGCACTGATCGATGATTCTCTCCCATCAATGTTTCTAACTCTCTATCCCTCTTCCTTCCTCTCTGTAAAAAAAATCAACAAAAAATATATTTATATAAAAAAAGAATCAAGGGAAATTAGGCAGATATGAGAAGGAATCTTTCTAAAACCGAAAAGGGAAAATAATAGGATATCCATAGCAAAGAGACGGCAGAGATTATAGTGCATATTGCAGGATAAAAGGGGCAGTGAGAGGAATGAAATTACATACCAATAAGCCAGGTGCTGGCAGACAGTTGTGCACTCGATGCAGGGCAGGAATGGTCTCTGTTTTGACAAATCAGGAGGGAGGATGCCGAGAAGCATGAGAAACATGAACTGCCTTGGGCTCATGGCTAGCTTTGGAGCTCTTGGGCACTGTAATGCTATGAATGAGATAAGAATTGATTAACCGGAGGTGGAAAGAGGAAAGGGAGTTTCTGGTAGGTACACATTCTAATGAGGTCAAATCTGGATTACAGGGCAGGATATCACAGACCAGAGTGCATTTCAGAGGCTTCCACCCCAAGTGCAGACTGAGAGAGTTTCCCTGTGCCTATAAACATCATGTTATTCTCATGAAGCTCCTGTGTGTGTATGTCTGACCCTGCCAGCCTACCAATCACTCTGCAAGTGAGCCAGCATTTTTCTTCATTATTTAGGGACCTCACTTTAACCTAGTACTGATGTCCTATTTCTATTCAGTTCAACAAAGACCTACTCAACGTCAGGTACCATAAAGCAGATGGTCAATTCCCTGAACAAACCCCTAGATCTTCCCCAGAAGGTGGCCACAGATAGATCCCCTACACCACATCTCCTGAGGGTATTCTCCAGCAGGGGGCATGCGTGGCCAGCTCAGGGCACAGGCTAGTGCAGAAGAGTCAACTCCCAGGAGCCATGCTTAACAAATGAAAGGTTCAAGTGGATGGACAAATACTCCAGCCTCCTTGATCCTCAATGGGACAGGTCTGAAATTTGTTCTACAGAATTTGTCACATCCTACACATTCACATACCTTTTATTGCATTTCACTCTCTTCCTTATCTCATTCTGCATCGTTAACAATGTTTTCTGGGATTCATTCCCAAATGAACTACTTTCACTCTAACCCTTGACTCAGGGGCTTTTTTTTTTTTTTTTTGAGAAACACAGCTAAGACGTCAGTCTGGCATGAATGATAATAGAAAGAACACACAACATTTTTTGAGTGCTTACTGTAGCTAAAGACTACATACGTTCAAAGGTATGAGCCCCACTTAATCCTCACAACAACCTATCAAGGTAGGCATTATATTATCCTTATATTATAAGTGGGGTAAGTAAGGTTGAGAGGGATGAAATAGCAGAGCACTAGGTAGGAGCTGGCAGAGCCGAGTGTTTAATGGAGGACTGTCAAATTATAAATCATACCCCTTTCTACTGCAATAGACAACATTTCTGATCAGTGGTGCTGTTTGAGACCAGTGGTTTTTCAGGGTGGATGAGAGGGGAGGATGTAGCAAGCCAGAGAGTATTTCAGAAGCTTTCACAATCAGCCATTCGAGAGGAATCTGAATTGGCCATATCATGAAAGTGATCAGGGAAGAGTTGAATGCAAGACTGGGGAGTCAGGAGTGTCAGAACCTACTGATATACACTGGGAAGGAAGAGAAGGAAACTGACACGATGTCCCTAAAAGAGAAAGTTGGGGCAGAATTTCCAGGTGGGGGAACTGTCTCCCTCCCATGATCCTGAGGAAACTCTGGGCACTACAGAGAATAGATTTTGCAGATGAACGTGGGAGCTGCATTATTAGATAACTTAATGCTCTTTTGCTGGCTCTCCCAACTGCATTGTTGGAATCTCTGGCTAAGGTGCATCCTCAATGAAGCAAAAAGAAAAAGAAAAAAAAGAAAAGAAAAAAAAATAGTTCATTCAGAACTCATATTATGCTCTTCAGGGATGGAAACTCACCAGAGTTAGGGGCTCCATCTGGACGCTGACTCCAAGAGCCCCTTAAGTTCTCATTATGGATTGAGCAGAAAAATTAGGGACATGTGATTTCTATTTCAAAATGAGCGATCCTTACAAATCTTGAATTCTCATTCTTGGTAACAGCTGAGGTTGACTTAGAATCATAAACTTAATAATGATAATATTCCACAGGGAATATCCCAGGTCAGGTAGATGATTATTACTCCTAGATAGTATGTCTATTTCAGAACATGACTGAAGCCAGCAGTAGAGAAATAAGGTTTCTGAAGAGAGGGCCTGAAAAAATTTATGTAGGCAAGACATCAAAACTCCTGCCATGCATAGAAGGTATGAGGAAAAGGATTCAATCCTAACAGTGTAATTGGAGTGAAAGCCAAGACCCACAATTTAGCAAGTAGTGCAAATAGAGCATGACTTAAGTAAAGGATGACTCCTAGGTTGGATCACAGCAGCAAGATAATTGTTACTGATCCTCCTAATACCCTACCAGCCCCAATAGACTCAGTTACATAGACCCGAGGAAGAATAAAGGTTGAAAACACCTACAATTGCCCACTCTACATACCACTTTAGTAAAATCTCAGCTAGGATGACATGGCATTAACTCTCAACCCCATAGGATCCCTACCTCTATAAAATTTGTATGTTGTACCTCAGGGTAGGGTCCAGATCCGAGATCCAGTCTACCACTAAAACAAAAGACTATTATAGTTGAGTATATTCTCATATGAGATTGAACATTAAATAACTTATTAATTTCCTAATTATTATATATTTTTATTATCTCTTTTCTACCATGAATATTTCTAAATCCAGTAGTCCCACTCATTATTCCTAGTTTCACTTTCCACCTGTGGTCAACTATGGTCTGAAATATAAAGTGGAAAATCCCAGAAATGAATAATTTATAAGTTTCAAATTGCACACTTTTCTGAGTAATGATGAAATCTCGCAACATCCCACTCCATCCTGCCTGGAACGTGATTCATCCATGCTATACTGTATACATTTCCTACCCTTTAGACACCCAGTAGTGTCTCAGTTATCAAATTAACTGTCGCAGTGTCACAGTGCTTGTGTTCAAGTCACCTTTATTTTACTTAATAATAGTCCCAAAGCACAAGAGTTCTGATACTGGAAATTTGCATATGAGGAAGAGAAGCTATAAAGTGCTTGCTTTTGGTGAAAAACTGAGTACAGTATAGTAACTTATCTTGAGAGAGAGAGAGAGACCACATTTATATAACTTTCATTAGAGTATATATATTATTATTCTATTTTATTATTTTAGTGTGCCTAATTTATAAATTAAACCTTATTATATGTATGTTTTATAAAGAAAAGTGATATATTTATAGGGTTCACTACTATCCACAGTTTCAGACATCCACTGGGAGTCTTGAAGTGAAAAAGTCTTATAAAAATAGTAGCTACCATTTACTGAGTGCAACTTGTATGCTGGACTCTATACTAAGTCATTCTTTTCTCTTTTTCAAGTCTCACAACAAAACTCTAAAATAGAAAACATTATTTCTATTTTACATTTTCAGGAGCTGAAATCTGGATTATGTAAATAATTTGCTTGACATTACCAAAATAATAACCAATAGAGTGATATGTAAACCACACCCATTTAACCACATAGTTTTTTTCTTTCCTTCCTTTGCTACTTTATATAAATTATCATTCTGAAAATGCTACAAATACATGAAATTTTAATTAAATATCTATACCTTGTAACATTTATAAAAAAGAAATAAAGTTTATGTGTCATTTACTTGGGGATAATATATTGTTTTAATATGTAAACAGCCCACTATCAATGAAGAGAGAAAGTTCTTGAGAAAAAGTGCAGACAAAACTTCTCCATCAAAATTCTAACCTAAGACTTCATTGGAGAAAGCCAATGTGATTTCATTGAAATGGACAATAAGGAATGTAAAAAGGATTTGGTGTGGGATTTAGGTGGACAGAAACAGTGCATTCTGAATGTGTGCTTAACTTCAAAGAAAAAATTGTCAATCAGAGTTCAATTCCAAAAACATGAAAGAAAGCCGAAATACCATCTCAACAAATCTACAGAAACTGACATGTCCTTTTGAGAACAATCATCACAGTACAAATACCAGAGGATATAAGAGCCTAGAAATGTACATCTGAATGTCACAGGGACATTCATATTTTACAAAAGTCATCTCTAAAATACTGTCTCCCAAATGACAGAGTGATACTTGGAAAAGTGAAGGTCAAACTTTATCTCATCATCTCACATATTTTCAAGACCCTGGAAGTTAAAATAGATATAGGCCACAAGAGCTTTAAGAAGGGGACTAGGTTCTTTCCTTAGCTACTTGTCCTGAGAGCTCAACTCTGGGATCTCAAGGTCAAGGGAAGATTGTCAGGGATGTATCTAAAGAGAAGCTCTGGGCCAATAAAAATGTCTTTCTGGGCCACTGTTTGGGATCCATTGATATACAGAAATAAGGACAAGCCTAAAAGACATGTGATTTAAGTTATGACTATGGCATCTGCACTTCCAACTCCATATGGCATTGAGCAGATTAGTCACCTTCTTTATATTTGGTTTCCCTATCTTTGAAATAACCTGGTAATGTGAAGGCTGCCAAACTCACATAATCTCCATGAGGACCAATGAAATAAAGGGTGTAAAAGTACATTATAAAATAATATGCTTCATATGTAAAATAGTTTAATAACTCTTTTTGTTCCAATTTTTAAAAAAAATTTTAAACTCATTTTAATTATAATTCTAGATCACCATCAAAAGAACCAAATGTGCTTATAGTTGCTCAGGGTTGAGAGCAGATTTTTCAGGGAAGAGCCTGGGAGGGAGGCGAGCATGGGTGGGGACTCCTGCATTTTATTATTGCTCTTCAGCACCTTTGATTCTTTCAGTATTGCACATTTAATTCTAAGTTAACCATCCACAGATAGTTAAGTATCAGTCACATCACCTCAATTCCCCTTCCTCCAAATACATTTATGTCACTATTATTTTTTCCAATTGTTGACTGACTTTTACATTTAAATACTTGATCCTTTATTTTATTATTCATCAAATATTGATACTAGCTCTTAAGCAACTTTAAGATAAATACATTAGCTTAGCAACCTTGCCTTCCTTTTACTTTTCCTCCCCCACCCCAAAGTCCACTCATAAATTCTGTAGTTTATGTTTACATTGCCAAGATTGATAGCATTTGCATTTTGTATCAACATTGTTCTAAGTATTAACTACTACAGAAATAACATCCCTAAGACTCAACTCTTTTAGCATATTGGGGATTCCTAGGCATCTGTGATCCTCAACAAGCATGTAATCAAAGGGCAAAACAAAAAGGGGGTGGTATGTATGCTTGCCCTCCATGGAGTGTAAAATTTCTTAACCAACAAAGCTGGATTTCAAATGTGATATTGAAGGGAAACTTAAATGCCAAAAACATTCTTTTCCCTCAGAAGTTCAGGACAGGGATGTATGGAGCACTGTACATGAACAGTAAAACTCTACAATTTTGTCTAGTCCAGGTTGCTGGCCATGAATTCCAGGCATGGTGCAAAGTATGTTATTAAATAAGTCAGGAGGTATCTGTCTGCTCACCTACACTTTCTGTTGCACAGTAATGACGGGTCCATTACATACAGTACATCAGTTACACTTCCTGGTAGTTGGCTCTTCCAATCACTGCCTATATAATCTTTCCTGTAGAACCGACCCATCTAAAAACAGCCATCTCATCACTTAGTGAGTTATATGATATCTAATCACTGGAGTGTGTACCTGAAACTAATATAATATTGTATGTCAACTATTGAAAAATTAAAAATGATTTAAAAAATAAAATATAAATAAAAAGTTATCCTGGACTCAGTGAAAAACCCCCTAGCGTTCTCTTATCAGCCATAACTAAGGTTTTTCTAGATACAGCACCAATATAGAGCTGTTTAGTTGGCATTTGCAAATTTGTTAAGGATTAAGGATTTCATCAGATGTAATCTTAGCAAATTTATACATGTAATTCTCAGCTGCTTTGTGATCAACAGAAGCTTTTCCACCACAGATTATCAAAAAGCACCATGACATTTGCTAATTTTCTGCATCCAACTTTCTGAATATTCATACTCACCTTCAATGTTTACTTCTTCATGGAATAGCCTGGCTTATTTTAGGATTAGCAAGCAAGTCAGTGGCAAACATCCACTTTATTGTTCTCCAACCTAGGGAAGACAGATAGAGAGACAGCATTTCTTAATGGACTGCTGTTGTGTGCATATTATTTAAAAATATTTTAAATTATAAGTCCACCCATACACACACACATAAATACAAGATATACGGATATATCTTGCCCTATCTTGTGTGTATGTGTGTGTGTTTATCTTGGCCCACCCTATATGTGCTTATTTTTCTGTTTCAACTACAGTGTACTTTTTTTTTTTTTACTTTGTATTGGTTTCAGGTATACAGCATAGTAGTTAGAGAAATAATACAGTTTACAAAGTGTTCCCCCTGATATTCCCAGTATCCACCTGGCACCATACATAGTTATTACAATATTTTTACTGTAATCCCTGTGCTGTACTTTGTATCCCTGTGACTGTTTTTGAAACTACCAATTTGTACTTCTTAGTCCCTTCACCTCTTTCATCCAGTTAGTTCTTCAATCCCCTTCTTCTCTGGCAACCACCAGCTATGTATTTTAAGGCTAAAAAAAAAGAACTGTACAAAAATATTATACTCTAGTTAGCAGATTTTCAATAGGAATATGAATTGACTTAAATATTATTTAAAAAATAAGTATTGACTTTGTATTCTAAGATTAAACACAAAAGGAACTATACACAAATATTGTGCTCTCTTTACTAGGTTCATTTTTCAGAACGGCATATTTGGCAATTTTGAAACTACTTATGTGTGCTCTGGAATTGAGCAAATAACTTAATATATCATAGACAAAAGAGCCTGGTTGGTTACTGCTGGAGAAAGGAGTTATAAACAAGAAAAAAAGGGAAAACTCTCATGAATTCTGTGGCATTTCACTGGAATTGAATATATCAGTATAAACTCATGGTTTTAAAATACATATATGCAAATTGATATAGAAGTAGGTATAACTCTGCCCTCTGAGAGGATTCTAAGCACTGGCATCCTAATAACCAATGAGAAGCTCTTAATTTCCAAATGTCATCCTCCAAGACTTAGAGAAATGGTTGATTCAAGGGGCTGCAGCAGGGAAAGATGAATTACTTTGGTCACTGGGCTGGGGCTAAGGGACTTGCCAAATTCTCTTCACCATTATGTGCCCAGTCATTAGCATAGTACCTGCCTCTAGTAAAGACTCAGCAAATATTTGTGGCTGAAATCGGTGGATTTTAAGCCATGCTCAACACAAGATTTGATTGATGCCCCTATGACTGTTAATGTGATTAAGTTTTCCTTCTTCTTCTGAATCATGAGCATATCTCTAGCTTACAAATGTACCTTTGTCACTTCTGTTCTCCTGTAGAAAACAAGAGTCCTGACACCGAGGAGCATCATGCTGTGAATCAGCAAGTTGACAGTCGTTAACATGGAACTTAGGCATTTTCCCATTTTATTAAGTGTTGGACAATGTGTGCTGTTTACAAGGCTATCAGGAAAGCTGCCAATGTGTTTCTGACAATCTATTTCCATCAGCCTCATGTGGTTCTGCACTTATTAACACATCCCTTTGAGATTCGATTTCATTCTAAACTCCATCCATTCAAAACCACGTGAGTCGAATTCAACACTAAGACATTTCATCAAAATATTCCAATTAATTTCAACTAATTTCATTTCTGTGCTGCTATGAGCATCTTCGTCACCTCCCCATTAGGAGCCAGGGTCTCTGCTTTCAAATATTAAAACAGAGAAGCCAGAGTGGTCTCAGGGAATTTTATGGACCACATGAGAGCAGATAAGAGTAGACATGTGGCTCCTAAAATGTAACTCAGTGCAGTTTACATGGCATTTTCCCCACATTAACATCTTCCATTTCCTCCCACTTTAACCAAACCTTATGCCATTGCAACAATCTGTTTTCCATGATGAAAAGCTTGACCCAATAATTAACATTTTTCAGGCTCTTTGACTTGGTGTGTGAAGGAATTCTTAGCTTTTTTGTTTGTTTGTTAATTCTCACCTGAGGACATTTTTTCCATTGATTTTTAGAAAGAGTGGAAGGAATGGGGAGAGACAGAGAAAGCGAGAAACATCAATGTGGGAGAAACACATCAATTGAGTCTGCAACCGAGGTACATGTCCTTGATTGGGATCAAACCTGCAACCCTTCAGTCTGCAGGCCAATGCTCTATCCACTGAGCCAAACCGGCTATGGTGGAATTCCCACATTTTTAATTCCTCTATGTAGAAGAACAGGCCATACACTTACATTTCCTGCCCTCCCTCCCCCCAGTAGCAAAGTTCAAATTAACCTAGGCTACATCAGACACGTGCGGCTGGATGACAATGTGGTTTTAAGGGGAGGGAGGGAAGAAAGCATCACACCAAATTCACCACAAGTGACATGAGGGGTTCTGAGCCATCAGTGGAGGACATCCTGGAGACGTTGCCTCAGGTCCAAAAGCTGTGGTTTCCATGACTACCAGTGGTAGCAATAGGGTCTCAAGGGGGACAGTCCGGGAGGGCCATTAGGATACTTTCTTTCTATATAGTCTCCGGTCATTATTTTCTGACCTTCCCAGAGATTATTCTACAATGCTTAGACAGATGTATAAAGAAAGGGTTTTAGGAAATGCAAGAGTGAAAGCAATGAGGTACCAGCTAGGAAGCTATGTATTGGCATAATCAGGCAAGAGATTAACCTGGGCTAAGGTGGTACCAATAAAGCTGATCGATGTTCCTATGCTTGGACACTCTGAGTAATGCTGACTACTAAGAATATGGAAACAAAGGGCCCAATCCATTCTTGGAAAGCCTAAATAGTGGGAAAATTCTTCTTTAAGCAATTTGACAAGGCATATCAAGATTGTAGAAAATGCCCATGTTTCTTGGTTAGGAAATCCCCACTCCCAAAAAATGACATACATATACTGCAGAATTATTTGTAGTAGCAAAAGTTAGGCAGCAACCTAAATTCTATACAAACATTTTAACCAAAAAAAAAGAAAAAGTAAGTGCGTTGTGGCATTAATTTTGAGGGTAAATAAAACCTTTAAATCTGGTCATAGAGAGATGATTTTTTTTTTAATATGGTACTGTAACTCAGTGGATTTCTATGCAGCCACTAAAAAAATTAAAGTATGAAAAAACAATTCATCATAGAAAATGTTTGTATAGAATATAAACAAATAAAGATCACCATAAAAGGTGGGTTAGCTTATATCTGCTTTCTTAAAGTAGGTCAGAATGTGAGCAAGGTTTGAAAAGGAACATGGAGAAATAATTGCTGTGCTAAAAGGGTTGAGGGTGTTGTTGTATTTTAATTTTCCATGCATTTCACAGGCTACTGATTTCCATTTTGGCTTCTGGGATATTTCATGTTCCCTTGAGAGTGGTGCCAGACCCAGGAAATCAAATTGCTCTCTGGTAAGTAAAATATAAACTTCCCCAATAAATTTCACCATAACCCTAAATGAATCAGAGGAAATTGCTCTTCTTGGGCATCATAAGTCTTTCTACAGAGCCCAAGGCCAAGGATGAGAAGGTACAAATATAAATCTGGAGACAAATTTTGAGGCCCATATGTCATTTTAATGTATTGGAGCAAAGAATATACTCTTCCAACACTTGTTTCTCTTCCCATTTGTAATTTCTGCTTCTTGGTGGAGAAAAAAAAAAACAAAAGGAAAAAAAAAACAACAGCTCACTAGATAACCCCTCGCATTCTTCACTGGTACACAAACAGCTCTAACATGGCATAATAGAATCTCAAAGAGAAGTCAGTGAGGTCTATTGAATGTTTTGCCCCATGAAAATCTAAGTGTAAGATTTCGTGGGGATAACCCACACCCCTACTGTAAAATGATAAGAAACAAAAGCGTATAACCCTGGGGTAAGAGCACATGACACAGGCGGTTTTCAAACAGAATTGGGATGTTCCTAAAATAAAATCAAGAAGGGACGTGGCAAGACTCATTGTTATCACAATTGTCTTCCCAAATGCACTGCCTATTAAACTGGAGCTCAGGATTCTGAAAAATGTCTGGAAAGAATGCCTGTGGTTTTGAATTTCAGGCAGAGGCAGTTGAACACAACTACAAATGTAGTTGGCATATCCTGTGATGAAAATAACTGCTTTTTTTTAATAATAATAATAATGGGAATAGACGGATGAAGGGAGCATCCTGAGTGCCTTTGTCACCCCAAAGGAACAAGTGACAGGAAACAGTTTGGAGGGGGCTCTTGAGTTGGGAGCCACTCTGTAGGAAATTTCCTGTTTGCCTGGCTTCAGTGTAAGCTTAGAAGCTTCCACTGTACATACCACCTAGTGTCATAGACCCAGGGCGAACCCTGCTTTCCTGGATAAATGCTACGGTCCCTCCCCACATTTAGAGGAGACTAATCTACAAAAAAGTTTTAAAAAACAACATCTTAATAACACAATTGTCTGACGAGCATATGTGTGGTGGGAGTGTAAGTTCATACATGCTTTGTGAAGAGCTGCTTGGACATGTTTACTTAATATAAAAGTGTACACTCAGCAAGTCCGCTCTGAAATGTATCCTGCAGGTATGCTTGCACTTGAAAAAAATGACATATATATACTGCAGAATTATTTGTAGTAGCAAAAGTTAGGCAGCAACCTAAATTTCCATCCACAGAGAATTTGTTAAATAAATTGTGGTGCAGCTAATAGCAATGAAATAATATACAGCCAACAAACAAATGAAAAGGTACTCTATGTACAAATATGGACTAAATCTTTGAGATATATTGTTAAGTAATAAAAGCAATATATAATGTATATACAGTAAGACAGTATGAATCCATCTATGTGTGTTTGAATATGCATTTGAAAACTCAGAGACTATCCCTGGAGGCAGGCACAAGAAACTAGCAACAGAATTTATCTCTGGGAAGGGGAAGGGAAATGGGTGTCTGGGGAATAGAAATAGGAAATGGAGCTTTCTGTCTTGTCCCCATTGCCCACCCCCCATTCTGCTAAATTTTGCATTATTTGGTCCAAAAAAATTGATTCCTTAAACTATTGCATCAGGAAATTGGGACTAGACCAGGGACAGGGAATGGGAGGTTCTATTTTTTATTTTTTATTGTAAGCTTACTTCTATATCATTTGACTTAATGTGTGCTATTTTTATCTTGGTTTAAAAATTAACCATAAAAATAATTTTAAATATTCTGTTCTATTTAAAACACTCTATCCCGCTATTCAGTTGTTTGTGCCAAGTTTTAAGAGTAGAAAATATGTCACTGGAGCTATAATAGTGACAAAATATTCAGGATATTATGGGAACAAAAAGAGAGATCAATTAATTCTGCAGTCGGGTGGATGGTTACCAGGAAACGCAGGGGGGGAGGGAGGCTCAGGTTAAATGGGCCCATAAAGAGTGTTAAATTCACCAGACAGGCACCTACCCAAAAGCTTTGTAGGCATGAGGTGCAGCCTAGGCAAAAGCACGGCAATGCACAGAGCAGGTCATTTGGGGGAACCACAAGTGATCTGGTGGGTGCGAGGGTAGAAATGGCTTGAAAGGCATGGCTCAACATCAGCCGGAAAGGGGGAAAGTGAGTTGGAGGGAATATACCAAGGGCCTTGAATGCCATTACTCAGGAATATTGACCTTGTTTAATACATCAGTGGATCCTAAACCTAAGTGGTTATCAGAATTACCTGAGGGATCTTTGTAAAAATCCTAATTCCATGCCCTTCCAGCATACTAATTATATCTGACTTTCTGATGGATAGAGCTGGGAATCTAATTTAAAACTAACATCCCTCCGCCTCAGCCATCCCACAGACATTGGGGAGGCATCAGAATTCCACTTACAAGCACCATTCTATGTGCAAGGAGAAAGAAATGAAACCGGACATCGCACTAGGAGGTGATTAGGAATTAATCATATGTACAGTCTCACTTTTCGTACCTGTCAGGCTGAAAATGAAGATCTCTGTCCAGATTCTTAAAATTCTGAACTCATTCTTGCCAGGGCTGTGCCGAAGATGGGACAGGAATGGAACTGGGAAGAAAGTAAGAGAAGAGGAAGAGCTGCATTTTAATCTGCTCCCTTTCCTCCCTGCTCCTCTCTCCAAGCATTCTCATTGTGTTCGTGCCGTGAATGCCTGGTCAGGAAGAACATGAAAGATGCCAGGACAATCAAGCACATGTATTAAGGTTTTCCTTAGAAGCAAGGACTTTTTCTGTCTTTTGTTGAAATAGCAATAACTGCAACCTATCACAGCAAGCCATGTCCTGGGCAGCAGATTTTATGTGACCTTGAGGACAATGTGTTCAGTTGCTGTCATGAGGCCCCAGGCTGATGTTAATGACACAAATGATGCTTGCCAGAAACTGTGCTCATGAACTCCTCCAGGATCCTCCTCCCACTAGAAGTTTTGCTTTGTTGATTTCACACATACCTGCTGAGCACAAAGATATGCCCTCAAGGATGTCACCCTTCCCTATTGATGAAGAGATCTGTGGTTTCTTCATCCTGCCCAGCGTCATGTCAAAGTGATAGCAACCCCAAAGGCAGGTCTTCAGTAGAACAATCCCGGCTGATTTCATTAAACAGAGAATATTACATTTGAAAAGAACCTTCAGTATCATTTTGTACAACCACTTCATCTATAGATGACAGAATGAAGATGCAGGACAATAATTGATTTGTTCAAAGTTATACAGGGGGCATAGGGCCAAACTCAAGCTGAATTCAGACGCCCTGACTTGCACTCTGAATCTCGTAGGCTGGGTAAGGGCAATTTCAATCCCAACATTTTAACTAATCTGCCTGAATAGAATATGAGTGGGACTAGGCATTAGATTCACTTTATCTCTTGAGGGAGGTGAGGCAATTTGAGAACTTTAAAGTTACTGAGATGTGATATGCAGACACGCAGGAGGGATTCTACCTGTGTGTCACATACCTAATTCTACCAGTTATTGAGTGTCAATGATGAATGATAAGTAATACAGTAAGACTTTATACTTGAATATTGCCAATTATCAATAATGAAGTGGTTAAATGTGCTTATTCTCATCTGTGCTAGCTCCAAACCTATTGTCTATCCATATTCCTTTATCCCCTTCTCTCTCCACTGCATTGTACTGAGACCTTAGAATCATTCCCCCACGCAACTCTAGACAATGACTGTCAATCCATCTAAGATGACATCTGAGTGCATGCATTTTGCTCATTTGCCTTTCTACATCAAAACCTAAAATAGAATGGCTTCAAGGATAGAATAGAGAGGAAAATCAAGAGGAGTGTTCTACTAGGTAACACAAAAATGACTGGCTGTCAGACTGCCCAGAACCAATTCAATATGATTCACTAAATGTGTACTGGGTGACAGCATCACATGGGATAAGGGATATATTGACATGATTCAACATCTTCAAATGTTGCCACACCAGAGTAGGAAATATTTCTATAAACAGAAAAATGTTAAACACTATAGTAGTGATTGTAACTGAATAAGTGCCATGCCTTTGGTTAGGGATCATGACTATATTTATTTTCACTGTTGTATACCCGGCTGGTTGTATACTTCAGCACTAGGCATCATATGTGGCATCGACTAGGAACTCAGTGATATCTGTGAAATGGTTGAGGCAGATATAAGAATACTTTTTTTTTTCTGGATAAATGTACAAAAGCATTAAGGGAAAAAATCAATCTTTCCCTGAATCTTGCAAAATCAATAAGAGTTTTTCAGATGAAGAAGCATGCATGAAAAGAACTCTTATTTATAACTCTCCTCCAATACTATGATGAAAAACAAAATCAGCCATTTGTCCTTCCTTTGTTCATAGATAAGATAACAATCATCCGTGACCCAAATGATTTAGGAGTGCTGAAGGCATATATAATAAAGTGAAAGGAATAACTATGTTTTCATCATAGCTGTTGTAATCCATCTTTATTTGCGGTAGATACCCTAGAAATGTCCCCAAATCAATAGTGCCCCCAAGATTTCACCTGAGTACGGGCTCTCAGAGCCATCTTTTATTGGGCCTCTTTGTGGAGTACTAATTAAAATCGGTTAAAGTGACATGTCCTTTACTGGCTGGGTTTTCCCAGTGCAGAACAAAGAGACAGAAGAAAAGACTTGACGGGTAATAACGTGCTACTTGTTTTTACTCCAGAAATCGCAGATGTCTGTTTCTAATGGATGAACAACTGAAATTTCAAAGCACTTATTTCAAGCATAACTAAGTGCCTTCCATCAAGCTGTGGCGTTCGAGATTTGATTAGCATGATCTCTTCTGTGGTTGTGCTTGAGAGAATTCATTCCTCATCTATATGAAGAATGTCTTCATTCTTCCTTATCTTTGAACTTCAATAAGCCTTTGATAGCCCCTGCCCCCATCTTTTCCCCTAAGTGACAGACTCTTTTGTATGGTATATTAAGATTGTGTGCTAAATTGTGTGTCTACAGTGAGACTGTAGGTCCAAGGCAAAGATAACGTGTTTCCTTTATGTCACACATAAAAGGAAGGAAAGAGGACAAAGAGAATAAAGGAGAGGAGAAAGGAAGGGAGGAAAACAAGGAGAAAGAGGAAAAAGGAAAGAAGAAGAATGAGATATGCACATGTTATAGGTGGCAGGAATAGCACCAGGTGTCTGACTGGGAGGGGGGCAGGGGACAGAACAAACCTGGGTTCAGCAACTTCAGTACAGTACTTGGGTTCTGGCTAGGAAATAATTCAGATCAAGATGCAAACTGGAAGAGAACATGTGTTGAGTAAATTACAGAAGTGGAAGCAGTAATTCTTAGAAGAAATGGGCTTAGGAAACAAGTTATGGCGGTATAGGAAGGGCCCTTGGAGCTTGGGTGTGGGGAAGCTAATGGTAATGTGCCTGGGGTGGGGGAAGGGGAAGGAAAAGGGAAAGGAATGGGTGAGCTCCCTAGAGAGAGAGACTGGGTCCTCCATCCCAAGGGTTTTAAGGGCGGAGATTTAGGAGAGGTTCCTGGGAAAGGTCTTAATAGAATATTCAGCAGTTTTTCAGGTGTGTCCTTTCAGGCCTGGTCTCCACTGATTGACCAGCCGGCAAGGGGTCCGTGAAGCCGGTCCTAATGTCTGCAATGGCTGGTTTGGTTGCTTATCTGGACCTGGAGCTGAGATACAACTGACGCCTAGCTGTTGTCACGAGGGAGGAAAGGTCAGGGGGTCCGAACATCCTGTGGAAGTTGCCCTGTGAAAACCCCTTCTCAGGGACAGCAATGGGCCGCCATATTTTATAACATCAGACTCTGACTTTCCCCCCATTCCTGGAGCATGAGGGACTGAGTGGAGTTTCAGCATCTGAGGCAGGGCCATATTCTGTGTGAAAAGATTAAGCCATTCAGATTATTTTCATTATTTTCCCTAGAAAATAAATGAGAAAGTTAAGTGTGAGTCATGAAAATTAAAAAATGAAGAAATTCTCTGTTAAGCCACAGAATAGAATGCATTTACAATACATGTAGCCCAAAAGGACTTACATATGGAATACACACACACACACACACACACACACACACACACACACACACAGGCTGGGACAAAAGTAGACTTATAGTTGTTCATATGGAAAATAATACAATAATCTCTCTATTTAAAGAGGTAATATGCAAATTAGGCCAGGATGCTGTTATGGTCATGACCAGCTAAGGAAGAGGGGCCAGGCATCAGCCAGAGGCAAAAAACAAACAAACAAACAAAAAAAACAGGGAGGCCCAGAGCCAGAAAGAACAACATGCAGGGCAACCCAACCCCAGCCTCAGTGGCCCAAGAGCTGGGCTCCTAGGACCAAAGCGGAGACACAATACACAGGGGGGCCCACCCCAGCAGACACAGCATGCCAGCAGTCCCACCTCTGCGGGTGAGCTGCCTAGGAAACACCTTTTCTGACTGCTCATTAGCTAAGCTCCCTGTATGTCACTGGCAGTGTTCTTGGTAACTTGAGTAATCAGAATCCAAGAAGGTGATCTAGGGTTTTTCCACCTCATTCCTGGAAAAAAATAAAAAATAAAGATCCATGGCCAAGAAATGTCATATTGTTCCCTAGCCAGTTTGGCTCAGAGGGTAGAGCCTTGGCCTGCTGACCACAGGGTCCAGGTTTGATTCTGATCAAGGGCATGTACCTAGGTTGCAGGCTCCTTCCTGGCTGGGTCCCAGGTCAGGGCTCATGTAGGAGGCAACCAATCAACCAATCAAAGTGCCTCTTACATTAATGTTTCTATCTGTCTTTCCCTCTCTCTTCCATGCTCTCTAAAAATTAATGGGAAAATATCCTCAGGTAAAGATTAAAAAGAGAAAAGAAAAGAAAAGAAAAGAAAAGAAAAGAAAAGAAAAGAAAAGAAAAGAAAAGAAAAGAAAAGAAAAGTCATCCTATGAAAGACACATCTTGAAAATACCTAAAGAAAGTTGTCATTTTTTCGTGTGAAGGCACTGGAGTCCGTGTTGATGAAAAAACTTTGGCAGCTGCAGCAGCTGGCAGTGGCAGCAGTAGCAGGGTGATGGGGGTGGCACCTTCCCCTGATGATCAGCCCAGTCACCTCCCGCAGAGGAAGGCCAGACTGCAGCTTAAGCCCACTCCCCTGAGAGCTGTCAGTAGGACATCCCCTGAGAGCTCCTGGACTGTGAGAGGGGGCAGGCTGGGCTGAAGGACTCCACAGTGCATGAATTTTGTACACCGGGCCTCTAGTTAATACATAATAATATAAGAATAAACCTTGTGTTTCACATACTCACAACTATAAACCTACTTTTGTCCTACCCTGTATAGGAGAAAAAATCAGGCAACATGATAGATAGTCAAAAGATTTGCATAGGTACTTGGCAGAAGAACATATTCTACATAGAGTGACCATAGAATATATCATTCAAACTGAGACTACTTTTGAGGGTGAAAGGGGCCTACTCAGAATTATCCCACAACAACAGAAATAAGCCAGGCTGACCTAACCTGAGACCTACATTAGTATGATAATGGCTTTTGTCATAAAAGCCAAAATCCTCTTCAGATTTCTTTGGGTTAGCGAAACCCAATACTATTATAATATGGGTCTTTTGTGAAAGCCAGTGACATAACTTTCAGAAAGTGGGGGACACCTGTCCTGACCTTCTGATGATATTTTGGAAGGAGGATCAAAACTGGCATGAATTTCTTTTTCCTTCTTCACAATTTCATGTATAGAAAACTTGTTCCTAGATCTTAGCCACCTCAGCATACTGTTCTTCTTTCTTTATAAGTCAAGATCTTTCATCTTTTCATCTTAAAGGAAGCACTTTATGGCTTCTTTTGGGTACACCTGAATTGCCAGCATCACTGTTCTTGCACGTCGGGTCCATCATTAAGTAAAACAAGGGTGACTTGAACCCAAGCACAGTGACACTGTGACAGCTGATCTGATAACGACAGCTACTAAGTGACTAACCAGCAGTGAGTGTCTACAGTGTGGCAAAGGGATGATTCTCAGCCCAGGCAAAACGGGGTGGGACTCACAAGATTTCATCATGAGCTGAAACCGGTTTGGCTCAGTGGATAGAGCGTTGGCCTGTGAACTGAACGGTCTCAGGTTCGATTCCAGTCAAGGGCATGTACCTTGGTTGCGGGCACATCCCCAGTAGAGGGTGTGCAAGAGGCAGCTGATGGATGTTTCTCTCTCACTGATGTTTCTAACTCCTCTATCCCTCTCCCTTCCTCTCTGTAAAAAAATCAGTAAAAAATAAAAATAAAAGATTTCATCATGTTACAGTCTTCAATGTAAAACTTATAAATTGTTTATTTCTGAAATTTTCATTTAATACTTTTTGATCTTGCTTAACGACACAGAAAGCAAAACCATGGGTAAAGAGGACTGTTATAATCAGTTATTTCTCCAGGAGGAGTGAAAAAAACTTACATAGAAAGAACTATCAGGTTGAGCCCTGAAGAATGTCCTCCAGTTCACTGAGATACAATGAAGGACATTCCAGGAGAAGAGAACACCATGGGGAAATTGAGGGCATGCAAATGTATGCATAATTTGTCCATTCTTCTCTTTCTCAACCCAGTCAATTAAAACTGGAGAAAATGTGGGTGACCCACAGACCACAAAGTAAATACCTTACTAGTCTCCAAAATTAGCTGATAAGTTCTGTCCACACAAAGTGAAAAGGGTTGGAGAATTAACCAGATGCTACATGCTATGAGATAAAAGTAGCTGAGGATTAAGTACCCCTGCTTACTGCTCTTCAGAGATAGACTTTGGGTTGCGTTGCATAGAGCCCTAGGGCAGTGGTCAGCAAACTGCAGCTCCCGAGCCACATGTGGCTCTTTGGCCCCTTGAGGGTGGCTCTTCCACAAAATATCAGGTACCCTAATTAAGTTAATAACAATGTACCTATCTATATAGTTTAAGTTTAAAAAATTTTGGCTCTCAAAAGAAATTTCAATTGTTGTCCTGTTGATATTTGGTTCTGTTGACTAAAGAGTTTGCCTACCACTGCCCTAGGGTATGCCCCAGAGGGAACACCACAGAAGCCACCTCGGAGTGAGAGCAGAAAGGAAAACAATGTCCCATAGTCTACAGCCCTGATATAACCAGAACTTCTCCTCTTTTATCTATTTCCTGAATTTGTGTATTCTGTTTAAGATTTTACCAAGGAAGTCATTTCCCATGTAACAGGGCAGTTATTCTACTTTTTTTTAAATAAAGTTTTTAAAAAATTGATCTATAAAGTACAAATTTACAGAATAATCATACAGCCACTTATTGCACTCTGTGGAGACACAGTTTAATCACTGTTAAGTAAAAAGAAAATTTGGTTGATTTTTATTCCTTTGAAATTATAATCCACCTGATTCTAGTCTATGGTGAAGTAACACCTACTTGTGAGTCAGAGAAGAAAGCCCTCTATTACAGTGGTCTGGGAGATGAAGGAGCTTGTCCAGCGCTAATTTTGCTTACCTCTCCTCACTCTCACATCCTGCACTGAGGGGCGGATACTTTGCTCTGGGAACCATGAGCCTCTTCAAACCTGTCTCTTGGTTGCCATGCTGTTTTGGGCCTGGGTGTGAGGAATAAAACATGATCTCATGCTCTGCTTTCAGATTTCCCCATTTAGTCTCAGTTCGTGACTTTATTTGCATGTATTTACATTCTTTATTTCATTTATGAAATAAGTCGAGAGATTTTGCAGGCCCACTTAATGTGCTAGCATACAGGATGCCCAGGCCATTTCCAGATAGTGTGTATATTCAAATGATTCATTTCCTCTGTTCTGTCCTTCAAATCTCTTAGGATCATAGTTCTTCTTCTAGCAAATGGAATGTTATAATTTTTAGAAAAGCAATTTTATAAGTTCCTGAAGCAATAGATATATGTGTGTATGTCATTAAAATTGACCAGATATGTATATATATATATATGTTTGTATATAAATATGTTTATTACATATTACACATTATATATTAGATATATGTATAATTTGACTATATTACTTGTAAATAAAAGAGCAATCTTCAAGTCCCCCTCCCCCCTTTACTTCCTAGTTATAAGACCTTAGGTTCCTGGACTGTAAAGTAGGAGTAGGTGTTATATAAATCATATTGACAGAGTTTGTATAAAGATGCATCGTATTTGTATGACAGGATAGCATGCTATAATTGATCTTCATTTCCTGCCATTGTTCTTCCATGGCTTTGACCATGAACTGAGAAAATTAATTTTAATTAACTCTTGTTAGAATTGTTATATCCAGGTGAGTACTGTTTTTCCATGTGACTACCCTAGGTCGGCAAACTCATTAGTCAACCGAGCCAAGTATCAACAGCACAATGACTGAAATTTCTTTAGAGAGCCAAATTTTTTAAACTTAAACTTCTTCTAATGCCACTTCTTCAAAATAGATTCGCCCAGGCTGTGGTATTTTGTGGAAGAGCCACACTCAAGGGGCCAAAGAGCCGCATGTGCCTCGTGAGCCGCAGTTTGCCGACCATGGCACTAGGAACCGGAAATGTATTTCAGTCGTCTTTGTTCAACAAAATGTATTGGCTACCACTGTCTGGTATAGAATGAGTGAAAATTCAGATATGATATATCCCTTATAGTACTGGAGAGGAATGTAGCATAGGGCAAAGGCATCGGTTCTCCAGCCATACTTGTCAGAGTCTGAATCCCAGCTTGGCCATTTGCTGGCTGTGTGTCCTTGGGAAGTTATTTCACCTCTATGAAATAACTCTCACCTCCTTTGCTGTAAAATTAAGGAAATAATAGAAACTATTATTGTGAGAGTTTATGAGTTTTAACCACTGAAGACAGTGCCTGGCACATAATAAACATGACAGAAATAATAGCTCTTAGTAGTATCCCCTTGAGAAGGTGATATTGAGACAAAGGAGAGTCTTCAAAATAGTAAAAGAATGAATAAATGAGTGGCCTATATTCCACTCCAGGCACGAGTCTTTCCTTACATTCAGTTATTACCAGTGGTCAAGCTAACCATCTGTTTTTTTCTCTGTGCTCATTTCAGCTCGTCCAAGGCAGTGGCCATGAACGTGACCCCACAAAAAAGCAGTCAACGAAAAGGTACTTTTTAAATGATAATTCAAGTGTATGAAAACAGCTAGTTTTCAAACATCGCTGATAAGCATATAAACTGGTGGAGGGAGTGCTCTTCTCTAAACTTATCCCATAAAATAATCACAAATATGTCCCGGAATTTACATAAAGGACACTCACCTTCTCTGAGGGGGGTAGGACTTGGGTCCTGCTGAAGCCTGAGGGCTACCATTTATTGGATACCTGCCAAAAAAGCAAGACAGCTCAATGTACATTTTTGCCGTTGACATATCTCAAAACCTCTGCAAGGAAGGTTTAAATCTGCATTTTAAAGATAAGTAAAGCAGAAAACACAGTGGTTGACTTATTTTCCCATAGTTGTCCCCTGGTAAGTGAAAGACCTTGAACTTGAATCCAGGTCTGTGTGATACCAAAGCTGTGCTCATTCTAATGGGCCACTCTCCTCTGTGGCACACATGCCAGTTACTGTTATCCACATCCAACCCCGTGACTCTATGAGCCAATGAATCTGGGACTGTCCCTCTACTATTCACAGATGTCCCTCTCACCCGATCACCTGGAAGTCAACCCTTTAAAGAACCCCACGAAGAGGGCAAGTAGGTTATTGAAGCTCATCTGCCTATTTTCTCAGCTCCACTCTTTCCCTTTCTTGGAACCATCTTTTGGGGCTCCTCTGCCCACTATGTCTCAGTAGTTCTGTCTGGTGGAAAGCATTGGCAAGAAATCAGGAAGTTAGAAAAAGGGGGAGATCAGAATATTTCTGTTCTCCCCACTTATAGAGGTAACTCCAGCATGGCTGCCATGCCTCTGTAGTCCATCATCTTCCAGGCAACCCTCTGCCCTGGACACCAATGCCTGCTAACTGATCCTTCCTCCAAAATTCCAGCTACTGCCAATGGAGCACTGGTTCTTGGGTCCTACCCTCTGTCCTCTCTTAGTCTGAGCCTTGGACTGAAGGCGATTTCCTACAATTATGAATCTCCAATTTGTCTCACCTTCCTGTTTCCCACTCCCCACAGACCTCTTTGACCAGATCCTGCAATTGACTACCTGGTATGGTCCAATTCTCCTGCCTGACTGCCAACAGATGCAGAATGCTAGAACAATAGTTATGATGTAGGTAGTTTTCTGGGGGCTCTGATACAGATTTCCCCAGAAACTAAAGAATTGATGACAAAGAAGGAAGAGCACTGGGCTTGGTACAAATCTAGAGACCAGTTTCAAGTTCCTGCTGGGACTCTGAGCACATCGTTTGTCCCCTCTGGGTCTCAGTTTCCTCATCCAGAAAATGGACACATGGACACTTTCAAGTCTTATGAGATTAAATTTCCTGTTCTGGGTCTGTAGTTTTCAAAGGCATCACTGCGCCCTGGCAAGCAGTGCCTGCACTGCCCTCATTAACCTCTGAGACCTTCTGCATAACAGATTGGGGGCGGGGGGGGACACTGCTCCTGGTCTCCAGGGTGCAAGTGGTCTTGCTCCTGCCATTTCCTTTCTATCCAAAGCCCAGGCCCTGTGCCCTGCACACTCACTTGCTTCCTGCCTACCCACTCAGGGAACAATCACATGTTACCAGGAGCATCATGGTCTCTTTGCTGTAAGTCAAAAAATGACCATATAACTCAATAACTCATTATAAACAGTAGGGACCAGTGATTTTGCCCTGAAGATTTTCACTCAGAATTCAGCAAACTTGGGTATGGTAATTAGCAGGCATGTACCTTGCTGTTGCTCACTTGGGAGCAGACTGACTGGAATATCATAAGCATTGCTCCTACCGAAGGCCACACGCACACAAGCCCAGCAGACATGTTATTAACATGCAGATCCTGTCAGCTGTTCTGTAGCCATAAAGCCCCACTTCAGTTTCTGAGAAACCTCCTATGAGCTCCTGGGCTGACCCACTAGCTAGAAAGAGGCCCAAGTCAGGGAACTGCCCTTGAGAAAGACCCAGGAGAACAGAGCCTCAATTTATTTTTTAAGCCAAGCTCTCCTTCAGAAACCTCTCTTTTCCTTTCTAATCCAATACTTCAAATTAAATTATGCAAATATATTATGTGGTTATTTTGGATTTTTTCATAAAATCAAATGAAAGCAACGATGTGCTTTTTCAACAGTTGGTGATCCCCAGCTCCCAAGGGGTATGCTACATTTCCCCAGTGGCAACTTCATCACCCCCACCCATGCATGGTTGGAAATCACTGATCTGGAAGGAAAGTACTGTATCTTTCAGCTAAAAGAGAATTGCCCCCCCACACACACACACACCTTGGGCTTTCTCAATGTAGATGCATGGAGGAACCTTGAGGCAATGGAGACAACTCGGGCTCAGGTGGTGGGCACACCTGGGTCCAAGTTTCAATCTGAAGAAATAGCAAACCCCCACCGAATGGGTTTGTTGTGAGGATTGAATGAGACGGGTGAACTGATACATGAGGTCGATAACCCATAGAGGTTTTTCCTACCTGAAGGGGCTGTGTCAAGTGTTTTGCAAGCTCACCTACTGCTCACAGTGACCCTCCATGAGAGGTATGCTATCTCAGTTTACAGAAGGGAAAACTGAGGCTCAAGAAATTAAGTCTCTCATCCAGAGTTCTGAAGTTATTAAATGACCAAGAAGGGAATTAGAGCCCTAACCAGTTTTGCCCAATAGATAGAGCATCAGCCTGTGGACTCAAGGGTCCCAGGTTCCATTCTGGACAAGTGGGGGATGTGCAGGAGGCAGCCAATTGATGATTCTCTCTCGTCGATGTTTTTAACTCTCTCTCCCTCTCCCTTACTCTCTGTAAAAAAAAAATCAATAAAATATATATTTTTTAAAAGAAGGGAATTAGACCCAGATCTATAACACCCATGAATAGCATTTTGGACTAGCATGTTAGCATCCTTCCCTCTGTCAGCAAAACTACTTATGCTGACATCCACCATGATGCCATTATTTCTATAAGAGCAGTTATATTAGTGTCACATGCTGCCATAACAAAATAACATGTATGGGGTGACTTCAACAACAGAAGTTTATTTTCTAAATTCCTGGAGGCTAGAAGTCTGAGATGAAGGTTCCAGCCAGTTTTGTTTCTGGGAAGAGCTGTCTTCCCGGCTTACAGACAGACTCCTTTTTGCTGTGTCTTCATGGGAAGAGAGAGTGAGCAGTGGTGCTTTTTCCTATAAAGACACTAATCCTATCAGATCATTTAACCTTAATTGCTTGCTTTGAGTCCCCAGCCACACTGGGGGGTTAGGGCTTCAACTTAGGAATTTGCAGGGGAGGTACATGCATTCAGACCATAAAAGCAAGAATATTGTATTAGTTAGCTCACCATTCTATCCCCTATTCTTAGTACAGCCTGAAACAGAGTTGATTGACACTCAGAAAATATTGACAAAATAAGTGAATGAGTTGATAAATGAATGAACACAAAATAAACTTGAATTAATATAGGACACTGATTCTAAACCTTTTCACCAGTAGGAATTCATTTTATTAATTTCTTCCCATGGGCCCCGCGCTTTGATAAATTTCATCTTCCAAGCTGAGACTAGTAACAAATTGTTTTTTCCCATGTTTAATTAATCAAAGACAGATAAATTGCTAACCAGTACTTCTAATCAGCATGAAATATGTAAGCACTATAACTTAGCTTGAGGAGTTTAATTCCAGGCTAACACAGATACAATAACCTGTTGGCCCAGGTGCCCTTACTGTAAGCAAATGAACAATGAATTACTCTTAAGACTTCATATTCAAAACTAATGTATGAATCTGTAGGTATCTGGGGAGCCCATTTGGGGAAACACTCCCCTAGTGTAAGCAATATTATACAACAGAGTGGCATCTTATCGAAGATTTGGGTTCCAATGTGAGCAATTAAGAAAACACATGCATTTGGTCAAAATTATCTTTGAAAATGTATTAAATCATCCAGATTCAAAGTTTTGTATATACAGTCTTCTGTAGGAATAAGTGTCTATAAATTTGCAATGTGTATAATATGCAGCACATGACCAAGTAGATTTATGCTTACCCCAATTGACTATTGTGTTATACCCCAATTGAATTGAATATTCAAGATGCATGTATGATTGAATTGAAAGTCAGAAGTGCATGGCATATAATGCCATCATATTTTTCACATAAAGACGATAATGCACATAAATATTTAGATTATAAAGAATAACTAAATAAATACCAATGTACTTTCAACCAGGTTGAAGCAATAGAACATTTCCAAGAATTTTATATTCCTATATTGCCCTCCCTACTAGCATTCCTCCATCTACCCTATCCTAGCTTAACACTGTCTGAATTTTGCTTTGTTTTTCAGCTTCATCACATGCTTGCATTACCAAACAATACATTACTTAGTTTTGCTTGTATTTGAGCTTTATGTAAATAGTATCATATGGTATGAGTTCATGTGATTTACATTGTGTAAATATGTTTTTCCCTAACATTATGTTTCTTTGTCTGTGCATGTGTCTCTAGTTCATTCATTTTTACTACTTTATAAGAAGTACACTCTTTTGCTGAGTGTAGTCACTTTTATCTAATTTACTCATGAAATGCATCAACATGAGAGAAAAAAAAACAATCACTAATTACTACAACCAACAACTCCTAATCTAATGTCATTAACAAAATAAGGAGATAACCAAGATGGCAGCATAGGTAAACACCTATATGTGCTGTTTCTCACAACCACATCAAAATTACAACTAAAAGGCAGAACAACAACCACCCAGAACACAGGAAAGCTGGTTGAGTGGAAGTTCCATAACTAGAAGGGTGAAGAAAGTACAGTGAGACTGGTAAGAGGTGCAAAGGCATGGAAAGTGCTGACACCTGAATGTGCTGCTCTTTTAATCGGGAGGGAGATACAAGCTCCCATTTGCTCTGAACTCCAATTTTGGGCAAGATTCTGGGGGACCCAGACACATATGGGGAGAAACTGGACTGTCTGGAATCTGGCTGGAAAGAGAGGGTGGCTTTCTCTCAGAGGTGCTCAAAGGGGTCATTGTTCCTGCATGGGGCACAGGACTAGGAGACCTGGGGACCTCTCCAGTGCAGGGCTGACTGGCAGTAATTGCTATTTGCTCTGCCCTGGGTGATTCCCAGAGATTTACAATCCCACCCAAGCTGTGTGCATAAGCTTTGCATATGAATGGCCTGTCCTTTCTCCACCTAAAACCTTTCAAAGTGCAGCTGGGTCAGAGAGCCCCAGGGCTTCCAAAAAGAAGGCCCAAGGCCCCACAGCAGCAGCCAGCCTTGCTTCACAGCTGGTCCTCATCTGGGCACTTCCTAACCCCATACAAAGAGGAGGAATCTGCAGATGTCTCTGTAGCTCCTGCTGAGCAGCCCCAGACAGGATCTCCTTGGAGATCCAAGAGCCAGTTTACCCAGTGGCCAGAGTGAGACCATACTGGCTTATAACTCTTCACATCCATAAGAGACACACTCAAGGGACAGACTCAGTGAGCACCAAAGTCCCACTGAAGCAAGTCCTGCCCCATAAGGGTGTCTCCTGAGCAACAGATCTTCCAGTGTAGATACAGCTGGTCATCATAGCCAGTTGGTCTTGAGATCAATACCTCCCAGTGATACCAACAGCAATCAAAGGTTAACTACAATAAGACTGTGCATACAGCCCACAAAGGGTTGCACCAAAAGTGTCCACCTCAGGTGACTGGGGACGCTGAGCCACTGAGCCCTATAGGACACCTATCACATAAGACTACTCTGTCAATTCAAGGAGACTTAGCAGATACTCAGTACATAAAAGCAAACACAAGGAAGCAGCCAAAATGTGGAGATAAAGAAACAAGTCACAAATGAAAGAAATGGATGAAAGCAAAATACTGGATATAGAGTTCAAACCACAGTTATAAGGTTACTCAAGAATCTTCTAGAAACCTTTGTGAAATTTAGTGAGACCCTCAAGGATATGAAAAAGGACCAATCATAAATTAAGCATACACTGACTGAAATAAAGAATAATATACAGAGACCCAACACCAGACTAGAGGATCCCCAGAATCAAGTCAAAGATTTGAAAAACAAAGAAGCAATAAACACCCAACTAGAAAAGCAAAAATAAAAAAGAATCCAAAAATATGAAGATAGTGTAAGGAGCCTCTGGGACAACTTCAAGCATACCAACATCAGAATTATGCGAATGCCAGAAGAAGAGAGAGCAAGATATTGAAAACCTATTTGAAGAAATAATGACAGAAAACTTCCCCTACCTGATTAAAGAAATAGACCTACAAGTCCAGGAAGCACAGAGAACTCCAACAAAAGAAATTCAAAGAGGACCACACCAAGATGCATCATAATTAAAATGCCAAGGGCAAAAGACAAAGAGGGAATCTTAAAAGCAGTAAGAGAAAAATAGTTAGTTACCTACAAGGAGTACCCATATGACTGTCAGCTGATTTCTTAACAGAAACTATGCAGGCCAGAAGGGAATGGCAAGAAATATTCAAAGTGATGAATAGCAAGAGCCTACAACCAAGATTACTTTATCCAGCAAAGCTATCATTTAGAATCGAAGGCCATATAAAGAACTTCAAAAATAAAAAATAAAAAAAGCTAAAGGAGTTCATTACTTCCAAACCAGTATTATTTGAAATGCTGAAGGGTGTTCTCTAAGAAGAGGAAGAAGAAGAAAAAAGGTAAAGATAAAAAATTATGAACAACAAAATGACAACAAACACATATCTATCAACAAGTGAACCTAAAAATAAAATGAATAAAAAACCTGATGAATAGAATAGACTGGTGAATGTAATAGAATCAGTGGCATGGAAAGGGAGCAGACTGACAATTCTGGGGGGGAAGGGGTTGAGGGGGATGCAGGAAGAGATTGGACAAAGTGCTTACACCTATGGACGAGGTCAGTGGGGGATGGGGGAAGGCCTGGAATAGGGTGAGAACCAGGGTGAGGGGAGCTACTGGGGGGAGAAAAGAGGAGCATCTGTAATAATCTGAACAATAAAGATTTTAAAAAATAAAATAAATTTTTATTTTCTACTACCATCAAAGTGGAAAGCAAGTGGGCAACCCTACTGGACTGCTCTCTTCTAAAAAGTAATTCAGGGATTTAGGCTCTTTCCATATGTGACACCAAGATCTTTAACATTGGACTTTTGGTAACCATAGGAGAAAAGATGGAACTCAAGGTTCAAGGGTGGCTGAGAAATGCCTCCGATGTGCCCAGAAAAGGACCTGAAGTTGCTGAACAGTGCCATGGTATTTAAATGCTATAAAAGGATTAGATATTGGCTTGAACAGACTTTCAAAGCTATCTAATCTAACTTTCCTTATTTTCTCATTGGGTTAGTATTTTTTAGCACCCACCATATGCCAGGCAATGGTCAAGTGACCTCTGTAGCATCTTTGATGAGGAAGTGCCCATTCTCTGCTTGAATACTTCCCAAGTCAGGGAGCCACTGGCCCCAAAGAAGCAACTCTCACATTTGCACATCAAATAGACTGATTACTATTTGTGAAGCTCCTGTCAAACAGTTCCAAGGAATGACATGCACAAGGGTGTGTCTATGCTTGTGCCTAAAAACATTAAGACAGGACCCAGGTTTTCAAAAGAAGCACCAGCACAAATAAATCTCACTCCCAAAAAGTAATGCTGCAACTTTTCTCCACTCAAACGTACTTTGAACTCAGTGAATTTTTATCCTTGTGACTTATATCTTCTATTGCCTTTGAGTTTGGTTAGTTGAACTATGAAATCAAATGACCAATTGCTTCTGAATGTATATGTATGCATCTTGTGGAAACATTTTAAGGATAAACAACTTAAATTCAGATGTACTAGTTCTGTTTAGGTTAGAGGTTGGCAAACTTTTTCTGTAAAGGGCTAGAGAGTAAATAATTTAGGTTTTGTGAGTCTTTATGTTCTCTGTTGCAAGCACTCCACTGTGCTGTTATAGCTTGAAAGCAGCCACCTCTCATCTGAGGCTTGACTGGGAAGGATCTATTTCCAAGGGTATGTAGGCTGTTGGCCTAATTTCGTTCCTTGCAGTTGTAGGACTGAGAACATCAGTTACTTGCTGATTGTTGTCTGGGGACCACCCTCAGCTCTTAGAGGCTGCCCATAGCTTCTTTCCACCTGGGTTTCCCACCATGGTGCTTGCTTCTTCAACACCAGCAAAGGACCAGAGGCTCCAGCATGATGGACCCTAAGTCTTATGTAATTAATCACATTCATGTCGTCATGAATATCCCTTCTCAGCCCCATGTGGTTGGTTAGAAGCAAGTCACAAGTCCTATCCACACTCAAGGAGAGGAGAATACACAAAGGCAACCCCAGAGATAAAGATCTTGGAAACCTCTGAAGAGTCTGTCCAGCCCCCATGGGCTAGTGACAAATCACCATGGGGGAAAAGTACTGGTGATATGTGGTTGTGGCAAACAGTAGGAGATTTTAAAATGTCAGCCTACAGCTTGCCATAAAATATCTACTTTTGTCATTGACCAAATAAACTAGTAAGTGAAGTGACAGATTCAATCCAGGGGCTTGGAAGTCTTAAAGTTGCACACTTAATATTTGTGTACTTTAGATATGTTCTAATGCAATGAAATTGTTCTGGGTTTTTTTTTTCCCTTTAAGTGGAAAAAAAAAATCATTTCTTTTTTCCCATGACCAGTATGCTGGTTGAGTAACCAATTTTTAACACTATTAAGGCCTGATTATTTTCCTTGTTATTTTAAATAACAAAAGAAATGCTAATGTAATTCTTATTTAGCCAAACAAAAATCCCAATTTCAACATATCTTTGCCCCCTGAAGAAACTGAAAAAGTCAAGCATTCATTTTAATGCTTGATCTCTGCAATAAGCTAACAAACAAATGACATATTTTGATTGAATTTATCAAATGTTATTATTTTTTGCTACCAGCTATGTGGGGGTAATTATAGCGCTCTAATTCAGTAAACACATTCTGATGTAAACAACAGTGGAAATTGCATTTTTGAATGCTCCAACTGTGCTCACAACGTAATCAGAAGCAGTAATTTTTCATTCAGACTAATAATTAGAAGTAATTAACTACTAGAAGCAATTAGAAATAGTAATTTCTTTCTTAACATATTGTAATGAGCTGCTTTTTGAATGCATGTTTGAATATTTAGCAACCAGTAATCACTTTTAGGGGAAAGAAAGAAATGAGGCTGTTTAGTTAACAGTCCTGGATGCCTGGCACATGGGTATGTCTGGCCATACATGTGGAGGGTTGACAAGTCACTGTGCAGAATACTCCTGAAGATGAGAGTTCTGTGACACACTTGGAATGACACTGTCTCAGGATTCCATATTTATTCCACCATTGAGTGCGTATACATTGGGTGTCTGCTAGGTACTATGTCATCTGTACTAGGCACTGGTGACATAGAAGTGAACACTATAGGTATAGTCACTCCTCAAAGATAGTCACACTTTAGAGAAATTTTCATTTTTTATTTTTAAAAATGGAGATTTCCTTGGCCCTCCCAAGACCCATTGTCTCAAAATGTTCTGAAGGTGGGATATCTTTTGCATTTGTAAAAGATATCCAGTGATCCTTTTGTCTATAAAGTTAGAAAACTACTGAATTAGAACATTGAATAATGGTTTATTCATCTGGTAACAGAAAATGAGAATAGCAGCTGGGTGCAGGACAGGCTAAATTTTCTTAATATAATGATTTTCACAGGGAGTGTATGACTTAGAGCCCTTGGAGATCTAATCAATAGAGACAGGTGTTGGGTGGGGAGTGAATTTGGCTGTGAAAACATTAAATTCCTACTTTGGAGATCACTTGGAAAAATTATTGACATTCTGAGCTTCAGTTTCTTCTTCTAAAAATGATTAAACTAATTCCTCCCTTGCAAGGTTGTCTTAAGCATTAAATAGAATTCAGGGTGGAACTTTGAAGAAAGTACAAATCTATGCATAGAAAACTTATGTGCCTTTGGTTTGATGTGTGTTTTTGTGAATTCTCATCCATGCTTCATCCATACTATTTGTAAACATCAAAATCAAGTTCATGACCATGAAGTCTTCACAAATAGAGTTCTCAATGCCTGAGAGGCTAGTTACCTATTTAATTTGTTGCCCCTCCACCCCCCCCCCAAAAATGGCTGCAGATATCAAGCTAATTGCTGCCGGGAGGGAACACAGGTTAGGCCAGTGGTCAGCAAACTCATTAGTTAACAGAGCCAAATATCGACAGTACAACAATTGAAATTTCTTTTAAGAGCCAAATTTTTTAAACTTAAACTTCTTCTAATGCCACTTGTTCAAAATAGACTCTCCCAGACCGGGGTATTTTGTGGAAGAGCCACACTCAAGGGGCCAAAGAGCTGCATGTGCTTTGCGAGCCGCAGTTTGCTGACCACTGGTCTAACTGTTAGGCCATGCAGACTTTCTCTCTTCATTCCTCAGTATCCCAATTTTCTCCTGTTGGCTCCAAAGCTAAGCATCTCTCTATCCTTTCTACCCCTCCCCCACCAAAAAATAGATTATTTTCTGAAAAGCAAAAGTTACATTTATGTATTTTTGAATGATATGCTAACACATAGTCCTTACAAAGTCTTTTTTTTATTATTATTATCTTGTCCTAGAACATCTCATTGTTTTAATATTTACTGGACTTCTAAACACACAACATGAGGTTGGATCTACTGTAAAAACACCCCTTAATTAACTGAATAATAGCATCACTTCATCCTGGCTTGGACTGGCTTTCACTTCCGTTTCTTCTAGCCTGTGTTCTTTCTCATCCTGGAAGTATCTGTATGGCCAATCAGCTAGCATTTATCCATAACAAATCTTGCTTCTGAGAGTAGTTGAGTTATTTCATCCAGAAATTCTCTTCGTCCTCTTCCTCTGTCTTTTCTTGGCACTATGAATGAGTTTAATTCCACTACGAATGAGTTTGACTGGTTTCCTATGAAGGCAGGTTAAAACACCCACATGTGGTTAGATTGATCTTATGAAGCAGAGTCTAGTGAAACTAAAGGTGAAAAAGCAAGGGGAGCAAAAGGAAAAGGTCTTGCCTATACCAAGCACCTTCAACATGAGAAGCACTAGGCTAAGCACATTAGACATTTTTCCTCATTAATTTAAACTCTGCTTTACACCCCAGACCCCACAGGCTTCCATTTTAATCTCTCTTATGGGGTCCCCACCTTTGGCTGCTCTTACAGTGGAAATTCCATTTTTCTGGACCACTCATCCAAGGAATCACAGAGCAAAGGGTGTACTTTTTAAGAACACAAACTAAACTCTCCATCACTCAACCCCTAGTAAAAACGCATGCACTATCACTTACTGGCCCCCTTGAGCAAATACTATATAAATATATGCTAGAAGGTCAGTTGCATCCCATCTTTTTAAATAGTTAAATTGCTGACTTTTCTAGGATGATTCTGACTCCACTCAAAGTCATCCAGAGAGCTGGAAGGGCCCTTATAGATTATCTAATCTATTATTCATATCCCCACTTTAGGCATAAGAAAATTGAGGGCAACCTGGCATACAGGCAACCCCATAACTTTTCTATTTCCTATGCATCTGCAGGTACTTAAAGAGGTAGAAATTTTCCCATAATCCATCATCTGATATTTTTATATCCTCTATTTTAGTTGTTTATATTGATTTACCTGGTTGTTTCATTGATTCTGAGGACTACTCCATACCTTGTTCTGAGCAGAACTGAGATGCATCCAAAGCACAGCAGCATTCCAACAGCCAGAGAGCAAAATTGGCCTGGCCTGGCCTGGCCCTTACCTAAAACCACAGTCATTCTTCACAACACTATTTCCATTCTTCAGAGACATTCATCAAATACTACTATGCAGAGCTCAGGAGTAAAGAGGAAGCAAAGATCATTGGCTTATCTGTGTCTTTACAGTAGAGAAGTTGAGGCCTAAGCTAAGTACATTATTTCCTCATTAATTTAAATGGCAGTACGGAAACACTGTCA
This sequence comes from Pipistrellus kuhlii, assembly GCF_014108245.1. Classification (NCBI taxonomy): domain Eukaryota; kingdom Metazoa; phylum Chordata; class Mammalia; order Chiroptera; family Vespertilionidae; genus Pipistrellus; species Pipistrellus kuhlii. The sequence continues at coordinate 40,328,827 of NW_023425449.1, read as the reverse complement.
TACTCTTGGGCTTGAGAGCCTATTTTCCAAAAGTTTCCTCATTGAAGGAAAGAGGAGTCACTCACTGCCTGTCAAAGCCAAGGGTCATTATGTGTTAGAGAAAAGAAATATGCTGAAGCTATTTCAAAAGCACCTGGGGTTTCCTTGGGAAGGTCTAACAATATGGAAACTCACAGAAAGCCGAGCACTTAAACTCAGATAGCTCTCCCAGGGCTGGAGCTCAGAAGCTGAGAATTTCAGGTACTCTTTCTGTCTCTCAGTCCACAGGTGGTCTCCCTGAACTCTGCTTCTCGCAGGCACCAGCTATCTTCTCTGGTCACAACCCAAGTCCACACCCAAGGCTCAGGTCCACATGACTCCCAGGTGAGCTTTTAACATACTAGCACTGCTGTGTCTCTTCACTCGTGGTACAATGATTTACCTTCAGTTATGTGTCTTTCTCTGGTCCAATAGGCAATGGCTGGGGATGGGTGTTGAGGCACATATGGCAGTCAAGTCCAGGGCTTGGGTAGGAATTGATTAAACTAGAATGGAAGTTGGCATGGAAACTGATTGTTACCCTTGATGCAGCAGTATAAGTGTATTTTCTGAGACCCCTCATTCATGGTTTCTCCTCCCCTCTCTCCTCAACTTCTCCTTTTCCTAAAATACCAGAGGGTGACAGAATCAGGAATAGGCCCAAAATAAGATTTTGAATTTCTCTAAATAAAAAATAAATTTATGATTCAGGGAAAAGGAAAAGAAATTGTTTCCCCTAACACATGAGCTTGCCCAGAGGTGCATGTGTGTGTATGCGCGTGCACACACACACTTCACCTACCCCAAGGAGTTAGCATATACAAACACATTGGTAAACACTCAACAAATATTCACTGAATAAAAAGTGAATGAATGAGCCGAAACCGGTTTGGCTCAATGGATAGAGCGTCGGCCTGTGGACTGAAAGGTCCCAGGTTTGATTCCGGTCAAGGGCATGTACCGTGGTTGCGGGCACATCCCCAGTAGGGGGTGTGCAAGAGGCAGCTGGTCGATGATTCTCTCTCATCGATGTTTCTAACTCTCTATCCCTCTTCCTTCCTCTCTGTAAAAAATCAATAAAATATATATATTTTTTTAAAAAAGTGAATGAATGAACAAATAAAATTTGTATGTTGGTGGAGATGTGAGTTCCTATAGGCAGTAGTATCTCAAAATTCTAAAGAAACATTTTGCCCATGTGTAATTAACTTGTTATTCTTCCATTAGTATAAGTGAAAAGCATCATAGAATAAAGAGCATGGATCCTAGAGACAGTCTTTCTGAGTTAGATTAGTATGACCCTGGACAATTTACTTAACTTTCTTGTGCCTTTGGTTCTTTATTTAGAGAATGGAGATGAACGTACTAGTATTAGCTGATAACAATGGATGAAATTGAAGAATTAATAAAAAAATAAAAAAACAAAAACAAAAAACTTCCAGTAAACAAAAGCTCTGGTCTAGACAGCTTCACAAGGGAGTTTTACCAAACATTCAAAGAAGAATTAACACCTGTTCTCCTCAAACTATTCAAAACCAAGAAGGAACACTTCCAAGGTCTTTTTATGAGATCAGCATTATCCTAATTCTAAAACCAGATAAAGACACTACAAAAAAAGAGAGTTATAGACCAATATCCCCAATAAACACAGTTGCTAAAATCCTCAACAAAATATTAGCAAATCAGATCCAGCAATATATTAAAAAGACCATACTCCATGATCAAGTGGGATTTATTGCAGGGATGCAAGGCTGGTACAATATTTGCAAATCAATAAATGTGATACATCACATTAGAAAAATTGAAAGACAAAAATCACATGATCACATCAATAGGCTCAGAAAAAGCATTCGACAAAAATCCAACACTCAGCAAAGTGGAAATAGAAGAATCATATCTCAACATAATAAAAACCATACAAACCCACAACCAACATTATACTCAATGGGCAGAAAATAAAATCATTTCCCCTAAGAACAAGAACAAGATACAGATATCCACTCTCACCATTCTTATTCAACACTAGAAACCTGGTGCATGAATTCATGCACAGGTGGTGTCTGGCTGGCCTGCCCCTATTGGGGCCGATTCAGCTGGGCCAGCAGGACGGAGGGCCTCAGACAGTTGGCAGGCTGGCCCCACCCCCTGGTCAAAATCCTGGTTGAACTCCTGGTCAAATACCCAGTCCAAGGGACAATTTGCACGTTAGCCTTTTATTATATAGGACTAGAGGCCTGAAATTCATGCATGGAGGAGAGGGGATTGTCCCTCAGCCTGGCCTGCACCCTCTTGCAATCCAGGACCCCTCGGGTAGGGTCCTTAGGCCTGGCCAGCGATCAGGGCCTATCTGGGCTTTCTTTTCCCCAGCTGCTGGCAGCTGGCCCTGCCTCCACCACTGCCATTGCTTGCCATCTGTGGAGTGCTGCAACCCCTCGACCAGTCACCTCCCTCTACAGGTGACAGGTGTAGGATGTGATCACTTGGCTGGCCTGGGCCCCCCTCTGTGGAGCAATGGATCGTGGAGTCCCTCTATCAATCACCCCACAAAGGGTGGCCTGGGCCTGCCTCTGTAAGGCAATCATGGGGCGATGGCAGGGCCCTCCAACCAATTGCATCACACCTGCCTTGGCTAGCCTGGTACCAGAATGTGTCATAGCATGGTCTTCTGGAAGGTTGTCCAGATGGTCACTCTGCTGATTGGTGGTCTGGTCTATTTTCATATTATGCTCTTATTGTTATAGATATTACTGGAAGTCCTAGCCACAGCAATTAGACTAGAAGAAGTAAAGGCACCCAAATAGGAAAGAAAGAAATAAAGCTCTCATTATTCACAGATAACATGTAAACACACACACACACACACACACACACACACACACACACACATTCTAAAGACTCCACCAAAAACTACTAGATTTAATAAATGAATTTGGCAATATAGCAGAATACAAAATCAACAACCAAAACTCGATGGCTTTTTTATACACCGATAATGAATTCTCAGAAAGAGAAACTAAACAAATGATCCCATTTACCATTTCAACAAAAAATTAAGAGACATGAAAGCATGGTCCAAACTGATGAATCTTAGAGGGACAGGAAGAGATTAAACAAAGAATTTATATGCATACTAGAGGCCCAGTGCACAGGTTTGTGCACCAATGAGATCCCTCGGCCTGGCCTGCAGGGAATGGGCCAAAACCAACCCAGTACACAGATTTGTCCAGGGCATATTTGGCCCATCTAACCCAGTTTCGATTGGCCAGACCCCAGCAGCAAGCTAACTTACTGGTCAGAGCATCTGACCCCTGATGGTCAGTGCACATCATAGCGACTGGTTGAATGGTCTAATAAATGGTGGGACACTTGGCATATTAGGCTTTTATTATATAGGATATAATAACCCATGGACACAGACAATAGTGTGAGGAAGGAAGGGGTCGGGGTATGGAGAGTGAGTCAAAGGGGGTTGGTGGGACATATGTAATACTTTGGATAATGAAGATAAATTTTGAAAAGAAAAGAAAATAATTGTATTAACCTTAGAGAATTGGTGTGAGGATTAAAAGAATTAACATATGAAAATTTCTTAGAAGACTTTCTGGCATAGGAAGTACTGTATAAGAATTAGTTATTATGATTAGACTAGACAAGTGAACTTTTCCCTAAACTTAATATAATTCAACAAACATTTATTGATATATGTACATCACAAATACAAGTGTGAATCTGTCTACCTACCTATCTAGTGTAACCTTATGATATATGATAAGGATTAGTCAAGGAACCAGAGATAATTATATCTATGAGGGAGATGATTATATAAGCAACTAGCCCAAGAGGTTTGAATTAAAAAAAAAAAAAAAGCTACATAAAAGTGCCCATAAATTGATAAGAAATTAATTCTGGCTGGGAATCTACACATTTATGGATCAGAAATGTCAAACGTTAGGAAAGTTTGCCAAGGTTGTACAAGAACTGAAGTCAAACGTGCATTGACATGAGCCCATTCATAATATGAAGCAGAGGTGAGAGACCAAACGGAAATGGCAAAGGCAGTTTGTAAATCCTGACCTGAGAATCAGAGGGCCTTGTCTATGAGGTTCAGGTTGAATCTGATCCAAGGAAAATAATGCATTCCTCTCCAGTTAGGATTCTGGGTAGAGCTACTTTGGCCGAGACAGGCCAGGTATTAAAAAGAATGAACAGCACTTCCTGGCCAAGGATAATAAGCTAGCAATGCCCTCTCCCAAAGTTCCAGCTGTCCCAGACTCCCACAGCCTTTTCTCACCCCATTTGTTCAGCAAATTCCATTTGTAGCCATCAGCTGCCAAGAGATGTATTTATCCAGGAGGTGATACCTGTGGAGGAGCCCTTTCTCATCTCCATACTCATACAAAGACATTGTCTCAGGTCTCCTAGGATATAGCTGAGTTCTTTACTTTCTGCTTGGAGGCCATGGAGGCCAGAATAAATCATTTTCCTTAGACTAACTCTCCCTGTTGGGCTTCTTCATGGATTCCAGAGTGAAGTTCATATAAATAAAGACTGAATTTCTGGTTGATTCTCAAAGTCATTTCAGGACTGCTACATTCTCATTGGGCATTGATCTGCTATGAGCATTTGCTTTAAGTGTCTTGTCTTGAGCTTCAAAGCTCTGCCAGGGTCTGAAAGAAGAAACCACAGTCTAATAACTACATATTTAATAGAGGCACAGCTGAAAATGAGTTGGTTTTGAGAAGAAGTTGTGAACATTGTTACAAAGTCTGACTCAAAAACAAATACCATGTAATGAAAAGTGTAGCTTCCAGAACTCACACACGCGCAGCGCTATCAATGACCTAGATATGTGGTTTAGCAAATACCTCCCTCAAAGGGCTAAAATGAAAATTAGACAACCTTTGTAATGTGCCTCGCTCAGTAGATGATCCAAAAGGTTGCCTCTTCCTCCTTGTCTCTCTTTTCATAAATGAAATATTCAGCAGAAACCCAGGACCTACAGAATGGAGATGTGGCTGTGGTGTGAAGTAGGGTAAATGTGGTACATTTCCATGCATTACTCATTCAAAAAAATCTTTATAATTGTCACCTCAATGGTAGGTTCCTACTCAGTGGTTTTTCAGATATAGTATTGGATGTTTTGAGGTATACAAAACTTAAAAAAAAAAACAAAAAAAAAAACAAACAGACATCGATTCTACCCTCAAGAAGCTTAAAGTCTCATACATGCTAAAAAAAAAAAAAAAAAAAAATGTACACATTTAAAGCATTAAGGTGAATGTCGGGTCATAATTTGTGACCTACCAATAATTGAGTGGGGGTTTTAGGAAATAAGAAATGATATGCAGTTGCTACAGATGAGGAAGGACTGATGGGCTGGAAATAGAGACACACAGGAAGTGTGACAGCACCTGTAAACTGTCCTTAGAGGACTGAGTTAGGGTCACTGATATAGCTTCCAGCTAGCAGTGCATAAAAGCACAGCTAAGCTTCCATGTTTTGAGGACCTACAATAAGTCAAGTGTTGTACTAAACACTTTTCGAACATTTTCCCATTAATCTTCTCCCTAATACTGCAAGGAAGATACTGTATCTCCTGTTCACAGAACAAGAAACCGACTCTGAAAAAGTAAAGTACTTGCCTGAGGTCACACGGGAGCTGAAGCTAGAATTTGATCCAAGTTTGTCTGAGTCTTAAGTGCCTGCCCTGAATCGCTGTGTTAGGCACAGAAGAAAGAAAATGCAGGATGTGGACAGCAAACAGGGAATAGCCCAACCTGACTGGAGTTTTAGTCTTTCAACATAAACAAGAGACACAAGAAAAAAGGAAGGGGTTGGGGGGGTGGGGGGCCTGGGTCTGGAGGAAACCTTAAATTTTAGCTTAAGAGTTTGGCCTTTGTTTTGTATTTCACGATGAGTTTAGGAAACAGACCCCAGAAAGATAGTCCATATATTTTCCATTAAGGGAAGCTTGAAGCACAAAAGACAAAAAAAATGAGTAAGGTGTCTATAATGAGAGTTTTCTATCAGCAAATGGGTCAATCATTTTGGGCTAGGCTAGGCTCCAGTTACAAATAACTGCAAAATATTCATAGTTTAAACAATATTTTAGTTCGTATTGCACATTCAAATATTTGCTGAATGACAGTGTATGGCACTGAGTAGCAGTAGTATTAATAAAATTAAAAAGCTAAAACATCCTTTTATCATCTGCCAAAGGGTTTTCTCAGAACTTTTAGGACTTTTCATTTCCTTTTGAAATCTTTCAAGAGTATTTTTTGATGCAAAAGAGAGATGATAAGGATATGAACTAAGCACCCCTCAGCCCCCACACCTCACTGAGATGGGAGGTCCTTTAATGCATTTAGTGCCAAAGGTTGTCATTTAACAAGCATTGAAGGAGCACCTACGATGCTCCTGGTTCTTCACTAAGATCTGCGATGCAAGGATGAGTACAGATAAAAGGTCCTCATGTAGAGAATATCTCAAGTCAACAACCTGAGTGCCATGACTTCAAGGAGACCATGACCCAGTAGAAAAGACAAGACATACCCTGATGAGTGTATGAGTACAAGATGCATATACGTATCACAGAGCACTACAGATTGGGAGTGCTGCTGATACCCAGAGGAGGGTGAGATCCCAAAGCCAAAATCCTGGAAACTAAATACGAAATGTGATTGGTGCCGATGGAAAACCATTCCAACTCTGCCGAGCCTGTGTTCTGTGTTTCCCGTGCCAAGGCTGCTGTGAAATGGGTCAGCAAAAACAAGTTCTATTGCCCACCGTATGAAAGCCTCAGGCAACTCTGATGAAACACAACAGACCAGGTTTAAACATTCCATCTCCGCGAGTTGTCTTTCCAGAGTGTACCCAATTCATCCTGGGTGAGGTGAAAGACATGGTGGGGTTTCTGCAGGATGAAATCATTCAAAAGGAATCTGGCCACCACAGGAGAGAGATTGCTGTATGAATACTTGATTCAAGGGAACATGGGGCTAGTCATTAATAATTCATTCATCATTTAATATCAGAGACATGGAAGGTGCCCTATTGTTGTATTAGTTTACATACTAGAGTGATTGAGATGTCGTGTGTTATTGCCCCTGTCATAGTTCTTGTGTTACACAATGACAGCACAGCTCATGAGGACTGAGATGACATACCGCTTCTGCCACCCCGATCTAGAAAATAATTGGGGAAGAGCTAGACCAGCCCTATGGGGAGGAGTTGTAATGAGGAATGTAGACTAGGCATCTGTTTTCGTTTGGGTTCTTCCAGAAACCGTCTCTGAGATCTGGGACGTAGTGCAAGTAGTTTATTTGGAAGGTGGGAGGGAGGGGGAAATAGTAGCAGAGGAGTAGAAACCAAGAAGGAAAGGCAGCCAATTAAAGATGTGTTATTAGCCAGCTCCCATGATGGGCATCTGGAGTTCAATCTCATGGGCTCACTTTGACAGTCAGTGTAAAATACTTTCTACTGAATTATCACATCCAGCAATGAGGGTGTTTATACACAGCCTCCATTTGTCATTGTTCCCTAAGAGTGTAATTCCACAGCATTTTTCAATCCATCACATGGGCAGGAAAGGCATGCCTCGGAGAGAAAGTTCTCACACACAGGAACATAGGGGTGGGAGGTGGAACTGGGGGATGTGACAAGGCACACGTCTTAGTCAGTGTAGGCTGCTTTAACAAAATGCCATAGACTGAGTGGCTAAGACAACAAGACTTATTTCTCACAGTTCTGGGATCTGCAAGTCCAAGGTCAAGGTGGAGTCCCCTTGGTTCCTGGTGAGAGCCCATGTCCTGATTTGCAGAAGGCCACCACCTCACTGTGTCCTCACATGGAAGGAAGACACTACATAGAGACAATGATTCCATCATGGGGACTCCACCCTTATGACCTCATCTAAATCTCCATCTCCAAATGCCATCACATTGGGGTTAAAGGCTTCAACATATGAATTTTGGAGGGGCACCAACATTCAGTCCTTAGCAACCTGGTGGTGCCTGCCACTCAGTCACAACGGCAGGCTGCTCATTCTGTCTCTGCTACCCAGACAGCCAGAAGGGAAGGGAACCAACATTGACTAAGTACCCACTACATGCCACACACATGGAAGCTGTCAAACATCGGATCCCTATGATAAAGGCATACATAGCCCACTGTTTCCACCTGAGTGAACTAGATGTCCAAGGAGTAAGTGACTTACCCAACCCAATCCAGCCCCTGACACTCAATCCTCTCCAACCTCAAAGCTGGCACCTTTCCAATAAAGGGCCTTGGAACTTCCCTGTGCAGCCGCCTCGAGCAATGCTAGCTCATTTAGACAATGTGCAGGCCTAAAGTTTAACTGCTGCATTTCAAACATTCCCAGTTTTTGCCTCATTTCCCCTCCCTAGAATGTCCTTCTCCTTTTATATCTACTCATCTATGTTGGGCTGCTGGGACTCTAAAGACAGCCTTCAGGAAAGACTAAGATTCTGACAAGCAGACCCAGGCATAGACACATCCCGCATGTAACAATAGCATGGAAGTGGTGCTGGTTCTTTGAAGGAGTCTCTTTAGTAATACACACACACCACACACACACACACCACACACACACACACACACACACCACACACACACACACACACACACACACACACACACACACACACACACACCCACACACATACACACACACACACCACACACACACACACACACACACACACACCCCACACACACACCACACACACACACACCACACACACACACACCACACACACACACCACACACACACACACACACCACACACACACACACACACACACCACACACACACACCAGGGTTGGAGCACCACATACACCAGCAAAAAACAAGAAGTGAGAATGTGCACAGATGCTCAGGAGAAACTGAGAATATCCTTGGGCTGTCACTGTGGAGGGAGAGTGTCACAGGAGGGCAGACGCCAGCGCAAAATGGCCTCTGAAAGCCAGACTATTGACTTCAGTCTCCTTCTGGGGACAGTAAGCCACTCCCGGGGATTGCTGAGCAGGGAAAGGATCCCACACTAAATGGCATGTCAGGGGGATTAATCTGGCCGCCATGAACCAATGGGAGAACAGAGGATTGGAACCAGAACACAGGAGCAAAATATGAAAAGCTTCTTGAAATGTCCCTTGGTTCCCCAGGGTTTACATTTTTACTGATTCATTTTTCCCTTTTCTATTTTAAATTGGGGATAAGCCAAGCTAGCTTTACTCACATCTTGAGCTGGGTTTCAAGTACTTACTTTGGGCAAAAGACACTCAGAACATTTCTTCTCCTGGCTTGGTGAAGTGTAAAATCTAGCCAAAGCTCATTTCTCTTCCTTTTCACTCATTACTCTGGCTCATAGAGATTTTAAAGAAGTCTTTCTTCTTATTATCAGAAAGTGGCTCTCCTCCTGCCACCCCATCTTTATAGTAGTAAAAAAAGAAAGAAAAAAATCTGGTGCTTAGAGAGCCCAGATGCTAAATGTAGAAACCCATTATCTCATCTTGCCAGGTGAGTCACAAAACCTTCCCTGGGATAGTGGCTCACAAAGCCTGCTTTGGGTGCTAACACACACACACACACACACACACACACACACACACACACACGCCTGCTTTCTGAATCTGCCTCGTCTCTGAATGACATGTCAGGTCTGCCTTTTGTCTAAGTAAGGGGTACGGTTCTCAGTCCTAAGAGCCATTAGGAAGACATCTCAACAACCTGAGAAGAACAGGAGTGTGTTACTCCGGGCTTTTTCAAACTTTTCATGAAACTCTAATTTGAAATTCCATATACATCCATCCGGGTGCCAATCACTGGGGCTGCAGCTGGTGGCCAACATCACCCTTTCATGGCGGATGGAATCCAGCCAGTGTTTTGGTTGGAAAAGCCCTTTAGTGCAAGAAGAACATGACTATCCAATGAAGACTAAGAATCATTTTGAATGGCAATTTTCCAGATTAGCCAAAGCTTTAAAAAATGACCTAAACTGAAACATGAGAAGTCACTGGTATCAGAGAAATCAAATCAATTACATTGGGCATTTTCAATGAGCACCCACCGCCTCCCTTCTTCAACTGGCTCTGAACAAAATAAAAAGATCATGCGCAGCAGGTGGAGAATCAAACTATCACCCTATCCATCCTAACATATAAGTCACCCGATCATCAAGGTACTGGCTTCCAAGTTCCCCTTCTGGTCCACACAGGAGAAATCAACACATAGTACAGAAAAGCGAGAGGGCCTTCATGGAACCTCATTGTCTGCTAAGCTGCGACCCTATCCTCACAGATATGTTTGGGACAGATGCATTTGTAGTTTAAAAGTAATATAAACATCTTATTTGAGCAGCATGTGATTGAAAGTATTTCCATTGTTGGTCAGTGTGAAAGATGCAAATGTAGTATATCGATGTGATCTTGAAGGATGAGAAGTTAAGTCAAACCAAATTCTTCAACTCAAGGCAGAAGAAGTTCAAGAGGTTCTAGTACAGCAGGGTGGAGAACGTGCAGCCCGTGGGCCATATGGGACCCAGGAAGTCATTGGGTCTGGCCCTGCCAAGGCATTAGGGGCGAGTTAATTAAATGTTTGACCAAATATAGAAGGCTAGTTTTTAAGTTGATAATTTTGTATGGCCCGAGAATGATGTCATAAATATCCAAATGGCTCTTGGCAAAAAAAAAAAAAAAAAAAAAAAAAAAAAAAAAAAAGGTTCCCCAACCCTGTTAGGTAAAGAGTGGCCCCTCCAGAGGGCACAGGAGGCTGATGAAGGCTGCGGAAGAGACCCAAGCTCAGTGGCTATCAGAGGATGCAGATACCCAACCACGTGGGCTTCAGCAGTGACTTTGCCTAAATAAGCAACTCCAGAGGATTTAAAAGACAAAGGCATTTCGATCCATCTATTTTCTGGACAGACCTTCTTGCAGTCCATTGTAGCATCTAGCAGATGCACGGCAAAGATGGATCTGTTACTAGACTTCTCTTTAAGGCGCTACAAATGTGTGTGGCTAATTATACAACCACCTGCGGTGGTGCAGATGGCAGCCCGTCAGCTCCAGCTGGAGCCCTCGCTGCAGCGAGGAGATGCCCAGCAGAGGCAGCTGCTGGCCTTGGCGGCCGAGGTCTGGAGTAATCTGGTCTGTTTTCCCTCTTCTGTTTCTAAACTGCAGCTTGGGTGGACGAGGTTGCCCGTGCTTTAGAATATTTCTGGAGGGGTCTGAGTGGGATGGCATCCCTGGCATTTTGCAGTTCTGGAGCCTGGGTTTACTTCCTTTCAACTCAGTGTTTTGTGGGGGAGAAGGGCATTTGACCAAAGGAAGTTACTTCATTGGATTTCTTTTTTCTTTTTTTAAATTCATTTCAGAGATGAAGTGAGAAAGAGAAACATCAATGATGAGAGAGAATCACTGATTGGCTGCCTTCTGCCCGCCCCACACCGGGAATCAATCCTGTACCCAGGGCATGTGCCCTGACCGAGAATCGAACAGTGACCTCCTGGTTCCTAGGTTGATTCTCAACCACTGAGCAACACTGGTCAGGCTCATTCAATTTCTTTATGACTTATTTTATTCCACTTTATTGAGCTCTGAAAAAATATGAAAAGGTAATTATTTAAAAACAGATATGCTGTGTTGTTACATAATAACAATGGCTAGAGGCCTATACTCTTTGGGGAGGAAATGAAGGCACAGGCATGGATTGACAGGAAGAACCCAGAATTGTGTCCAGGCACTGAGTCCACTGGTGAATGTTCCATCACATCTCAGTGATCTTTGCCCCTTGAGAGCTTGCTTTCCATGCCCAGGAAATTCATTGATGTTTGAGAATGTCTCCTGGATTATTTTATGAAGCCATAAGTGTGAGGGGCAGTAATATGGAGAACACACGTTTTATCTGAGGCACAATTCTGAAAATCTGAGTCCCGTTACAGACTGGCTTTTTCCACTTCCAAGGAGGCTCTTCTCCCTGTTTTGTGGTCAGATCTACAGAGCAAAGCTGGATGGCAGCCTACCCTGGTCTGGCTGTGAAAGACAAAAGAGGTGTTAATTTTATGTGGACCAAAGGCCCCACGTGATTCTTTTGAGATATTAAAAAGCAGCTTGAGGTTTATTGCTTCTCTTTGAAATGCTTGTTCCAACACACAGCACACAGCTTTTTGAAAACATGATGAGGTCAGACATCTGCCCAGGCCATCCTGTGGCCTTGGAGAGCAGTCTGCACTGAATACCCTCTGTTAATGAACCCCTGGAGAGATTTATGGTTTACCAGCCAGAGTACATGGGAGGCTTGCCAGTAACATTAATTTCTGGTTTATCTATTCTTTATCACATTCCTCGGGTAAAATGAGACATTACTCCTATTAACGTTATCATTCTACCACACTACCCCATTTCAAAACTTACTGTAAAGCTACAATAATCAAGACAGTGTGACAATGACATAAGGATAGACTTAGAGACTAAGAAAAAGAATTCAGAAATTAACACTTTACTCGAGGTCAAATAATTTTTTAAAAAATATATATTTTATTGATTTTTTTACAGAGAGAAAGGGAGAAGGATAGAGTGCTAGAAACATTGATGATGAAACATCGACCAGCTGCCTCCTGCACAACCCCCACTGGGGATGTGCCTGCAACCAATGTACGTGCCCTTGACCAGAATTGAACCCGGACCTTTCAGTTTGCAGACCAACGCTATCTCCACTGAGCCAAACCGGTTTCCGGTTTCGGCCAAATAACTTTTAACAACATTCCCAAGGCAATTCAATGGTAAAGAATAGTCTTTTTTAACAAATGGTGCATGGAATGATTGGATATCCATAAGAAATAACAGAACTTTGAAAACCTATGACCTTTAGCACATGCATAAGCAAAAATTGACTTTTAAAAAAAATAGATGCTAGACCTAAATACTAGAATTATAAAATTGGTGGTGGTGAGGGGGTGGGCCTTAGTCTTCTTGGGAACATTTTGCAGGAATTCAATGCTTTTTCACCCAAAGAGGCTTTCCTGAAGGAAACAGACAGTACAGAGGCAAACTTTTGAGGAGCAAAACCACAGAAGGCATGAGGACTTAGCAAATATTGCAGCAGCTTGAAAGAAATGAACGCATGGCAGAGTGGGAAAGAGGAAAAGTGGGGGTGCTTTTAAGGTGCAAAGGGAGAAAAGGTGAGGCAAGAAGTCCACAGATGAGAAGTTTTTGGAGGGTCAAACACCTGCAGAAATTATTCAACAGAACTTTAAAGATGGAAAAAGAATGCACATTTATTTTATCTGCCTTACACTTTACATATGATAGCTCAGTTATCTTCCCATTAACCCCCTAAGGCAGTGAGCATGATTGCCACTTCGCAGATGAGCTCACTGAGGCCGGTAAGTAATCAGTGCAAGGTCACACAGCTAGAAACTAGAATCAACTCAAATCTAAGGGTGCCTGACTCCACCATCGCCTGCTTTTCTCAGCGTGCTCATTATAAACGCTAACACCCAGAAAGCAGGGAGCACAGTGCCTGAACCCTCAAAACTCCTCTCCGTCCGTATTATCTGACACTCCATTTGCCCATGACTCCGACACGTAATGTCTCAGGAGTCAAGGCCACCCAGCAGCTGTGCCTCGCAACAAATTCAATCTAGAAATGTTGCCGCCCGAGGAACATGGGACAGAGCGGCTCCCCTGGAGAAGAGGAATCCCGCCTGCTCACGAGGATCTGCAGCCAGGACTTCAGAGCCCTTTGGGAGAACACCTGGACACCGAGGAGGGGCCCCGAGGAGTCCGCACCATGAACACACAAAGAGGACCGGTGTGGGGGGCAGTGGCCACAGGGAACAGCCCCTGCTGTCATGCCGCTGCGGTATTTAGCCTAACTTCTTCAGCAAGTCTGTATGCTTTATCCAGTCATTCCCGCTAAAGGCCAGCAGACATGGAGGAAGAAGGCGGTAGAAATGACTGTGTGGCCTGCAGGTGGCAAGACAGGCATGTGGTGCCAGCTCTGCCTGCTGTCTCCTGGGCTGAAGGGAAGGACTGAAGACTTAGATGGCTGGAGGCTGACTTTGAACTTGGATGACTAGCCCTGCAGGGTGTTTGTGTGATAATGATAACCACGCATGCTCACTGAACATGTGCCATGTGCCTTACTTGGGTTATCTATTTATTATTCGCAATCTTATGCAAACCCGAAATTATCCTCACTTAGATGAGGAGCTGAAACAGTGAGAGCAGATAGCAAGTTTAAAGTGAGGTCTATTCAACCTTAAAAATGAAGCCATTCCCTATAGCTCAAGGCATATCCCCGTCACCCCCAATGTGGTCTGATCGTGCATATTTTTGCTCCTCTCCTCCCAAAAGACTGACAGTGGTTGTGGTTTATAAATAATCAAAACATCTCTCTTCCTTTTCTGGCATTTCTTTAGTGTTTCTGCTTTTAGAATATTCTAAGGTCACTCTTGCAAAGTGCATTAATCACTATGGAAATAGTCAATTCATTGATAAGAGTGGAGATCTTTTATTAATAAGGATACAACAGCATATGCGACCTGTCGTTAGTAGCTCTGCCTAGAGAGATACCCTGGAAACAATGTACAGCATCCTAGGACTGCGGCCTCCTGTGCAGCCTGCTGCAGCGTGTGAATGTGGGGCAGCCGCTCCTGGCCATGGCCCAGCAGTCCCCTGAGGGTTGTTAAGTACTGGTCTCCCCAGCCCTCATTTCCAGACCCTGCCAAGAGCTCAGCTGCCTGCTGAGCACAAAGTGGTCCTGGCCCTCCTCACCCAGGGATCCCCGAGGGCTTTCAAGTGGCTTGTGAGGTGGCCAAACAGTCTCTGGGCCTAATTAGCTCCCCCACCAGCTGGAGCCCTCCCTCCCCAAACCCCTTGGCCTTCACACAAAAGCTGCAAATTGCTTGCCGACCTTTGAAGCCATCCCAGGAAGTTCCTGGCAGCCCACAGACAGGGCTTCCTAGCTGCGCCTTCAGTGCCCGGACCCTC
Source organism: Pipistrellus kuhlii (assembly GCF_014108245.1). NCBI lineage: Eukaryota > Metazoa > Chordata > Mammalia > Chiroptera > Vespertilionidae > Pipistrellus > Pipistrellus kuhlii. The sequence continues at coordinate 40,313,799 of NW_023425449.1, read as the reverse complement.
TGATCAAAAGCCCGGGGAAAGGCCAGAGAGCAGCCCCTGAGGGGCAGGGCTTTGGAGAAGCACTGATGCCTGAGGTCATCGGAGCCAGTTGGCAGGGAAACAGCAAGGAGACTGCGTGCAGAACCTCAGCCTCTAAAGTCCACTGAGTGGACTGGCCATTCAGATACAGGTGATCCCCAAGGCTCTGGATCCTCTTGAATTCAGACCACAGAAGGCCCTGCTTCGGTTCTGAATGCAACCCAACAACACTCAAACCCAGAACATCCCCCTTCGCCCTTTCTTCACTCTTGTTCCCAAAGCCCAGACTGTTGTTAAAAAATGCCACAGAAATGTGCCAACCAAGTTGGCATATTCATCCCAGAAGGCAGCCCACCATTGTTGGGGTCACTTGGTATCTGTGGGGCACTGTCCTCACCATGGCACCTCTCAGAAGGTCATACCCCCTTCTCTTTTACCGAATCAGAAAACTCATCTCCTCTCCCACAAGTCAGCTTTAAGGTGCAGGAGAGTAGTTAAAGGCATAGACTAGGGGTGTCGAACTCAATCAGAGAAGGGGCCAAAATCTAAAATCCAGCCTAAATTGCGGGCCGAATGGTTTACTGAACAGTCATAAACTGTCATTGTGATGGAAACGCAGTGGAGTGCAGTGATGACAGCGCGGTGCGGGCCACATTGCAAGGCCTGGCGGGACGGATTTGGCCCGCGGGCCTTGTGTTTGGCACATGTGGCATAGACACTAGAATTGGGTCTGAAACCCGGCTCTACATGGACTTGCTATGTAATGATGAACAAATCGCCTAACAGAGGAAACATGCTTGATGGTGGCCCTATGAAGTGACATCATCTTTGCAGAAGGCAACTTCACAAATGGTGACAGGAATCATAAAAAAATGTTTACAAGAATATCAATTTGGAAAATTTATACTGAGAAATTAATTCTAAAGGAATTGTGATCTGCAAAGATGTTTATAGCTGCCCCAAATATTATCATTGAAACTAGAAGCAGCTATTGCTCAGAGACTGACTAACCTACTCCAATACTGTATACATGGGGGGGGGGGGGGGGGAAACAGGGGAGGATGTTGTCTTTTAAAACCATAAGATAGAAATAGGCAGTTGGATCTTGATTTGATTTGTGCTACAAATGGCTAAGTGTTCTTTGCCCTTATTTCATCCAGCTGATAGAAAATTATTGTAGTCCTATTTGGTGGCAGACTAAGGAACCGTCACACAGAGACAAAACACAATGGTCCCTGCCATGACCATCTCAACATCCAGAAAGCTGCTCAACACAAAATCGCTCTATTAGCAAAGAGGAAAGCAAGGATTGCTCTGAAAATACCAAGATGACTGGAGGTGAAAAAGATGTTTTTGGAGGAGGTATCACGTGACCTAAAAGGAGAACTTTCTCAAGCAGAGAGGGGCTGAGAGAATAATGGAAGGCTGATAATTTATGCAAAGGTATGTGGTGCCTTCCAGGAACTGCAGGTGGCTCCATAGAGCTGCATGGTGCCTTTCTGGAGGGTGGATAGAAGTTAAGGCAAGAGAGGTAAATAAGCCAAATCAAAGAAGCCAGACACTTTGTCAGCTGTGAACTGTAAACAGAAAGTTCTGGAAAGTCCTGAAAGACTTGAAGAAGGAAACTGACTGAATGACAACTAGCTGCAGACAAGATAATGAATTAATGATGTTTAAGTGATTATTTGACATGAATTGTTCTATAGAGTAAACTAGAGGCCCAGTTCATGAAAATTCATGCACTGGAGGGGGTGTCCCTCAGCCTGGCCTGCCTCTTCTCACAGTCAGGGAGCCCTCAGGGGTGGGAGGTGACCTAGCAATCAGGGAAAGGCGATACTCCATCTCACCTCTGCTTCTGCCACTGCCGGCAGCACAAGCCTCAGCCAGCTCTGGTTACCTGAACCTCGGGCAGCCCTGGGCAGCTGGGCAGCTGACATCTGAGGCTTGCCTTTGCCTCGGGCCAGCCCTGGTCAGCTGGGGAACTAGAGGTGGGCCTGCCCTTGCCATGTGCCTGCCGCCCCAGTGGGGCTGAGGGGACTGGGCACCATCTTGTGGCTGTGGGCACTGCCATCTTTTAGGGTGTGGCAGTCAATTAGCATATCCCCTCCTTAGTGGCTGTGGGTACTGCCATCTTTGCGATGGTGTGAGGGTCAATTAGCATATTCTCTCTTTATTAGATAGGATGTGTAATTGATGAGGAAAAAATCAAATTATTCTTAAAGGAGATTCATCTCCTCCTATCCCTATGAATATTCTTAAGGCCTGTATTGTTTGTCTTGAAATAAAAAATAAAAAAATACATGTATTCGACCATGCAGCTTACTTTAGCTACCCCTCCCCAGTTTGGGGATGTGTGGCTGATGCCTCTTATTCCTACTCTTCCATGTCAAACTTTCTCCTGAATTCACTTCAGTGAGACTTCTGCTCCTGTGATCCTACAGGGCCAGTTTCCTTAAGAATCTTGGTCAAACAAACCATTGATTTACTGTTGCTAGGAAACAGGAACCATGTGAGGTTCTAGGATGGAAGGGAATAAGGTACTTTGAGGATATGTGGTGCCAGGGGTAGGACAGATAAAACACAGAGATCAATGGGGGCTCGCCTGCTCTGAGGAGAGCTGGATAAGATGAGCTCAAAACTCTCACTTCCATTGGCTCTCAATGTTTAAATCCTCCCCACATTTCTAAAAATTACTCCCGAGGTCTCACTCCAGAATCATGACTTTCTCTACCTCCTGTACTGCCTACACTCGGTCAAGGGGGACCACTCAGATGGGACTCTCCACCCCTTTTGTGAGACTTATTCTCCCCACCAAGAAAGAAAAAAGGTCACGCAGCACTGAAAATGTGCATACATTATGAATTTCACTGCAGAATTTATGGGGCAGGAAAGGGAGAGTGAGTGAATATTTGCATAGAAATAGTGCCAGCAAATAGAAATTGTTGCCCAGCTCATCAACTATGGGGAACAGGTTATAGATGATGGGAGTTCCCTGCCTTTTCCTCACCTGCACTCTGTCTCACCCATCTTCTTGCCCCTTTCTCCAAATGCTCTCCCTACTAGGGTCCCCCTGAAATTGGCAGTTCCTGGATTTCAGTGTTGCTTGTCACTGACTCCATGGCTTGGGGAAGTCACTTAATTTCTCAGAGCCTCAAAATTCTCTTCCATAAAATAAGGATAATCATAGGTATAATATTTTAAAGCAATTAACGGGATCTTCTCCTTTGCATTTCTGTGTACACAATCTGTGTCATCAATCTAAATGGTCCATCTGCCACGCCTGGGGTAGAGGTAAGAAAATGAGGACAGGAAAAAATTACTGTAGCTCTTTTGAAAACAGACAATAGTATTGAAATGTAGGTTTTGTCCAGAAAGAGATTTTTCTAAATTCCTTTGTCTCGCTCCTTTAAGAAATCAGGAGTTGACCTGATGTCATTGATATTACACTTTATATAAGGGAGGTCCCAGTCCAATAAAAAGAATGGGAGAAGCCTATCTTTTATGAAAAGGACAGTGAATGGGGAGATGGACGGCAGAGATCAGGAGGGAGGTGAACCACAGAACCCCTATATGATTCTAGGTCAAAGTTCCAGGAAGGAGGAGGAGCCTGGGGAACCAGTTAGGAGCCGATTGCAGTAATTTAGAAAGATTTAATGGAGACCTAGACCTTGATAACTGCCAATAGGGATTTAAAGAGAGGACCCAGATATTCAAGAGAGAAAACTACCAAGTGTTGATGGACGGCTGGCTATTTCTCCCATTTATAAATTGCCTTGATAATCTTCTGCATTTGTAATTTTTGATATCATCTTTCTAACATCCTCTCCCCTCCTTGGTTTCCATGACTTCCTACTACATTGCCTTTCTTCCTCCTCTCTAAAACACCTCCTCTGCTTAGGAGTCACTTTGTTTTTCATGGCATAAGAGGCTAAAGACATTTATAAAAGGGGAAGTGGCTGCTTTGTCTCAGGGCTATGCTGGTGTTTGCAACCCATCGGACAACAAAATTTTACAAGAATTTCTTGAATCTTGTGAAAAGTCTAATAACGCTACTCTACCCTGGCAAAGTTATTATTACGCTTCACCCAAAGGGGGTGGTGCTAATTTATTTTCCAAAATTAACCCTCTCAGCACTCAGAGGTTCAGACGAGTGGGTCTCCAGTATCTGCCTGTTGCAATAAACAGGCTTTCAATTAAATCACAGGTGGCATAATTTTCTTTTCATAGAATCACATCCAATGGAAGTGTCAAAGTTGGAGAAAGTATAACTGTTTGGCAATTGAAAGCAGAACTATAATAGAGGTGTTCAAACCAGCTCATTGGTTCACACAATCGATGTTTCTGTGGTGAGAAAAGTGGTGCAGAGGATCTCCCCCCTCTCCAAAATTATACTCATGTGTTCCGACATGATGCCAAAGGGGTCCCATCGACAGATGCAAAATACTCAGACTGCGGACTCTGTGGCTGAATGGCTGAACGCCAACCTTTCAGTCCTCTTTCTTGCTGTCTTAAGCAACACAAAGCAAATAAAATGAGGTCTCTTCCACAAGAGGATGAAAAGTTCTTACTGTTTAATGTAAACTCCTCTCGCTGATGGTGGACTAATAGTCCAGTTACTTCAACATATTTGTACATTTCACACGAAAAAAGTATGCTATATTATATATGGCATCAAAATTCACGGTCTGTCTGTATTTCCCCAGCATGTCCCATGGGGGTGTGAAGGATGGCAGTCAGATAGTCCACCTGGACACCATTTTAAAACTGTCAGGGGAAATGTAGCCACTTAGAAATAACTGCAGACTTCAAACGTTTCCATTTTGCCATTTATCTGCTATTGTATATCCCAGCAGGTGAATGAGTGAATGAATATCTTGTAATAAGACTGGGAGTCATAGAGAAGACCCACAATAGCCAGTTGCACAGTGTCTTAATTTAGAGACGCTTCTATGAAAATGATATGTTCATTTGCCATTTCCCTTGGAAAATAATGGGGTGGGAAACAAGCATTTCTTAAAGCTCTTGGGGCAACCATTCCAAAACCAAAGTGTGTATAGGGAGAGCGGTCCTTTGTGGCTGACTGTGACCCAGAATCAGCTCACCTCCAAGAAACAGCCTACAACCATAATTCCATGTTGTTTGAAAAGGTCTCACTGAATGTAAGAAGACATCCGTAATATGAAATGTTATCAAAGAAAGGGGCTGGCAAGGGGGTCATTAGATACAGACTCAAGGCAGATGCCTGATGGGAAAGACCAGAAGTGAGATCCTCTGAAAGTCAGAGATTTAAAAGGCAAGTGGAAGGAGGAACTCCTGGAGGAAAGGGAGGACAGACAGTCCAGAGGGGCCTTTCTCTGGTGCTACTGCACTGGACCAAGCTGTTTTGAGCCCAGCTTACATCACATTGCCTAATCAAGCCAGTCTGTTAGCATCCAAGCAATCATGTTACATCTAGCTCTATGCAAAACTTGTACGTGAGAAAAGCACAATTGTAATTAGCTGTTTCTGTAGTGCCCCTTAGACCCAGACAAGGGGGCCTACATCAAGCATGTCAAACTCAAAGGCTAACACAGGCCAAATAAATGAGGCATGCGTCTGTGGGCCGCAAGTTTTACATGCTTGGCCTACAAGATTATCAGTGTTCTCCTGATTTTCTAAAGACACTTTTGGGTCTTGGGCAAGCAATGTTAGTCCAAGTAGGATGCATCAGGCCTGGACTGGGAATAGACCAGGAGTTCCATTTCTCTCTTTTGAGATGTTCTCCAACTCTCTATTCCCACTTCTACTATGTGTGGGGTTGACCAGATGCCCTATGGATTCCCAAGACTCTTGCCCAGTATATTATCCAGGAGCCTAGTGGGCATTCGCTGGTTCTAGGAGAGTGGCCTGACAGGAGAACTGCTCCCAGTGGCCAGTGTGGTATTTCTGTTGTGGGAATCATGCCAGATTTGTCCATCCAAAAGGTGCTGACATTGATTTGGGCTGATTCAAATTGTTGATATAAACAGGAGGATTCTAAAAATATCTTCCAAGGGCCCCTACACATTTTAGGGGTGGCCCTGGTAATAAGATGCTCTCAGTAGCATTGGCTACCCTTCTTCTGTTCCCATTCAAAAAGAGGACTCCAGAAGTTCAGGAGAGACATAGCCAGGAAATTGTAGACGACCCAAGATGCTACAAAGGCAAATTATTCCAAGCCCTTTAATTACTTCAAACCAGCAGATCACTGTAAGTTACTGGTGACTGCTCCTAAACCTCCACCAGCCCCAGGAGATGTTTGACCCCTAGTTAAGTATTTTAAAAGTTACCACTAGTCCAAAGAAATGAAATCAGAATGATGAGTCCACATTTTGCCTAACAGAAAAAACAAACAAACCTGTTTTAAATACCTGTTTTAAATAATTATTCCAAACACTGACCAAGATGAGTGAAAGAGACATTTAATGAGATTGCTGGTTGTCCCATAAAAAGGTTCAGCCTTGGGGACAGCAATTTTGTAATATGTGACAAGAATTTGAAATGCTTGTGCCCAGTTATGTCACTTCTGGGAATCTAGCCTAAGGAAATTATCATAAATATAGAAAAGCCTGTCAACTTTTCTCTACATAATTGCTGGCCTCCTTATCCCTTATTTTTCTGTTTTGTAAGAACTTCTGGAGAATTGAGTAAAACGTGAATTACACCTTCGGCTACTCCTGGGAACAGATATAATGGATTTAGTCATAGTTTTATTAGAGCTAGCATTTATTGATTCTTTATTAAATGCCACACAGAGTGTGAAGTGTTATATATGGGCTAATCGTTTAATATTCACCACCACACAAACCATTCTTAGAATTCTTCAAGAAATAGAAATCCCAGCTCCAGCGCCACAGTGGCTTAAACCATGAGGAAAGTTATAATAACAACAAGAAATCCAGAGATAGGTGATGAAGTCGATGGTGCTGTCAAAAAAAGTACCCAGGTGCTCCCATCATCCTCTCCACCATCCGAGGCAGCTGGTCATAAAATGCTCACCGGGGCTCCAAACTTCCCCTCAAGACATAAGTATCTAAATAGGCGTCTTCGAACTACAGCTCGTGGGCCACATGCGGCCCGCAGAGGAGTCTGATCCGGCCCGCCAGGTTTTTTGGGCAGTGAGTGTAGCCGAGGTGTTACAGTAGGAATTAGTAGTTCATATAGTCCGGCCCTCCAGCTCTCTGAGGGACCGTGATCTGGCCCCCACTTTAAAAAGTTTGAGGACCCCTGATTCTAACAGATATCTTCAGGTCTCCTTGACCAGAATGCATTTCATGCCCATTCCTAAAGCAATTCCTAGTAATTAGCATACGAAATAAAGAATAAAAACGTTCATGTTAAGTCTTAATAGCCTTTTAAGTCCCCTTTGTCCCACGAAGAAAAATCTTATATTTTTCCTTTGAGTTTTCCCACTCCTCCTGTCCTCTAAAGAAGCAAACTCTCTTCTCAAAGGAAAAGAGACCAAAGTGACTTACATTAAAATATATATATATATATATTAGAGTCCCGGCCAGTGTGGCTCAGTTAGTTGGAGCATTGATGCACGCACCAGAAGGTCAAAGATTGGGTTCCCAGGGTCAGGGCACATACTCAGGCTGTGGGTTCGATCCGTGGTACAGGAGGCAACTGATCAATGCATCTCTTTCACATCAATGTTTCTCTCTCTCCCTTCCTTTCTCTCTAAGACCAATTTTTTTAAAAATTAGGGATATGGGAAAAGACATAAAATTGCTTAACATGTTAAGCACCAAGCCTGTTTTGTCTTCCTTTCCATTTTAGTCACCAGTGACTGACATGGTGTTAAATGTGCTAAGAAATTCAAGAAAGTAATTCTTCTGGACATCATTCTGGACATCTTTCTGGATAAAGCCACTGCAGCGGGGGCTGAGGTAGAGGTAGTTGGGGATGATCAGGTAGGCAGGCAAGTGGTTAGGGGTGATCAGGCAGGCAGGCAGGCAGAGGGGTTAGGAGCCAGCAGTCCCGGATTGCAAGAGGTATATCCAAATTGTGAGTGTGCAGGCCAGGCTGAGGGACCCCTCCCCTTGCATGAATTCTGTGCACCTGGCCTCTAGTCTATAATAATAAAAGCATGATATGCTAATTAAACCAAACATCCTTCCAGACAACCTTCCAGATGAAGTCAGAGCTGCAAGGGAAGCCCAGGTTTCTGGTGCCTGCTGGGGGCCAGAGGGAAACCCCAGTCCTGGGTGCCAGAGGGAAGCTGGTGGTGGCAGCCAGGAAGGAAGACCTTACTCTTGCACAAATTTCATGCATCGGGTCTCTAGTTTATAATATAATGTCTTCTTCACTGTCAACACCTATAACACACAATTTCACAGTACAAATTTCATAGGACAAAATATAGTACCAACATTTCTTGAACACCTACTGGGTGTCAAGAATGTATGAAATTGAGCACAGAAGTACTAGAACATTCTGATTTTCTCACAGATTCATCCAAAAGTCAGTTTCAGTGAATCATAAATGACATTTTTTTCTTTTTTTTTTTAATTCTTTATTGTTTAGAGTATTACATATAGTATTACATATATCTCCTTTTTGTAAATGCTTTGGAGACCTGAAGAAAGTATAGGTGTTGTTTAGCAGTTGATGTGGCAAAATATTAAACTTTCATTCTTTAGGCTCAAACTCCTTCTCCTGGAAGCCATGCCCTTTCCTTATAAAAACATCCTTTTAGTGAACCTGTAGTGAGAGTTCATGATGTTTATGGTTGAGCCTTGTCAGATGCCAGGAAGAAGTGACTACCCATCACTCAGCACACAGGGGCTGACATACTGAGCATCAGCAGGAAGCGCACACACAGCTTTTGTCTGTCTGAAGATCAGCACTGGGAAACAAGTGATGCATCAGGCTCCCCCAAGTGGCCAGCCTGGCTCACTCTCTGCAAAGAGACACCCCCCCACACCACCACCACCCTCTGTGATTGCCTCATGGCCCTGAGGGGTCTGATAAATATCTGAGAAAGCTTTACCCAAATGTTATTAGGTTGGATGGAGAGAGAAGCTGACGTTGTCAGAGGCATGCTGAGAGACACAATAAAATAGATAGTATGGTATGAGTGGGAAGGGACAGAGCAGCTCAGGAGTTTATTCAAGCTTAACCCCTACATTTTTCATGATGCTGACATGGTTGGTGCCTTAATCTCTCCAAGATCTTTGCTACCTTGTCCAAGATGAGTAAGTTACTTGACCAGTACAAGTCTCCATTGCTGCTCACTATAAAATGAAGATATTACCTTACATAATGATTTAGAAATATTTTAAACAATATATGTATATGTATCTATAATTTATATATAACTTTTACATATATAGATATAGATACAGATATATGTAGATATAAATAGAGATATATAGATAGAGATATATAGATATATAGATATATAGATATATAGATATATAGATATATAGATATATAGATATATAGATATATAGATATATATAGATACACACACACACACACACACACACTAGGGGCCTAGTGCATGGATTTGTGCACCTTGAAAGTAACTGTGGGCTGGGAGGCTGCAATGGACACAGGGGCGGGTCTCAGCCCATCCTCCACACCCCCACCTGGCCCCTCCCACCACGGCCCTGGTTCCCTGTCTGCCAACAGCCCTGCTCCCACCGCCACTGCCACTCCCGTGTGCTGATGGCACTGGTCCTGCTCACACCCACACGGAGTGATTGGGGCCAGGGCCAGCAGCTGGTGTAAGCAGAGCTGGCGCTGTCAGTGGGTGTGAGTGGCAGCTGCTGCCCTGTTGGCCCCTCAGGAGCAGGAGGAGATGGAGAAGCCCTCAGAGGTAATCAGGGCTGGTAGCCACCGCTTGCACCCACTGACAGTTCTGAGCAATCAGGATTGGTGCCAGGCACCGACAGTGGGTACAGGCAGCTGCTGCCGGCCCCTATCACCCCTCAGGAGCACGGGGAGGTGGAGAAGCCCTGAGGAGTGATTTGAGGCCAGCAGCCACCACTCAGACCAGCTGACAGCACCAAGCAATCGGTGCCAAGGCCTGTCACTGGCAATGGGTGCCAGCAGGGCCAGTGCAGCAGCAGGTGTGAGTGCTGGTGGGGCCATGGTGCACAGGAGCAAAGAATTTTCAGTAACTACCAGACACTTGCCCCAGTGACAGCAACTGGTGCCCCACCTTGGTCTGAGGTCCATGCTCACCTGCTCCACCATCCTGCCGCAGCCGACACCTGCCATTTCCCACGCTCTGTCACCTGCTGCCGATGCCTGCCTTATTCCACGCACACCCCCTGTTGGTCAGTGTACAGCATAGCGACTGGTTGTTCAGTTGTTTGATTGTTCTGCCTTTTGGTCTATTTTCATATTAGCCTTTTATTGTATAGAATAGTCCAAAATGTGTGTGGAATCTAGAATAGTATAAGTGAGTGATCTTTTACATTCTCCTCTTCAGCATTGGTAAATGTTATAATGTCTGGCCAGTCAAGCTTTATCTAAAAAAGGCATGGAGAAGCTTGAGTGGCCATGTTTTCAACAATGAGTCATTTAGCCCAGCTGGTGTGTCTCAGTGGTTGAGCACGCACTCATGAAGCAAGAGGTCACTGGTTTGATTCCCGGTCAGAGCACATGCCCAGGTTGTGGGCTCAATCTCCAGTAGGGGGTGTACAGGAGGCACTGATCAATGTTTCTCTCTCTTGATGTTCCTATCTCTCTACTCCTCTCCCTTCCTTTGTTTTGTTTTGTGTAGCTTTTTTTGTTTTTTTTAAGGAAAAAAACACAATAAGTCATCCAAATTCAAGTGTAGCTCTGTGAACTAGAACATCTGGAGGTTAGCAGAGCTGGACTGTGGTTCTCACTTAGCCATTCACAAGTTGAGCGTCGTCCAACTTGTGAATGGCTAAGTGATTGATTTGCATATATAAAATCATCCTTGCATCCCTGAAATAAATCCTCCTGATCATGGTGTATGATCCTGTTAATTTAGTACTAAATTTGGTTTGCTAATATTTCTTTGAGAAGTTTTGCATCTATATTCATCAGGGTTGTTGGCTTGTAATTTTTTTCATAGTGTCTTTGGTTTTGGTATTGGGGTAATGTTGACCTCATAGAATGAGTTTGAAAGCATTCCTACTTTTTCAACTTCTTGGAGTAGTTTGAGAAAGATAGGTATTAACACCAAGAAGCACTGTGGTAATAAGTCCCTTAGTTGACTGCTGCCAGGTGAAGCTTTCTCACAAATACATGAAATGCCCCAACCCAGCAATCAGTACAGCTAATGGAAATGCCAACTTGAAGCTGACTAGGTAAGCACCACTGGGGTCCGGTCATTACCAGCAATTAAATGTTTTGTGGAAAGATCACTAAGAGGCCCAGGTTTAGCAATATAATTTCTTTAACCCCACACCCACTGCAGGAAAAAAAAGAGAAAGACAGACACTGAACGAGAGAGCTGGAATAAAACCAGGGCAGAGTTTGGCTTGGGGGCTTAGCAAGGGAACACAGACATAAGGTACAGGAAAGACAGGCTGGCTGACTCAGGAAGAACACAAATGGAGTCCACTCTCTTTACTAAAGGTCCTCTTGGTCAGGATGGCATAGGAAACCCAGGGATCAAGTTTGGTCCCACCATAGCTGCACCTCTTTTTTCTTGTTTCCTTGCTGTGGGGTATAAAGCAAAAATAATCCTACATAATAAAGAGGTAATATGCAAATTGACCATCACACCCTTGCACAAGATGGCTGTCCCCATGTGGTCACAAGATGGCTGGCAGGGGAGGGCAGTTGTGGACAATCAGGCCAGCAGGGGAGGGCAGTTAGGGGCAACAAGGCCAGCAGAGGAGGGCAGTTGGGGGGACCAGGCCTGCAGGGGAGGGCAGTTGGGGATGACTGGGCCGGCAGAGAGCAATTAGGCATTGATCAGGCTGGCAGCGGAGTAGTTAGGAGAGGCTGTCGCATCTCCTTTTTCATCCCTTAGTGGCATTCCATAACTTTTTAGTCCCTAAGCACAGAGATAAGGTTAGGGGTGATCAGGCTGGCAGGGAGAAGCAGTTAGGCGCAATCAGGCAGGCAGGTAAGCAAGCTGTTGGGAGTCAGCAGTCCTGGATTGAGAAAGGGACTGGCAGTGGACGTCCCATGAGGGGTCCCAGATTGGAGAGGGTGCAGGCTGGACTGAGAGAAACCCCACCCCCCAGTGTACAAATTTTGTGCACTAGGCTTCTAGTAATATCTATATCTTGGAATTGCCATGAGGATTAAGTAAATATAAGTAGTTTCAATGCAGAGATGTCTGCCTAGCACACAGACATTATTCAATAATAGATATTCCTACCATGGGACAACTAACAACAAGTCAACAAATCTTTTTTTTTAAATATATTTTATTGATTTTTTTTTTTTTTTTTTTTTTTTTTTTTTTTTTTTTTTTTTTTTACAAAGAGGAAAGGAGAGGGATAGAAAGCTAGAAACATCAATGAGAGAGAAAAATATCGATCAGCTGCCTCCTGCACACCCCCCACCGGGGATGAGCCCACAACCAATGTATATGCCCTTGACAGGAATCAAACCTGGGACCCTTCAGTCCACAGGTCAACGCTCTATCCACTAAGCCAAACCAGTTTCGGCAAGTCAACAAATCTTTATTGTGAATGTATTATATCCAGGAATGCTTAAAGGAGTGCCAAGACAAATCAACCCACGTTCTGGCCTTCAGACTCTCCAGGTGAGATAAGTAAAGGGGCATTTGTTGAACATGTACCAAGTCTCAGGGCCTGTGCTGAGGAGTCTACATAATATGGACCTTCAGTCCCCAGGAGACCTGAAATACAGGCTCAGCCACCACACAGCAAGAGAGTAGGAAAGCTGTGTTTCAACGCCCATCTCCCAAGGCCATGCATTTCCCTATACCACTTGGTATCCCATTTTAGAGATGAGGAGTCTGAGGCTCAGAGGGGCTACTTAGCCCAGGGTTTCAGGTGTATAAATTGCCAGGATTCCAAGGCTCCAGAGCCTTTGTTCTCACTAGACAGAAAGAAGGTCTTTGAGGTCGGAAATCATGTTTTGTAATTTTTTATATCCCCTGTGACACCTAGTGTGGCTGAGCTCACAATAGTGTTTCCCGACTGCTGAGGGTTTGTTGAATTTTCCTGTCGGCAGGGGAAGGGTTAACAGCTCTGGTGGAGGGAGCCTGGCTCTGGGCAGCCTCTTCTAAATAATGAGCCTCTGGTGTCCTTGCTAATGACTTTCTCCTCTTGCTGCTTCAGGTTTTACTCACAGGAGTAATGAATTAATTAGTGAATATGGGTGAGAAGCTCTTTGAAGTTGTAAAAAGCTCAGAGTCCAAATGCTAAGAAAAGGGACCAAGTAGACTGAATCAGACACCCTGTGAGAGCTGGAGAGCTGGGCCACCAACTCTCTGGGAACAAGTGCAAACAGTACAAAGGAGAGAAAGAAGGGACCTCCAGTGGCACCAGGAACCCACCAAACACCCAGGGCAGCCTTCCCAGGCTCCCTGTCGCCTCCTGGAATCTGGCAAAGAGTTCACCTGGTCTGTTGTTCCTGGAGAGTCATAGTGACTGTAGGCCAAGAACCTCAGGCCACCTAGAGGCTCAGCAGGAAATAGCACCATGCTATCAGTGTCTTGGGTGATGGATTCATTTAACTAAGGCTACACTTCATAACCAATCACTACCAAGCCCAAAGACTTACCACAATCATTTAGTTTTATAATCTGCGGGTCAGCTGAGGGTCAGCTGGTTGATGGTGGTTTGACTGGTGTGGTTCATCTGTGCACCTCATTCTCTTCTGGGATCATTCCCCTCCTGAGAGGAGCAGTCAGTTGAAGCAAGCCCTCCTCATGGTGATGGGGGAACCCACTCACAAGTGCATCCCAAGTCTCCGTTTGCATCTCATCTGCTAATACACTTCTTGCCAAAGCAAGTAATAAAAATAAGATAAGCCTGGAGACAAGAAAGTGTCCTCCACAGTTAGGGCTACTGACAGAGAGGAGTAAAGAATTGAGGCCATTAATATAGTCTACCATGGCCAGTGTTTGAACAGTCTAAACATGGTGGAGAACAAACAGGAAACCTTTCTTCTCTCTAATCGCTTCCTCTAGTGCTGTGTCACATCTCCTTTTTCACCCTAGTGGCATCCCATAACTTTTTAGCCCCTTTAGGCACTACAGAGTCAGTCCAGTCCAGTTGCGCACATATTTAATTTGCATTCACCTGTTGTGGCCTGAAGGATTTGGGGCGGTATGTTCGGTTCTTTCTTCCCCTACCTCGTCTGTCTCCACCCCTCTCTCCTCCGGGGAAGAAGAGGGAATTAGTCAGAGAGGGAAGAAATCTTTTTACGTGTCAGGTGCTCCTTCGGACACCTATGAGCTCTGAGTGGTTGGCATCCAAATACTGGCTGCCTTGCAGCCAAATACAGGTGTCTCGACAGGGTGTCTCCATAGCCTTTTCCTAACATGGGAGAGGCACCTGGATTATCTCTTTCAGTCCCTCCATAGCCACATTCAGATCTTACCCTGCAACTCATCCCACGGCCCACTCAGACTGGGTAACTGCAAGTCAGACATTTCTGAGCCCCTCTTCTCATCCTCTTGGCCACCATTTTGCCCTGGCCATTCTCATGGCAACAAGCTATAGCATCTCCCTGTGTGGCCATGAAGAGAAAAAAGGAGAAAGGATTTACAGAATTACCTGAGACCTAACACCTGAGAATATTTTCTTACTATTGCTTCACTATGGGACCCAAATATGCCCTTGAGTGGTTGACTTAGATATTCCAGAATAAAAAGAAAATTGTTGCCCCCAAATTGAGGAAATATTGGGTGTCTCTTAAGGCGATTTACTAAACTAAGTCCATGGACACTAAACCCAAGGAAAATATTGCCAGGACCTAGGAAATCACTGACCATAAGAGGGTTCTTTCAATAAATATGTAATAATTATCTTGTATTTCTTTTTTTTTTAAATATATTTTATTGATTTTTTTACAGAGAGGAAAAGAGAGGGATAGAGAGAAACATCGATGAGAAACATGAATCAGCTGCCTCTTGCACACTCCCCACTGGGGATGTGCCCGCAACCAAGGTACATACCCTTGACCAGAATCGAACCTGGGACCTTTCAGTCCAAAGGCCAACACTCTATCCACTGAGCCACACTGGTTTCGACTATCTTGTATTTTTTAAAGCGTATAGGACATGAAGAGATAAACATTCAGCAAACCATCATGGCCAGAAGCCAAACACTCAAACGTGTGTGTGTGTGTGTGTGTGTGTGTGTGTGTGTGAGAGAGAGAGAGAGAGAGAGAGAGAGAGAGAGAGAGAGATCTTGTTCTTGTTAGTGACCCACAGCAAACCCCTGAAATCTGAAAGCCCTGGTTTGTGCTTGTAGGGGGAAGGAAGCACATAGTTTGATCATGGCAGGTTCTCAGATGGGACTTAGGAGAGAAAGTTCCCACAGAGCAGAGGATCTGATGGATGAGGGCAGCTCCTGAAGGAGACAAAGGCTGATAAGTTTCTGGGACCTGTGCTGAGAAAGACAGACACACCTGGGATCTGGTCTCTGAGTGAGAAGCACATCCTGATTGGATCACAGTTGTTTATATGCCTGTGTCTTTGCAGGACAGATTCATATCAATGTTATATGTCTGAGAGAAAGTGACACTGATTGTTGCTGATGGGTGACAGGCAGTCTGCACCAGCAAGGGCCCATCCTGCCTATTGAGACAGGACACCTAGACTGACTTTTGGATCTTGATCCTGAATAGGAACAATTAAGAGAGCCCAGTGGTTCCCTCAATGACACCCAAACCAGCAATCCCACCAAAAGCCAGGGTGATGTGAGAACTCTTGGCCACAGCCAGAAGACAGATGCTTCCAGTTGGATCTGGAGGGCCAGATCTGAGAGTTCAAACAATGAAGGGTAGCTTCAGAAGGCAGGGAGAGGTAAGGACTTGGAGACATGGAGATGTGAGATGAGGGGCAAGGAATGGTCTGGCAAATCCTGGTCAAACCAAACACTGGTCTTTGGCAAGTCCAATCTCAGATGTAACCTGCACCGGCCATAGACTTGGGGGCCAACAGTCTTCAGGTCTCTGTCATTCCCACTCCCTGGAAGAGTTCAGAGACCCCGCAGCCTCCCTTCTGTGGCCCTGAATTGAGGCCAGTGGAACTGGGACAGTACAGACCCTTTGAGACTTGAAAAACTGAACCAGATTGTGTCCTGGGTCAGCAGGGCTGGGAAAGGGGCAAAGGACCTACAGAGACCTCAAGCAACAAAAAGTTCACATTCGGAGCATGTGAGGGAGACCAACTTGAATCTCCCAACCTTGAAGCAAATGAGAGGTCCTTATACTAACATAAGGAACTCAATAGCATCACCTTCTGGCAAAAGAAGGAAAAACTTTAAGCCCCTGAAGGAAACCAAAATTAATAGAAGCAACCAAGCAGTTCAAAGGAGAAGGACCTTCAAAAGTCATATTCTAGGTCAAATGTCGTATTTTACAAAGGGGAATACTGAGGCCCTGAGAAGATAAGAGACTTTACAGGATCAAACAGATTTCTGGTGACAGGGCTAAAGATTAAATGTGAGACTCCAAGCTTGTCATTGAAGAAGTTCCACAGAAAGCTGTAGAATGTAAACTTGTTTCTTTAAAAAAAAAAAAAAAAAAAAAAAAATATATATATATATATATATATATATATATATATATATATATGTGTGTGTGTGTGTGTGTTTATTGATTTCAGAGAGAGGAAGGGAGAGAGGAGAGAGATAGAAACATCAGTGATGAGAGAATAATTAATCAGCTGCCTCCAACATGACTCCTATGGGGGATTGAACCTGCAATCCAGGCATGTGCCCTAACTGTGACCTCCTGGTTCATGGTCAATACTCAACCACTGAGCCACACCAACGGGGGTGCAAACTTGTTTCTTTAATTATAAAGACATGAGAGTTGGGACTTAATGCCGCCACGATCACTGTGCCAAGTAACCTGCTCACGTAGATCACTTGGGTTCCCTTCACAGGGAGCCCCCATTTCTGGGCTTATGTCTTAGAATTCATATTCCAGTGTGCCAATGCCACCATTTGGGTTCTCTGGCTGTTACATTGCCATTCCTGCTGGTGGACCAAAAACTAAAGCCTAGAAGATTTCTGTTGCAGCTGCCTCCACTCCAGGCACATCATCAAACACCCGTTCGGCAAGGAGAAGGGGAAGAGTGTGGGAGTGGTCCATCAAGAAAGAGCTCTGGCATGCCCCTAATCTGCGGAGAAAATGCATGATGTTTCCAGAGACAAGTATAGAACTTGTTTATGCTTCGTGATATTTCCCAAGACTTCTACAGATCACAGAGTTAAACGACTTGACTGTTTAAGGTGAGGCTGCATCTGATTTTTCCCACACTAGTCCCAGCACAGGGGTTCACAAAGACCCCTGCCCAGTGGTTCATTTAGAAATGGGATAGGTCCTCTCTTCTACACATGGAATGCTAAGTGGTGACCCCCAGAAACCAGAGAACTCCATTCTCAAGAGGACTTTTTTGTAAATGGCCACTAGCTCATGACCTTAAGTAGGATCTGTGTCTAGCAAGGAGTTGCCACTCAATAAACAAGTGTTGAATGAGCAAACGGTTTGAAGTCCCAAAGTAGAGCTTCATGGCATCTATCATGTTATCTGAGATAGACTGTACACCTGGCCCCCTTTGCTTATTGGTCCCAGTCTTCTGACTCTTGACAGGTCAGCCATTCCTGGGTTCTCCTCACTTGTGACTCTACAGTCGTCCCCACCTATGACTTCCACTTCCATCTAAACACCAGTTCCTTCCAAATCCTAATCTCCAGCCCTATCCTTTCTGTAGGTCCTGATGGGATGGTGTTACGACCTTCCTGAAGCAGTTTTGGGATGCATTCTCTCCATTTATGAGAAAGCCCATTTGTATTCCTGAATTAAACAACCAGGGCTTTATCTTGCTCAAACATCAAGGAATCTGGAGGTAAGTGGCTACTGGCATTCACGCAATAACTCGATGATGTCAAGGCCAGCACCAAGGCTGTTCTCTTGATTTTTTTTCTCCCACTTATAACTTCAAGGTTTCATGAAGCTACTGAATCTGAGGCCAGAAGAAAGGAGAGAGGAATTATCTGCTATATATTTCCTTTTGATCAGGAAAAGCATAGGTGTGCAAGGAGCCAGAATGGCACCTTCATCTTCTAAATTCATTTCAAACCTACCCCTTCTTTCGATCTCCATTGCCAAAACCCAAGCCCGCATCGTCTCTCAGCCATGCTTCTAAAATCACCTCTGCACCTGATTTCCTGATTCTCTTAAAGCCCTGACAGCTATACCAACTTCCCCTCGTCCCCTCAAACCCAACAAGCTCCTTCCGAACATGGCAGTTTGTCCTGCCTGGAACATTCCTCATCCCCTCTTCATTTGGCTGAGTCCCACCCAAGTTTCTGATCTCCATTCCCAAGGCACTTTTCCAGAGTTCTCACCGACCCCCATCCCAGTTGAACCAGAACCCTAACTCATTGTATTTTCCCCAGTACCCACACAACTTGCAGGTATCTATTGATCTGTGAACCTGTTTGCATCTCTGTTGCAGCTCTTTGCATCTCAGTCCAGTTTTTCCCACACTAGGTGGACAGAATCAAGTTCGATGAGGTCATCCGGGATTAGGTGAGCCCTAACCCAATGATTGGTGGATTTATAAGAAGAGGGAAACTTGAACACAGAGACACAGAGAAGACTGTGCGAAGACTAACTGATCCACTGACAAGCCAAGGAAGGCCCAGGACTACTGAGAAAGCACCCGGAACTGGAAGAAGCAGGGAAGGAGCCCCCTCTAGACCAGGGGTGGGGAACCTTTTTCTGCCAAGGGCCATTTGGATATTTACAATATCATTCACTTAATATAAATTTATGTTGATATGAAAAAGCGCCTAGTTTTATTGAATTTTGAGTCTCACCTGCAGTTGCGTTGGCAGGGCCAGACCAAATGATTTCTCTGGCCTTATATGGCCGGAGGACCAGACACTCCCCACCCCTGCTCTAGAGCCTGCACAGGGAGCATGGTCCCACCCACACCTGGATTTTGGACTTCCAGGCTCCTGGACTGTGAGAGAATACATTTCTGCTATTTTAAGCCACTCCGTTTGTGGTACTTTGTAAAGACAACCCTAAGACATTAATGTACTTATACTTGCAATTTGCCAGTTGAATACCTACAGGTGGCACACACACACCCCACCCTTTGCCCTAGTAAGTGATCCTTTGTAACCAAGGAAACAGCCTCAGTGCTTAGCCTTAAAGAGCTACCAGGAAGATCTCATAGCAAAAGATAAAGAACAAAGACAAATTGTTCCCCTTGAACTGCCTGCTCCTTGGATGATTCTTGTCAATTTTCATGCCCCAGTCCCCTGCCTGCAGGCAATGCCCATGGAGCAGCTAACCACAGCTGTTCCTGTTGCCCAAGGTGCAACCCTCTCCTGGCTTCCCTCTGCCTAACTGTGAACCATTGGGAGAACCAGACCACCACAGGGCCAGACTCCCCGGGAATAAGTGGGCAGAAAGCACTTTTATTCACAGTACTCGGTAAGCAGCGTCCATAAAAATGACCCATAAGGAGAAATTAGCCAGAATATCTTGGATCAAGGTGTCCAGAGGTCACCTCCCCAGCAGGACACCAGAACAGGATGTCCCTTTCCTTGATTGAATGTGAGAGCTGAGACTAGAACAGCAGTCAGCACATAGCAGGGACAGAGGGAAGTCCCAAGTCATCCACTCAGCCCACAGCTGGGTTTGTGTCTCCTCTTCCACCTGCCAGTCATGAGGAGCACCTAATTCTCCCCCATGCTCTGCAGAACAGAGAAAGGGTCAAAAATAGACCAATCCTGTGGCAGCCTGGTCTGCCAGCTCAGTCTTGCAGGAAGCAGATGCCAAGATGGGATCAGATGTAGGAGAGATTCATCTCCAGGGAGAGAGGGAGGGGGAGGATTGGAAGAGGCTGGAATGGCTTTCACTCAGTGAGGAGCATCTCCCCTGTGAAAGGAGAGGGCACAGGAAGGATTAGGGAGGAAGAGCTTCACAGGGCAGCTCAGTTCCGGTTCCGGGAAAGGGCCTCCAGGATGACAGGGAGTCCCAAGCCAGAGCTGCTCATTAGAGGACCCTCGTAGGGAGCAGGTGCCCCCGCCAGGCCCATCACTGCCTGGGAAGGCCTCAGGGAGCATGGCCTCAGTGTGCACGGTCAGGTATGCTCCCCATGGCAGCTCTCCACGCAGAGATCTGAGCAGGAGGAGGGTGAGCAGAGAGGGCCTGCACGCTGTGAGCTCAGTAGATACAGAAAATGAGTCTGGGGAGGGCTATGGTAGAGAGGAAGTCCGAACAGCACCTCCCCATATCCCTTTACTGGCCCCATCTGACATGTGTAATGGACTCAGCACCTAGAATATACTTCCATTTCTACGAAGCACTGAGCTCCTGTCATTCCACCACCCAGGCTCCCAGGATTAAGGGCTGCTGCTCCATTAGAGGAGGAACCTTAGGTGGTTATGTGGGGGGTACAGGTGGGCCCAGAGTTCAGGGAGAAGCAGAATGCAGATGTGCACAGCCACCACCTCCTTCCCAGGAGACTTGGGCAGATTCTCCCACCGAATGGTAGGAACTGCTGCTGCGCTCATGCTCACCTCCTCCCCCTGAGCTGGAAAACACACCCCTATAGACTCTGTACGGGGTCAGTCTCCACTCTACCTCCTCCTTCCCATGGAAGGCAATGACACCCAAACCAGGGAGGGCACGCCACGGCCACCCCAGTCAATGGAGACAGGAGCCCAGAATGTCCAAGTCTCTCCAGATGATGGTGGGAAACAGGCCTGGGTTCCCAGACTGGGCTAGTGCTGAGCTGTCCATCATGGCCATCGTGTGATGAAGACAGACCTGCAGAGCCCGCCTCCAGCCTTCCCATGAGGCTCAGGAGCGCAGCTGCAGGATTGCCAGTCTGGTCCTAAACGCAGGCGGTAACTCACAGCCTGTGCCTACTGTGTGTGCACCCCGGGTTCTGTTCCTCATGTTCCAGAGGTCAATTACTCTCCCGCAGTTTTGCAGGGAAGCTTTTCAAGACTTTCAAGTCACTGTTCTTATTAATTACTGCATCAGCTGTTTTACATACCCTAATTATCTCCCCGTGGCACCAGCAATGGCCTTTTTAAAGATTTTTTTTTCTTTCTAGTTAAAAATAGAAAATATGAATATGTATTTTTTTTTAGCTTAAACACAACTCGAGCGCCATCTGCTGGTTAAAAATGAGATTCCTACTTTTCAGCTTGGAATACGGTACTACTAATAAAATTACTAGAAATAAACATAATACTATATTTCAAAGTAATATTTTAAATGCCATTTAGTCACATAATGCATTATTATGCTAAATATATCCATCCTCATAGCATCACTAATTATTGTAAAATATTTATTATGAATTTTATAGCTAACACTTGGTCAGACGAATGGGTGGTGAAGGATCCAACCACATCATGAGTAATTCGTGCAAAGTGTATTTCCTAAGCACCTGCAACGGGCCAGATGTTCAAGCTACCAGGGAGCAAAGATGCAGCTCCCAGCCTGGTGGGGACAGATAATGACAACACCGTGGGGTCTATGCTAAAACAGATGTCTGAGAGGCCAAAGGGACGTGAGAGAGGAGAGATATGGGCATTGTGATTTAAAAAAAAAAAAAAAAGCAAAGGGAGACTCAGGTTTCTTAGCAGAGGCATTTGAGTTTGTCCTAATGGAGAGATGGACCGCTTCCAGGAAGAGAAGAGTGGAGAATGCATCCGGGGCAAGAAGACGCTGGTGGGAACCCAGCGCAGGGATGCACCTGGAAGGAGCCACCACCCCAAGGTGGCAGCACCCAAGGGTGGCTCAGAGAATGATGGGTCCCCATGGTTCTCCACAAGAGTAGCTGCCCCCACTGCGGTCACTGCTGGTGAGTAATGAGACAGACAGGCTTTCCTGATGGAAATGAGAAAATATCAGAGCGCTCAAAGAGCGATGTGGGTCAAGCAAAAGACAAGCGAGCGTTCTTGACTCCATTTTTGGATACAGCACAATCCCAGGCCGGCTACCTCCTTGCCTATCCCCCTCAAAGCAGGGAGGATCTCCATCCCAAAGCTATAGCAACCCCATAGATCAAGTGGAATGTCCATGGAGCCTCTGTCCTACATCAGAAAGGAAGCACCCCTTCTGCAGAGTATCTAGACACAGCTTTGGAATCTCTTAGAGCCATTCCCTGCCCTGCAGCCCCAGGGTCTGCCTTCCAGGGATCCAGGACACAACTCCCATCTTCTCAGACCTGCTCACATGCTTCACGCAGGCCTGGCTGGAGCTCAGCGGGCCCCCCATGTAGTTAAAGGTCCAGGTAATAAGAAGAATGGACCCTCACTACCTCAACTACCTCACTCATAGCCTTATTTGAGGATTCTCCCAGCAGCCCTTGTGGAAGGCAGGTCATCCACCTGCTCAGGTGAAGAATCGAGTTTGGACCTCATTGTGCCAAGGCTCATACCAAGTCAGGGTCACTCTGGTCTCTGAGAAGGTGTCCACTCCTGACCCAGAAAGTCCCATGTTGGCCACGCACACATGACTGAAGACACTGCCAGTCTCTCAGCTGACAGCAACCTGGGCTAGGGACCATGGGAGATACTAAGAAAATGAGACCTTGAATGGGGCTCGAATGAAGTAAATGTGTATAGAGTTTAAAGCACCGCCTGTCACATAGGAAGCATCCAAAGTGCTGTTGTCATTGTAACATGATTATGGCCCCAAATGACACAGGAAAGAGGAGAATGCTTAAAACTGTGGTCCCGAAGAAGGAGGTAAAAGGGCAAAGAATTCCAAAGGACTTGGACGGATAAAGACAGAAGAGCTGTCTTAACAGCTCTTTTGTTTCGGGGCTGGTTCTTATGCCACTGTTTGTTATTCCTCAGGAAATGTCACTACCGTGAAGACTGGTCATGAATCTTTCCACAGCCAAAGCCCAGCTTCTCCAGGATCTACAGGTGAGGGATGCGATGGTTCTTTAAGTGGCCAAGTGAGCGGTGCATGCTCCTGATGACCGCCAGGGGGAGACAAGGAGGACCAAATTACCAAGTGTGAAAAGTAGTCTCTCTCTTTTTTTTCTTTTTTTTCAAATTACAATTTACATTTAATATTACTTTGCATTAGTTTCGGGTGTACAGCACAATGGTTAGATAATCATATACTTTATAAAGTATCCCCTTGATATGTCCAGTACCCAATTGGCACCATACATAGTTATAATATTATTGACTATACATTGTGCTGTATTTTACATCCTCATAACTAATTTGTAACTACCAATCTGTACTTTTCATTCCCTTCACCTTTTTCACCCAGCTCTCCCCCGCCCCTAGCCTTCTTCCCCTTTGGCAGTCATCGGTCTGTTCTCTGTGTCTGTGAGTCCGTTTCTGGTTTTTTGTTTGTATTGTGCTTTAGATTTCATATATAAGTGAACTCACATGGTATTTGTCTTTCTCTGACTTGTTTCACTAAGTAATAATACCCTCTAGGTCCATCCATGCTGTCACAAATTGTAAGGTTTTGTTCCTTTTTCTGGCAGAGTGATACTCCATTGTATATATGTACACCACTTTTTTATCCATTTGTCTATTGATGGGCACGTGGGGTGTTTTCATATCTTGGCTATCATAAATAACACTGCAAGGAACATAGGGGTGCATATATTCTTTTGAATTAGTGATTTGGTTTTGTATACCCAGAAGTAGAATTGCTGGGTCATAAGGCAGTTTGATTTTTAATTATTTTTTGAGAAACTTCCATACTGGTTTTCACAATGACTGCACCAGTCCGCATTCTCACCAACTACTGAAAGGCATTCTTCAATTCCTGGAGGATTTGGGCTCTTTCCCACCGCTTTCTTTCACTCAGGCTATATTGCCCTACTTCGAATGCCCCTCTCCCTCCCCCAGTCCCCCTGCCTTTGCCCCTTAACCTTTTGTCAACTACCCATCGGACGTCTTCATGTTCAAACTAACCTATGGCCAGACATTGTGCTAGGGACGATGGAAGGTACAAGAAATATAAGGCATTGCCCTTACCCTAGGGGTAAGATCCAGGCATTCTGCTGGACCTCAGACTCAAATGGTCTCATTTAATCCTTATGATCACCACAGTGAGGTAGGTTTCGTTTAGTCACCATTCAACGCTCAGTTCAACAAGATAAGATTCATGGCACTATTATTGACTGCCAGGCACTATGCTGAGAAAGTTCTGTGGATTAACTTATTTCATTCTCAGAACTTCCCAATGAGTAGATATGACTGTTTTGCCTATCTTGCAGCTGAGGAGATGGGGGCTTAATGAAATTAGCCAGTCCGTCTGCCAAGAACACAGAGCCACTAAAGGGGATGGGATTCAGATAGAGCTCTGGGCATCTGGGCATAGAACCGAAGCCACACCTTGGCCACCTCGCTGGTCCTTCCACAAAGCCTGAACTCCTGGCCACACTATATTCTCTCCCTTTCTGAATTATGATTGTATTTACAGCCAGTCCAAGGCAGGGATTTGTACTTATCTCTTCTCTCCCACATGCAGACAGACTCCACTCTCCCGTCCCATCCCTATTCCACCCTTTGCAGGTAAAGTGTAGTTCCTTGCAGGCAGTTCCTCTATCCCATCCTTCTTTCTGAGTATCCTGCATCCGTTAGCCTCTCCCCCAACACTGGCTACGCTTAGCAGCAGCCACATTTCTTTTACATGAGCGCTTGCTCTTTTTGCCTTATATTCTAACACAAAGTGCGGGATATACCAGCTAGTGCAGGTGCTCAAACGCAAGCTCAGTTCCCTGACGTGGGCATCTCCCAGCTTGTCTGTGGGATGCCCTGGCCCTAAAAGTCAGGCCTCGATGGGTGCAATGGAAAGGAGTTTATACCCCACTTGCCCGGATCTGACAACTGGCCTCCCCACTTGCCAAGCCACTTCACCTCTGTCTGCATCAGTTTTCTATAAAATGGGTGTATTCATATCTGTAAAATGGGCATCTGTGAAATGGGTATATTCATACAAACCCCAAACAGTAGCTCTTCATCCCCTCAGGTAAGATCTTTCCCCCAACATGATACCAAAGACTGCCAGCCCCGGACACCCAGCCAGACCAGCCCCAGGGACCCAGCCCATCCAGCCCCTGGACACCCAGCCCATCCAGCCCCAGAGACACCCAGCCAGACCAGCCCCAGGGACCCAGCCCATCCAGCCCCTGGACACCCAGCCCATCCAGCCCCAGAGACACCCAACCAGACCAGCCCCAGACACCCAGCCCGTCCAGCCCAAGGGACACCCAGCCAGACCAGCCCCGGGAACCCAGCCTGTCCAACCCCGGACACCCAGCCCATCCATCCCCAGGGACACCCAGCCCATCCAGCCCCTGGACACTCAGCCTGTCCAGCCCCAGGACACCCAGCCCATCCATCCCCAGGGACACCCAGCCCATCCAGCCCCGGGACACTCAGCCTGTCCAGCCCCAGGGACCCAGCCCATCCAGCCCCAGAGACACCCAGCCAGACCAGCCCTGGGGACCCAGCCCATCCAGCCCCTGGACACCCAGCCCATCCAGCCCCAGAGACACCGAACCAGACCAGCCCCGGACACCCAGCCCGTCCAGCCCAAGGGACACCCAGCCAGACCAGCCTCGGGAACCCAGCCTGTCCAACCCCGGACACCCAGCCCATCCAGCCCCGGGACACCCAGCCAGTCCAGTCCCAGGGACCCAGCCCGTACAGCCGCAGGACACCCAGCCCATCCATCCCCAGGGACACCCAGCCCATCCATCCCCAGGACACCCAGCCCATCCATCCCCAGGGACATCCAGCCCATCCAGCCCCGGGACACTCAGCCTGTCCAGCCCCAGGGACCCAGCCCATGCAGCCAGGGACACCCAGCCAGACCAGCCCCGGGACACCCAGCCCATCCAGCCCCGGGACACTCAGCCTGTCCAACCCCAGGACACCCAGCCAGACCAGCCCCGGGACACCCAGCCAATCAAGAGCTGTTGTTGTTGTTGTTGTTGTTGTTGTTGTTGTCTGTTTCAGACCTGGGTAGGGATCAGGAATGTGGGCAAGGGATGTGCCACAGCTTCACGATAATAGGAATGCCCTGAGCAATTTGTTATAAATAGAGCTTCTTGGACTCCACCCATAGAGATCCTGACTCAATGAGTCTGGCTGTTGGACCAGTTTACAGGCTTGCTGACATAGGCGGCCACCAGCCCACCCGCTAAGGGGCACTGCCCTTGGGCATGCGATCCCAGCCTTCCCATGGCCATCAGGCCCTCAGACCATCTCAGGGTGTGTTACTACCCTTTTTCTTCATCATTTCATTTCCATCCACTTGCTTGTGTAGCAAATCTCTTTTTAAAACATAGTTGATCTCAGTGCCTTTCACGCAAATGTGTGGGAAGGCAATGTGCCAGGTGGCTCACAGGAGCAGGGCGCTGGCATCCAAGCTGCCTGAGTGCAGTCCTGTCTCTGCTGCTTGCCGGCGGGGGCAGTTTGGATAGGCTACTCAGAGTCTTAGTGTCTCAATGTGCATGTGTCCCAAGGGGGTAATAAGCTCACTGTAATGCAATAATTAAATGTTTCACACCAAGGCACTTACTGCAGTGCCCAGCATGTCGTAAGCACCTAGAAAATGTAGTTATTTGTAATACGACAAATGAAGAAAACCAGTATCACTTGCTACAAATAAAAAACAAACACCAGATTCCATACGTAACTGTGAAGAGCTGTTCCAAGCTCATCGGTAAACCACCCAGAGTCATCTGTGCATCTTCAGTGCATTCCAGGCTCAGACGAACATTGTTTCAGAAAGGGCCAAGGAACCCTGGGAAATGATGCCATCCCCGGGCAGACTGGTGTGGGCACTATTTTGGTGTTGCTTCAGGCCTACCTCTGAGTTTACAGTTTGCCTGAGAGCTGCACACGTGTCTAGGAAAAATTTCCCTTGGAATCCACTGTTTTGGGGCATCGGGAAGCAGCCGGAAGACTTCAGTCTGATTAGGGATTAGGCGCTGATCCCTTTTCTGTGGGAAACAAAGCCGCCTCTCAGGGTGCCATTGCTCAACACAGGCTCATTAGCGCTCTGGGCTTCCTTTATCTGCAGATCTCAACGTGCCTCCAAATAGTCATTATTGTTCCCAGCAGCCTGCCAGCCCAGAATCACAGTCCCCATTCTGCAGATGGGAAAATTGATAGAAAGGCCTATTAAACGACTGCACTAAGTGACTGAGCTATTAAGTGCCTGTTGAGCAAACAGGAGTTCTGGCAAGAAAGAAAGTGCTGATGGTGAAGGCCCAGGCTTGCCCTGCCTTCCCACGAACCGGGTGTTTGCCTGGAATGGAAACACACTCCTGCAGGTGGTCATAGTGTTCCCTCGCCTGTTCCCAGGGTGAGGTTGGAATGAGGACAAGGTCTCTGCAGCCAACTGCAAGAGTTGGCCATGCGGTGGGCAATTGGTAAAGTTTTAAAGGGCAGAGGGGATCTTCCGAAAGAAGTTCAGTGTCTCCTGGCCACCCAATTTCCCTCCAGAGGAGTGAAGGTGAGCTCAGCATGGTCCAGAGGCTACAGTGGGTTGGGCTGCAGGATTTGGGACCCAGAATGACACAAAGGAGTGTAATGACAGAGAGGAGGTCAAGAGCATGACAAGCATCATATCCAGTGGAATAAGATGAATAATAAAGAGAGCTCAGGAGATGAAGTTCAATACTTACACTAGAAAGGTGTATAAAGAATCTTCACAACAGCCGGGACCGGTTTGGCTCAATGGATAGAGCGTCGGCTTGGGGACTGAAGGGTCCCGGGTTCGATTCCGGTCAAGGGCATGTACCTTGGTTGCAGGCACATCCCCAGTAGGGGGTGTGCAAGAGGCAGCTGATCGATGACTCTCTCTCGTCGATGTTTCTAACTCTCTATCTCTCTCCCTTCCTCTCTGTACAAAATCAATAAAATATATTTAAAAAAAAAAAAAAGAATCTTCACAACAATCATTTCAGAAATTTGTTCAAAGCAAGTCATGAGACAGTTATTTAAAGATTAGTGGCCCAGTGCATGAAATTCTTGCACAAGGATGAGGGGTGTCCCTCACCCCAGCCTGCACCCTCTCCAATCTGGGACCCCTCGAAGGATTTCCTACTGCCTGTTTACAGGGATTGGGCCTAAACCGGCAGTCGGATATTCCTCTCGAAATCCGGGACTTCTGGCTCCTAACTGCTTACCTTCCTGCCTGCCTGCCTGATTGCCCCTAACCACTCTGCCTACTGGTCTGCTTGTCCCCAACTGCCCCTGCCAGTGGCCTGCTTGTCCCAAAATGCTCCCCATCCTCCCCCCTGCCAACCTGATCATCCCCAACTGCCTCCTGTGCTATTATGCTCGCCCCCAACTTCCCCCCAAACCAGCCTGGTCACCCCCAACACCCCCGCCCCACCAGTCATCTCCACAACTGCCATCCCATCCTGGCCTGATCACCCACAACTGCCCTCCCTTCTTGGCCTCTAACTGCCTCTACCTCGGCCCTACCACCATGGCTTTGTCCAGAAGAAAGTCCAGAAGGTCTCCTGGCAGGTCTCCCAGTCTAATTAGCATGTTACCCTTTTATTAGTATAGATAGAGGCCTGGTCCACAGGTGGGGTCTGGCTGGTTTGCCCTGAAGGGTGTCACGGATCAGGGTGGGGGTTCCCCTGGAGCATGGGGCTGCCTGGGCAAGGGGCCTGTGGTGGTTTGCAGGCAGTCCATGCCCCCGTGGGGTGAGAGTCTCTGCTGGGGGGGTGTGGCCAGCCTGGGTGAGGGGCTGAGGGTTGTTTTCAGGTTGGCCACACCCCCCAGCAACCCAGGCCCCCAGCCCTTCCATTTTTGCCACACCCCCCTTCAGGGTGGGGGGTTCCCACTGGGATGCCTGAGTGGAGGCCAGGGTGGCCTGGAAGCCTGGGTTGCCCCCAGTGACACAGACCCCCAACCACTCCTTGAAGCAGAGGCTAGGGCCGACTGGAAACTTGGTTTCCTCCTTCTCGGGGGGGGGGGGGGGGGGGGGAACCCAAGCCTCCTGCTCTCTCCAGCTCTGTGGCCACTACCATCTTTGTTAGATTAATTTGCATACTTGCTCCTGATTGGCTGGTGGGTGCAGCAGAGGGATGGTCAATTTGCATGTTTCCTTTTATTAGTGTAGATCTCTGTAAGATTGTGTAAAGATAGCTGTAAATGACAGGGATTACAATATTGTAATTAACAAAAGTTATAGATAATATGAACATTCAAAATTGGAAATCCTTTTAAAGAAGTTACGTACACCTGTGTTACCCAGCTATTAATAATACATTTAAATCTATTTAATCATCATAAATAAATCGAACTTTAGGATATAAAACAGAAGCATAAAGCTATCAAAGGAAACAGAATTCTGTGCTTAAGAAAAAGTTAGAAGGAAATGTGGGGATAATCTGGGTGATGGGATTAAATGTGTTTTGAATTTTGTATATATGTTTTTTGTACTTCCTAAACTTTCCACAGTACCTATGTGTCCTTGTAATTTTAAAATGTTAGCTTTTTGTTGTTGTTTATTCTTTTCACTTTTACTGTCAGTATTGTCAGGGCTCCAGGCAGGGATTTGCTCCTTTGTGGGTTCTGAGACAGACCCACAGATTTACAGAAGTAGATTATCTCTGTTGCCTGGACACAAATGGCCAAGGTTTTCCCAGGCATCTGAGTTTATGAACATCAACACAAGGCATGAGGATGACCTTGGCAGCCAGGAGATCCTACGGGGGTTCCCAGAGGAGCCATTCACACATTTCATAATCTGGACCAAAGCACTTGCCCTCATATTCTTCACCTACAGTGGGGTATCCCTGCAACCTCACAGTGGAATGATCTGTATAAAGCATGCCCAAGTGGGACCTATCATCCCAATAGAGATGAGATAAATAGCCTTCTAGATCTTGACCCAGACATAAGAGCCCACCCTTGGGAAGATCTACCCATTCATGATTTGAGGACAGTATTTACTGGAATTACCATTCCTTGAAGCTAGTGCTCCACTATCACTTTTTAGGAATTATCAGCCCAGAGACATTGAGATGTGTAGACTGTCAGACAACACTAACACATGAGCATGTTTTTCATGAGGTCAGGTATGCACTGGCCATTTGATGAAAGAAGCCATTCAATGTAAAAGGCTAACACAAGTGGAACTCCATAGAGAAAGGAGTGCAGATCCTGTTCTGCACACATGTGTTAAGAGTTGAGTGTAGGTCATGTTCTTCAAAGTAAACAATATGCTCCACTACGTGCCATCAATGGTTTCCTCATGTTAATGCAGTTGAGTCTGAGATGGGGTACTTCAGCGAATCAAAATGTCCTGGTTCATTGAAAGTCACCACAGTGAACATGGTGCTTATACATTTACAAGGATTCCTCTTGGATGAGTCAGAAGGTCCTCCAGGAGCTGAGCATGTCTCGAAGGTCACCGCTATGAACATTAGCTCTCAGAGGGGTACTAGAGCCTTGACATTCCTGGCTAAAGAGCAATGGTCACGATCTTTCATCCTAGCTGGTGTCCCACAAGAAAGAAAGTATCTATTCCAAAAATCCCAATGCATTTCCAGGATCTCGGGATCCACCTGTTTGAGGATTTTCCTAAGCATCTCCATTAAAAGGGGACTATCTCTTCTCTATCCATGTTCCTCATTTGGCCAAGAAAAGGAACTAATGCCACCCTCTCCCCCAAAGGGCTCCAAAACAATATGTTCTCTCACTCTGGGAAAGTTTCAAATTCCACTGAAGGATTCGTGAAGACAATTACCTGTCACCCCGTCTCTAACTCAGAGGTTGATGTTACTGCTGTTTTGTAGACTGATGATTTTTGGAGGGGCATCTGATTGCATTGGGGATTTTTCTATTTGTAATCTAGAATATCTCGCTCCACCTCTGAGCCTACTTTTAAATTTGTGCTTACGCTTGGTTAATCTCTGGCCCTGGTTCGGGAAGCCAGGGAGAGAGGGACACACCCAAGCTATGTCTGGGAGGCTGTGCTTTGGCTCCTAATTTATAACTCTGTTTATAAGAGCAGGTTTTCTTCTAAATGGGGCATGACTGTCATCCCAGCATCAAACACTAAGAGAGAGTAGAAAGAAGAAATGGGACCATTTGAATTCTAAGAAAAAAGCCCAAGTCCCTATCATATAAATACTAGAGGCCAGGTGCACGAAATTCATGCATGGGGGGTGGTGTCCCTCAGCCCAACCTATACCCTGTCCAATATGAGACCCCATGAGGTATGTCCAACCACCCCTTTAGGCCTGATCCCACCCACCCGGATTGGGCCTAAACATGCAGTTAGACATCCCTCTCACAATCCAGGACTGCTGGCTCCCAACCGCTTGCCAACCTCTGCCTGATTGCCCCTAACCGCTTCTGCCTGCCAGTCTGATCACCTCCTAACCACTCCCTGCCAGCCTGATTGATGCCTAACTGCTCCCTGGCCAGCCCTATTGCACCTAACTGCCCTCCCCTGCCAGTCTGGTCATCCCTAACTGCCCTCCCCTGCAGGCCTGGTCTCCCCCAACTGCCCTCCTCTGCAGCCCAGTCACCCCTAACTGCCCTCCTTGCTGGCCTGATCACCCACAACTGTCCTACCCTGCAGACCTGGTGTCTCCCCCACCCCCAACTGCCCTCCATTCAAGCCTGGGTTCTCCCAACTGTCCCCTCTGCTGACATGGTATCCCACAACTTTCCTCCTCTGCCAGCCCAGTCACCACTAACTATCCTCCCTGCTTGCCTGATTGCCCCCAACTGCCCTTCCCTGCAAGCCTGGTCCCCACCCCCAAATGCCCTCCCTTGCTGCCCTGGTCACCCCCAACTGCCCTCCTTTGCCTGCCTGGTCACCCCCAGCTGCCCTACTCTGCTGGCCTTGTCACCCCTAACTGGCCACAATTCCCCTCCCCTGCCATCTTGTGGTGGCCATCTTGTGTCCACATGGGGGCAGCCATCTTTGACCACATGGGGGTCAGCCATCTTGTGTCTTGGAGTGATGGTCAATTTGTATATTACTCTTTTATTAGCTAGGGTTATTACTATTGTTGTTGTTGCCTGGCAAAACAGAAGTGCACAGAGTATCCCTGTCTAAGGAAAGCCACTAAAAACTTCAACAAGTATTGAGAACTCCAACAAATTCAGATCCACTGCCTGTCTACAGCACCTCTGCCTTGGTAACTTCTATGTACAGTGATGATCTCCTAAATCCCAAACAGTAACTCTGGACTTGTGGTCTTCAGTCACCCCAAGTGGAAGGAGATTCGGAGTGAATACAACACGTGTCCTCTGAGGTTGGTCATGGAGGAGTCAGGCCCTGAGAGCTGAAGTTAAGACTCAAAGGACCAGCACCTTCGTCTTCCTGAAGATTCTTCTTTTATTGCCCATTTTGAAGGAACTGGGTTAAACTTTATGAAAGCATTTGGAGACTTTTCAACTGAATTTCAGGATATCTTCCTTTCCTCTCTCTTCCCAGCTTCCTAGATAGGTCTTCAGGCATGTCAGCGAGTTTGTGTTCTGAAATTTGTTAGTCAAGACACTCACTCTGTTTCCCTTCGCCCTGTCACACACCAGCTTAAAAGGCAGGAGTCTCCCAGCCTTATTAAACTTGAATGACACAGAAGAAACTGTGCTCTCAATTGCCTCTCCTAAGGCTCAAGTTGATTGGTTAATACTCTCCTAAGGCTCATGTTGATTGGCTAATGAGCACTTTTAGGGCAAATGGTTATTTAAGGTTCTTAGAATACATGTAACTGTTTTCTCTTTCCAGCACCCATTACTCTAACTTTTCTGAAAAAGACACCAACTTATCCACATTTATTATTTCCAAAATATTCTACACTGGAGTCTTTGTTTACATTAAAGCTTTTTATAAAAAGCTTTATTGTTTCCATTGGCCCAATGCATGGGAGAGGGCTCCTGGGTGGTTAGAGGGATGGCTAGGGCTTCAGGGAGAGGCTCAGGCAGAGCAGACACCCTGGGATGCAGGGGGCCCTCCAAGGCCTCTGGGCTCCAACGGCTCCTGTCGTGCTTAAGGCTGAGCCTTCGGAGGAGCTGCTCGCCCAGCCTGGCCTGGGGCTGCAGCCTGTGGAGGGGAGCATGTGTTGCCCCTCTTCTTGATTAGTTTCACCCCTCACCCGGAAGTGGCTCTGAAGGAAGTCCCAGGCTGAGGGGCTGCGGGGAGAGCCAGGCCTGCAGCTCCAGGGTCCCCTCCGAGGTCATGGCCACTCCCATGGCGCCCTGAGTGCTGCCCCTCCCCAGGTGGAGGCCTCGGCTCGTCCTGGAGAGAAGGTGCCTCCTGCTGGTTTGGTCTGTGAGAGCCGCGGTGCCTCCTGCTCCTGAGCAGCTCCTGGGAGAGGCGCCCTCCCAGGCCACATGGTCCCGGTGGAAAGAGAGGCCAGAGAGGTAGGTACGGGCCGCAGAGGCGGGTGGCCAGGTGGCAGGCGGCAGCCTCGGCCTCAGGGAAATGATTCTGACGAATTTGGGGGCTCCTGGTTGTTCAGCAATAAGGAGTTAAGGTCAAAAACACAAAATGGCGTTGGCTGGTCTTGGAGGCCGAGGATGGTTCCTAAGGTGATGGCTGGAAAAGAGATTGGAAGGTGGTTGGAGGCTCAAGTTTTTTTAGTCTGTGTGAATCACTACCCAAACGAGGTCTGTATATTGCAATAGGTGGTATGACTCTAAGTCTCTTTTAATATAATTGCACCACCTTCCCTTTGTTTCCTTTGCAACTTATTTGTTCAAGAAACTCGGTCCTTCTTGTCCGGTAGCATTAGCCATGTCTGGAATTAGAGGGATGGCTGGGGCTTCAGGGAGAGGCTCAGGCAGAGCAGACACCCTGGGATGCAGCCCCCTGGGCTCTGGGCTCCAACGGCTCCTGTCATGCTTAAGGCTGAGCCTTCGGAGGAGCTGCTCGCCCAGCCTGGCATCCCTAAGACATTGTTTGACATGTTCTCTTCCTTGCATTTCTGAAACCTGGTATTTTAAAGTAGGGCTTGAGAGATTTATGTCTGATTATTTGGCATGTGGTCTTGGGTACTCCCATCTGGACACAATAAGGTCCCTTTTTTTGTGATGTGTTAGCAGCTGTTAATAATCTTTTCTCAGATCCATTGTTTCACGAGGGTTTACAAAATGGTTATATCTATATTTTATCAGTCTTTACTTCTTAGCTGGATTATTTCTATAAAAAGAAACTTCTTTGTATAAAGATGATTATTGTAGTCTGATATATGATTATACATAAAACAAACAAGAATGGTGCTTGATTCTTTCCCTGTATTTGCCAGTTTTCAATATAATGGATTGTTTCTCTAGAGTAGGGGTGTCGAACTCAATCAGAGAAGGGGCCAAAATCTAAAATCCAGCCTAAATCGCGGGCCGAATGGTTTACTGAACAGTCATAAACTGTCATTGTGATGGAAATGCAGCGGAGTGCAGTGATGACAGCGCGGTGCGGGCCACATTGCAAGGCCTGGCGGGACGGATTTGGCCCGCGGGCCTTGTGTTTGACACATGTGCTCTAGAGCAGTGGTTCTCAACCTTTCTAGTGCCGTGACCCTTTAATACAGTTCCTCACGTGGTGACTCCCAACCATAAAATTATTTTTGTTGCTACTTCATAACTGCAGTTTTGCTACTGTTATGAATCATAATGTAAATATGTGTTTTCTGATGGTATTAGGCGACACTGCTAGCAGTTCTCAACCTGTGGATCATGACGGACAGGTTGAGAACCACTGCTGTAGAGCCTAAGATGATTAGAAAACACAGGTATTTACCTTATGATTCATTAACAGTAGCTAAATTACAGTTATGAAGTAGCAACAAAAATAATTTTATGGTTGGGGGTCACCACAACATGAGGAACTGTATTAAAGGGTTGCGGCATTAACAAGGTTGAGAACCACTGCGTCTTCTAAATGTGACCAGTACGGTTTTCTCAGAAGGATCATATTGTATACTGCAATAGGCGGTATGACTCTAAGTCTCTTTTAATATAATTGCACCACATACCCTTTGTTTCCTTTGCAACTTATTTCTTCAAGAAACTTATGCATGAAGCGTAGTCAGTGTGTTTCCACCTTCCTAATGTTCACATTGTTCCACCTTTGGCTCCGGAGTCCTTTGCTCAGGACCCGTTGCTGGTTTCCAGCTTTCCTGCTGGTGGTATGATATGATGTTACTGCTTCACCAGGCACCTTTTCTGCCCCAGACCTGGAATCAGCTGTTTCTCCAAGGAGCCCTGTGCTTTTTAGGGAAAATGCTATTTTGAAACTGCAATTAGGTATCTAGGCTTTTTCCCCGGGAGTGAATTATCTTCACCGGAAGTGAATCCATTTCAAGAACCCAGTTTCTTTGCTCTCCCCAAAAGAATCCCCTCACCTGTTATCTGAGGTAACAGATAACAAGAGTTGTATCTGAGGTTGCAGGGATGTAGTCCCACCTCCAAGCTCCCCTCCTAATTCCAGTTCTCTTGCTGCTTCCTCCACATCTGCAGTTACTCCCTCCACTGAGGCCGGGCACCCCTCAAAGCCACCCATGAGGGTTCGAATCAGCTTCTTTCAAACTCCTGTTAATGTGGATATTTTGACCTCTTCCTGTGATTCACAAATGTTCGGAATGATGTCTAGAAAGGCAAGTCCTTCCCAGAAGGTTTTCCATTTACCTGGCTCAAACCCATTCGTAGTGTTTCCCAAACTTCTCTAAGTGCTAAACTAGAATTTTGGGGAACGTATAGGTAAAATTGTATACTTAACTAGTGCTCTAAACCTATATGTTCCCAAAAATTCTAGTTTAGCACTTCTTAGTTGGGATTAAGGGATCTGTAGTTTAACAACTCTACCAGGTGATTCTCATCATGAGAGAAGTTTGGGAAACACTGCTAGAGGAATCAGTATCCATGGCAGCTTTGCAAAATCTATTTTCTTCCTTATTTTCATCTTGTAAATATATATATATTATTGTTGATAGTATTACATGTGTCTCCCACTTACCCCTCCTCCCAGACCCTACACTGGAGTCTTTGGGCAGATTCCATTAATATCAACTGCTAAAGTCATAAACACCAACACAGTAACCTACATGTTCTGAAATATCACCTAAGTGCTTTTCATGTCATTGAAGAAAAAAATCTAATCCTCTGGCCACTGCAGAGTAAGAACCTGAAGTTCCAAACAGCGTGCTTGACTAAGTCTGATTAATAACTTTCTGAAGTTACTTTGGTTGATCTTCCCACCCTTGACGCCATACATTGCCTGTGGCAACACGTGTGTAGATTAACGAGGCCTCTTGCAGCGAGTGGAAACGTTGCCATTACCTTAATTATCCCCACCTTCAGACTGCGGCCAACTCAGCTGTCAGGTCACAGAAGTGTCTGCGCAGGCTCAGGGCAGCTCAGCCTGGTGGGCTTCACGGGAGATGGAGCGGTGCATGGGGGGAAATAAGCAGCTGCATGAAGACAGAATGGCAAGCAGAAGTGTGATGACCCAATGGCATGCTGAATCTGTGCATTTTGTAAGCATCTAGAATGGGCAAGCCCAGGGAAGCAGGCACCACCTATGTTTCTACCTGCTTGATCCTCATGTGCAGTTCAAGCCAGCCTCTCCTAAGTTAGTGGAAATGGAATGTGTGGCTCCTCGTCCAGGAGGTCCAAATGATGCCTTACAAAGTGCTGCCCCGATATCTCTATTACCCCCCTGGCACCAGACAGAGCTGTGACAGTATCACTGACCACATTCCCTAGGCTGTGCTTTATATCCCAGGCCTCTTTTATAACCACCAATTTGTACTCTTTAATTCCTTCACCTTTTTCTCCTAGCCCCTCAACCCCCTCCCCTCTGGCAACCGTTAGTCTGTTTTCTGTGTCCATTCGTCTGTTTCCATGTTGTTTATTTGATTATTTTGTATATCATCTAATCACCAGGCTGTACTGGATAATATGAAATAATATTGCATGTTAAAAAATGGGGGGAGGGGTAAAAAGAAGATCAAAGAATAAAGTGCCATATTTATCCTACTCCTGGACCTATCTGTTTTTATGTCTCAGTCATTGTCAGCTCCCACGATGGACCTAAGACTTCATGACGGAGAGCCTGCCCTGTGTGCCTGGTCCATGCTTTACCTCCAGCATCTCTCACTCTGCCCCCCACACTCCATTTCTGAGCCCCAGCCCACAGGGAAAGTTTCTCCTGCTGCTTCATGCTGCCCCTCTCCTGCCGAGATCTCAGCCCATTGCTTCTACTAGTCTCCTATTACTCCATTCTGCCCTGTTGTTTGCTCATCATCTCAGACATGAAGCTTTCACCTTGGCCTTTACTACTCAGGGGCCTATAGAGCCTCCTGCTGGACCCTGTACAGGACATAGATGGGAGTACAGAACTCCTATTAGAGTTCATGGCTCTTAGGAGATGAGACTGTACATGGAGTCCTCGCTGGTTTGGCTCAGTGGGTCGAGTGTAGGCCTGCAGACTGAAGGATCCCAGGTTTGATTCCAGTCAAGGGCAGATGCCAGGGTTGCAGGCTCGATCCCCAGTGGGAGTGTGCAGGAGGCAGCCGATCAATGATTCTCTCATCATTGATGTTTCTATCTCCCTCTCCCTTCTGAAATCTATATATATAAAGACTGTATGTGGAGAGTGATCAATAAAGGAAAGAGGCCTTCAGCACCTTGCACATCAGTCTTTCTCAAACTTGGTTGATCATAGCAACCACCTCCTAAAGATACAGCTTTAAGGCCCCACCCATGAAGATTCTCGTTCAGAAAATCTCAGGTGAGACCCAAACATTTTTAACAAGCACCCAGGAGATCCTCATTATGTGGCAAGTTTGGAAAGCACTAGTAAACAGCTATGTGACAGTAGCTGGGACTATTGATTAAACCTCCATCCACCAGTCAAGGTACAAAGAAACTTACATATATTGACTCATTATCTCAGCACACTTTTCCAGAGAGGCATGGTCTCAGATGGTCTAGGTGGTCATTCCACTGTTTGGCCGTTTGGTTGATTTGCATATTATGCTTTTATTATATAGAATTTTGCTAGTTGAACAAAAGCTCAGGAACTACTGGTATTTAGTCTTTGGTAATAGGTTATTTTAGTTTATGTGGGTTGGAAGTTAGAGAATTTTGAATCCTGGCTGTGCCACTTACTAAATGTATGTTTTGAGCAATTACTCAGTGTATCTGGAACTTGACTTTCTAATCAATGGGAATTTAATACCTCTCATTATCTCAGCACACTTTTGCAGAGAGGTAGTGATTGGTTGGGGACCTGGCTATTGCCCCAGGACCACCCCACAGAGGGAGGCCCAGGCCACTGACAGGGTTGTGGTGGGTGGATGGGGACTCCCTCTGTGAGGGAAGCTTGGGTCCCAGGTGCCAGCAGCTGGAGGGAAGCCTGCAGCCTAGGTCCTGGGTGCCAGAGGGAAGCTAGTGCCAGCAACTGGGGGAAGGAGGGCCTTCACTTGCACGAATTTGGTGCATCGGGCCTCTAGTATATTAATGACAAAACTTCGAGCATACAACTAAAATGTATGTGTATTTTTAATGTATACCAGTGAGCACATACTATTCTAATCTATTACTTACATATAAGTCATGCATAAAATGGCAGTTGAAAAGTTTGAAATCAAGATGCATTAAGCAATCTATACTAATAACAGAGAAATATGCAAATTATCTATTGCAGCACCATGTCACAACCAGATCAGCAGGCTGCGACACTGCCCTCTGCTCAGGCACCTGCAAAGCCCGGGGTAGGAGAGGATACGATATGATAGGAGGGGATAAGAAAGGAGAGGGAGCTGAGACCAGTTTGGCTCAATGGATAGAGCGTCAGCTTGGGGACTGAAGGGTCCCGGGTTCGATTCCGGTCAAGGGCATGTACCTTGGTTGCGGGCATATCCCCAGTAGGGGGTGTGCAAGAGGCAGCTGGTCGATGACTCTCTCATCGATGTTTCTAATTCTCTATCTCTCTCCCTTCCTCTCTGTACAAAATCAATAAAATATATTAAAAAAAAAAAAAAGAAAGAAAGAAAGAAAGAAAGAAAGAAAGAAAGAAAGAAAGAAAGAAAGAAAGGAGAGGGATAGGGAGAGGAAGGGAGGCCTGCATGCAGACAGGCCAAGAGCAGAAACATATACAGAAAGGGAACAAGAAAAAAGATGAAGGAATGCAAAGGAGAAGGAAACTCTGGACTGCACGTGAGAGGGGGTGGCAATGGGGGAGGGGGAAGCAGGTACCCTGCCCAGATGCGGGAGGAAGGCGGTGGCCCCCAGTCCAGGACATTAGGCACCTATGGGTATGGGACGGAATAGTGGATGGTGCAAGGCCTTCTGGGCAGAGGTGCTCCTGCTTCACAGCGGCAGCAGCAATGCCCAGGCTGCACGGGCCTCGGTCACCCTTGCCTGGCTGGGCGTCCTGGGCAGGAAATGGGAACAGGATGGCAGTAGGGAGGCTAGGGTAGGGGGGTGGTGAACACCTGGCCGGGGCTGAGTCCTGGGCTGCCGGTTAACCCCCACACACACACATACAAAGGAAGCTTTAAGAAGGGAGGGAGGGAATAACTTTATAAAGGAGCCAGCAGAGAGCAGAGTTAAAAAAGGAAAGAGGATGTATGAGTGAACTGTAGGAGCTATAATGAAAATCAAGTATGTATACTGGGGACAGATTTTAAAAGTAGGAGTCAGTAAAGAAAAAAGATAAATGATAGTAAATAGGCAGGTAGATGGATAGATATTAAAACAGTGGAAGTAAATAGATAAGACTATGAGAAAGGTAGGATGAGAGAGAAAGAGGGAGGGAGGAAAAGTTTTAAAGGGGAGCTGGAAGAGCTTAAAAGGAGACTGGGAAGAAAGAAGAAATGGGAGAGGAAGCAAAGTTAGTCTGAGGAAGGAAGTGAAGAAAAAAATTAAGGTGGGAAGGAAGGAAAAGGGGAGGGAGAGCAGGGGCAAAGATAAAGGAAAGAAGGAATGTGGGGAGGGAGGGAGGGTAGGAGAAAGATGGGAAGAAGGATGATGGAACAGAAGTAGGAAATAAGGAGGAAAGAAAAGT
Organism: Pipistrellus kuhlii; assembly: GCF_014108245.1. Classification (NCBI taxonomy): domain Eukaryota; kingdom Metazoa; phylum Chordata; class Mammalia; order Chiroptera; family Vespertilionidae; genus Pipistrellus; species Pipistrellus kuhlii. The sequence goes on along the minus strand of NW_023425449.1, from coordinate 40,273,599 downwards.
TTATAAATGATGAGTCAGTAGGAAAAAGTGTTACATAAAGAAGAGAGAAAAATTGTGTGATAGGAAGAAGCTAATAAGGAAATCAAATACAATTGTGTGTGAAGGGGATAAGATTAAAAAAAAAAATTTAATAGGGGCAACCAGGCCAGCAGATGAGGGCAGTTAGTAGGATCAGGCAGGCAGGCAGAGTGGTTAAGGCAGGCAGAGGTCCCAGATTGTGAGAGGGATGTCCAACTGCCAGTTTAGGCCTGATCCCTGCTGAATAGGGCCTAAGCTGGCATTTGGACAGCCCCTGAGGGCTCCTGTGTTTAGAGGGTGCAGGTTGGGTTGAGGAACCCCCTCCCATGCATGAATTTTGTGCACCCGGCCTCTAGTTTTAAATAATTCTTATTTTATTTAGCAACACTGAACAACTTGTTTTGTTTTCCTGAAAAAAAATGATTAATAGTAATAAAAATTGTTTATTGATAGCAATGTGATTTTGAATGTGTTTCCTAAATTGTTTCAGTCTTTGTTTAAATTTTATGATGTAGTGATTGATGGTTTAGTCCTAAATTCAGTTTGTTTTGATTCTTGCCTTTAATGGTTACCATCACTGGAAAAAGAAGCTCAAAAAGAATGTAGAGTAAAATGAAAGAAATGTTACATTGTTGTCTTATTCAGTCATAATACATGCTTTTCAATTTCATCTTCTAATTATGCAAAAATTTTGGGTAAAATTCTAGTTATTAAATTTCCAGCTTCTCTGATCATAATCCATTTTCCCCACAGTTTATTGTATTAAAAATAAAATAAAATAAAACTAGTGTTACATCCAATAGCATTTTATTTGGAAACTAGAATATTCTGCTTCAGTCTTCCCAAGAATAGAGATATAGGTTATATATGTCATTTTTTGTTGTGTTTTTACATTCTTTGCTCTTCCTATATTTTTACATAATTTTCAAACTATATCTTTATTTAATTTTTTATTTATTTTTCAGTTGGCATATAATGTTATCAGTTTCGGGAGTACGACATAGTGACTAGACACTTATAACCCACAATGTGATATACTAGTATGTCATTTTTAACAATGCTTAAATGGGAAATGTTTCAAATCATTGGTGCTCAACCACTGTCTTCATTTAAAAAAGTACCTTCTTTTCTTTTTACTCAAAAATAATATGCAATTTTTTTATTGTTAAGAAATAATATGCACACAGAAAATTGCACATTGGTGTGTGCAGATCGATGTATTTTCATAACACTCAGTTCAAGACAGGGATCAAGAAACAGTACACCAGCGTTTCCGCGAGATGTTGCCTGGTGTGCCGTAGGTGCAGACAAGACAAGAATTTTATAATTTTTCACTATTTTGTTTACTTAATATTTCATAATAAAGTAATTATAAAATACTTTCTTTGTGTTTATTTGATTCCTACTCAAGAGAATTACTTTATATATAGTCAATATAGGCACAGAGTTAAATTTTTTAACATTTTCTAATGGTGGTGTGCCTTGTGATTTTTTTCATGAAACAAGTGTGCCTTTGCCCAAAAAAGGTTGAAAAACACTGCAGTACACTATCTGAAGCCCTGTTATCAAAAGTTCTTTTGTGCCTTTTTCAATTGTACCACCCACCCCTCCATCCTAGCTTCCAGATTAATCTTGCCTGTTCTAAGGAATCACAGGTGTATCCTCTCGTATATCTGGCTTGTTTTGCTCAAAATTTCATTTATGAGATTTCCCCATATCTCTGAAGTTGTTATGGATTACTCATTCTCCTTACATAGAGTATTGTTTTTGTGTGGATACAGAGCAATAAGTTGATTGATTGGACTTCTGGTGAGCATTTGGATAATTTTTAATGTTCACAGTAGTGGTGCTGTGTGTATTTCAGTGACTCTCTTGGTAAACTTATGTTTGCATTTCTGTTGGGTGTATCCTCAGAGTTGGCTTTCTGGGTCATTGGGTTTGCTTATGTTCTGCTTTTGTGAATATTGCTAAGTAGTTGCCTGAACTGGTTCCATGAATGTACTCTCTCACTGCTGTGGGAGTTCTGGGTGCTCCATAGTCTCAATTCTTGGTACTGTCTGTCTTCCTGTTTCAGCCACTTTGGTGCAGGAATGATGGTATCTCGTTGTGGTTAGCAGGGTTCTTTTGAAAAGCAGGTATGGTTTTACCTGCTATTCAGTGGTAACATTTACCCTGAAGGGACACCTCAAGGGCATGGTTGCATTTCTTCAACTACATCTGTTAGAGTTGACTCTTGACTGTCACTGGGCATCCTTGAAAAGGTAGAATAACTTGGAATCCTTGAATTTATGTTCTTGTACTGTTTCAAATACTTTGCCAAAAGAGAAGGAGGTAACCTGTGCTTGCACAAAGTATTTTTAGGTGGATTCCCTGCCTAAATATGAAGTCCTGTGACAATTCTGTTCTACTTTAAATTTCTTGCCTCCACATAGTGACCCACATCAGTGGTGTCCTGTTGAGCTCTGAGCTCTTGTAGCTTTGAGTCCCTGGATTCAATATCTTGCGATAGAAATGCAGCAAAGAAATTCCACCTGCGGTGCCAGCTCAGAAAACTGGCCTTTTAAATTTTATTCAACACAAATATCAAAAAGACTGCTTTTATGAAGAAACTCACTTACTATTGAGAATGTATTTTTTTCTAGTACCCCTTTTCTTTCTTTAAGAGCTCAAAAGAAGGAGTCCACCAATATATTTCACTATTGAAATGAATCTAGAAATGATATAAGCTGAAATATTTTGGAAAGCAACTTTCAAGCAACTGAATCATAAACCTCTGACACGATTTGTCTTAATGATCCTTCAAGTCTTGTAACAAGTTCTATGCATCTTCAAACAATAATTAATGACTGAAGAGTCTATTTTAATGTGTCACTATGTAGTTTTCAAATATTTTTTTAGCCATTTTCACCATAGCAAAAGGAGCAAGTATTTAACCAAAAGATTGTGGCCTTTCACTGTTATTTAATAAATTCAAAATTATGAAACTTAATCAAATTTTATAAAGGAATGGACTGAGTATATCATGACATTAATTGAACAGAATGGCTTGGTAGATTTCTGGGGGTCTCTGTTCTGTTCCATTGATCGATATGCCTGTTCTTGTGCCAGCACCCAGGCTGTTTTGATTATGGTGGCTTTGTAGTATAACTTGATATCCAGTATTGTAATTCCTCCATTTTTGTTCTTTTTTCTCAATATTGCTGCAGCTATTTGGGGTCTTTTTTGGTTTCATATAAATTTTTGGAGTATTTATTGTAAATCTGTGAAATATGCTGTTGGTATTTTAATAGGGATTGCATTGAATCTATAGATTGCCCTGGGTAGTATGGACTTTTAAAAATGATATTCTGTCAATCCATGAACATGGTATATTCTTCCACTTGTTTATATCTTCCTCTGTCTCTTTTTTTCAATGCCCTGTAGTTTTCCAAGTATGTCTTTTACAGACTTGGTTAAGTTTATTCCTAAGTATCTTAATTTTTTGTTGCAATGGTAAATGGGATTATTTGTTTAGTTTCTCTCTCTCTGAGAATTCATTAATAGTGTATTTAAAAAAATCAATTTTTGGGTGTTGATTTTGTATCCTGCTTACATTGCTGAATTAATTTAAGTCTGGTAATTTTATGGTGGAGTCTTTAGGGTTTTCTCTGCACAATATCATGTCGTTTGCAAATAATGAGAGATTTATTTTCTCCTTTCTAATTTGGATGCCTTTTATTTCTTCTTCTTGTCTGATTGCTGTGGCTAGGACTTTCAGTATTATGTTGAATAAGAATGGTAAAAGTGGACATCCCTGTCTGTTCCTGTTCTTCGGATTAATGGTTTTAGTTTTTAACCATTGAGTATGATGTTTGCTGTAGGTTTACCATATATGGTCTTTATTATGTTGAGATATTGCTCCCTTTGTTCCCACTTTGCTGGATTTTCTTGAATGCTTTTTCTGCATCTATTGATATGATCGTGTGTTTTTCTGTCTTTTCAGTTTGTTTATGTGATGTATCACGTTTATTTGTTTGCAAATGTTGTATCAACCTTTCATCCCTGGGATAAATCCCACTTGGTAATGGGTTTTTAATATATTGTTGGACCCAGATTTGCTTATATTTTTTTGAGGATTTTAGTATCTATGTTAATCAGGAATATTGGCCTGTAATTCTCTTTCTTTGTAGTGTCTTTATCTGGATTTGGAATTAGGATAATGCTGGCCTCATAAAAGTAGCTTGGTAGTATTCCTCCTTTTTAGATATTTTGGAATAGTTTGAGAAAGATAGGTGTTAGTTCTTTAAATATTTGGTAAAACTCCCCAGTGAAGCCATCTGGACCAGGGCTTTTGTTTGCTGGGCATTTTTGATTTCTGCTTATATTTCTTCAGTTGTTATTGGTCTGTTCAGGTTTTCTTGATTCTTACTGATTTAGTTTTAGGAGATTATATTTTTCTAGGAATTTGTCCATTTCATCCACATTGTCCAGCTTGTTGGCATATAGTTCATAGTATTATCTTACAATCCTTTGTATTTCTGCTGTGTCAATTGTTACTTCACTGCTTTCATTTCTGATTTTGTTTATTTGGGTCCTCTCTCTTTGCTTCTTGGTGAGTCTGGCTAATAGTTCATCAATCTTGTTTATCATTTCAAAAAACCAAATCTTGGTTTCATTGATCTTTTGCATTTTTTTTTTAGCCTCTAGGTCACTTATTTCTGCTCTAATCTTTATTATGTTCTTCCTTCTACTTATTCTGGGCTTTTTTTACAGTTTTATTTCTAACTAGAGGCTTGATGCATGAAGATTTGTGCAAGAACAGGCCTTCCCCTGGCTGCCGGCACTGCAGAGCCACCTTTTTGCTCAGGCCTGGAGCTGCCTTTTCTGCCTTCCCACGCTGCCCAGAGGCCCGGATGGCAAAGGCAGTGTGGAATGCCTGTATCCATCCCCCCAGCCACTCAGCACCTGCATATGCAAATTAACCCACCATTTTTGTTGGATTAATTTGCATACTCCTGATTGACTGGTGGACGGTGCAAAGGTATGGTAAATTTGCATCTTACTCTTTTACTAGTGTAGATTCTTTAAGTTGTATGGTTAAATGTTTATAGTTAATTTTTCTTATTTTCTAAGGTAGCCTGGTAGTGCTTTGAACTTCCCTCAAAGGACTGCTTTTGCTGTGTCCCAGAGATTTTGGGTGGTTTTGTGTTCATTTTTTCCAGGAAGTTTTTTATTTCTTTGTTTATCTAATTGGTAACCCATTCATTATTTAATAACATGCTGTTTAGTCTTCATCTGTTTGTTTTAGTGTTTTCACTGTAGTTGATTTCTAATTTTATTCCACTGTGATCTGAGAAGTTGCTTAATATTATTTCAATCTTCTTGAACTTGTAAAAACTTTTTGTGTCCTAACATGTGGTCTGTCTTTGTAAATGATGCATGTGCACTTGAGAAGAATGTATATTCTGTAGCAGCTTTGGGGTGACATATTCTGTAAATGTCAATTAAATCCATCTGATCCAGTGTGTCATTTAGAGTTCCTGTATTGTTGTTGTTTTTGTGTATGTGTTTTGTTGTTGCTGTTGTTGTTAATTTTTTGTCTGGAAGACCTATCCAGTGAAGTCAGTAGGGTATTGAATTTCCCTACTATGACTGTATTATTGTTGATCTCTCCCTTAAAGTCATCTATAAGTTATATATATATATATATATATATGCTCTCAATATAGGTGAATATATATATTTAGGTGCTCCTATATTGGGTGCATATATATTTACCAGGGTTATATCCTCTTGTTGGATCAGTCCCTTTAATATTATAAAGTGACCTCTGTTGTTCCTTGTGATGGCCTTCACTTTGAAGTCTATTTTTTCAGATGTGAGTATTGCTACCCCAGCATTTTTTTCATTTTTATTTGCATGGAATTTTTTTTTCCATCCCTTCACTCTTATCTTTGAATCTTTTATTCTGATGTGGTTCTCCTGTAGATAGCATATAATTGGGTCATGTTTTTGTATACATTCAGCTATCTTATTTCTTTTGATTGGTGCATCTAATCCATTTATATTTAAGGTTGTTATTGATAGGTACTTATTTATTGCCATTTTAATTCTGTATGCCTATGTTTCTCCCCCTCTCTATTTCTCCTTCTCATTATAACAATCCCTTTAGCATTTCTTGTAGGGCAGGTTTGGTAGTGATCAATTCCTTTAGTGTTTTATTTTGTCTGGGAAGTTCTTTTTTTTTTTTTTACTTTTTTTGAAATGCATAAAAATTAAGCACAAAACAGCATATATAAATAGTCCTTAACCTGAATGATGAACAGTTAACATTTTTGACAAATACATCCCATTTCAAAATTATCTAAGTGGACTCTTTTAAAAGGAATAATGTTATAATACTCTAAGAATTAAATATCTATTTATATAATAATTATATCTTAAAACCGCATTTAATAAGCAATCACTGGATACCAACGTACACTATGGTATGGTTCTTACTTCTTTATTTGACTTTCTATTTTGAATGATAGCCTTGCTCGATATAGTAATCTTGCTTTCAGATCCTTGTTTTTTATTACCTTGAGTACTTCATGCAATTTCCTTCTGGCCTGTAGAATTTCTGATGAGAAATCAGTTGACAGCCTTATGGAAACTCCTTTGTAGTTAACAAATTGTGTTTCTCTTGCTGCCTTTAAGATTCTCTCTTTGTTTTTAATTTTTGGCATTTTAATTATGTGTCAAGGCATGGGTCTGTTTGGGTTCTTCTTGGTTGGTATTCTCTGTGACTATTGAACTTGTGTGACTTTTTACTTCACTAGGTTAGGAAAATTTTCTGCCATTATTTCTTCAATATGTTCTCTATCTCTTGCTCATGTTCTTCTTCTGGCACACCTATTATGTGAATATTGTTACATGTCATAGTGTCTCACAACTCCCTTAAGCTATCCTATTTTTTCATTGTTTTTTTCTTTATGGTTCTCTGATTGCATAATTTTTTCCTACCCTATCGAATTCACTGATCCAATCCTTGGCTTTCCCTAATCTGCTGTGTATTCCTTCCATTGTGTCATTCTTAATAGTTGTTATATCTTAAATTTCTCATGCTGTTGAGCATCTTTGCCATTATTATTCTGAACGCTATGTCTGATAAATTTACTATCTCCATTTCATTTAGTTGTGTTTTTGGGTTTTGTTTTTTTGTTTTGTTTTGTTTTGTTTTAGAATTCTCTTGTTCTTTCACTTGGAGGTTGTTTTTGTCTCCCCATTTTGGCTGTCTATTTGAGTTTATGACTATGTATTAAGTAAATGGTCTACAACTCTCAATCTCCTAGTGCAGGAAAATGTCAAACACTGTTTCTGACTAATTAGATCAGGAAAAGATTCAAGGCCTCCAAAGACCCACCTCCACCTGCAGACTGATTGGATTCAATCTTGAGTAGCCTAAGGCAATCACTCACAGGTGGAGCAAGAGGTTTCCAACAATGTGGGTCAATTATTCTGCCTGGAGGCTAATTGTTATTCTCAGTCTCTGAGTGGGCCTCAGAAACTCCACAGGGTGGGGCAGGGGGGTTCCAATAGGTGGGGCAACTATCTTTCCCCTAGACCAGTAGTCAGTGAACTCATTAGTTGTGCCAAATATCAACAGTACAACTATTGAAATTTCTTTTGAGAGCCAAATTTTTTAAACAACTTCTTCTAACGCCACTTCTTCAAAATAGACTTGCCTAGGCCATGGTATTTTGTGGAAGAGCCACACTCAAGGGGCCAAAGAGCCACATGTGGCTGACAAGCCACAGTTTGCCAATCATGGCCCTAGGCAAAAATCGCCTGGATACCAAAGGTCTGCCTGAGAAAGATATCCTCCACAGTGTGAGGGAAACCAGGGTGTCTGCCCTCTGAGCTCTAACTCCCAAGTCCTCAACCCTGGTTTCTGCTCACACAGCTCCAGTCCACTCTGCCCTCCCTCTACTGGAGCCCAAGGTGAGTAGCTGCACATTAAATTTTGTGTTTTGCTCCTTTAAGAGGGTGCCTGCATTTCCAGTCATCTCCCCTTGGCAGACAGCATCCCTGCTGCTTTTCACAAGCAGATGGTATGTGGGCACCTTTCTCAGTTCTGGTGCTCTTTTCTGGGAACTCTAAGGAGTTTAGACCCCAGAGTTTTTAATGGCAATCCCCCCACAGCTGAGATGTCTCTCTAGAACTTCAGCTGCTGGTTGCCCCTCACTAGCCCCCTCTGCTAGCCTGGTCACCCCTAACTGCTTTTGCCTGCCAGCCTGACCACCCCCAACTGCCCCTCCCCCCCATGCTGGCCTGGTTGCCCCAAACTGCTTCCCCTGCTGGCCTGGTTACCCCATGTCACCTGCTGCTCACTCATTTAGTCACCCCTCACTAACTCCTGCTGACCTGGTTGCCTCATGCAGCCTGTTCAGTAGTCCGTTCGGTTGTGACAGTTGCTTAGCCTTTTATATAGATAGATTATTCATCACATGTTCCTTCAATCTCAGTTCATGTAGCCAACATTTGTATGTCCCAGGCACACAGTGGGTATTTCAAGAACTCAAAGGAGGTAGAAAAAGAAATTGGTTTCCACTGGTGCTTTAAAAAGTTCCTCAGACACCGTGGTGACATTCTATCCACAGGAACCGAGGCTGGCTACCAAGAAACAGGGCAAATTATTCTTTTCAAACAATCCCAGTATCAGCCCCAATCATCCCTCCTCTCCCTTCCTTCCGCCCCCCCACACCCCACCTCCACTGGCAGCTCATTCTGTGAGTTGAGCAAATCACTTGATTTCTCTGAGCCTTAATTCCCTGTTGATTAAGATGATAGGGTTTCTGTAAGAACCAGGTATGTGTAAACGCAGTACAGTGATCAATGAGGCTATACATGCAGATGGGATCTATTTCAATATATGGAATGTCATGCGGTGGGGAGAGGATCTGCATTGTAATCCCCCGCAAATGGCAGTGATGAGGAGGAGGGGAAGAGGAGGGGGCTGCTACTTCTGATGGCAGTGACAAGGATGACAGCTGCACTGACAGTGCCCCTTGAAATGTTAGAGTACAGATCCTGAACCCAGGCTGAGCAAAGTCCGGGAGAAAAGGAAAAGGCCCATGGGTAGATCACTTTCTTCTCTCCCCTATGGGCACACCTTGGTTTAATAATCCCAAACCAGGAGACTCACATCATTTAATCTGTTTTGCAAGTCATTTTCAGCCTTTTCTTTTTGTTTACATTGAGGATGAGTGTTCCACAGAAGGTGTCAAAGACACGATCAGATTAGAATGGGTGGGGACGCTTCTGATAACCATACAATAGTAATGTTGATAACCTGCCTGTCTGCCAAGGGGCTCAGCAAGCCAGTGCAGATGGGATCTCCTAGGTGTGTGCCTGGCACTTCCTCTGGGTCCATGGGAGAAGTAGGCGCTCCTCCCTCAGGGCACTCTACTGGGGTGTGCAGCAGTATTTCTGAGCCAGACCCCAGAGGAGGGAGGAGGACAATGAATGTTTATTGAGTGCAAACCAGGTACTTTACTTAATCCTCACAATTATCCCATGCCATAAAAAATGATTATCCCATTTTATAGACGAGACAACTCAAGGTCTGAGATAAAGTGACATGTCCAAGATTACATTGCTAATAAGCAAGGTACTGAACTTCAGGGAGGGTTGGCTCAAATCCCTGTATGCTAGGTGCTATGGGAAATGCAGAGGCAGATATTCAAGGGTTAATATGCCCTTAGAGGATCTTTCAGTTCTCTGGGAGAGAACAACAGACACAACTAAAATACAGTCCAACGTGGAACTCGATAAATGGTAAAATACAAGTAATGGACTTTAGGTGCTCAGAGGAAGGAACAATAAATTCTGATCAAATAAATTTGGATCCAAGAAGTCTTCACAGAGCAGATGGCATTGGAAGGGGACCATGAAAGGCCGCTAGAACCCTAGCAGGAGAATGGGAGAAGAGAGGGTAGAAGGAAAGGGGCATTTAGGAAAAAAGACAAGCCCTGATGAAGGTCTGGGAGTCTAGTCAGGAGAGTGGCAATGACATCACCTCCCTGATGTAGCCCCTTGATTTCCAAGACTAGGCCCAGCCCTCTTAATAAGACTCACCAGGACCTTTAGGAATTGGGCTTCTCCTCAAGCCATGGATTGCCATAGTCATGTCAGTTTCCCAAACTCCCTTCGCCCTCTTTCACATCCAGGTCATGCTTGCTGGGACTCATTTTCTACTCAACACCCCAGCTCTTTGTCCAGCTCTATCCCTTCCAGCCCTGAGCATTCGACATGGTATCCTCACCATAGGCAGAGCTGGGCTTCTCTCCAGCTGTTTCTTGTAGAACCTCCGATTTCCATACTATGGTGTTTATCAGACTACATGGAACTTCACAGTGTGTGAGTCTGTCCCTCCCATGAGGCCATGAGCTCCGTGAGAGCAGGGACCTTATTTTGTTCCCCAAAGTATAATGCAGCACCAGGTACAAGAGGTCATGAGCAAATAAAGTGGTGTGGTTGACTGAGTAAATGAGCTAACCATGGGGGAAAAAATGAGAAATGAGGAAAGAAAGATAATTGTGGTCCAGACTCTAAGTTAGGGGTATAAGCAGGGCTTTCAAAGCCAGTTTTAGTTTATTCTGTTGTTATTGTGTAGACAATGAGGCAGCATTGGTGGGTTTTGAGGAGGGAAGCAATATGTCCTGTGGATCAGACATAGAGAGCATGGATGGAGGCAGGGAGCTTTTGTGATGGTCCAGATGAGAAATGAGAAAGCAGACATCCTCCTCACTTAAAGAAGGCTTTTAGTCTGGCCAGTGTAGCTCAGTGGTTGAGCATTAATCTATGAACCAGGAGATCATGGTTTGATTCTCGGTCAAGGCACATACCCAGAATCAGGGTTCCATCCCCACTAGGAGACATGCAGGAGGCAGCCGATCAATGATTCTCTTTCATCATTGATGTTTCTGTCTCTCTCTCCCTCCTCTCCCTTCCTCTCTGAAGTCAACACAAATTTTTTTTAAAGGAGAGGTTTAAAAACTGGAACCAGAGAGCAGAGAGCTCATCCAAGCTAAGGTAACATAGCCAAGCACTGTCCTTAAGGGTCAGCAGCTTTCCATGATGCCAGAATTGACTGCCGTGCACCAGTCTGGGGAGGGGTGAGAAAGTGCCATGTGCGCAGAGGAACTCTTAAGAAATGCTACATAAATAAGCTGAAGCATTGGCAAGAGCACCCCTGGGAACCTGCCTATTATATGACTAAGGCACTGAGAAATCTCTGCCAATGGCCTGGCAGAATGCTGGCCAGCCGAATCTACCATTGCACACCTCAGAGTGCTTCTGGGAGCACGTGTGCTGTGGGCTGTGGGAAACTCGAATCATAAAAATGTTCGCCCCGCTGCTCAAGTGCCTGGGTGGGCAATTAAAGAGGATTCTTTAAGAAGATCAAAAGGCTCCGGTGAGGTGATCTCAGGAAGCTTCCTGCCCTCCCTGTGAGGAAAGCAGCAGTCAGGTCTCATTATCCTCATTTTACAGATGAGAACTGTAGGTTCCCTGGTGACTCAGTCCCTCGCCTGAAGTCAAACAGCCAGCAAAGGGTGGAACCCACAATAAGCATCTCAGTCACCCGGATCCCAGGGCACCATCTCTCCAGAGCCTCCCATTCCACGGAAGATGGATGGTTCCTGGGCAAGTCTGGGCCCACGTGGGCTCTGCTAGGGCCTGGGTGGTGCACAGGGTCTGTTCTAACCACTAGCACACACATACTTCCATGCACACGGTGGGTTGGCATTTACTCCATGCCCCATCATAAGTTTTGATAATCTTCTCATGTCAGCATTTTATAGAACCCAGGACCCCAACTTAATCATAGCAACCCAGTCACCCCTTGGCCAACCTACATGCAAACCATCTCAGGGGGCTGCACTAACTTAGTGGGCATCTTACAGAATTTTCTCCCAAGTTCATAAACTTATATCTGGCTTCCAACTCCAGTTCTGCCCTTGCTCTTCCCAAAACCAGGGCAAGTTCCTTCACCCCTCTAGGTCTCATTTCCTGTGTATAAGATTGGATACATTCAGAATACTTCTCCAGTTGGGTTGTTGTGAGGAGTCAGTGAGGTTGGGCATATAAAGAACACAGCAGAGAGCCCAGCATGTAGTAATCACTCAATAAATGTCGGCAATTGTTAATAGCATTGATCATAGGAGGGAGCAGAGTTTGAAAAGTAATTCTTCGTTCTTTATCTGTTTGTGATCTGGCTATTAAGGAATTAAGTCAAATCTTAGTGTTTAACTAACTTCCTCCTTTCTGAGCCAAAGCAGTTCATTTTTACTCGTAATCTCATCCACCTGCCATGTTTTCAATGAGAGATGATTTATTCCTCTTATTGCAAAAGATACTTATTCCAGCAAGAATAATCAATCTCACAGAGAAGAGTCAACTTGTCATGGCTTCCAAATTCTCTCTGAGGTCCTGCCTTGTACTTCCTTAGTCTTGCCATTGCTGCCTCATCATCAGTGGGCCTGACACCCCACCAATTAAAAGCAAGCCTCCAAGAGAGGCCAGGGGCCTCTTCTCACTGTTTCTGTGGGTCAGGAGTTTGGATGTAGCTTGACTGGGTTATCTGCTCGGGGCACACGAATGCTGACAAGATGAAAACAGATGGGCGTCTTTCTGGGATCAGCATGGAGCACAATGTGAAACCAGATGAGACAGTAGCCCTAGCACAGACAATAGTCACACCAGCCTTGGCAAGGGTCCCCAGCACCTGGCCATAGACATCGGAGCAGAAAGCTGGAGCCCAACAAGAGTAAACACTTTGTGGAGTCAGAGGGTCAGAGTCCACATGTCCATAGGAGCTGACCCCTGGGACTTCAAAAAATAACCAAGGTGAGCTCCTTGGTGGGGAATCCTAGACAGTAGGACAGGGATGGGAACCTTTTTTCTGCCAATGGCCTTTTGGATATTTTCAACTTCATTCTTGGGCCATACAAAATTATCATCTTAAAAATTAGCCTGCTATATTTGGTCAGACATTTAATTAACTCATCGCTAATGCCTTGGCAGGGCCAGACCAAATGACTTCTCAGGCCCTATATGGCCTGCGGGCTAGATGTTCCCCACCCCTGTAGTAGGGTGAGACAGGTGCAAGGTGAGCATAATGTATCTGTAAACATTTCTTGATGGTTGACAGCATGGAGGGTGTGATGAGGAGGGTGTGGTCCTCCCCAAAGGCTGAAGTCTCTGAGGACTTAGGAATATGACACAGTTTTCTCTCTAATGGTATCAGAAGTCCCTACAGTACAGGATCCACCTTGTCTCCTGGTGTGATGTTGTACACTAGACCCCTGGTGAAGACTATGGATGGAGAGAAAGACAAGGTGGTCTTTCGTAGTAATTTTAATACAAACAAGCTTGTCCTTCACCCTCGTGGCTGTGTCCTTTGGCCGGAAGCTGCTTTTCTGCAGGGTCTGCTGAGGGCCAAGTCTACAGTTCAAGCTTCAGCCAGCCGCCTTCCTCCTCATCACACCACAGCCAGGGCCCACATCAGACTTCTGGGAAGGACCCCCTCAAAGCCCTCTCAGACTGAACCCACTCCCCAAGTTCTGGGTGAGCAATCAACCCAGGAAATGTGGGAGAGGGGAAAGCATCCAGGTATGCATGGACCACTTCCAAAATACTCAATGACACCATTTAAACCACTAGGTGGTGGCTTAGTTCATTACATGGCAATTGATGACTAATACACTTTCTACCTACGGTGTGTGCCCCCATTCCAGAAAACACCATCCTCAAGAATAGCATTTAAGGCACCATTCCATGGGGTGGGAATGGGAGGGGGGGGGTGATGGTGAAAAGTACAAGAACACCCTGGGGAGGGGAACTAGAGGAGAAATCAAAAGCCTTTGGTTTTGTTTCCAACTCTATCAAGACCCAGCAGCTGTGGGAGCTGGGTGAGATCATTTCCTCTTCTGTGAAGTGGAATTAATGATAAATGCCATTCTTACATCACACTGTTATTATGAGACTCAAATTACAGAACCCGAGTGAAAGCTTTGTAATATGTGAGGTTATAGACCAAGTAAGGGTTAGAGTCATCAGCATTATCACCATCATACCATCATCATCATCATCATCATCTTCATTGCTGCCGGTTACAAGGTAAAAACAAACAAGAGTGTGACTGTATCAGTCAAAGTCCAACCAAGTAAACGGAAACCACTCTACGTCAGTGATGCTCTGCCGGGGTGCCGTGGCCCAGCAGTGCGCTGCAAGAATGTTTAAAATGTGTGATACCTGACTATTTAGTCAGCAGCACGGACTTCTTTTTCCTTAGGTTGTCAAGTAAAAAATGTCAATAGCCATCTGATGTGAATGAATCAAAATTATATCTATTTTTCATAAGATTGGAAAAATATCTGTACTTTGGTATGCCCCTGAATTCCAGTGATTGGTTTATGAGTGCCGTAAGATGGAAGAGGCTGAAAACCACTGCTCTGTGTGTTAGAAATGGGGACATTAGCATGGGGAATGGGTAGCGCAGGTGATGGAAAGGCTAGAAAGATAAAAAGAAGAAAATGAGGCAGCCCAGAGGTTAGCGATGGCAGGAAGCCACCGCCACCCCTTCGCTGGAGGGACAAAGGCAGGAGGCAGGACCGTGGGAACCCAAGGCCTGGGGTCCCCCTCTGAGAAGGGGATCCAGAGCTGAGGAGGAAATGCGACCTGTGCCAGACACAGGCCGAGGGGAAGAGAAAGCACAGTTTCCCTTTCCTGGCACCCTTCAAAATGGTCCAGTGCCCCCTCGGCTGCACCTAGCCAGGAGTGAGTTGATGTGGAAGTGACAGTGGATCTGAAGACAGCGAGCCCTGGGCCAAAGAAGCACTGCATTTAGCAATAATAATCTAGAAATGAGAGGAACATGACAGATTCCCACAGCACATGGGCGCTCAGCTGGTCCCACCCGCGTTCGTCACGCGAGGCTCCAAGAGGAAACTGATGGGACACCCAGGTTCGTGACCCAGCTGGCCAGGGCCAGCGAGGACCCAGGCCTCTGAATGTGGTGCGGAGCTCATTTCGCAGCATTAACTTACAGTGGCTGGCACAGGCCCTTCTGCTCCGGAGAGGGACGTATCCCAATAGTTGGGATCCGAGACAGTTGTTTGGACCTTAGACCTCCTTTCCCCATAGAAACACGGTTATCTTGGTGAATGGTGGTGCCAGACTGGCTATCGAATACCTAGTTAGGTACTGAGGTTTTATGGAGCCGGCGTGGGAGAGAAAGGAACCTTCAGACTGAATGAATGAGAAACCAAGAGGCTCCAGGGCTGGCAGAAGAGAATTCCTCCCTTCCCTCCGTCTGCCACAGGGGCTGGCATTTCTCCCAGCTCCGCCATTATGGGGGTGTGGTTGGGGGACCATCTGGTGAGAAGATCCTCCTCCATCACAATGTTCCTTCCTGTGGTCTCAGGGCCAGCTGCAAGCAGACCGGGGCCTCCTGGGGGGCGGAGGGAGGGCCTCTTTTTTCCTTCACAACTTTGCACCCTGGACGCTCATCCCAGTCCTGTCATTGTCACGCAGGACCACAGCCTCTCCAGAGGGGTCTGGCTCAGCATCTGGCTCAGGGTGGGCAATGGGGGAAAGTATGGACATGATTTTATATTTAGACAGTGGGAAAAAAATCCTGTTGTTCTGATACTGCAAGTAAAGTTAAGTCTGTGCCCACATTCTAAGTGCTCTTGGCAGTGAGTAGAGTGAGGGCGAGATGGGGTGCTGATATCTGTGGGATGGAAACTCCTTTGTGGGGGTGGCGGGTGGGGGAGGGGGGAGCTGTCATAGATTCATTTCCCTCTGGTCTGGGCAGAGAATTCCTCAAATGGCCGCACGTGTCACTTGCAGTTGGGGAGCCCCAGTTTCAGGAAGCAGACAACCCAACGAGAGAAACCACCCATCCCTCCAAAAATGAGAACCAGGCCAAAATTCCTGGGAACGTGAAATGTCACTTGGTAGCTGATGCAGGAATAGAAACTGAAATAGATGTTGCGCTCTGCCGGGCCAAGCTGTTTCCTCTAAGTTCCACTCCGGGTCCCAGTTGAGGAGAAAGGGAAATCAACCTCTGAGCAGCTTGGGTGGCGGTCACGCTCTGTCCTTTGCTGGGACATTTCCCCGAGATTGTTCCTCGTCCCTCACTCCTTGCCCCACCCCATGTTCTCATCCCTCTGGGCCGGGGCCACCAGATACGGCCATGCCGACAGCACACCGCCCCCCACTCAGGAGGTTCCCTTTCCATCCGCTGCAGTGCGAGTGGCGCCCCCTAGAGCTGTGCAGGCTTCTGTTAGAACACACCTTGCCGGTGGCTTTGTATTAAGGCTGACACCACCTACCAGGCCACGTGCTCCTGAATGAGTTGTGTCCCTGGCAGCTAGCGTGGCGCCGGCTCCATAGAACCTCCGTACAGACTCCTGGGGATCTTAGAAGCGGTGAATTGGAGAGGAGGGCCAGCCCGCTCTTAGAAGTAATTCTTTGAAATAGGGGCAAAAGCCTCATGAGAGCCCGGACACGTCTGAACTAACCTCAGACTCTTTAAAGAGTAAATATGACACAGTGGTTACAGTCGCTGGCGCTGGGGGCAGAAGGATCTGGATCTGAGTTCCAGCTCCACAGTTCACTGAGCCAGGCTGGGCATGCTCCCACAGCAAGCCTTCCTTTCCGCATCCGGGAGGATCAGCGGAGATGATGCCCCAGCCTGGTGCCTGGTGACTGTCAGTGCATCCCAGTTGCGGTTATGAAGTATGTTGTTATGGCAATTAAGCAACAATCCTGAAAGGCATATTTCAGCTGTCAGTGTTCATATCCCACAAGAAGGAACACACCCAACACATAGTAAGTGCTCAGTTGATGTTTATTGAATGAGAGAGTATTGAACGGAGAGTCAGAAGAGAGAGTTTCTGATCTGCCTCCACTACTGTGACTTCATCGGTCTCAACTGGCTCCTTTTAAAGACGAAAGGTCATTAGACGACCCTCAGGTCTGTCCCTTCTTCAGGACCCCTCCCTTCCAGCAGGGACCAGGGGACCTGCTCCGAATCATTTTTGCAGTGTTCCCTCGGGTCCTGCAGGTGGCGCTGCTGAGTTGAGAAGAAAACCTGTTTTTCAGTAACCGGGTTGCCAGCTGCCAAGTTTGTGTGAACTGCAGACAGGAATTAGGGAAATCACTTACTTGTTGCCGCCAAAAACGCCTAGGGCCGTAAACCACTCATTCCATTTCCTTTCCTGCCTACTTTGCCTCTCCAGGTGCCATGAAAGCACCATGGGTGTGGAGAGGCAGCTGGCCCTGGGTTCCAAGTCCAGTTCCACCACTTCTGGCTGTGACCTTGGGCAAAGGCATGTGTCCTCTGGGGGCCTGGGGTCTCTGCTGCGTCTGCAAAATGAGGGACACAACAGCAGCATGTGAGTGTGTGGACTGCACAGAGCACTGAGAAAAGTAATTAAACAACGTTCACTATTGACAAGCACAGTGCTGGCAGGGTAGGTGTTTAAAAACAGCTCCCTTCCTTTCCCTTCCCCTTTCCTCTCATCCGCTATAGATCATGGTTCGTGTTTGAGAAGAAATGAACAGGGTGTTGAGTGAGTGATGAGGAGGTGGGCCCTGTGAGGAGGACTCTCTGAAGAGAGGCCGTGTCATCTGAGGCAGGAGAGTGAGAAGGACCGTGGTCCCCAAGCCAAAGGGCCAGCAAGTGCAAGAACCCAACTCATCTCACCCAGCCCCACTCTCCCTCCTCCAGCCCTTACCAAAGGACCCACAATACAGCGGCTCTGTCCTCTGAGCCTGCGTCCTCCTTGTTCACGCCTATATGACAGGTGTCTTCTGCTCGTGTTGTGCATTGTATGTTCCAGTCCTGCCTCTCGGAGGACCAGACGAGCATTTTTTCATCCCTGTCTGCCCAGAACCAGGAACCAAAGCCTTAAGGGACAAATGAGCCGACGGAAGTACCACCCAGGGTTTGTGACATCTCTGTGGGCCATCTTTATTTGTAGGCATCCTGACAGTCAGCTGCCACCCATCTTTGTACAGCCACCAGTTGGTGCATAGTGGGTGCTCAGTAAGTGCGTATTCTGTTGAAGTTGAACTGCATTTTCACTGATTGAGCACCTGCTCTATCCAGGCACTGGTGTGAGCACTGGGGCTGCGAAGGAGCGCTTTGGCGGTGTGTTCCTATCCCGTGGCCAACGGCTCTCTGTAGTCTTTCACTTAATCCTCACAAAAACCCAGCGACGCAGGTGCTAGCTCCATTTCACAGATGGAGAAACCGAGGCTCAGGAGAAAAACGTAACACAAGGAGGAGGCAGAGCCAGCCTGAAGGTCAGGCGTCTGGCACTAACGCCCTGGCCATTCACCACTTTGTCACAGACACATGCGTGTGCATGTATGAATAATTCAGGCATGTTCCGTGTGGGGAACTAAGGAATGAGGCGGCAGCTGGAAAGATTTCTCAGAGCATCAGTGTAAGCTGGACGGTGAAGGGCCGGGGGGGAGGGGGGCATTTTCTAGATAGTATTCCATAGTGTAGATGTACCACAGCTTTCTGATCTTCTCATCTACTGGTAGGAACGTGGGCTGTTTCCATATCTTAGCTATTGTAAATTGTGCTGCTATGAACATAGGGGCAATACATTCTTTCTGATTGGTGTTTCAGGTTTCTTAGGATATATTCCTAGAAGTGGGATCCCTAGGTCAAATGGCAGTTCCATATTTAATTTTTTGAGGAAACTCCATACTGTTTTTCCATAATGGCTGCACCGGTCTGCATTCCCACCAGCTGTGCACTAGGGCTCCCTTGTCTCCACATCCTCACCAGCACTTTTGTTGATTTGTTGATGATAGCCATATAAAATGTTAATTTTTAGAGACAATTTTAACAAATAAGGACTTTTAACCTTTTTAGTAGCAGATCTGTGTGACTTGCCTGCTGTTAGGCTGGGCAGCCAAAGCATACACACACCCCAAACACTTCCTCAGCATTCACTAACACTGCTGTGCACCACGCACTTACCCTGGACACATCCATGCTGTGCCTGTCCTGACAGGAGAAGCAGCGGAATAGGGGAGGCTTCAACCTGCCCGGGTTTCAGTCTCCGCTCCGGTACTCACCAGACAGATAACTGTGAGCTAATGATTCCCCCCTCTGTGCCTCTGTTTCCTCATCTGTTAAATGGAAATACTGACAACATATGTTATTCATGGCCATTGTATTAAATAAGTCATCCGTGTAAAGGGCTTATGCAGTCTGGCTGACGGTGAACGCTCAGTAAAGGCTGGCTACCATACGTGTGCACTACCCTCTCGAGTGTGTGTCCATTATTTTTTTAAAAAATATATTTTGTTGATTTTTTACAGAGTGGAAGGGAGAGGGATAGAGAGTTAGAAACATCGATGAGAGAGAAACATTGACCAGCTGCCTCCTGCGCACCCCCCACTGAGGATGTGCCTGCAACCAAGGTACATGCCCTTGACCAGAATCGAACCTGGGACCTTTCAGTCCGCGGGCCGATGCTCTATCCACTGAGCCAAACTGGTTTCGGCAGTGTGTTCATTATTGAGCACCTATTGATACTAAGTGCAGACACTGGGCTGGACGCAGCAGGCTTAGAGATGAATAGGACCATGCCCGCTGCACTATAGTAAGAATGAGACTTACAAAGGAAGTGGTTATAGCAGAGGAAAATGAATGCCATAATAATAACAATCTTCCTCTATGACAAAAGCCTAATATGCCAATTGTTTGACTGGGAGTTCTTCCATTCACTATGACGTGTGCTGACCACCTGGGGTGGCACGGAACATGGTGGGTGTCAGCAATGCAGTGCTGGCAGCAGGCGACAGTGGGGATGCTGCCAGCCCCCTGATGAGAGCGGGACTGTGGAGGGATGGTAGAGCAGGTGAGTGGGTGGCACCAGACCAAGGCAGGTGCGAGCGGGGGCCAGATGGCCCTGTTGATCGCCCTGCAGACAACCAGTGGGGTGGCAGGAGGTGGAGGCACTGCCTGGCTCCCAGGCACTGAGGGAGCTGGAGGGGTTGTGGGGGTAGGCCTGACTGATAGCCCCGCAGGTGGAATAGTGGAGCAGGTGAGGGGGCGGCACCAAGCCACGGCAGGGTGCCAGGCAGGGCTGCAAGCCTGGGTACATTAGCTGGGGCCCCATCCGCACAGGCCACCCCGAGGGACCTCACGCATGCATGAATTCGTGCACCGGGCCTCTAGTAGTAATAAAAAAGAAGTAACACTTGTGGTATGATTCGCAGATGCTAGGCACTGCATAAGGCTGGATTTATCCTCTCCTCCTCACAGAGCTTTAGGGGGACGAATTAGAATTGCCTCTAATTCTCCCCGAGGAAACATAGGGTCCCAGGGAGGGGTGCAGTCGGTGTCTGAATTCAGAGTGGAGGACGCACAGAGCCATGGGGGGCAAGCTCACCCAGCATGGGGAAGGGGGTAGCCACACAGAGGAGGTGGCATTTCAGCTGTGCCTTAAAGGATGCTGAGAGAGAAGGTACCCAGGCAGGGCAAACACTAGAGGTGAGAACGGTGCCGAGAACAGCAAAATGTTGTGCTGGGAGCCGTGTGGGGAAGAGGCCTGAGTGCTGAGTGAGCATTTGGGCTGATCCTGGAGAAGACGGGTTCACTTCGGGCTTCTAAGCAGGGGGATGCTGAGGGAAAGGAAAAGGCCCTCCTCTTCCTCTCCCCCCTCTCTCGGCCCCCGGGAATCTGGGCCAAGGCAGGATCATCAGGCTTCTCATGAACGCGCCCCGTCAGGAGCCTGTCCAGCCTCCATATGGCGCGTAAATAATTTACAGTGACGGGGCGTGTTTGTGTGGGCCTGCCGCCAGCCGCCCGGCTCCTCCAGCCTCAGTGCTTCCTCCCCTCCCGCTCCACCGGCCAGCGGTCCCCGAGGCCCCACAGGAAGGAGCGAGGCCCAGGAGTACCAGACTCCCTCCAGCACACATCCCGGGGGAGGCAGGGATTGCACAGTCCGGGAGGCCGCAGGGCCCCGGGCCCGGTTCCCAGGGAAGTCACGTCCACTTCCAACCCTGGGAAGGCCTGCAGGGCCTTTCCTGTTCTCAGCACTGTTTCCAGAAACAGGCCCGGAGGTTTATGTGGCCGAGGGGACGGGGCGAGGGCTGGGCCCAGACCAGCGAGCTGGGTGGTGACGGCCTGGGAGCGGCCTCCTGCCTTGGCCTGCGGGGCCCAGGCCCAGCTTGGCCGGGACCCTGCTGCCGCCGCCCTTTTCCTGCCCGCACGCAGGTCAAGGTCCCCATGGAAATCTGCTCATGCACAGGTACCATCTCCCCTTCCGAGGCGGAAACTGAATCAGTCCAAATGCAGGCATTAATAAGTACAGCTGTAGGTGTGATTTATAATAAGAAATTGTCTTCATCCCCAGCCCTGGCACAGAGCTCCTGACACTCTTGGAATTTCCTGAGAGATGAGAGAGCAATAAGGTGTCTTTTGTTCGATTAACAGGCAACTTTGGGGAAAACCCCCTTAGTCACCTGAAGAGGGGGGCTGGTTGCCGGGGGAACCAGCGGTGTGATGAGAAGATTCTAACTTTTATCTCCATTCTCTCAGACCGCAGGGAGGCGAATGGGGCCAGAGGTTGAATCTATCGCCAATGGCCAATGAGTTAATCCATCAGGCCTGTGTGCTGAGGCTTCCGTACCCTGCCCCTTACCCCCCAAAAAAGCGGGGGTGGGGAAGACCTTTCAGAGAACTTCTGGGCTGGTGGACCAGGCCCCAAACTCTGTGGGTTCCGACGCTCCTGTGTTCGGGCCTCGCTCTGTGTGTCTTCATCAGGCTGTTGATTTGTATCCTTTAACATCCTTTGTAATAAATTGGTGATCTGGCGAGCACACTGGTTTCCTGAGTTCTGCGAGCTGCTCTGGCAGATTAATCAACCAGAGAAGGGGGTCCTGGGAACTGCGGACCTGTAGGCAGGTTGTCAGACGGAGACTTGCACTTGGGTTGGCTCCTGGAGTCAGGCAGTCCCATGGGATGGAGCCCTCAGCCTGCAGGACCTGACGCTGTCCCCAGAGGGGCATGTCGGAATTTAGTTCAATTGGGGGGCACTCGGATGGTGCTGGAACATCGCTTCATGGTGTTGGAGAGGGGGTGGGGGAACACACATTAGAACTGGAGTCAGAATCCCAGTGGTCAAGTCAAATAATGCCCAAATTTAAAACTGCCCTGTGATCCATACTGAACTTGCATTCAGCTCTGCTGGGACAGGTTCTGTCAGAGGTAGATTTGTGCCTAAACCATGTTGGTGAGATGCTGTTAGTTCCTAGTGGGGATGGAAGCTCGGGAAAAGTTCAGGATGAGCAGAAAGAAGAGTTTGGCTCAAATCTAGGCACACAATGGGGTCACAAAAGTTTGCCTAGATATTTGGATTTCATTAACCCCTTGGAATTCATCAACTGTGAATTCTCTTGTTCAATATACTCACGTATATTGTATAATACTAGCAAGAGGAGGTGCTTAGCACCGGCGTAATGATACACACACACACCTGCACACAAACCCTTCTCATTACTCGTGGTAGCCGTGTTTTACAAAGTGGCCGTGCGCACTGATATGGTGGGCACTGCCCCGTTGTTCCTAGAGGACATAGCGGGTTAGGTTCCTGTGGGCCTCTGGTGGTGAACCTACAAATAAAAGGCCTTTCAGAGCGAGAGGCAACAGGCACTCACCAGAGATGGACAAGAATAACGATTCAGACGTCACTAACTCCGGAAGAAGCCCAAGGAATGTTCTGATGAGGAGGCAAAGGCAAAGGGCATTTATGAGAAGAAGGAGAACAGTCCCATCAATAGGAAGAAGGTGTTTCTATCGGTGCGGACAACATCATCTCGTGGCTGATGCTAAAGAATGCTGTTAACTTCCAGCCCAGTAGCCATAGCCTCTGCTTTCTTGTTCTCCTTGCAAAGAGTTCTTTGGGGCACAAGGTTTCCTTAAGCGCAGTCCAAAGGGTGCTTCACCTGCTTTAATGTTCCAGGGTTCGAGGTATCAGGTGTGCCAGGAAGGTCCTCTGGGATGGCAGTTCTGACTTCATTTTGAAGTGGCTCTGTTTATTCTTTTTCCTTTTTTTTCTTCTCTCTCTCTCTCTCTTTTATTTATTTATTTATTTTTTTACATTTTCATCAACTAGTCAGTACAGAACCTTGTATTGTGGTGTTTCTGTTTAAAAATATCTTATTATAGATATGTAGTTGATTGGTTACATGAGCTCACAGCTAACAGCACTGTAACTCATGCTGCTTCGAAGCTGAGCTAACACACCTATTTTTATTTTTATCTTTTTTCCTAGAGGCCAGCACCGAGAAATTTTGCTTGGAGGTCATTTTAAACAACAAAATCACCCCCACAAAAATGCCCCGAACAAGGCACGCATAGACCACAAGAAGGATGCTTGTGCAGAGCGCAAGAGCTGAAGCAAGAAGACGGACGGAGCATCGTTCAGCTGGAAACTTACTGGGTGAGTCAAGATTTCTCAGGCTCTACACACACCCCTGGGTGACTGAGAAAGGCCATGAGTATGGATCTGGGGGTTACAAGCAAATAGGCAAAGTCACGAATATGGGATCCACAAATATTAAGGATCAGCTCTGTGTACACATGTATACATTGTATGTACACACAATATTTATAGGCATATACACTCAAATGTGGTCTCCAGGAAGGCTGGCCCACCGGAGCCCCCTTCCCTGGTGCCCCGGGCCCTCCAGGGACAAATACAGCTCATGCAGTGAGCACGTGGCCAAACTGTTCTCTCTGGACCATTCACTTTCTCCCGGTTAGTGACAAGGTGAGCACTGAGGCTCACCCAGCGCCCTCCTGCTTGAATCCCACCTGATGCCCACAAGGCAGGCCCAGGGCCCACTTCGGCCATCCCTCTGTCCTGCGTGTGATGATGGGACTCCTCGTCTGTCTGTGCCCTCACCTAGACTCCTGGACCCAGAAGGCAGACACCATGTCGTGTTTGCTTTTGGCATTCCCAGCACTTGGCACAGCTCTCGGTGACCCGAGGACCAGGAGCTGTTGAGTTTTGGAATCACTGAACAGCAGAAACGGGGGGCTATGGGGAACATTCAAGATCACCCAGCCCAGGAGCCTCAAAGCAGTGCCAGTGACCAATCAGCAGCAGCCTCACTTGGGACTTGTTACCATGCAGATTCCGGCCCTCCCCAGGCCTTCTGAACAAGTGGGGCCCCCAATCTGTACTGTGGCAGGTGTTCCAGACTGTGCGGTGTGCCTGCTAATGGTTAGGAGCTCTGAGTCTATTCGACTCCCTTCTAACATTTAGGGATAGAAAGTGGAACTTGGTGAGCCACGCCTTTGGCAAAGGGCAGAGGGGAAGCGAGAAGCCATCTCCTCACTCTTGAATCTGGGCTCCCCTGAGCCCCCAACAGCGGCCAGCCCTTCCCAAGAGACAAGCATGGTTCTCATCTGTGGGGCTTCTCTTCTTCCTCCTTCCCACCCCCCCCCCTTTGTTTTTCTCCTTTTTCCCTACTGTTACCCCCCTCCACCCCCCAATTAGGCTCTCTGGTTAAGGTCATTCCTTTTCATGGCAAATGGGAATAATCTTGCCCCCCACCCACTTCGTTAGGTCTATTCAAAGAGCACATTACCCACCTGCAAGGTGGTACCCAGGCCTCCCCAGAACTAAACCCGCCTCCTGGACCTCCTGGCATCCCCGGGGATGTCTTTAGGGTGGTTGGACTGGGAAAACTTAGGGAAAAGGGCTTGGAAAGTTAAAACAGTCCACCCAGAAGGCAGGTGTTATATTCCAAGTCTCCCCCCTCCAAATTGTCACCCCTATTCCCACCGCCACCCCCTCCTTCAGCTGTGACAACAGGGTTTGTTTTTCTCTGCAGTGGGCTCAGGGTTATACATACAGGCAACTAGGTGAACGTTCTGTGAGGTCGTTAGGGTTTCTCAGAATGAGTCATTTTTTCAAAAATAACAAAACCTCTCGACATCACTTGATTTCAGCATGCCAGGCCGGCCAGGCTCTGGTAACCTCTTTTGCAATTGCATTCCTTCTTTCTCAGGCCCGATGACACACGTGCTCTCCCCCCACCCCCACTCAGCAGGGCCCTGCTGAGAGACAGAAACCCAGCCCAGGATCTCAGGGCCTGGGCCAGAAAATGTTTAGGTCTCAGGTGATGGGAGGGAAATGCCTGGAGGCTCCAGAGGGCAGCGGGTGAGAGGCAACAAGGTTGGAGAGGCCGCCCTGGCCACTGGCCCCGGCTTCTCGCTGGACTCTGACAACCCGCCCCGCTGCACTGCCCTCTCTGCCCTCACTGGGCCTGGCTGAGGATCCTGAGAACGATAACCAGCGTCTGCCTGTCACAGTTTTACAGAGCACAGTTCCCTCCCCGCACCTCGCGCGCAGGTGAGAACACAGGAGACAGAAGTTGAAGGTCTTGCCGAGATCCTTACAGTTGAGGATGCTGAGCATATGCCTATTGAGCCAGGCACTTCTCATCAATCCCAGCAGGTAGGTTAGCATTCGCCCCATTTTCTAGATGGAGAAACTGAGGCTCTGAGAGGTTCGGTAACTTGCCCAAGGTCCCATGGCGAGTGGCAGAGCTGGAGTGCCAGCCTTCAGAGCCTGTGTCTTTTTGAAAGCATCACATGCAAACGCTGCTCTCACAAGCCCTCTGCACATGACTCCCCTGGCACTGAGCGTCAGGTTTGTTACTGGCAGTTTCTGTATCTATGCCCCATGAGTGCCCTAAGGCAAGGAGAGGGGTTTATCTCTATGCCCTCAGCACACAGCTCACTAGGTGAGACACACACACCAGCAGCCATCGCTGGATGAGGTCAGTGATGGACTCGACAGCGAGCCCTCGAACTGCGGACCTGGACGTGTCCGCTCTACACATAGCCATGCCCAGGCTGACCCCGCAGGGCACCGCAGACCTCAGCCCGACGCCTTGGCTTCCTGGCCTCAGTGCAGAGGCCGCCTGCCTGGGCTCCAGCTTTCTCCTTGGTGCAGGTGCGTAGGAGGGCAGGAGGCACGGAGGACCCTCACGCGTGACGGTTCTGAAATTGTGTTGCATTTTCTCAAGGGGTCAGGGCTGAGTGCATTTGTTGGTTGGATAGTATTTGTTGTTAATGGAGTTTGTAACTGGACCAATAGTTTTCTTTGCATTCATTTTTAATTGTTTTTAGTATAGTTGGCATACAATATATTAGTTGCATATATGCAACATAGTGATTTGACATTTATATGATCTACAGTGTAGTCACCCCGATAAGTCTAACCATCTGTCACTGTGTGAAGTTATCACTCTGTTATTGACTATATTTCCCTCTACTCCCTCCCCTCTAGCAACTATCAATTTGTTCCTTCTGAGTCTGTCTTGGTTTGTTTTTGCTCTTTGTTGTGATTTCTGTAAACTCTACATATAAGTGAAATGATGCAGTATTTGCCTTTTTCTGTCTGACGCATTTCATTTAGCATCATACTCAGTCCAGTCATGTAGTCATAATGGCAGGCTTTTATTATTTTTTATGGGTGAATAATATTCCATTGTTACTTTCTTATCCATTCATCTATTGCTGGACACCCAGGTTGCTCCCATATCTTAGCTATGGTAAATAATGCTGCAGTGAACATAAGGGTGCATCTATCCTTTTGAATTCGGGTTTTCATTTTCTTTGGAGAAACACCGGGAAATGGCATTTACTTTTGTCTCTGTGATATCCTTGCACAAAAGAGGAAGTGGAACCTCAGAAGTCTTTATTCTCTGGGACTCCAATCCTATGTGAATGAAGTAGGTACATAGGCACCTGGTAGCCCTACTGCTCTTTGCTTCTGCTTTAGGACTCCTACTAGAGGTCACTTTCCCGCCACGTCCTGCTGCCTCTCCCCAGGCTGGGCTGCTGACTCTCCGGGAGGCTCACCTGAAAGCACGCATTGCTTTCCCATTGAAAGGCCTGCTTATTTGTCTTTCTTCCAGGAGACTCTGCACCCAGGTTTGTTTATCATTTCCTACTCCACTCTGTGCCCTGAGGCTCTTTGTATCTCTAGCACCTTACCAGAGTGCAGCCTGAAGCTGCCACTCAAAAAATGTTTGATGATTGCACAACTCCGCCATTCCCTTCCTCCTGCAGAACCCTCCGCACATCGCCCCAGAGCTAAGCAGCTGTTCTCTTTCTGCGGGTTTGAAGACGCTACGACTCGGAATGCTGACTGGCTCGTCCAACGCCACTCAGCCAGGAGGGGGTAATGGCCACACTCGAATTGCAAGATCACAGTTAAGAAAATGGGTGTGTTGGGGGGAAAGTCTTGAAGGGCCCCCAAAACAGAGCTCTTCAAACCTGTGTGAGCAAAGGAATCTTTGTTTTTATTCATCCCTTAGGGACATCTTACTCAGAATGGTAACATGAAAAGTTTGGAGGAGGACCTGCTCTTAATAAAAGAACCTCAAGAGGAAGAAGGGTACCTGAACCCCATTGGAAAACCACTGATCCAAATAACCGCGCTGAATGCTTACAAGTACATTTACTATTATTGTGACTTTTAAAATGTACTTTTTAATTATAGTTGACCTACATTATTATATTTCATATAATTCCACATTTACATACCTTACAGTGATCACCACAGCAAGTCCAGTAACCATCTGTCACTGTACAGAGAGATGACAATATTGTTGACTCTGTTCCCTATGCTGTACTTTACATCCCCGAGATTTATTTATGTCTCTATGTTCTCCTTCAATGTGATACCTCACTTCTCCAAGATTGTCTTTCTCATTCAAAACCTCCCTCTTGGCCCCCTGTGTCAAGCACTGTGCTCAGTGCCTTTGAGCATGGATCTACTTTGGCCCCCAGTCCTCCTGTTTCCTTGCTGGGAACCTTGGGAAAGTCACTTAATCTCTGCCTGAGCCTTGACTGTTCATTTCATCTGCAAATCGGCCCCAAGGCTGGGATTGAATGTGAGTCAATGGACTCTCGCAGGTAAACACCCCCTGCAGGACTCCCAGCGTTCATGGCGTCTGACTTCACAGCTCTCCAAAACGCCGGGGCGGAAACCACGGGAAGGCCTGGAAATCAGTTCCGAGCACACACACTTTTTTACTTTAATGATGATGTATTTATGGCAACTTGTCTCCCGAGTTGGTTTACATTTATGACATTGATCTTTTAAGATTATATTATATTATGTATTTTTTATTGATTAAGGTATTACAAATGCATCCTTATTCCCCCAGTCCTGCCCTCACCCCCTGCTATGACAGTAATCTTTCTGTTAAGGGTATTGGTTTAAGAATGAAGAAGTGGATTGACGGCATCTCACATACCAAGAAGCGATGTTTCAGATGGGAAACAAATGTGGCTGAAGAACAGCACAGCCCCCAAGTGGCAAGGGCTTGGGAGACCCAGTCCTGGAGACAGAAGCAGGAGGAGGAACCCAGGTAAGGTGAGGAAGGGGCACAGGCATCCCTCTGTGTGGGGCTCCTGTCTCCCCACCTCCAGCCGGCTGACCTCTGGAGGTGACGACAGGTGCAGAGCAGGACAAATTATTCTACCAGGAGGCGATCCACAAGTTGGAGGCCTCCAAGGGAAGCGGGAGACTCAGTGGTCTTGGGAAGGAGCCGCTTTTCTTTTCTGCCCTCCTATCTGCGTCTCAATCGGAAAGGCAACCAATTGCTGGCAGTGGCTGGGTTCTGCAGAAGCCTCTGGGTGCCACCTTCCAAGCCATTGATTATTTTTAACAATAATAATCATCTAACGTGTGTATTGTGGGCCCTGGTCTTTCACAACCTGGTTCTACTGCCTTTGAATTCTGGTGTCTTGGGGAAGAAGAAGGCTAGGCAGGGGCCATCAGCCCTCTTTGACAATTAAGGAAACTGAGGCTGGGATCCCAGAGTGCCGAGGTAGCACCTGGACTAGAACCTGGAGGTTTTCGCTCCTATACCAGTCCTTTCTATTGTAGAACCCTTTCCTCACAGAAACCTAAGCCATGGGAGGGTGTGGGGGGAAGAGCAGAGATGCACTGCCCCTTACCTCGAAGATACTCCCGTTTAGCCAAGGGCTCTGGCAGGCATGCGGCCTCATTGCAGCCAGCATTGCCCAGGGCACCAGAACAGGTTGGCCCAGCCTTCTGTGCTCTCACCAGCCACCCAGGTCTCTCATCTTCCTTCTGTGGTTGGGTCATGGAAGGCAGATTCCCCTGGGGTACCCATACCTGCCAGAAGTCCTGGAGACTGAGGTGAAGTTCAGGGGTCTTGAGGCCAAGGTTTAGACAGTGTCTCTCTCTCTCTCTGGATGCAAATAATAATCATCATCACATAACTAAGGAAGTTCTGGAAGCCATCTTGCAACCAAAAATAGAACTAGCAAAGTGAAGAAGTAGAGCCAAACCTGGTCTTCCCCGGCATCCTTGTGCTGCTGGGTAGATCGCCTTCAAGCATTGCATGAAGCACATGCTCTAGACTTTTTATTTACATAAGACAATAAATCCTTTGTTATACAATATAAGTCAGCTTGAACTAGGTTCAACCAAACGAGTCCTGATACTGCCCCTCTAGCTCTGAAATACAATATAATATTTAACACCATCAGAGGCAGTGCTTCAGCTGTGATGTCAGCCAGGTAAGTGTTGTTTGCCTCATTAAGGCCAATGCAAAATAGAAATGAGACTTCAGCTCGCCTCTCCATAGCTCATCCCCATCCCTACCTCGCCCATTGCAACACAATACAACTTGCTAGAAGAATGTGTTGGTTTTAAAACATGTCCACAGATTCTTTGTCCTACTCACCTCAAAAGATGTAGGCTAATTTCTTTCCTCTGGAATGTGGTCCAGCTTTAATGACTCATTCCTAATTAATAAAAGAAAGTAGAAGTGACACTGTGATTTCTAAGGCTACATCACAAAGGCAGTGCTGCTTCCACTGGTGCTCCTCCCGGGAGCCTAGCCGCCATGTTGTACTAAGGAAGCCCCAGCCACACAAAGAGGCTATTAAAGACGTTTGACTGACAGTCCCGCCAGCAGCAACTCTAGACCCACCTTCAGCTGAAACTGAGTGGAGCTAAGATAAGTGATTCCCTGCTGACTCAGAAGCCAAGTAAATGTTGTTTTATGGCACTAAATTTTTAGGGTTTTTTAAATGCAGCAATAGAGAGCTGGATCAAAAAATAGTTATAACACATGTATGCTTTTCATTTCATCCGTTTCTCCCTATGGTGGTTGTTGAAGCCCCATTTTATAGATGGGAAAACTCAGGTTCAGAGAATGAAAGAGACCAGCCCATGGTTCTGTTACAAAGCTGGGGGTTTAACTCATTCCTCAAAGACCTCCATCCTTCTGAAAATAACTTCAGCGGACATTTTCTTACTTACTGTAGTCCTCCGGGGAGGGGGAGGAGGAACTAAGTAAATCAAGCTATGGCATCTGCCACAAGAAAGCTCCCAGAAAGAAGGAAAAGCACAGCAGTCAGATGGCAGGAACAAGTGGGCAGTTATCTTCCAGGGGATGCTACCATAACCAATCAGCTCCAGGCATTCTCAGTTCAGGGGTCATAATTTACATTCTCATTGTCTAGTTTTCCATTTGGGGACAAAGGAGTGCAGGAACCTGGACTGGCAAGACCCCAGGGTGGCACGCAGTGAGGGAAGGGGAGATCCCAAAAAGAAAATGAAGGATGTGGACAGCAGACAAGTCCGCACACCTCCCTTGTTAGATGGGTGCTCCCCTGAGCCAGAATCCCCAACTTTCTCATCCATGAACCTGCTGCTCTACCCCGCAAAACAACCCACTCAACAAATTCTTCAGGACATGGATGATTTCATTCTTCGGGTTTCCCTTTCTGTGGATTCCTGTCCATTGTAATTTCATCCTCATAGGGAGAACATGGGCCTGGGAGCCAGGAAGACCAAAGGTGGAATTCCAGCTTCACTAACCCTCTCTCTGTGGCTTTGGTCAAGACACTTTTATCTGCAAAATAGAATTAAACAATACACTGCCTGTAAAGCACTTGGCACATAAAAAGAGTAGAACTTTGCAGTGCCTGCTAATTCATCCTAAAAATAGCTAACTCTTCTCTGTACATTTTGTCAGCTCAGCACATCCCAGCTAGGGAACTGAGATTGTGAAAGGCAGCCTCTCTCAATAGGGGTCAAATATTCTTCTCACCCGAGAGTAACTCACGGAAGACGCACATGAAGATAAACAAATGGTCCAGCAGTGCAAGCTCATCCCACCCAGGCTGTGGTCTGGCTGTCTGGATCATCAAAGATAAGAGGCAACTGGCACATTCTACTTCCTAGAAAGAAATATGAGAAAAATATTCCTTATTAAATCAGTCATTCAAGGTCATCTGAAAAACAGTTACTGAATGTTACCAGCTCAGAAACTGGTAAATGCAAAAGTAAGTGTAGATCTCATGGTCAAGCTATTTATTGAAATCTTCAAGCATTCCACTATCATCACCACACTTATTGAGCACTTAGGTGTCACTCATAGTTCCAAAACTTTACATACATCATTATTAATCTTGACCTTAAGTTCATGAGAGGTTCTTTATCCCATTCTACTGGAAACCCCAGAATATCTAGAAGTTAAATAACTTATTTGGGCTCTTGAGAAACTCCCTACCTGGAAAAATTTCCATCATTTCTAACATAGGAAGGGTCATTGGTTGCCACAGAAACAGCATAAGAATTTAAATATAATGCCACTTGGCTGCTGGCAGGCTAATAACACCCTCTGGGCTTTTTTTTTCTTTCCTTGCTTAGGCTGTTCCCTCACCACAAAAGGTCTTTCCCACCAATTTCTTGGAGTAGCTACAATCTACTCATCTTTCAAAGCCCAACTCCATCAGCACCACCTAGGCATAATCTCTCAAGCTTCTGTACTTGCCCATCTCTGTTAACCCTTACATTCTGCCAAAAGTTATGATTGGCTTGCATTTGGCTTAGTTGTCTCCATTAAATGAGTTCTCCTTCAAATCAGAGTGCATGCTTTAGTCAACTCTGGCATTTGTGTGCGAATTTAATGGGCACTAAGCCCATAGTTGCCTGGCTCATAGCCCAAGGTAGGTGCTTGATAGCCATGTACAGAATGGGGTCAGATGTGGAAATTGACAAAATGAGACAAGGCAAGGAGAAATGCTTGCATCCCAGAGCTAAAGCATGCTGAGATGCCAGCAGGTGCTATGAGCAAGAAAGGCCAGCAGCTGAGACAACCAAGACACTCTCAGATTTAAGTTAGACTGTGCTCCAACTTGGCCAACTCCATCCTCTCGAGCAAGCTGCTGGATTCCCCAGTTGCCACCCACAGTACATGAAAAGCAGAAGTTACATTCTTATTTTGGGCAACTTTTGGGAATAACCACAGCATTAGGCGCTATGGCTTCTACACTATCTTCTGCCATTCTCTCCCAATCCAACCTTTTCCTGCCATCCACAGGAGAAAAATCTAAATGTGTCTCACTTTAAAAGCTTTGTTCATTAAATACAAATTTACAAAAAGTATAGATATCAGGTTGTAGTAGTGATTTGCATTCCAGGGTCAACACAGAGATCGAGTGATGGGGGAATATTTGAGAGATAGAATGGGGGGTTCTATTGAGAATCTGAAATTTGCCACCTCCCCCTGAATACCTTCTCATCTGCTATGCCTCTAGAGTTTATTTTCACAAAATATGTACTGACTCATGAGAAGTAAAGAATCCTCATGATCAAATGAGTTTAAAAAGTGTGCTGGCTCTGTCCTGCTCTTAAAGATCCTCCTGATCACTGTTTGGTTATCCAAAAGTTTTACTCTATTGAACCCTTCTTTTAGAAATGCTGTTGACCACAGATCCTGTTTATTCCGGAATTTCTAAAACCATGCCATAGAATTTCTGAGAAAGACAATAAAATGAAGCGGATAAGAGCTTGGTGTTCGTGGCCAAATAGCCTGGGTTCGGATCTCAGCAATGCCATTCACTCTCAATGTGACACGGGAATGCTACTGTCCCCATGCTCTGGGCTTTCATTTCATCATCTTCAAAGTAGGAATGATAAGATCTACCTCATCAGACAGGGTGGATGTGAGGATTGAAAGTATTAACACATGTAAAGTTCTTAGAATAGATCCTGTATATAGTAATGCTCAATAAAAATGTGCTTGCATTTATTTAAAAGGTAGGGCTCACATATCATCCAACACCATGAAGACAGAGGTATTAAACATCTCATAATTTCAGCTCAACCCCAAATTTCTGGGAAACAGTAGAATGTAATGTGACAATACTAGGAAAATAAAGTTAAATCCAAGAAGCGAGGGTGTTAAGAAAAGCATGACCAACTCTTGATGGTGACTCCCAAACAATGGATGAGAGAACAAACAATGGATGAGAGAAGTGGGCCAAGACTCTTGATGGGGGACATCAGCTGTGGGTAAAGCCCAGTCACACCACAAGCATGCTGTGTGATCCCAGGCAAGAACCCTAACCTCTCTGTGCCTAGGAATAAGAATAGTGCTAACCTTTTAAAATTCTTGTGAGGATTAAGTGAGTCATTAAATGAACAGCGTCTGAATTCTAGCAAATAAAGGTGGCCCTGATTTTTCAAGTCTTAAAGTGATAATGCCAATGTTTTTTGCTCTTAGTTTTTTTCTTGGAAACATATAGACTTAGAGATTCTAAAACCAAGGGATGCCTGAGAAGTCATCCAATGCAGCATCTTTATTTTGCTGATAAGGAAACAAGGCCCAGAAAGAGCAAGCATTTCCTCAGGTCACATGGCAAGTGAGAGGGGAAGAAAAGGGACAGCCTTCCTTCAGTGGCACAAACAAAAAGTGGGTAACCTTTCCTGGGTTTGGATCCCAGCAGTGCCATTCCTCCCCATCCAACTTAGGTGTCACCCACAGTTCCAAAGCTTCACATACATCATTCATACATCAGACTCAGAAGTAAATGTTGGGGATGGGGAGGAAGTGGGTCTGTTGAGAGACATGCGAATGGCAGAAAGTGAATGTGCGATCCAGGAGAGCAGAGGACAGCCTTTTGGAAACATGGACCAGAACCCAAAGGCATTGTGTTGGGTCATGTCCTCACAGCAGTGCAAGAATGCCTGACCCCGAGCAACAGAAAGAACAACTTCGATTCGCCTGTGTGCACTCTACACTGCCTTTGAAGGACGTTTGCAATCCACATCTCACTGGCTTTTCTCCTCCTAACAAGCTCATATCATAGTCGTGTTATCCTGATTTTCTAATATATTCAGAAAAGTTAATAAGCTGGTAAGCAGCTCCGGGAATATGCCAAGCCCCCACTGCTGTGAGCCACGCCTGACCTGGAGCCATCCACTCCATATGGATGGGATGCTAACTCTAATGCAAGAATTTAACATACACTTTAAACATTTGCAGTCACAAAATAGTTCTCCTGTGATGAGAATTATTCTATCTCCAGTCCCATCTTCTTTGAGGAACTTTCCCTGACCAGCTCAATCCAACAAGCCCTCCCCACTACTCTGAACACCACCAGGGCTTTCTGTCTGCCCTCTGAGGGCCCCTGTCCATCACTGCCTGGTTTTAGAGGAGAAAGGCTCAATATCTCATCATTCAAATCCAGTTTCACTCACAGTCCCTTTGCACCTACAATGCCAGGCTCCATGTTGGACAATGTTCACCTCCAGTCTCATTTGATTCTTGCAGCCACCCAAGAACACCTGTCTGATCACTGCCTCATTGCTCAGACCAGGGTGGACACATAGTAGGTGCTCTGTGCATATGTATATTGCACAAGAGAATGAATTATTGGACTCCTTTGGCATCCTGGGCAGAGGGAAGGATACGCAGAAAGCAGCGGGCTGAGAGGAGAGAGGGGAAGACAGCAGTTCTGAAGGAGGAACTTCGAGCTGCCCTCTGGTGCCCTGGTGCAGATGCTGATCTTCCCCCTCCTCCTCCCCTTAGTGGAGAGCACCCTGGAACCACCCAGAGAAGGCACAAAATTGAAAACCAGACCTGGAATCTTTAAAGGCAAAACAAACCTCAGAGTGCCAGGTCTGCCAATCTGCTGCTTCATTCACAGCAAAGAGATGAGATAAAGGAGAGGGCTGGAATTCTTCCCAAGAAAGGGAAACTCAGGTCTAATGGAGCTCTGATAGTAACAATAACAGCCAGTATATCTGCGAAGTTTCCAGTAAAAAAAAAGAAAAAAAAAATTACTGCAGGGGAGTGGGCTATGCAGTGGAAAAGATCAGCCTTTGGGGCACAGAACGGGGCAGGGAATGGATCTGGGGGGACCACAGAAAAGAACAGGCAGAGGTGACCATCTAATAATCATTGAGAGCTTCTCCCACTGCCTGGGCAGAGGCTGACACAGATGAGACCCTCAGCACATATTTGGTGAACAACTGAATTAGAATAAAAGCTTGCCAGGCATTTCCAAGTCCCAACTCCCAGGGCCCCTACAAACTGCTTTCTCACAATACTCAGCATGAGCATCAAAGGTGCATAGAAACTTACACACACACACACTCCTACAAGTTCTAGCTATATGCTGAGCAGGTCTTAAATCTTTGAAATTCATGGTACCACTCCCTGTGAGATAAGCTTTGGTGACTATTATTCAGACATGGAAACTGAGGCTTAAAAAGATTAATTAGTAGCTTTCCCAGGGTGACTCAGGGCTCCACCCAGGTGAGCTTACCTCGGAGGTCCAGGCTTCAACAACCATGTTCTGATCCCTGCTGATGGGAGTTAAGGAATCATGGTCAAATGGAACTCTCCCTACCGTCTCCATGTGTGTGGGAGATGATGAGTGTAGTTATGCACATCGGCGGTCCCTCGGTGCAGAATGGAATCACTTTGGGCTGACCTGAGATGTTCCACACAGCCTGCCTGAAGGCAGAGGAATGGCACAGGCCTTCCAAAGTCTCCCTCTGACCCGTGTAACTAGGGAAGCATCTACCTCCTTCCTCACTCCCTACAAATCAATGAGTATCCATTAATGCCAGGTGGGGGCCTGCAAAAGCCAATCAGCTGGAAGTGCCAACTTCTTTGGATACTATCAGAGTATAGGGCCCTGGTCTGCAAACTGCGGCTTGAGAGCCACATGTGGCTCTTTGGCCCCTTGAGTGTGGCTCTTCCACAAAATACCACAGCCTGGGTGAGTCTATTTTGAAGAAGTGGCATTAGAAGAAATTTAAGTTTAAAAAATTTGGCTCTCAAAAGAGATTTCCATCGTTGTACTGTTGATATCTGGCTCTGTTGACTAATGAGTTTGCCGACCACTGGTATAAGGGAATTGGCAATGGTGGCTGGGGACAGAATACTGCCTTTGTAGAAACCAACCCATGCAAAACTCAGAAAATGAACTCAGAAAGGACTGCGTTGATGGTGCAACTCTTGTTTGCCTACCATTTGACTTCTCGCAGGAAGTATTTTTAAAGGGTATTTTTCTCCCTTGTTGAACAGTTCCTCATTGAGAAATTTTCTTTTGTGACACTTGGACATCTCAGCTCCCAAAGTGATGATGGGACTTTTTTTTTAATTTCCACTTCCAGGTTTGGGTTCACTTCTTCATTCATCTGGAAGAGCAGAAAGGATTTCCAAATGCTTACCAAACATCTCCTCTACACGCTCAAGACAGGCCTGGTCCCAGACCCCACTGTCACCGAGCAGAACCATGCAGCTCAGGACAGGATGTGTCCATCCTCTCTACCTCTCCCCCATCCCTGACTCACACACTCAGCACAGTTTATCAGCCTCCTCCATGTCCCACCAGACGTTATGAAGCAACATGATAAAGTCTGTTAGGTTTGGTAAGAAATAGAGTGTAACCTGATGGTGGTGAAACTATCATGGACTCCAGAGCTAATGGGCCCATGATGATTCTAGAAACTTCCTTACTCTCTGCCTTTCCTGGAGGCCAAGAAAACAGAAACCATCACCCATTATGGTGGCCAAGGGACAGGGTCCCTCACATCCCTCACACCTTCTTATCACCAATCTACCAGACGCCCCCCCCCCCCCCCCCCCCGGTGCTCCCGTCCTTTGACAACTATGGTTGTAAGCTCCTGCCTACTCTGCTAGCCTTACTCAAACTCCATGCCGGCAACACCAGGCTCCTGACCTGCCTTGCATGGGCTCTGCTATTCTGTCACTCTACCTTGGCTCACGGAGTTTCCTTTCTCCCTCAGTCTTCCTCCGGCAAGCTCATACTTAGGCTGAAAGACTCAGCTCAGACTCACCCAAGTATCATTTCCTGAGCCCCAAGCTACTCTGCTTCTCTCTGCTTCAATACCCACCACCTCATGTTGACAACATCAGTTCTCTGGTCTACCTCTAACAGTGGGCCCTGAGTTCTGAGAAGACCATGTCTGACTCCTCCCTGATTCCCAGAGCCCAGCCCAGCTATAGTGAGTGCTTAGAGGAGCACTTTCTGGGATCTGGCCCAACACCCTTCATTTGCTCTCATCCTCTAAATGGGCATGTGAATTGGCTCAGCCCTGCCCAGAGAAACAGGACATTAGAGATTAGTGCAAAGTGGCTGAACCCCCTCACCGGCTCTCCCACTATTTGTGGTGGGTTGTGAAATGG
This sequence comes from Pipistrellus kuhlii, assembly GCF_014108245.1. Classification (NCBI taxonomy): domain Eukaryota; kingdom Metazoa; phylum Chordata; class Mammalia; order Chiroptera; family Vespertilionidae; genus Pipistrellus; species Pipistrellus kuhlii. Next base: position 40,236,003 of record NW_023425449.1, on the reverse strand, counting down.
AACATGGGCAACCCAGAGAAGGGATCCGGAAGTTGTGGGTGGTGGGGGTCCCCAAGGGGAGATGATCCCATCATGGAAGCAGATGGTCCATGAGGTATAGGCCTCCAGAAACTCCATCAATAGAACAACATTTCTTTAGCTGAAATCTCGCATCCTAGTTAAAATGTAAAGTCCCATGGCAAAGATTTCTAAGCTGTCTTTATCTCTACAGCTTTTTTTTATAATCTGTATTTGGCAGAATCTGTGCCCACCATCTCATTTAATTTAATAACAACTCTATGAGATCAGCATTATTTTCCCCATTTCATGGAAGAAGAAACTAAGTACAGAGAAATTAAGTTGCCCACAGTCACCCAGCTTCTTAAATGGTAGAGGTGGAATTCAAACTCAGCTCTGTCTGGCCCATGGCCCTCTTACCCAAAAGGTTAAATTGCTACTTGAACAAGGGGAACGTCTCTGAACAGGAACCAGGAGACCTGCCATGTTACTTTGGCCTGGTCTCAATCATTCTGATCCTTGATTTCCTCATCGTTTTCCTCTGAGCCTAAGACTGCACTTGGCTCAAGACACATTTAGCATCACTTCCTCTACAGAGCCTCTCTCAAGTACTTCATGTCATAGGTAGTAGAGAACTAATCAAGCCTTCCTTTGGCTCCTGCTGGCCCCATTGTCCCAGCACCTATATATCAGTTAGTTATCGCTGTCTAACAAACCACTCCCAACTCAATGGCTTCAAGCCAGCAGTCAGAAAACATTTTCTTAAAAGGCCAGATTGTAACTATTTTGAGCTTTGTGGTTCCTACGGTCTCTGTTGTAACTATTCACCTCTGTCTTTGTAGCTCAAAAGAAACTATAAATAATGCATAAGTGGGCAGAACTGTATAATTTATAATTTAAATGAGCATAACTGTAAAATTTTAGTTAAAAAAAATAGGCAGCTTGCTGGACCACAGGCCGTAGCTTGTCAATCCATGCTTTGAGCAGTAAGTCTTTATCATGGCTCGTGAGTCTATGAGTTAGCTGAATTAATCTGCTCATCTGGGCCGGGCTCTGCTGATCTTGGCTGACTCACACATGCATCTGTGGTCATTGGCCAGATGCCTGGGGGTTAGCTGGTCTAAGATGCTTATTTGCATACTTGATAGTTGGCCTGCTATAAGAGAAGGTGACAGAGATGACTAGGCCATGTGTCTCTCATCATCAAGGAGATTTGTTTTACTAGAAATTCTGCAAAGTTCCTAGAGGTGGTGGTAGCACACAAGGCCAGTTGAGGCCGAGGCTCAAAACTGGCACACTATCACTCCCATCACATTTTATTGAGAAAGCATATCACAAAACCAGCTCAGATCCAAGAAGTAGGAAAATAGCCTTGGCCTCTCAATAGAGGATCCAGGAAGTCACATCAAAAAGGGCATGGGGATAGCACAGGCCAAAGAGCTGTGGTCCTTTCCAATTATTCCACCATAGCCGTGGCACTTGTTTATACATATTTGTTACATGCATGCCTCCCTACTTTCAGACCATAAGCCCCTTAGAGATGGATTTCTATGTCTTATTCATCTTTATATCTCCAGTGACTAGTACTAGTGATGAAACAGTCTATTTGACCTCCTACGGGCCCTCATTTCCTTCTATCCCCATCACCACTACCTCCACCCTGGCCCAAGGCACTGTCAGTTCTCACCTGGCCCAGTGCCACAGCCTCCTGCATGCCGAGGGGGTGGTTAATATTGAGTAGTCATTGGAAACAAGTTCACATCCATTGGAGCAGGTGTACAAGGCAAGTGCAGAAGAGACTGAGCTCCTGAGAGGGGGGTTGGAGGCTCCTACTAATATAGAGACCAGGGTAGAAAGAGAAGTCTAGATATTCTGATACCCTGGTCACGATTCTGCTCAGTGTTGGGCCTGGTGCACCTCCGGACAAGGCTTCTGGGGTCCACCACAGCAGGAAAGTGCGAGAACTCTGGCACAGGGAGCCAACATGGCAAGCCCAAAGCAATGAGGGTTTAGCATTGGAAGCCCTAGGCTAAGCCGCAGCTCTGTTTCTTTACAAATAACTTAGCGTCTGCATCTCATTTCATCATCTGTAAAATGGGAATAAAAATAACCCTCCCCTCATCATAAAACCAAGAATGAAAGAGTTTGTGTTAAAGGGTGTAGCTATAAGAGCTAACACTGTGTTTTGCCAGGAGTGGCTGTAAACATTTTGCATGCCCATAACTCATTTAGCCCCCACCACAACCTCACAAGGCAGGTCCTGCTATTGTACAGATGAGGAAGCAAAGGCTCAGAAATGGTCGGTGACTTGCCCAAGGCCACAGTGCTAATAGGATGTGGACCTGGGAGTTGAGTTCACACTCTTTTGCTCCACACCCAACAGGCTCCAGTGACATTACTATCCAGGCTCTCAGTCCTCCTCAAGGTCAGGATGACTTCCTCTTTTCTTCCCTTCTGCACTTATTTGGCCAAGTGGGGAAGAAAAAAAGAAAAAAAAGTCCCATGTCAGTGCTACCCTTTCCTTAAAATGGACCTAGTAATTCATGCCACCCTGGGCGGGTCACCATGAGGAATAGCGGAGGCGGGATGACAGCGCACTGTCTGTCACCCAGCACTGCCAAATCGAAGGGTCCTTCTAGACTGGACACTGTGGACACTGAAAGGCCCTCGGAGGAGTGGCTGTTACAAAGTAGGCCGCCTCCAGCCAGAGGTCACCTTGTTTGTGCAACAACCAGCTGATGCTGAAATCCAAGAGGCTGCCGTCTGCCCTCAGAGCAGGCCTAGACACTGTTTTCCTGTTTGCATCATTGGCTTCAGGTTGCATTTTTTTCTTTAAATTTTTTTTTTTTTTTTTTTTTTTTTTTTTTTTTTGCAAGGGATATTGTCCTGAATCTTTTAAGTGGTTTGGTTTTCTTTATTTTCCTGCTTTTTTTCCTTTGGTTGCATGTAGTTCAAACAATGGTGCCATTTATGGGCTCCAGGCATCCTCCTGCCACTGGTCCCACACTAAGCTCTGCTTTTTAAATCATTGGCTGCTGCCACTCTGACCTGAAACCACAGCTCTCCTTTGAGGTTGGGTCACGTGGCATCTGAGGGCTCCAGAACCTTGGAGTTGCAGTGTGGGCTAACCAGGATTCTGACTTATTTTAAATGCATCTGTTGTTACTAGATGCCCGGAGGTACCTTTTCCTCTCTCCCCCGAATGGGTCTCCAAGGTTTGCAATGTTAAGCTCCATAGGTCTAACCCTTCCTCTCTTGATTCCTTCTTTACTTTGGGAAATTTGATACATAGGCTGACCAAGGTCAGCTGCACTCAGCATGTATAACTGTCAGCATGTACAACATGGGCCCTCTGCCCTCCTGCATTCCTGGAACTGGAACACTTCATGTTAAGATGGTAATTGTGGAGAGGAGGCACATGAAACCCCAATAGTCATTTACACTATAGTATGAATTGGTCTCCCAGCAGACCTGAAAGCAGTTGCTCGATGGAGGAGGTGAAGATGAGATTTCTGGGAATTACAAATGGACTGAGACCCCACTGAGGCTGGGATGGGTAGGAACAGACTGTCCCATGCTGAAAGTGAACTTTACTTTGGTCATGAGTTTGCCTTGTGCTGGGGACATGCCAAATCTTCACTCCAAGAAGAGGTTACCGTCTAAGAGACCTCCCTACTGTTTATGAGGTTTATTCTTGATTTTCTTTAACAAATTTTACATGGTACATTTGCGTGTTAGGGGCTATTCTAAGCTCTTCACAAATATAAACTGATTTAATCTTCACAACAACCTCTCTAAACAAGTATCATTCTTATTCCCATCTTAGCGATGAGGAAACTGGGGCAAACAACAATTAAGTAATTGGCCAGACCTCGCACAGCCTCCGAGTGGCAGAGCTGGAATTTGTATCCAGGCAGTCTGGTTCTAAAGTCCACGCCATTAACCTCTATGCTGTAAAAGCAAAAGAACGCAGAGCCACTCATTTTATCCTTTCTGAAAAGTAAATGAATAAACTGTGATGAGTAAGTCATTTCAACATCCAACTTAAACGGCATCAAGATGGTCAGATCAGTCATCGGAGATTGGCTGATGAATTTGACGACATTCGTTAGTTCACATTTTGAGTCATCAGACAAGTATTACCAAGCACCCTCCATGCCTCTGGACACTGAGTGATGATCATGAATAAGATAGTCACTGCTCAGAGCTTACAGTCTGGACAGGGGTCAGGGCCTCAGGTGGCAGGTGTAGGCCAGCTCACTGTGGGAGTCCCAGGATGGGATGGGGCAGGTTTAGAGAAATGACATCTAAACTGAGGCCTCACAAAGAAACAGAAGTTGGCCAGAGGACACGGTAGGGGCACAATGAATCAGGAAGTGGAAAGAGCATGCGCAAAGGCCCAGTGGTGATGAAGAGCTGGGCAGTTAGGAAAACAGAAAGTTGAATGGAGCTGGTGGGAGGTGGGGAGTGGAAAGGTGAGGGTGGGAGCTGAAAGTGGACAGACAGCAGGGCCAGACACCACGGGGCCATGTGGACCCTGATGGAGGCTTGGGTTTACCCTGGCGTCCAGGGGAGTGGACCAGGAGAGATTCTCAGGGTGTGTTTTTTAAGCCGGGGTAAAGATTTGAATGGGATGGATCCGGGGTAGTGGTGGCTTCTATTGACTGTAAGGAGCAAAAGACACATCTCCCCCCTTAACTGGGCCTCCGGATCTGTGGGTTGATTAAAGGAGACAGCCTGATTACAGCAAGTTAAATATAACAGTTTACCTCAATGTCCGGGCCCACGTCTCCTTGATACAATGCAGACTTGGCAGAGGAAACACGCCCATAAAAGAAATAATCCCCAGCGATGAGAGAAGCCAAACCAGAGAGTCTTTAAAGTTACAGACTAAAGGTACTTGATTCTGATGAACTTTCATTTCCCCAGGCCCCATCAGCCCAGGACAAACATGAGGATGAACAGGGACGTGTAACAGAAACTACGTCATGCCTGTGGCTTGTCCCACCCCCACCAGGCTCCGCTGGAACCTCCGCCTCTGCTTTCAGCCCCGAGGAGGCCTTGTGTGTCTCCCGTGCACAAGGCATTTCTTCCTTTAATCCTGAAACATCCGCCCACCTTCGCTTTGCCACTCACCCTGTGCTTCCTGTCACTTCCCTGGTGGCACCATCATCCACAAAGGCCACTCATCCTGCTGCTATTTCCTGTGCCCATGTCTCCTGGCCACACTATAAGTTAGGGGTGTCGAACTCAATCAGAGAAGGGGCCAAAATCTAAAATCCAGCCTAAATCGCGTGCCGAATGGTTTACTGAACAGTCATAAACTGTCATTGTGATGGAAACGCAGCGGAGTGCAGTGATGACAGCGCGGTGCGGGCCACATTGCAAGGCCTGGCGGGACGGATTTGGCCCGCGGGCCTTGTGTTTGACACATGTGCTATAAGTCATCCGGGAACCCCTTTGACGCAGCCACAAAGCTGAGCAAAAGCGCCGTCTTAGATCCTTGGAAACCTTTAGACACAGCTCCTTCATTCCCCAACAAATTTACTTTTGAGTGTTTGCCAAATGCCAGGCACCGGGGACACAAAGATGAATAAAAGCCAGGCCCAGCCCATGAAGGGAGCACAGCCTCATGCAGGAGGGGAGGGCTCTCGGGCTGGGCTAGCCCAGGGAGGCATCTGAAAGCCTGCCGTCCAAGCATCAGCACACAGCACACAGGGAATGCCACCAGGTGATGGTGGCGAGGAAGGGGGCATTGCAGGAAGAGGGCGCGTGCAGGTCTCCCCTTCGATGCTGAAGAGCGCTCTGGCATCCTGTTCCACCTCGAGCTGAGAGACAGCGGCAGTGACAGTAAGAACGGCAGTAATTTACCAGGTTCTAGACCAGCTCTGTTCAACAGAAGGGTCTGAGGTGAAGGAAATGTTCGCTGTGATGCCCAATGGAGCAGCCACTATCACCTGTGACTGCTGTGCTCCGGATGTGTGGCTAGTGCAACTGATGAACTGAATTTTTAAGCTTAGTTCATTTTAACGGCCACATGTGACTAGTGTGCTACTGTATTAGACAACACAGTGTGAGAAGCTGTGCTAAGTACTTTATGGGTAATATATCAAGTCTAACAATAAAGCCTGACATCCAAACATGATTACCATCTGCATTTGATAGACGCAGAAACCGAGGCCCAGGGAGGGTAAATATTTGTTCGAGGCGCTCAATTTGCAGCCTCGATTCAAATCCCAGCAAACCAAGCCCAGAGAGGAGGAATGGTTCCTTCATCGTCCATCCATCCAGTCATTCACAGACAAGTGGTCATTGTGCCCATGGGGAGTCCAACACCGTGCTATGGATGGAGATACAGATCTAAATGAAGCAGGGTCTCTGGCCTCAGAGAGCAGATGATCTACAGAGGGAAACAGACCCAAGGAAGCCTCACCACCACGTGACAACTGCAGTGTTCAAGGCCAGCTCCCGGAGCTGGGGAGCCCTCAGCTGGGGCCCTTAGCCCAGCCTGGGGATGCTGGGGGCAGGGGCGTCTTCCCATGACAAGGAATGCCTGAGAGGGAGGGGTAGGGAGTGTCAGGGAGAGGACCAAGTAACCCCTCTGCCATGCAGCTCATGGGACAAGTTGATTTCAACAACTTGAAATCTCCCCTGACATGTCCTCAACTGTCCAAATTGACCATTGGCAAACCACTCAGACTGTGGTCTCTGGAACTTTCCAAGATCTGCACTGTGAGACTCTAACCTGACACTCAACTCATATAGGCCTTCCACAAAGCTTTAGCATCAGCTAGACCAGTGGTCAGCAAACTCATTAGTCAACAGAGCCAAATATCAACAGTACAACAATTGAAATTTCTTTTGAGAGCCAAATTTTTTAAACTTAAACTTCTTCTAATGACACTTATTCAAAATAGACTCGCCCAGGCCGTGGTATTTTGTGGAAGAGCCACACTCAAGGGCCATGTGGCTCACGAGCCGCAGTTTGCCGACCACGGTGCTAGTCCATGGTTCAAGTCCCAGCTTCACTCCACAGTGGCTGGTGACCTTAGGCAAACTTTTTAACCTTTCTGAGCCTCAGTTTCCTCATCTGAAAAATTGGGATGATAATACTTTCTACGTTTGTCATGAGGATTATATGTGTGGAGCCCTGTTATTTTGTATCCTTAATAGGTGGTTGCTGTTATTACTCAAATTATGATTGACTAAAGCTGCAAGTAGACCAGGTCCCCTTGTTCTTCTGCCCTTCGCACCAGGGCACCGAGGCACAGGAAGGAGGAGGTGTGGCCCGTGGGGCTCAGTGTCAGAAGGTCTGGGGTCCCCTCCAAGCTTGGTCACTCACGTGAACAAAATTGAGTGAGTCACATCCCCATTCTGGGCCTCAGTTTCCCCATCTCTAACATGAGAATATTGGCCTAGATTTGGTCATTGGCATGCAAATACCAACTGGGACATCCAGGGAACTAAAATGAGCTAAGGCAGTGGTCGGCAAACTGCGGCTCGCAAGCCACATGCGGCTCTTTGGCCCCTTGAGTGTGGCTCTTCCACAAAGTACCATGGCCTGGGAGAGTCTATTTTGAAGAAGTGGCATTAGAAGAAGTTTATGTTTAAAAAATTTGGCTCTCAAAATAAATTTCAATCGTTGTACTGTGGATATTTGGCTCTGTTGACTAATGAGTTTGCCGACTACTGAGCTAAAGGGCCTAATGTGGGAATGGTTACCTTTCAATTCCTGCTGACAGTTGCCACCTGGGAACGCTACTACAGAGAATCTGAACATAATCAGATTTCCTGATTTTCACCAGAAGCTAGACTTGCCATTTGCCAAACAACACGGGTGGACCCTGAGGGCATTATGCTAAGGGCAGTCAGACAGAGAAAGACCTATACAGTGTGATCTTACTTATGGACTCAACCCCCCAAAAAAATTAGAAATAAAAGCTCACAAAGCCGAAACCAGTTTGGCTCAGCCTTTAGAGCGTCGGTCTGTAGACTGGAAGGTCCCAGGTTCGATTCCGGTCAAGGGCATGTACATTGGTTGCGGGCACATCCCCAGTAAAGGGTGTGCAGGAGGCAGGTGGTCAATGTTTCCCTCTCATCGACGTTTCTAGCTCTCTATCTCTCTCCCTTCCTCTCTGTAAAAAATCAATAAAATAAAATAAAAAAATTTTAATTTTAAAAAAATTTAAAAAGCTCACAGATACAGAGAACAGATTGGTGATTGCCAGAGGCTAGTAGTGAGGGCAGGGCAAAATGGGTGAAAGGTCTCAAAATAGGCCCTGAATTAAAAATAGATGGTAAGTAATATTGTAATAACTATATATGGTGTCAGGTGGTCTTAATGCGGCGATCACTTGGTACGGGACATAAATGGCCAATCCCTGAGTTGTACACCTGAAACTGATATAACATTGTATATCAACAATAATTTAAAAATACACTTTAAACCTTATTTAGGAAAAAAAAAAAAAAAGATGGTAACTCTTCACATCATGTCTTCTTATCCAATACCCTAAAGTTAAACAAAGCAGGTCTCAGGCCAAGGCTAGCCCAGGGCTACCGGTCAGATAACTTCCCAGGCCCTCCCAGCCCTGACCGCGGTGACTCTGCCCAATGGGGCTCCAGCACTGCCCCCTCCCCTGCTGCCCTCTCTGCCCACTTCTGAGAAAACATCTTTCAGGTCCCCTTTTCGGTTCCTCCCCCCGCCTGTGTCACAGACCTACGAGGCCTCGGAGTGTTCCCCGCGGAGGGCCGGGCCTCCTGGAACCCTATAGAGACGCAACCTGGCAAGTTCTCCTTGCATTTCCAGGAGCCTCTCGGAACCTCTCAGTTCCACTTTGTGATGACTGGTTTCCTACGCTGACCTCAGTCTCCACTGCACAAACCGAGAGGCTTGATGAAATAATGGTTTCAGCCACAATGGGTGGGGGCAGGTGTGACAGGAGGCAGAGCAGACAGCCAGTGAATAAAGAGCCATCCACATGCCAGGCACCGTTCAAATCCTGTCGCAGGTGTTCAATCTTTGTGGCAACCTATCAGGTACGTACTATTATCACCATCATTTTCCCCCAGGTGAACCCCGAGGTTCCAAGAGGTTGAGTAACCTGCCCAGGGTCACCTAGCTAGTAAGCACCCCTGGGGGCCCAGCTCCTGAGCCCCATACTTGTAACTTCTATCCTCTGATGCTGAAATGTATAGTCATCCTCCTGCTAACATTCCACAGGCTCACCAGCCCAGGCTGAAAGCCCACCTCCACAGATGGGCCTGTCTGATCCAGCCCGGCCCTGCTTTCCAGCACCGTATCTCACTCCCCTCATGGAATCATGTGTTCCTCTGTGCCTTTTGCATGCTTATCCCTTTGCTTGAGAAGCTCTTCCCTCATTCTGATTGGTGACCATCACAGCTGACCTTTCAAAGCGTCTTCTCTGTGAAGTCACCATGGACTTCCTGTGTCTGCGTGGTGCATCTGTTTCATCACTGCAGGGCTCCCTCGGGGAAAGCAGCACCTCCTGGTATGTTTGTCTCCTTGATGGCTAGAGGACTAAGCCCTAACCCTGATGACCACACAGCAGGATCAACACATGTTATCTAAGGTGACCTAGACTGACTCTTGTCCTCCTGGCACTCCCTTCATGTTTAGTGTAGCCTGACCCCATGGGAACCAAGGTACCACAGCTAGGGACATTGTCATTGGATTAGCCCATGGTGTCATCCTGTATCATAGCAACAGCACTACAGACTGAGTGGTTTGATACAAGACTCTCCTTATAAAATCGTACAGCTCTCACAATTCTGAATGCTGGAAGTCCAAGATCAAGGTGTCAGCAAGTAGATTTCCTCTGAGGCCTGTCTCCTTGGCTTGCAGTGTCATATGATTATCCCTCTGTGTGTGTGGCTGGGTCCTATTCTCCTCTCCTTACCAGAACACCAGTCATTTGGATTAGGGCCCACCCCAAGGACCTCATTTAACCTTAATTACCTCTTCAAAGATAATTAAGACCGTATCTTCAAATACGGCCACATTCTAAGGTACTTGGGGTTAAGACTTCAACCTGTCAATTTAAGGGGACACAATTCAGGCCATTACACACTCCTATTTCCCTCCTTCCTTTTGCTCCCCAAGGTAATCTACATGTAGCTATAATTATTAAAGATCAGAAGCATCCCGCCCAGCCTTTGCACTTCACAAATGGGGAAACTGAGGCCCACAGATGCAAAATGGCTCACCATTAAAATCAACCAGCAAATTAAGTCAGAATTCCTGGCTACCAGTCCAGAGTTCTTCCTGTGACCCCAGATCCATTAGCAAATACCATCTTTGCTCTTCTGAGCACCCCTTCACCCCTAAGGCAGAGCAGAAGGTAAGCTAATGGGAGCCAGGAGCAGATCTCCTGCCAGGAAGTCTCCTCCCTCTCCCTTGCTCTATGATGGCAGGACTAATACCCATGCCTCACCCAAAGCCCATGCCTCACCCAAAGTCCAGCCTCTAGAGCTGTTCCCGGCCACCTTCAGGGTTCCTGCAGGCTGCCCTCGCCACCATGGTCAGCTTCGGAGCTCCCAGAAGGAGAAGTTGACTGAAATACCAAGCAGCTGACTTTCTCTTTTCAGTGCAGAGTGTCAGTAAGAACGGATTCTCACCACCGCGCATGCTCTGCTTTGGTTGGTCAAGGGCCTACAAGAAGCTGAGAACCGTGGGGGTCTGCGGAGTAGCCCCCTCACCCCCTGCCCCACAGCCCTTTACAGTCCAGCCCTCTCCAGAGCCACCCTCATTGCGTCCATGCTGTCAGAACTCAAAGCTCTTCTTGAGTGACCAGACCATCGGGGCCACGTGAGCAAGGCCCCAGGCCTGCAACAGAACAGCCAACCTCCACAGCATGACAGTGGGCGGCCTCCGCCTGTGTCCCACCTTGGCTCTCAGTTAGGAGCATGGGCCTGGGGCCAGACTGAGCAAGCTCAAATCATTCTCCTAGCACTTTCTAGTGGTACGACTTCAGAAAAAGTTACTTAGCCTCTCTGTGTGTCAGTTTTATAATCTGTAAAATGGGGGCAATAGCAAGGCCCTTCTTATAGAATTATACATATATTAAATTAGTTGATATGTGTACAGCATGAAGAAGAGTACCTAGAATACATTAAGCCTTATGTAAAATTTTTGTTTAAAATATACATACATACATACATACATACATACATAAATATGGACATACCTCCCACCTACCCAACACAGCCAACCCAAGGATGACAAGCTTTCTTAAGAAACCACAGTGTACAAGGCACAGATTCTGGCAGGAAACGACTTAGGGGTGCAGGTGTACTAGATACAGCCTGGAAGGGCAGGGGTCATAACTAGCGGGCTGAAAGTGGGGGGAGGGAGTAATTCAGGTAAAGGCTGAGCAGTCACATGCATGTTAGGCTAACGGCTGTGTGTGGTTAAAGCTCTGAGCAGGAGGACAGGTGGTAGGCACTGAGCCTGAAAGGGCAGGAGACCAAATTTTACAGAAAAGGGAAGCTACAGAGAGGGATCTCAGGGTGCGAACCACTTCTCAGTCTAAGAATACACCATGCACATGCCCATCTCTGGGCTTTTCATCTGGCCCTGTCCCCACTCACACTGCCATTCAACAAACACCAAGATTTCACTCTGACCCTGCTCTGTAGTTGACCTGGCAAAGGGTGTGTGCAGTCTCTATTCTAGAAAGAAGCATAGAATCAAGAGGAAAGAAAGCTAATTAGATGGTGTGAGCTCTGGGTGAAATAAGAATGAGACCGTGGACAAGGGCAGCTCCAGTTGAACATGGAGAGGTCAGGGAGGGCTTCCCAGAAGACGGGGCATGTGAGGAGAATGGTGAAAAACACCTGAGCCTCTGCAATGGGGGCCAGTGAGGGCTGTTCCAGTCGGTGAGAAGGCACCAGGGCGTGAAACTGCTGGTGATGGGTCATGACCAGAGCAAAGGGCATAGAGGGGGCCATGAGGCGAGGGACAGGGCTGCGAGGAAGCAGGTGACCGGAGCCGGCAGGGCCATGTGGGCCAGGCCAAGAAAGTGTAGTTAACAGGCTAACGATGGACTTTGGGGTGGGGAAGGGCATAAATAGAGCCACGTTTTGGAGAGAACCCTGTGGGTTCCCCCAGCAGCAGAGCCTGAGACAAGAACATAACTAGATGGAGGTGGTTGACTTGAGAGGTGACCTCAGGAAGCGGCAGGGACGGAGAGAGGAGAGTTAGGGATTGTGGGGAAGACATTTAAGAGTGTGTTGCTGCGTTGGTTACCTCTGTGGGCAGCTAGGTCTCACGTTGCTGGGGACCCTTTGGGTCACTATTAATGAATTTCATATTGTCTCCAAAGTTCGGTCCCCATAGCCTGAGAGTTTCCTTCAGGAAGCATTAACTCACCCTTTCCTGTCACTCCTCCAGCTTGCCCTTGGGCAGGAGATGATGGACTTCTGTGGTTTTGAACAAGCCCTGATGTTTAAAATAGGATGCTCACAACATGCATGAACTGTCCTCACAGCTGTGCTGGAATCAGGTGGCGTGAGTGAAGTTGTGGGCACAAAAACATCTGCAGCAATCCCCTGGGTCCAAAGTGCCCTGGTGAGAATTTTGTTTCATTGCAAATAAAAAAATAATAGTGGCTTAATCAAGTTAGAATTCTTTCGCTGCTTACATTGAAAAAAATCCAGAAATAGTGATTTATGGCTTTATTTTGTGAAAGGAATTCTTCAAACTGTGGAAGGCCATTCTCTAATGGACCCAGGTGACTGTTAGAGCTTCAGCCATCATATTCATGTTCCAGGTGGCAGAATAGAGCAGCAGCAAAAGAGTGCACTCGCCCTGCTTTAAGGAAACTTCTTGGCCAGCACTTAGGCATGTGGTCATTAGCTACACAAGAGGCTGACAAGTGTTGTCATCTAGGTCACTGGCTAAGTACCTAACTAAAAAGTTGTGATTCTTGATCTAAGAAGAGAAAGAGAATGGACCTTCAAGGGTGACTAGCAGGCCCTACAACAAAGATGTGAGATGGGACCCAGGGGGTTAATTAGGGAGCAATTTTCACAATCCAAGGAGAGAGGGGAAGGACTGAAGGAAAGGGAGTGGGAGTGGGATGAAGAAGGGACTGCTTCTGTCAAGTGTCTGGGTATGGATTCGACAGGTCTTGGTGAGGAAAGTGGAGAGGAAAGGAGGGGAAGGGCTCAGGAAGGCCATTCACACACCCAGGAACTGTATAAGACCCACAGTTCGGAGGAAGGCCATGAGTCCCACTGCAGATGTACTGCGCTTGAGGACAGCCCGAGATGTCCAGTCAGTGCATAGCTGGTGTTCAGGTGGACAGGAGAGAAGTCTCGGCCCAAGGTAGCAATTTGGGTGCACCAGGAATTGGAGCAGAGAAGAGTCCTCGGGTGGGAGTGTAGAGGACAGGATCAGGGAGCTCAGATAGCACAGTTGGGCAACACCAGAGTATCACAGGCATGAAGCTGACCTTCTGAAGTGCATGCGAGGGGAGAGCCAGGAGTATTTATGCCTCTGGTTGGCTGTGTCTTTCTGTTGAAGCTGCTAACAGGAAGTCTCTTTTAGAGGTGTACTCTGGGTTTTAATAACCTCTTGGCCTTCAAGCCTAGGACTGGTAATGGCTCCCAGAGATTATTCATCTTAGAGTGACACACTATTTCCTGTTGGATTCCCTTAGTCCTTCCATACTGTCATAAACTGTGCCTTTATTAAACTCTCCTTAATTTCAAAGATGATGAAGGTGATAGATGATAGATAGATAGATAGATAGATAGATAGATAGATAAATAGATAGAATAAACAGATTGGAGGATGGATGGTAGATTTATAGATAACAGGAAGGATGAGGTCACAGAAGAAAAATGAGATCAGAAGAGAGGGACTATGTGTGGGGGGGAGGAGTGCATGGGGAGAAGCTGGAGTCAGTGGAGAAATGAGCTCAAGGTCAAATGTGACCCCCACATTAGTAAAAAGGAAGGCTATGATGTACTTATTGGATTTGCCACTCTGACAGTCGCCAATGACCTTCATGTTGTCAAAGAAGCCAGACTGCAATGGGTAGAGAGTTGCAGAAATGAGTGGGAGATGAAAAAGTGAATACAACTGCCTTCTCCATCGTCTTCACCTCAATAGCCTGGCTCACATGTCACGTCCTCCACAAACTTTCTCTGGAGCTCTTTTCTTCCTCTGTGCTCCCTGAGCATCCTGTTACCCATCGGCCACAAATCAATGGCTGAGCTCCCAGGGTAGAGATCCAGGAACCTCACCTATACAATGTAATAGAAGGAGCCCTGGACCTGGAGTTTAGAAACATGTGTTGAAAAATCATTGAGCCCACCCTCCCAAGTTCCTGCAAAGAAAGCAGATCTTGTCCAACTTGTCCAGGAACTGGCTCTGTGGCCCTGCTCAGTGCCCATTGTCCCACACCATGGAAGGGTGACCCTCAAGCTGCCACCCAGCTAGGCCTCCTCATTGGGTCAGCATCCAGTAAAGAATCACAACCTGCCCTACTACTTCCCTCATCTGCTTCCTCGGCCATGAAAAAATGTAGGGACACCCAATGATCAAAGACATCCCTCTTTCTCACCATTGCCAGGACTGGTCAAGGCTAAAGGCAATCTCTATTACCTGAGGTTCCATCAAGAAGGGAATATTTATTATTTTATCCATGAGATTTTACTGCTCCTTTTGAATTGAACCCTAGAAACCAGAGAACTCAAGGACTTTTGTACCATTTTGAATTCAATCATATGTTTCATTTGACAACAATTAAGACCCTCAACATTAGAAGAGCCAGGGAAGCTGTTTCAAAAGGCAGATGCCTTGGCCTTACCCGTGGTTGGCAACCTGTGGCTCGTGAGCCACATGAAGCTCTTTGGCCCCTTGAATGTGGCTTTCCCACAAAATACCACGGCCTGGTCAAGTCTATTTTGAAGAAGTGGCATTAGAAGAAGTTTAAGTTTAAAAAATTTGACTCTCAAAAGGAATTTCAATCATTGTACTGTTGATGTTTGGCTCTGTTGACTAATGAGTTTGCTGACCACTGCCTGAAACTTATGGGCTCAGAATTTTGGGAGAGAAGGGGAAGGTTCCAGGCTTGTCTATTCCTCAAAGGGTGGTTCTGATGTAGAGCCAGGGCTAGGAATCACCAAATCTAAAATTAATCACAGGCAAAGAATACTGAGCTAGACCTACTAGGTGCTAAGCAGTGTCACTGTGGTTAACCTTGCTACAACCCAAAGTGTGGGCTTTCACAGCTCCACTCTGTGATGAGGAAGGGGGAACTCCAAGAGGTCAGGGGGCTTCCCAAACTGTGCAGCTGATAAGAGGCAGTACCAGGGTTGGAATCTGGGTCTTTCTAATTTCAACATCAAGCCTGGCCTATACCCCTCTAGGCACATCCTTCTGTGTGAGAGCCTTGTGCTAACAGACCCTAAGGCGATGGGCTGAGTCTGACTCATGCCTGGCCTAGGAGCCGATACTAGAATGAGGGTGGCCCACACGTGAACAGTTAACTCTAACACAAAGCTGCCTGGGAAGGACAAACAGAGGCTCCAAGGGCTTTGAGAGTCCAGTGGTAGTGTGGTGGGGACACCGCGAGGAACCAAGGAAAGCTTCTGGAAAGCGGTGATGATTGAGCTGGGTCTTGAATGATACCATGGGTACTTCCATCTGTCATGCAACAGGCCACACACTGTGGTTGGTCCAGGAAGATAAACAGGATGCATTCCCTGCCCTCAGGATGCTGAGAGTCTAATGTTCTACCTTCTTTGCACCCCTCACGTTCTCTGCAGGCCTTTCTCCTTCTCCTACTCATCTGCCCCCATTCCTCCACTCCCCATGGTGCCTCAGCTCCCCTTGGTCCTGCGGAGCTCCCTTCACAGTGAGCCAAGCTTTTCAGTCACTCAGGAAATGGGGTACTCGAGGTCCAGAGCTCAGGGAGGAGAGAAGTGCATGGGCCCCACCTAGGCCAAGGGGTAGGGGTGGGGGAGGGGGGGGAGGGGATCAGGAGGCGAGCACCAGAGCCAAAGAGTGAGTCATAGCACACAGACACCTGAGAAACGGGCATAAAAAAGACCCACTTCCCTGGGAAGTTGGGGAGAGAGATGAGATAGGAAGAGAAAGTGCTTTGAGCTCCTCAGAAGAAAGAGACCATAAACAGAGCTGGGGTGTTATTACCATGGTCATTACCTGCTTCAATTATAGGGGCACTCATCCAACTGCATGAGGAATCGCTAACCAGTCCTGCAACCCACACAGGGTTGTATTTTTAATATAATTTCATTTTTATTATTAACAGCTAAGCCAATGAAATATTCCTCAAGTCATTCTAACTTGTTAATACTCCCCTTCAGGCTTGGGTGGGGGGTGGGGGGTTCTTCTCCCTCCCACATGACCAGACAAGGATCCAGCCCAGCCCAGAGAAGAGAATGTGAACCACTCGCCCCGCTAACACCTCAGCACTCCAGCCCTGAGACCTTCCCACAGAGGTCTGCCATCATCTCTTGGTCCCTGGTCTCACTGTCCAAATTCCTCATCTCCTTGGCCCTTCATGCCTTTCCTTGCTTCATGTCCCTGACTACACCTGCCTTATCTGTGCCTCAATCAAGGGCAAGAATTGAGGGAGCTCCTGCTGGGTGCCAGGCACTGAGGAAATGAAGATTAGTTAGACACAGTCTTTGCCTTTGAGCAGAAAAGCACAGAGGCTGTTTCATTCATTCACCCAACTAGCTCTGAGTAGGGCACATCCATAAGCCACACCCACAAACCCATCAGGAGCGAGTATGCAAATTAACCCAATCCTGCAGCCAGGGAGAGAGCAGGAGGGAGGTTTGAGTTTCCCCAAAGATGGAGGAAGCCAAACTTTCCACACACCCTGGCCGGCTCAGGCCTCCGCTTAAGGCTACAAAGTTTCAATTATAGAAGATAAATAAATCCCAACAGAAATAGCTGCCACCACAGAGTGAGCAAAAGGCCTGGCTCCACTTCAGGCTACAAAGTTTCAATTATAGAAGATAAATAAACCCCAGATACCAGGGCCTCTGCTTGGGTCACCTGGGGGTGTGACTGGCTTGAAAACCACCACTTGCCCTTTGCCCAGGCCACCCCACACCCAAAGGGAGCCCCAACCCTGATCCGAGACACCCTTCAGGGAAAACCAGCTGGCCCCCATCCATGCACCAGGCCTCTATCCTATCTAATAAAAGAGTAATATACAAATTGAACATCACTCCAACACACAAGATGGCTGTCCCTATGTGGTCAAAGATCCTGCACCCATGTGGACACAAGATGGCCACCACAAGATGGCCAGCAGGGGAGGGCAGTTGTTAGGCACCAGGCCTGCAAGCGAGGGCAGTTGAGGGCAATCAAGCCTGCAGGGGAGGATAGTTAGGGGTGACCAGGCCGGCAGAGGAGGGAGGTTGGGGGCAAACAGGCTGGCAGGGGAGCAGTTAGACATCAATCAGGCTGGCAGGGAAGTAGTTAGGGGTGATCAGGCTGGCAGACAGAAGCAGTTAAGGGTAATCAGGAAGGCAGGCAGGCGAGCAGTTGGGAGCTAGCAGTCCTGGATTGTGAGAGGGATGTCTGTCTGCCCTCAAGGGGTTCCAAATTGGAGAGGGTGCAGGCTAGACTGAGGGACACCCTCACCCTGCACAAATTTCATGCACCGGGCCACTAGTAAGTATTATAATAAAGCAATGCCCCCAAGTGCTGGGGAGGTAGAAGGAAGAACCTACCATTGGGAAGATTCCCAGGAGGAACAGACCTGAGATAGGCCTGGGGAAGGAAGGGCATTGCAGGCAAAGGGATCAGCAGGAGCAAAATGCTTCAGGCCTGGGAAAGGGTCCGATGTGATGGGGGTAATGGTGAGTTCAGAGGAGAGGTAGAAGTGAGGGCCTCATATGCCATGACTATAATGATGGACAGCAGCATTTACAGTCCCAGCCATGAACTCAGGACTGAAGATTCATAGGCTGCCCAGCCAGGAAGAGGAAAAGCAGGCTGAGAGGGCCCTGGCTCTTGATGCCAATAGAAGGGGTTAGATTGAGGGCTGAAGTGGGGGGTTTAGGCAGAGGGAAGGGGAGCAGCAGGCTCCTTGGGATAACTGGGGCTTTGGGCAGGATAAGGACCATGTGAAAGGGCTATGGGGGGAAGAAGGTACAACTGGGGAGAAGAGGGCCTCACGGAGGGTTCCCAGGTGAGCCTTAGCCTCCTCCATAAGCACCTGGGGTCTGCACAGAGCGCATCACAAGGGCAGCACTAGAAACAACCATGAGGAATATCTCAGGTGAGTAGAACATTCCCCTTCTAAGTAATTCACCAAGTGGCCAAGTTTGTACTCCACACTACCTGAGCCTTAATTCAAGGCAATAGTATCTCTTACTTAGACTGCGGTAGATGAAGTCCAAAATCCTTACCATAAGGTTCTGTGTGGTTTCTTCCTGGCTTCACCCACCCACATCGCCCCTCCCTCCGCCCCACTTCGCCCCTGCCGTAGATTCCCGACACTCCACCGCACAAGACTTCTTCAAGGATCTTGCAAAAGCCAGGCTCTCTGTGTCCCTGAACTTCATGCTTAAAACACTTGTCACTCCTCCTATCCTCCCTGTTCCATTTCCAAGCTGACCCTTGTCTTTTAGGGTCCAGACCTCACTGACCCTCCTCCTGCCTGTTCCACTGCCCGTGACACTCTGTCTCCACCTGGTGCTTTTATGATATTTGTTCATTATCTGGCTTCTGCACAGCTTTGTAAACTGGACCTTTTCACAGCCCTGCTCCCCATGGCTGGGCAGTGCCTGGCACAGAGCAGGATTCGTGAGTCTTTATTAGGTGAATGAGAGAAAATGAACAAATGAATGAGTGTGCAAGCCTTGAGCTGTCCTTTAACTTTGTGCTGTGTTCTCTGCCCAGACCAGCCTCCTCTCTTCACTCCCAAACCCCCTGAATCCCTCTTGCACCGAGAAGGCTTCCCTCTAATGCAGTGTGTCCCAAACTTTTGACATATGTGTACCCCTTCTATAATTTTCATAACTCTGAGTACCCCTCATACTCATGAGAATGTAGAATTAGGCGCAGCTAAGCACGGTGCAGTGCATATCCCCACCAAACTCTGGTGCAATGCGTACCCCCACCAAACTCTTCCCGTACCCCTGGGGGTAAGCCTACCACACTTTGGGAAACACTGCATTAGCAGAAGGGGACGATCCTCTCAATGGCCACCTTGGGCTGTGTTGTCTGAACATCGTGACGCTTCAGTCAACACACTGGTTTGTGGTGACTCCCTGTGTGTGTAAATTTTGCCTCTCCTGCTAGAAGACAGCTCATCCAGGCCTGACTCTGTTAGACACAAAACTGGGCTCCTAGATAAGGAAGGTGAGGGGTCACATGCCTGAAAGGGAGCTCAGCCACCAAAAGGGGCTGAGTCACTGCAAAGGGTTTTGAACATGACACAGCATCATATACAGGTAGCCCTTTCCCTCCCTTTCCTACACGGGTGGAGCACTCGCTACCCCTAAGGGTCTGAGAGGTGATACCAGAGAGGGGAACTGTGCTTGAGCCCTGGGCCCTGAGTGCTATTTTTCAGCCCTGTTACAAGAGAAGACATTGATCATTGGCAATCACCATGTAAAACTATCAGCTAAGTGCCCAAGAGAACCCCACCTTCGGAATTCCATGTCTTTATCACTGAGCAATCCCAGTCTGGCCCCACACCCATGAGGCACCTGGGTGCTCAGCTCCCTTTCCCTCTGGGCAGTGTTCTCTTCCAGCATTTGTACTGCATCTCCTATTTCCACCTTCCCATTTAAACTTCTCTGGTGTGCGTGTGTGTGCGTGTGCGTGTGCGTGTGTGTGTGTGTGTGTGTGTGTTGGGGGGGGGGGGTTGCCAGGGGCGTTGAGACAGCAAGTTTGCCCCAGAAAAAGCACATGCTGCTAAAACCACTCCTGGGCTATCTGCACACTCTGCCGCCCCCTAGGACAGCTGTTATTTCTGAGTCACTCATGCGTGCTTGAACTCAACAGCCCACCTCCAACAAACTCATCCCAATTTGGCAACACAGCCTAATGGCCATGGAGAGCATCAATGCTTGAACCTGGACTCCAAAAGTCCAAGTGAATCCCTAAGCACGCTTCCGAGGTCCTTTCAAGGCAAAGGTGTTTTGGTATCTGAAGAGAGATCCCTGTTACCACAGGAAAATAGTTGAGTTGGGTAAGGTGACTCTCTTGGCACTTTTCAGGGATTGGGACATGAGAGTTGCCAAAGTTAATCCAATTCTACCACCCCATGTTCAGCTGCCTGGATGATGAAATGTTCTGAGGAGTTTCCTACAAGGATGAATTTCCTACAAGGATGAGCCGAGCTAAACTCGGTACCCCAGCCTGCTTCCAGGGGATCTCTAAAGGACAAGTCAGGCTTGAGATGAAGCCTCCACCCACCCCGTACAGCCTAGAACACAGCTTCTTGCCTTGGACACCAGTCACTGGGAGGAGTTACTTCACCTATTAGCTGGCAAATGAGATGCCAGGTGGAAGCAAAGTGTTGAAACAGAAGTCCAGGCACCCCCACCCCAAGGCGTGATGAAACACTTGGAAGAGGCCTTCCCAGGCACTTGGCACCTACAGGAGAGAGCAGGAGAGGTAGGAACTGGGGCTGGGGACACAGCTGCAAGGATTCGCGTGAACTTGAACATGCCGCCCCCCCCCCCCCTTCCCTGGCAGGAAGACAGAGGACTGGGTGGAAAGGGAATTGATAAGTTCAGGGCATGCTGGTGCCAGCGGCTCCTTGTTTGAGAGATCTTAGCAAAGTCTGAACAGCCTTTGGTACCTTTGGTACTTTACAGAGAGGCTTTGCTTTCTCGTTGAGTCTCCCCACCTGAGCCCAGTGATCTTAATAATTCCCTAAGATTTTGTGTCTGGAGAAAGCAAGAAGAGAAGTCTACTCCCGGAATGTAGAAGAGGAAAAGGTAGAGAGCACAGGGAAGGAGAGAGGGGGGAAAAGAAAACAAAAAGAATGAAATCTTTGAGATTGTATCTGTAACATTTCTGAGCTGAGATATTCAGAGATTCCAACAGTTTAAAAAAAAAAAATCTTCCCAATGAATGGAATGCTGTGTGCTAATCCATGTGCAAGTATATACATATCTATAATATGTTTGTGTGCTTGAATGCTGTGTGTGTGTGTGTGTGTGTGAGAGAGAGAGCATGAGTGCAAGTGTGAGAATCTGTGCATTTCATGATGTGAGTGGGCATACGGGTATGTGCATGTGAGTGTGGATGCATTTATGTGTATGTACAGACATGTGCATATTTGTGTGACTGTGCAACATCCCAGAAAGAAAACAACCCTGAAATCAGCCTCAGAAAAAGGTGAGATCTTATCTTGATCGGCCACCTACCAGCTGTATGACCTTGAGCAAGTCATGTCACCATGCTGGGTCTCAGTTATCTCCTGTGTCCTAGCTCCTTGAGCAGCAGGTTTCAACCGGTGTGCTGCAAAAATCTTTCAAACATGCAATACCTATTTAGTCAGGGACACTAAGCTCTTTTTCCTTAGATAGTTCAATTTAAAAAAAAAAAAATGACAACAGCCAACACAACAATAGCTATCCAGTACTTGGCAGTTAATAGAAGCCCACTAACTATTAACTCTTCTCCTCAGTTCCAGGTTTCCCCCTTCCTTGAAGGAGATCAATGAAGGACATGATGTATAAGGTCACATGCCTCTCACAGCCCCTTCTTTTGGCTGAGTAAGAGCTACAGACCATATTCTTGAGCCAATTTCCAGGGGCTTCTCAGTCTCCATTACGTTATAGATTAGCCAGGCCTCTTCTTCCTGCACTCAGTCAAAGACTGATGGTAATTCATTTGCAAGACTTGAGTGCAGATTGAATTTTAATCACTCAGAAATCTGAGGTCAACTTTGCTGTTAGTAACCTTTGGGGCAGGAAGCCTAGTGAGGGAGCTGGTCCCCTGGCCTCCTGGCTGGTGTGCCTGACAGGAATGGTTATACTTGCTCTGCAGTTGAAGGAATTAAGAGCTCGGAGAGGTCAAATGACTGGCCCAAGGTCACACAACTTGCTCCAGGACACCAGAGTTGCCTCCAAGTTCGACAGGTGACAGTCAGAAGCTTCGGGAAGGTAAGAACCTCCTCACCCAGGAAGACAGAAATGAGGTCTCTGAAATCCTGAATCCTCAAACATCTCCAGATCTCTGACCAGCCAGCCCCGGCGGAGTATTGGCAGATGGAGCCAGGCTGTGTGGCAATCAGAAAACTAGTCAGGTGGGACTGGAACGGTGCCTCTGAGGTATTTCACAAACACGGGGAACAAACACATTCGGTGTTGCAATCCTGGCCACTGGGAGCTGCCGTGTTGGCTGTTTTTTTCGAGAACGGACTGTGGATAAGGAATTGGAGGGCCAAGGTGCACACCATCTTGGAGGTTGTGCCCGCCCTGGGGAGATGTGGCTCCTCACAGTCACAGCCAGGCAGGCTGGCTCCTCCCCATGTGCCAGGAACTACCAGACCTCTCGAGAGGCCCCCGGAGCCTTCCATGGCCCAGAAGTAACCGGTTGTCACCTGTTCTCCCAATACTGCCTGGGACAGGCTTTGTGATCCAGGCTGACCAGCCACTGACCGAGTCCCAAACGTACCTTTTCCTTCACCTCCCAGCCCAGGAAGCAGACTATGGCCTGCCCTCAGCAGAGCTATTCATCCTGGAGCCCTCACAACAGACGTTAATTAAGACCCAATCTCGCTCCGCATTGCACAATGCCCTCTGGGTAATCAGTACAACTGGGATGAGCTGCTCCCTCCGCTCAGAGCCCAGATATGGTCACATTCCATTTGCTTTGTCCTTAGCGGGTCTCTCCAGCACACAGCTCCGTGGTCAGCAGAAAGCCCAGCCTCTCTCTGGAGGTTTCATCCCTTCCCAGCATTTGTCCCAAAGCTCCGGGGACAGGCCGAGGACAGACAAAATGGGCTCTCAGAGGACCGGAGCCTGTCCCGCACACAGCTGCCCTAGCCCCGTCTGCCACGAAACCTCACTCCCTCTCTGTGCCACGGTGGGAACTCATGCCCACGTGCTGACAGCTATTGGGGGGTGGGGGGCCGCTGGTGAGAAAGGTGAAGGGATTAAGCATGGGAAAAACACACATTCATAGACACAGACCACGGCACGGTGACTACAGAGGGAAAGGAGGGGGGAGGTGGGAGGGATAAAGGGGACAATGTGAATGAGGAGACCTGACTTGGGTGGGGAACACAATACAGCACACAGATGATGTGTCATAGAACCGCACACCTGATACCTGTATGATTTTTTTTTTTTACCAATGTCACCCCAATAAACTCAATAAAAATTAAAAATTTTAAAAATTCATGGCAGCAGTGCCCTCGGTGGTCCTGGCTCAGTCTTTTGGATGGAACAGACCCCAGGACTCACCTTCCTCTGGCCTCCGACCGCCCTCAAGTCTCCCCCAGCTCCCCTTCCCCCACAGCACCGCCTCACCACCTCACCGCCCAGACCAGCCAGAGCCATTTTGTGTTTTTGACCTTAGCTCCTTACTGCCAACAACCAGGAGCCCCAAATTCGTCAGAATCATTCCCCCGAGGCTGGGGCTGCCGCCTACCACCTGGCCACCCGCCTCTGCGGCTCGCACCTACCTCTCTGGCCTCTGTTTCCACAGGGACCGTGTGGCCTGGAGGGCGGTTCTCCCAGGAGCTGCTCAGGAGCAGGAGGCGCCATGGCTCTGAGACCAAACCAGCGGGAGGCGCCTTCTCCCCAGGACCCCCAAGGCTCCCCACGGGGAGGGGCGGCACTCAGGGCACCATGGGAGCCGCCGTGGCCTCGGAGGGGGCCCTGGCCCAGGCCCCATGGAGCTGCAGGCCTGGCTCTCCCCGCAGTCCCTCAGCCTGGGACTTCCTGCAGAGCCACTTCCGGGTGAGGGGTGAAACTCATCAAGAAGAGGGGCGACACCTGCTCCCCTCCACAGGCTGCGGCCCCAGGCCAGGCTGGGCGAGCAGCTCCTCCGAAGGCTCACTCTCCAGCACGACAGGAGCTGTTGGAGCCCAGAGGCCTTGGAGGGCCCCCTGCATCCTAGGGTGTCTGCTCTGCCTGAGCCTCTCCCTGAAGCCCTAGCCATCCCTCTAACCACCCTGGAGCCCTCTCCCATGCATTAGACCAATGGAAACAATAAAGTTCTTATAACAAAATTTAAAACAAGTAAATAAACAAACACATGACTGCACAACTGCTCCGATACATACAAATGCCCAAACTAAGTCCCTCACCCACATCTAGGCCCCCTGTCGAGTTCTTAAAGTACAATTTTCCTGACTCATTTCTCATGCTCAGTATCTCCCAGGGCTTAAGTGACTGCGGGAGCACTACATCAGGGAGGATTCTCCTTTCCAACCTCACAGATCCTCTCTTTCCTGCCCCATGAGCACTGCGGGGAGCACCTTCTCTCTTTTAAACATTCAGAAAGAGAACAGTTTTTAAACTATCCTTCTCTCACCCTAGCTGGTTTGGCTCAGTGGATAGAGCCACAGCTTGCAGATTGCAATGTCCCGGGTTCTATTCCAATCTATGTCCAGGTTGCAGGCTCGCTCCCCAATTGGGGGCATGCAGGAAGCAGCCAATCAATGACTCTCACCATTGGTGTTCTATCTCTCTCTCCCTCTCCCTTCCTGATTAAAAAAAAGAAAATTATAAAATAGCCTCTCTCAAGAGCACGAGGGCTTCTGGCTCCACACTTGCTCTCGGCAGGGCGGCTGGCCTTGGCGCCTGTCCCCTGGTGTAACCGGCAACTTCCTCGCGAAAGACAAGAACAGAAGCCCAAGCAGCGTTTCCAGCAGGGAGCCTCCTGTAGGACACCTGTGACATGCACAGCGCATTTCAGGGACACGGAGCTGTGCCCAGACACAGCAGAAAACAGTAATTAGGTTTGGGAAGGGCCTCCTGTCTCCCAGGCACTTTGACACACGTGATCCTGTTTAATCCCGAAAACACGGAGAGGGAAGCGTGGAGACACGCGTTGTGCAGAGCAGGAAGGTGAGGTCAGAGGGCTGAGGGCCCAGAGCTACACAATGCTAAGACAACTTGCACTCTTTCTCCTGCCCCAATTGAGGCCAGGCCTGCACCCACCCCCAAGAGCTTACCACAGTGAGGTCACACTGAAAGAAATGAAGGCATTTCTGAGTAGCCTGAAAGAGAGAAAGTAATCACAAAGGGGCAGCCTAAAGGGTGGTGTGGGGCGAAGGAGGGGCTGTTACTGTGGAAGGAGTGCATTCATTTTAGGCCCTAGAACTCAGACTAGCCCCTAGTAGGTCTTCACTAAGGTACATATTTATAACATATTATTGCTGCAAATGATTGTACAGATATTTGCCCCGAACACTGCTTAAGTGCCTGCTCTGGGGTGGACCTATGAGGCATGAGGACTGATCCAGCACAAAAATTCATCTCTGAGCTTACGAGGAAGGAGAAGACTCATTTCTCAACTATTCTAATTCAATTAGGAGAGAAACATGATATCAAAACACTAAAGAAAAGGTGATAAGGAAACTCAGGGAAAGAAGAAGCAAAAATCCATCTGGAGGAGCTCAG
This sequence comes from Pipistrellus kuhlii, assembly GCF_014108245.1. Lineage (NCBI taxonomy): Eukaryota > Metazoa > Chordata > Mammalia > Chiroptera > Vespertilionidae > Pipistrellus > Pipistrellus kuhlii. The sequence goes on along the minus strand of NW_023425449.1, from coordinate 40,210,395 downwards.
GAAGGCTTCCTGGAGGAGGGAGCCTTTTAGCTGGACCTCGGGTTATACATAACAACTAGAATCCACTAACCTCTGTTGACCACTCACTAGGTGCCAAGCACTATCTCATATGTATGACCTTATTTAATTCTTCCAATAAACCCACGACGTGGTACTGTTATTCTTTTTCACAGATGAGGACACTGAGATAGAGCATCGACAAACCAGTAATGGTCGAAGAAGGGATGGAATGTACCCCCCCCTAGTCAGAGGAGAGGCTGGGACAGAGGGGGAGAAAGAGGTCTGCCTCCTGTGGAGGAGGACTCCTCTGCCATGGGCTTCCCACAGGAACAGGAAGTGGGTGCGTGCAGGGAGGGGACACGGACTAAGCCTGTTTCTGTTTGAGAGGCTCAGTCTCCCTGCCACTAGGACCCGGCAGCACAGTGACTGGCAAACTCCAACAAATGAGATGAGATACTCGTTCGAAGGACAATGAAAGAGGGAATTGGGATAGCTTGCTCCCAACCTCCCCAAGTCTGAGCATGGTAAGTCAAGGAAATAACCAAAGGGTTCACCTTCCCACCAATAACAGCTTTCACTTACTGTGGGCAAGGCCTATATTGGGCTTTTGCAAACGTTATCTCACTTTAATTTTCAAAGAAACACTTTAGTAGTTACAGATAATATCCATTGATTGGGAATCATGTCCCAGGTGCTCCTATATGTTTAAATTCATTGGATCCTCACAGCAACTTTAAACAGAAATTTATTATTATTATTATTATTATTATTATTATTAATCATCCCCTCTTTGCAGAAGAGGAATCTCAGGCATAGGGCAGCTAAATATTTATTCCAAGGTAATAAAAACCAGGACTTGAACTCAGGTGGCCTGACTTCAGTACCCCTGCTATTCACCACTACCTATTCTGCTCTATAACGTAGGAGCATACAATTTAGGAATTGCTGCTACTCACAGAACTGTTTAGATTTCATTTGAAGGTTAACAGAAAGAGGCAGGGAGACTGTGCCTCTCAAGCTAATGATTAGCATGGTACAATATTTTAAACGATTGTAGAATTTTTAAACCACCCTAAGGCTTACAGGCCTCTTAGCTAATGTTATAATCGTGTCATATTACTTAGGTTCAAATTCTTCAGAGTCATCAGAATAACACGGATTGACGAGACTTTTGAACATTTGCCACCCCCTGCTCCTGGGTGTCCATCATGATTTGTTTTTTTCAACATAGTCATTTCTTTTTTTACGTTCATTTTGTGCACCAGTAGGTGGAGTATCATGACTCTTCTCCAAGTCCCCCATACTCTGTGAACTGCTCATATAGCTATTTGTTTTCGGCTTCTGGCTCTGAACAACTCTAGATTGTTGGAAAACCTTCTGTTGCCATCGAAACCAATTAGCTAGTTTTCTTCTTGTTCCTCGGCTTTCTGATGAGAATATTGTCAGCTAAGCATCTGCCTTTGATCTTGTTGGGTTTTCCCAATATGTTTATTGGTTTTGAGAGAAGCCTTGGTATGCATTGCTCGTCATCTTCTCTTTGCAAAAAGAGTGTTTTCATGTCTGCTCCACATTTTCCCAGGGTATTCTGGACTCCATCCCCCATATCTTCAACTATTTCTGCAGAAGTACTCTTCTTCCCAAGCCTATCAATGACTGGTTCCATAACATCCTCCTTGGAGACATTCAGGTCTTTTCTATCTTCTTTCTCAAAGTCACAGGCTCTCCCCACCTGGTCCTCCATGGATGTCTTCCCCGGTTTCCGGTGTGTTTCCTTCCCGAGGGCACCCGTTTAGATGGTTTCTGACTGAGGTGCCCGCTTCGCTGCCACGATGCTCCTCTCAATCTTTGTTAAATGAGTTTTAGAAACAAAACAAAAGTGACATGGTTAGCCCAAGGTCACACAACGGGGTAGTGTCCGTGAATTGGTGTCCCGATTCTGTGCTCTTTGCACACTCTCCTCTTCTGCTTCCCAGTTCAACGAGTGCTTCCATGTTCGGTGTAAGATTTAGATCATCCGTGCTCTCCCTTTCAGATATGCACAACATGGGGCACCCTGATGGGCCTCCTGGTCAAGGGATTCAGCAGAAAGGACTCCGGAGGTTCAGACCCCAGGCTCCCTGTGGCTCACGGGCAGGGTGGAGACTGCTGAGATGACTCAGGCTGAGACTAATTTACAAGCACGTGTGCCAGAAAGCATGCTCACACCCGGGTGTGTTGAGTAGGACTTAAAGGGTCTAAAGGCGCCATTCTGAAGCTAAAGCTGCCTGAGACTGTGTATTCTTCACAAGTAGTCACACCTTCTATCGTCTGGCCATCCTACGTTCTACCCTCCTGACCCTCATCTGATGAAACTTGGTCCATCCAAGGCAGAGAGTGCCCAGGCTCTCTGCAGCTGGCATGGGAGAGCCTCATTGTCCTCCATCGGAGTGGAAAGCAAGGCTGCCGGGAAGACTGTGGTCTCATTCTCAGCCTGGCTGCCTTCCACACATCAACAATGACACAACTCCCTCCTCCGACGAGCACTTTCCAATCTGCACTGAGATCTGTTGGATGAGGAGCAGTTTCCATCGCCGCCGTGTGCAGGCAGCTGTGGGTGGGGGTGTGGATGGAGCTCTCCTCCACCCCAAGATCTGGGAAGGCAGAGCTCACCTCCTCACTGGCCGGAAGCCCAGCCAAGCACAGCAGGGCTGCTGCTATGGCCGGGAGGAACCAAGCGAGAAACAGTCCCACAGCCAGACCTGTGAGAGCCACAGTTGTCAGAGAAGCATGCTCCTCGGTCCCGCTGATGGAATTGTCCCAAAAGGAAAGCTTTAACTTGTTTTAGGAACTAGTCATAGCCTGGCTTGGGCATGCTGCCCATGTGTTATGAGACAATCGCTGGGAAATGTGGAATAGAGTCATTGCCAAGCAGATCATAGTCTGGGAGTGTAGTATTCAGTGGCCCCTGGTATTCAACCAGCCCCCAATTCCTCAGGACCCTCCTGATCACTACTGGTGCCAGGCGAGCTGGCCCTTGGGTCTCCATCACCCAGTGCGTGTGTGCTGAGTCCCTATTATAGTCAGGCGCTGCGGCAAGAGGAACAATGACAAAGCCTCTGTCCTCGAAGATTTCTCCGTCTGGAGCCCACAAATAATTACAACACCATCTGACAGATGCTGCAATGACCATCTACAGGGCCCAGAGGAAGGAGGGATATATCCTGTCTGGGCAATCCTGGGAAAATCAGAAGAGGTGAGCTGTGAGCCAGGCCTTAAAGGTGAGCTCTGCTCAGCCAGCATTTATGAAGCACCACCTGGGTACCAGCCAGAACGCCAAGACTGGCCAGGGAGAGTGAGCGGTTGTAGGGGGGTTCCAACAGAGCTCCATTCCCATCCTCTTCACCAGCCCCCTTCTCCTTGCTTTCAAATGTCAGTTCAAACATATCTCCTCCGCAAGAGTCATTTTCTGGTTTCACCAATCCCTCAGTCAACATCTCTTCTCAACACATGACTTTGCAGCCTCTTCATGAACCAATCAAGATACCATCCATGTGCAGAGGCTCAAAGAATAGCTTAGAGTAGCTAAGAGCCAAAGAGATGCCCCAGCTTGTGCTAGGCTCAAGAAGAGACCCAATGTTCCTGTGTGCACAAGGGTGCCAAATTGAATGGTCCTACTTAGAAGTCATAGAAACTTAGGGATAAATGAGGATGAAGAGAGCATTTATTATCTTCAAGAATGCCGATTGAAAAGCTTCTTGCGATATTTCAAGTGTAAGCAGGTGTTTAAACTCAGGGACACTCTAAGCCAATGGTTCTCAACCTTTTTAATGCCACTACCCTTTAATACAGTTCCTTATGTTGTGGTGACCCCCAACCATAAAATTATTTTCCTTGCTACTTCGTAACTATAATTTTGCTACTGTTATGAATTGTAATGTAAATATCTGTGGCAACAGGTTGAGAACTGCTAGCAGGGTCACCTAAGACCAAAGGAAAACACAGATATTTACACTATGATTCATTAACAGTAGCAAAATTACAGTTATGAAGTACCGCCAAAAATAATTTTATGGTAGGGGGTCACCACAACATGAGGAATTATGTTAAAGGGTCAAGGCATTAAAAAGGTTGAGAACCAGTGCTCTAAGCCCATTAAGAATACAAGTTTTGTTTTCTGTGTCTAAGTTACCTTCCCACCCTTACACTTAACTTCATAACAGGGACACCTATAGTTTGAGTGCAGAATGTCCTTGCTATGGTCTGAATGTTTGTGTACCTTCAAAATTTGTATGTTGAAGTCCTAACTCCTAGAGATAATGGCACTGGGATGTGGGCTCTTGGGAGGTAACTGGGTCATGAGGGTGGAGCTCTCATGAATGAGATTAGTGCCTTTATAAAAGTATCCCTGACTCCTCCTGCCACGTGAGGACACAGTGAGAAGGCGCTGTCCACGAACCAGGAGGAGAGTCTTCAGCAGCCAGCCATCTCATCAGATCTGCTAGCACCATGATCTGGGACTTCTCAGCCTCCAGAACTGTGAGAAATAAATTTCTATTGTTTACAAGCTACCCAATCTGTGGCATTTTCTTACAGCAGCCCAAGTGGACCAAAACAGTACTCAAATAAGCTATTCTGAACAGAAAAGCTATGTAGACCCTCAACAGAGTTGCATCTCTCCTGGCCAATTTAGATTTCTCGAGGTGGGCCTAGAGAGGCATCTAAGGGATTGGAATCGGGGGGCTAAATGTGTGTCTACAGAAGACAGAAAGGCAGGACAGCAGGCAAGAAGGAAGGAAAGAAGGAAAGAAAGAAGGAAGGGAGGAGGCAAGAAGGAAGGAAGGAAGGAAGGAAGGAAGGATTATTTTTTGAGTATCTACTGTGTGCCTGGCTCCAAGAGAAGTACTTTACATGCATTAGTCAATACTGTTATATTTTATTTCTGCTTCCAAACAGAATGTGAAAAAGGTTTTATTGACTCTGCTTTACAGAGAAGAAACTGAGGCTCAGAGAATTTGAGTAACTTGCCAAAGGTCAAAGCCCTAGTAAACAGAGATGCAATCCAATATCTGAAGACTCAAAAAGCCAGCGCTTTTTCTAGATGGCTTGGATAAAAATAACTGCCATTTATCAAGAACCAGCTGCTTGCCAAATCCCAGGACAGCCCTTTACAAACACAGAGAGTCACTGAGCAGATCCCACTGCCACAGCAGCCCCCACCCAGGTGCTTCTCCTGCACAGCAAGCAGTAGCCAGGTAAGGTACCCTTTAGCATCCAAACCAGAGCAGTTGTGAGTACAATGATCCCACGTGGTCACCCTAGTTGTAGCCCACCTGCCAACCATTCACCCATCCCCCTGAGCAAATATGTTTGAAGAGGCTTAAATGCAATGCTCCAGTATGTTCCCTGAGTCCTCTCGACTCTCTCCAACAAGGGGTCATCTAGCCATTTAGGGACACTGACCACATAGTCCACTAAAAGAACCTATAATAATAAAAATGTAATATGTTAATTAGACCAGATGTCCTTCCAGACATCCTTCCATCCTCTGGAAGGATGGAAGCCAGGGCTGCAATGGAAGCCCAGGTCCTGGGTGCCAGAGGGAAGCCAGTGCCGGCAGTTGGGGGAAGGAAGGCCTACTCTTGCACTAATTTCATGCATTGGGCCTCTAGTATAAAATAAATTAAGGCAATATGTTTTATTATCTAGCTTTTTAATAAAACCAATACAGCCCCATTCAAAGAATTATCATGTGCCTTGAGAACGCATTCTCTCTTGCTTTCTTGAGGTTTAAAAATATCCTTTCTTTGGATTACATGATGATTATAACAAATTATAGTTTGGTTTCTAATGCCTAGAAGGGACAAAATTCATAGTTGACAACTGTATGATATTGGTTTGCTTGTTTTAATTGTTTTACCATCTTGATGTGCACAGTCCAGTGGTAGTAAGTACATTCACATTGCTCCACAACCATCACCACCATCCATCTCCAGTACATTTTCTTCATCCCACATGGAAACGCTGAACCCATTTAACACTACTTCCACATTCTCCTCTTCCCTAAGCCCCTGGCAACTTCTGTTCTACTTTCTGTCACATGACTTTGTCTGTTCCCAGTACCTGCTCTAAGTGGAATCACACAGTATTTGTCCTTGTGTGTCTGGCTTCTTTCACTTAGCATAATTCTCTCATGTTGTAGCATGGTGTAGAGTTTCCTTCTTTGTTAAGGCCGAATAATATCTCATTGTATGCATAGACCACGTTGTGTTTATTATTCACTCATCCATGGTGCTTGGTTTAATTTGCAAGTTAGCATCATCCTGGGCCCCAGGGATCCAGTCTGCACACAGAAGTGATGAGGCACTCACTCCCCGCCCTGCCCAGGATTCCTCTTTGTGGTTATATTTAAGCCTGGACAAAGGGGGGCGACCTAATTGAAGAGGGAAGATAATTTTCAACCTTCAGCAGCCTCCTCACACTTCAGGATTTGATACCTGCTCTGTGGGTCTAGAGGCTCATTGTTCAGCTTACCCAGGCATGATCAGACCCCAGACAAAGGTCCCCAACCGCTTTCATCCACAGCCACCTCATTCACTGAGATGTACCCCAGACTCAGACACTTGGGCCAAAACCTTTAGAATCACCTTCCATTTATGTCATTTTCTCACAACCCCCAAACCAAAGCATCAGCAAGTCTTGTCATCAGCAACTTCAGATCCAACCCGTTTGCACTGCACCACCATATCCCTCGTCCAAGCCACCATATCTTGTGCCTGGACCACGACAGTAGTGTCCTACATGGTCTCCCAGTGTGAGATCCTTCCCTTTACAATCTCCTCTTCATCAAAGAGCCATTCTGTCCTTCTAAAGAGTAAATGTGGTCATGTTATTTCCTAAAATACCACAGAAACTTGCCCAGCTTAACATAACAAAAATAATAAAGTCTTTTTAAAAACATATTCATTGCTGAATGGCTAAGCTAGCAAAACAGAAGGTCAGAAAAATGTTTTAAAAAGCCTGACTCCATAAGGGTGAGCAACAGTGGAGGTGGTATGTGCCCAGGGTGCAGGGCATCCCCAGTGCAAAGAAATGGGCTGAATGGATTTTGTGCATTGACAGGAAAGGACATGGGCAAGGAGACAAGACATGGGGCCCTAGCAAGGTGGGAAGTCAGACTGGAAATTCCCATAAAAAAGTCAGAACCTTCCAAAATGACAACCTCAGTGGATGAATAAGAAGTAAAAATTCACTCCACGGAATGAAGCTTACTGGTCTAGCTTTGGCTCTGGGTGGAACAGAAACAAAAGAAACACGATTCCCTTGAGAATTCCTGAGCACAAGCCCAAGTTCACGATGTTTGGGGCCATTAATCATATATCCTAGATGGTCCGCACTAACCCACATAGACCTGGGTACCCACCACAAACAGGCCCCAGCCTCAAAAATTTGCCACAGATATTGTCCCAACGAGCATAAGTTCACTATCAGGAATCATAAGCACACAAATAAATGAACCCTCATAAGTGAGAGTCAGCAGGATCAACAAACTATGGCATCAGCCCCATAAAGACAGCAGATGTTGCAATTAGTAAGTACAATGAATAAAGCAATCAAGATAATGAAACACAAGGGAGGACTGAGTGTGTACTAAGAGACTAAAAAACCAACCAGGCATGTTTGAAAAAAAATAAACAAACAGAACTTCTAGAAATGAAAAAGTGTAATACTTAAAATCAGAAACCCAACGGATGTCCGAAACAATATATGAATACATCTGAAGGGAAAATTAGTGAAAACAAATCTAAAAATGTTTACACTGCACTACAGAGAGAAAAAAATATATATGGTGGGTAGAAAGAGAGGGTCTAATATATGTATGTCTAATTGGGTGGTCAGAGAAGATATGGGAGAGAATTTGAATTTAATGTATCAATTCCTTACTCAGTCTTCAATAGCTTTCCTCACTCTTGGGGTCGGGGGTGGATTTCAAAGTTCCTGTCATGGTCTACAAGATCAAATAAGGTGTGGCTTCTGGTCCCTTCTGGCTGTCTGTTCTGGAATGTGTCAAACTCACTCCCACACCAGGGCTTCTTCCAGGAGAATTCTTCCCCTAGAACTCTGCATGGCTGACTACCTTGCTTCATTCAGATTTCTGCTTCAAAAATATCTCTTCCAAGAGGCTACCCTTGACCACCCAATCTAACATTGTCTGTCACCCCATCCTTGCCCTGTCTTACTTTGTTTCTTGGCATGTATAATTAGCTAATATTATCTTATTGTTTTGTTCCTTAGTGTGTATTGTTTCTCTTCCCAATGTATAGACATATGCCTGTCCTGAGTAGGTACTCAGTGAATTTTTTTGAAATAATTAATGGATGATGAAACATACACATATCTACTGTGTGATCAGCACTTTGAGAGAGAGAGAGACTGGTGAGGCAGAGACTCTGGGTTGCCTGCCATTACCCACCCTCACTTTCTCCCTTAATAAGGAAATTCTAATTTTGAAGGGGTTGAGATGGGACTAGCTGAAAACTTCTATTTCCTAGGCACCCTAAGAAATGAACCCATTGGCTGTATTCTGGTTGGGGTGCCATAAATAAACATGCTTTGTTGTCTGGTGCTGCCAGGACAACTTGTAAACAAGATGAGTCGACTCAAATGGGAGAACTTATACTCCTTTCTCCCTCCTCCTTCTTGCTACCTAAAATGTGGGCATAAGGACTAGGACTGCCACGGCCATCTTACAAGGATAAGTCGACCTTGAGGATGGGAGCCATGGAACTGAGAATGGGAAAGCAGAGAAACCAAAGGAACCTGGGATGTCAATGATGTCAAACAGCCACCCTGCCTCCTTATCCAGACATCTTTCAGTGCATAGAAAAAGAAACTCCTCTGCTTTCAGTTTCTACCTGCTGAAGAGACTTATCAACTGATGCTGTAAGTAAGATTCAGGCCCTCACTTCAGGAACTTACAACCAACAGTGGGATTCAGACACACTCAGTGACCCCCAGGGCAATGGGCTGGCCAGGAGCTGATAGAAAGAGTCAAGTGTTTTGGCCAATATGGGACTTGGTGGGCAGAAGGAGAGCATGGGTATCTCCCCAAGGAAGGATTGGTTCATCAGTGTGGCCTTTCACACTCCCAAATTGTTGGGTTAGGCAAGGACTGGCAGTGTGAGGGGTCAAACCACAGCAATTTCTGCTCCTTCTGGAGTGACCCAGTGGGGGAAATGTCACATAAGCTCACCAAGTGTCACCGGTCAGTCGGCCAGCATTAACTCAGCACCATGTCTGTGCCCAGCACTGTGCTAGGTGCCGTGGGGAGAGCTACAGGAAGAGGAGCTGTGGCTCCTGTCTGCAGGGAGCTTACAGGCATGGGTACTCACAAACTCTTGTGTCTGGGATGGACCTGGGTGGGAACCTTGGGTTCCTGGCCTCAGACTTTCGTGTGGAGGGAGTTTATCCACTCTAACACTTCCTGCCTCATCTTCCCGCGAGGTTCACTCCTCGTGTGTGGTGGAGCCATTTGTCTGACCAATGTGTTCTAGAGAAGCTAGAGATAAGCCCTTCTGGGTTCTCTCTCTTTAGTATCTGCCAGTAGGATCATGTCCATGTTAGAGAACCTTGGCATGTCTAGAGTTTCTGTTGATGGGGGACTAGTCTGTCTAACTCTAGGAGGCAGCATTAGGAAGCTCATCCATTGTAATGACACACCTGTGCCACTTGCTTCAACCCAACGTTTATCCTTTAAAAAGTTGATGTTTTCCTCTCCATCTCTCTTTTGGTTCTGACCTCAGGAAGGAATGAGTGTTATTTTTGGCCCCTCGGGATAATTAACGCTGACAGCTGTTGCAAAACACCCCCAAATCTCCAGGCCTTAACACTATGAAAGTTTCATTTCTGCCATTACACACCCTCCCTGGCAGGGTCCAGCTGGCGGGCATTAGCTCAGCACGGCCTCCGTGCTCAGCCAGGGGCATTTAGTCTCACCAAGTTCAGATGGGATGTTTCCAGTCAGAGGTCCTGATGGAAGAGAGTGACTCGGGGACCCAGTTTGCCTTTTTACTCTGTCTCCACCATATGTGGCTTCCGAGTCAACCTGGAATCATGCAGCCATGAGCTTTCCCAGGGGAGAGCCTGGAAGATCAGGTAGACCATGGGATGTCTCACAGTGTAAACAGCCAGGCATGGAAATGTCATAGACTGCCTCCTCCTACACTCCACTGCACAAAGCCAGTCACATGACACCTCTTAGATGCAAAGAGTGCTGGGAAATGTGGCTTGTTCAGGTGCCCAGAGAGGAGAGGACACTAGATGGTGTGAACTTCAGCATTGTCTACCACAGCCCAAAAGCCAAGAGTCCCTTCATCCTGAAAATGACCATTTTAAAAATCAAAGAATATCAATAAGTTGCCAGAAACATATAGTCATTTATCAACAGCGCTGAGAGGAGCATTGGCATCATAGAAACTAAATAGCGGTGTGGGTGGGGAAGGGCAGGGGCTAACACTGAGGGCCTCGAACCCTTGCCTCAAAGAGAGTGAGTTCCCTGTCACTGGAAGAAGGCACAGAGAGGCTGGGCCCTTGGTGGAGATATTCAGACCAAGTTTTCCCTCAGATGACTGGACTACACCAGTGGTTCCCACACTTTCCATTCTCAAGGGCCCCTTTCATAATTGTTCCCTTTGGACTTCATGTTTTGAAAGATTTTGTCTAACAAACAAATGGCACTTATTGAGTAATAACAAATACATTTCCTCACTTCTTACTAATCACGGTTGTGTGTGTGTGTGTGTGTGTGTGTGTGTGTGAAAGAGAGAGAGAGAGAGAGAGAGAGAGAGAGAGAGAGAGAGAGAGAGAGAAAGAGATCCATAACCAGACATGTGCACTTTAAGCACCATGTCTACCATGGTTTTGACCTGCTAATTGCATTTAACACTGCCTAGAATGTCACCAGCAGCGCCTAAAATGCCATCAAACAGCCAATGGAAGATTCTGACCAGGATGCAACTCTGATTTGATTATTTGATTCCAGCAAAAGTGAAGAAACTAAGACTTCAGTTGCCCCTATCATGGGATAAATTAACAATTTTAAAATAAATTATTGTAAAGCACTCTCAGACCCTCAGTGCTATTTAGAACTCCAGACAAATCAGTTGCTACATATCGATAGCTCCAACCTCTTCATCCTCCCCAGCCAACCGGGTCGGGTGCATTTTACTCCCCACGGAGTAGGAATCTCCTCAAGGACAGGGGCCCTGTCTCTGCATCCTCGGTGCCTAGCTGGGTGCCACGTAGTGGCTCAACAGCTGTCCATGAAAAATAACACCTGGCAGTGAGTGTGATTAACTTCGTTTCTGGCATTGCGGTGAAGCTGACAGATCAGAAGAAAACAGGTCCCTGGGAATTTGGCAGGTCCGTGATCAGAAAGAAAAAGTCAAGGGCGGACTCTCTGGGTGGATAGCTGCTCTTTCACTCCTCTGTAGACAGAGCCTCTTCCAGTGCCTGCTCCCTAGTAGACCCCCTGCAAAGAGGGCCTCTCTGTCTGCGATCAGCTTCCTTCCTTCTCCACCCCCACCTTTCCTGCCAGTGCTAGCTCCCCCGGCCCCTTGCTTACGCCCAGCTCTGGCACAGTCTCAGAACTGCGCTGCATACGGAATAACTAATTAAGGGCATGCTTGAAATCACAGTCGCTTTAGAGCTCATAAACTTCCTAAACCGAAGCTTAAAAATAGCTTTCTGGCAGCGTGTCCCTGGATTTGTGTGACGGATTTATCCCGTGCGTTTCTTTATTCCCCGTCATGTTCTGCCAAGACTCTGAAAGGGGAATGGTGTGAGCCTCTCCCTGCCCTTCCTCCTGCCTGGTGCCCAGTTCTTGGTGGCAGTGTGTGGTCCCCACCCCAGAGCTTGGAGCACAGGAACTGCTCTGTGTAAGTGATAAGTGACGGGGATGCACAAGGAAATGATGACAGGAACTCAGCTCAGCTCACTCTCCCCTTTGCTCCAGGGAAGCTCGCCATGCATGGATTAAACATTCTGCGGGCCGTGAGGAGACCCAGGCTTTGCGGCCCAGCGGGGCCTTTGTTGTGTAACTGTGGGAACGGAAGGGTGATGTAGACCAGCAGTTCGCAAACTGTACTTTCCAGAACCCCCAGGGGTCTACGGTAACCTTCCAAGAGCCACTTCCCAGAGAAAGAAGGCCAAGTGGGTAGGACCCAGGCCCCAGTCCCCTTTCTACCCAGCAGCTCTGCTTTGTCCTGGAGCCAACGATAAAGCTGGGACTTGAACCCAGATAGTCTATCTTTGGCACCCCAGCTCTTAATCACACAGTTTTGTCAGCACCAGAGTGAAGGCAAAATTCCAGGGCATCTCAAATAATACTTGGGGTGACGCAGCTGTCAAAACAACAAATCTGTATGCCGAATGCACGAAGTTAGGAAAGAATGATTTCAGAAGGAAGTCCAGGGGGGCTTCATGGAGGAGGTGCTATGTAAGATAAGAAAGATGGTAGGAGCTCCCCTGGATGGAAAGGGGAGCCCACCACTCCAGGCAGAGGCCAAAACATAGGCAGGACACTGGGAGGTTCAGGGAAATCTCAGGGGTTCTGATTGGCTGGAGAAGATTATTCCCGGGGTCCCATCTCCCTGAGAGTAACTTCCAATCGTCCCCTGTCAAAAGTCCACAACCCTCACACCCTAACCCCTAGTGTCCAACGGCAGCATTGCCAAGAGGTGGGGAGACACACACACACACACACACACATTACCCCCTTCATCTTTTGTAGCAGGCCTCATTCCCACAGGCACCACATGACCCTTATCATTGGAAAGCCGTTCAGACCCTGGGCAGCTGAGAGGCTCCGTCCTCTGCCAAGGTGAAGCGGAAAATTCAGGAATGGAGCTCAGTACCCACCCTCAGTGCAATGCCTTCTCTCCACCACCTTTCTATGGGGCTATTTTTGAAAATTAAATTTAAAAAATGTTATTCCATTTTTAGGAGTTTGACCTAGATGAATATAAAAGCAAAATGAACACACAAGAATGTTCACTGTAGCAAATTTTATAATAGTGAAAATCAGCAAAAAGGTTACAAATAAAAATAAAAAGCCCATTTATAAAGATCAACTATACTAAATATAATACTGAATATGATACAATTGGATTCTGCGAGGCTCCTTGTGGAAAGTAGACCAGTTTTGTGGATGTGGAAATCCAGCCGCGGTTAATGAAGGGTGAAAGTCAATGGGCAGAACAAAACATTGCTGCCATTTGTAATGTTTTTAAAGAGGTTGTATACACGGAAAGTTACAGTAATGGCACATCAAATCTGCCAAAGGTGACTTTAGAATTAGGTGTCTAAAGTAGGGGGAAAATTTTTTCATTGCTATACCTCTTGCTTTTGAATTTTTCCTATGTCCATATGTTATGTCCATAATAAAAATCAATTTACAGGTTTGTTCACCTATAAATTAACTCTATTAATTGATTAAAATAGAAAGCATGCCATGGGTACAAGGATCACTTATTATTTCATTCCATTAACAATGACTAAGAGTTTATTTTACCCTAAGCAAGTGCCAAGAGCTGGGGTGATGGATACCCACAGTGGAAACTAGGAGAGAGACTCTGCCTTCTGGGAGCTCACTGTCAAGAGAGGAAGTCAACCACATAAATGTCTACAACAGGGAGACACCAGAGCCGTGGTTGAAGAGGTATTTCTGGAGGAGGTACTATCCGCAGAGGGTTTTGAAGGATGAATAGAAGTTAAGTACAAAGAAGGATGGGAAGTGCGTTTCAGGCATAAAGAACAAAACACATCCAGGGCATGGGACAACAATGGGGAAGTGGGTCATTTTTTAAAATATATATTTTATTGATTTTTTACAGAGAGGAAGAGAGAAGGATAGAGAGTTAGAAACATTGATGAGAGAGAAACATCGATCAGCTGCCTCCTGCATACTTCCCACTGGGGATGTGCCCACAGCCAAGGCACATGCCCTTGACTGGAATCGAACCTGGGACCCTTCAGTTTGCAGGCTGATGCTCTATCCACAGAGCCAAACCAGTCAGGGTGAGAAGTGGGTCATTTTAACCACAGCAAACACACACTTGGAATACTTAGAAGTACTCTCCTAATGAAATACTACACAGCCACCAAAAAGGAGGAGGTAGCTATGGGAACCAAGAGTCAGTTGGGCAAAGTGGTTAGGAGCGTGGGCTTTGGACTAGTTATTAGATCTAGGTCAGCATCTGACTGCTCCATTTACTAGCTGTGTCTTGTTCCTGAGCTTCTTTCTGCCTAACTTCCTCCCCATAAAATGCAAATAATGAAATTCCATTCTTCCTAGAGTGCTAGTGAGTATTAGAATGAAATAATGTTCACTGTGCTTATATCCAAGTGCTCATCACAAAATAAGCATTCAATAAATGAGATGTACCCTCCTATGGGCTGATATTTAAGATGTATTAAGTGTGGAGGCAAATTGTTTTTTATCTTTACAATATTATCTCATTTTAGTAGGGACTTTGCTGTCTTGTTTACCCATATGGACCTCTCAGTACATAGGTGGCATCCACTGAATAATTATTAAATGAACTGATCCTTGTAAAAGAAAGTTGTGTGTGACATTTGCTGGCACACACATAGAAAAAAGAGAACTGAAAAGATACATACCAAACTCTTAATAGGTATTGTCCCAGGAATGGCAGGATTATAAAGGATCCGCCCCTCTTAAATCACCATTTTCTCTCTAACAGATATTTTACCAGGACCTTGATACCTTAAAAATCTGTGAAAAGCAATAAAGTCCAAAAGTAAAACAAGAAAAAGGAGTAAACATTTTAATTGTTTATTGGCACCATCAGTCAATTCAGGGATATTTTTTAGAATTTGTCTCCATTGTTTCGATAGGAAAAAATGGAATCACTGACTTTTTTTTTTAAATATATTTATTGATTTTGTACAGAGAGGAAGGGAGAGAGGTAGAGAGTTAGAAACATCGATGAGTGAGAGTCATTGATCAGCTGCCTCTTGCACACCCCCCACTGAGGACATGCCCGCAATCAAGGTACATGCCCTTGACCGGAATCAAACCCGGGACCCTTCAGTCCCCAAGCTGACGCTCTATCCATTGAGCCAAACCGGTCTCGGCATCACTGGCTTTTTAACTCGATCTTTGTGTAATTAAAAAGTATGTGGCAGACAGATTTCAGTCATCGCCCCAATCCGCTCACGTCTCCTGGAACCCACGCCCTTTGGCAGTATGCTCCTAATCTGGCCCTGGACCAGGCCCTGTGACTTGCTTTGGTCAGTGGGTAAGTAGCAAACTGACCAAATCAAAGGCTGGAAAAGCACTTGCTCCCTGAGGGACCCAGATCCTTGGCACCAGTGAAGAAGTCCAGGCCGGCCTGCTGAAGGATAGAGATAGGCAGTCCACTCCCACCAACAGCCAGCAGCCACCCTACACCACACACCGACTGAGGCCCTCTGAGGGCAGACAGACACGGGACCCAGATCAGACAAGATCATCCAAGCCCAACCGAGACCAGAATCATGAGCTAAACACACAGTGTGAGTTCAGGCTGTGGATGGCTGGTGGCTTGCTACACAATGATACATAACTGACACATGTTATTTTAGTCACGTGGCTCCTAGACAAAGTGCTTAACTGCATGTAATTTTTCAAATGAAAGAATGTTTTTGAAAAGTAAAGATTCTCAGGCAAAGTCTCCACTGACTATTTGAAAGGGGCCTTTTTTCTTTTTTAATGAATGTATATCAAATGGAGGGCTACCTTTAGAGAAGGATAGCAGACACTCACAGAATATTATATATATATTATATATGATGTAATATTATATTATCTATTACATTCACATATAACATTTTATATATTATATAATACTAGAGGCCTGGTGCACGAATTTGTACACGGGTGGAGTTCGGCTGGCCCACTCCAATTGCGCTGGGCTGGCCAGGGGGAGGAGCCACGGGCAGTTGGTCGAACTCCTGGTTGAGGGGACAATTTGCATCTTAGCCTTTTATTATATAAGGTTATAATATAGGAAGGGCTTTAGCTTTCTGACCACAAGCACAGATTGCAGCTCAATAGCCACTGGGTCCTGTCATCCTGGCAACAGTCCTCTGTCCTCTGTGGGTCCCACCACACACACCAGGTGCCTCAGGCCCTGACCCCATCCTGTTGGGCTCCTTCTGCCCTTGGCTGGATGTTGTGGGATCAGGCTTTTCAGCCTCATCTTGATGCCCTGGAGTAGCGCTCCTGCATCTCTGTATCACCTGGGAGCACTGACGGTGCCCCCAACACACCTCAGCTCAGCCCAGCAGAACCCGAATCCTGGGAGTGTGTCTCCAACAGCAAGATGTTCCCAACTCCTCACATCCCATGTGCGGCCACGTGTGCCCATTTCTCAAACTTCAACATGCATGCACGTGGATCTTGTTAAAATGCCGGTTCTGATTCAGTGGGTCGGGAGGGGCCTGGGAGTCTGCATTCCTCACAGGCTCCAAGGTGTGATGTGGAGGCTGCATTACTAGGGGCCACACATTGGGAGGCAAGGGACCAAAAGACAGCGCTTGTTAGCATGTTCTTCCCTGATGAGCTAGCTGGCTCCTCAGCTGCCGTCTCCGCAGCGCTGTCCACAGCAGAGGCCCAGAGAGAGGCAGTGAGCAGCCCAAAGTCACACAGAGATGCAGGAGCAGCCATACCTCTGCTGTGTCACATCTCTCATGCTGCCTCCCCCCGACAGGCGGCTTCACCCGCCAGTCTGAATTACAGCCCCTCCTCACTCACTTTGCAAGGGGAGGTCTGGAGAAACTCCCGGTGGAGGAGTCGGCTCCTGTAGAATCCGCTTCTGGACTGGGGGTGGGGATGGGGGAAGTGGCAGTGCAGAGGCAAGTCGAGCATCCAACATGCGTTTGGCAGAGAGAGATGAAGGCCGGGGAGGCCGACTGCAGGAGGGAGGCTGAGGGGCAGGGCCGCCTCCTCCCTTGCCAGGTGCCTGAGTCAGAGGCGCTCTGAGCTCAGCCGTGCTGGGCTGGGAGGTGACTCAGAGGGTATGTAGAGAAGCGCACTGCTCCCTGGCCAAATATGGGCTCGGCTCTGCTCTGTCTTGCCATTCCCGCTGCCAGAGCCCAAGGCCGTGTCTGCTCCACATGCCAGCCAGGTCCCTGATGGAGGGAGGAAACGATTCCACACTCCCCTGACCCCTCTTCCCCCTTCTCCCCACCACCTGCCTCCTGCCCCCCGCCAGTGGGTGGCACTTGGCTTTGCATTCTCCCAGCAACTAGGAAACTCCCAGGCCACACATGTGCTCTCCCCACATCCCTAACCTAAGCGCAGAATGGAGACGTGAAAACACATTCTGAAGCGGTGGTTTTGCCATGACAGGATCTGCACGGGACTGTGGAAAAGAGGCCACAGCCTGCCTCCCCCTCACCTCCGCCGCTCGCCACACACAAGGCGTGGGGCCGGGGGATGTGATGGACTGTCCATTAAAAAGATGAGTGGCTGCGTGCATTTTGTGTGCCTGTATGTGCGCGTCATTCTCTGCCCCAGACTTGAATTCCTGGAGGAGGCAATAACTTTCGCAGCACGCCCCGTGTGCCAGGCACCGTTCTCAAACCGTGTCCGATTAGCTCACTCCGTGTGGGGATTAACTCCTTTAATCCTTACACGAACCCTTGGAGGAAAGCACTATCATTATCTCCATTTTACACCGAGGAGCCTGAGGCCGGGAGAGGTTAAGTAATTCGCCTGATGCCACACGGCAGGGAAGTGATAGGATCGGGATTCGAGGCCCAACAGTGTGGCCTTCAGTGCTGGGCCACAGTGGTATTTCATACATTGCCGTCTCTCTGATGCCAGCACAGTGCCCGGCGCATGGGAGATAGTGATAATTCTGTGGATGAAGTAATTAATTAGAGTGTGTGCACATAGGTGTTTGTCCGCTAGACATGATGGACTTGCTCAAAGAAAGTCTTGGTCTTGCCACTGCCTCCAAATGCATTTAATAATTGGTTGAAGTGAGAGCACGTTTTTTAAAAAGAATGTTCCCCAACGCCTACATGTTGGGTGGGCGATCCAGAGGACCTGGACAGCTGACTGAGGTTTTCGGAGCTTATTCAGATGTCCAGGAAGAGACAGGCTTGGCCCAGAGTCAGGGTCGTACACAGGGCTCCTCGATCAGAGAGCCCCGCCTCAGTGCGATGTTCTACTGTCACCATCCTGAAATTCTTCATCGTTTTTGAGCAGGGGCCTCCTGTCTGTTTCTGCCTCACACTGGGCCCCACAAGGGATGTGTCCGTCCTGCCCGGAGTGACCGAGGCCCCGGAAGTTGAGTACAGGAAGGAGCAGTGAGGAGAGAGACCCCAAGGGCACTGTGTCCGTGGCCTCTAGGAGCAACGCCCTGGGCACGGCGAACACTCAGACGGTGGTCCCACGCTCAGCACCTGCAGCCCACGCGTGGCTCCTGAAAAGCCATTTGGATCTGAGCCATCCTCAAGAGCTGCCCCTGAGACACCCCAGTCCCGGGATAACTTCAAATGTCACCCAGGCCAGCTCCTTCGGGCTTCCTTCGGTCTAAACACTACGGCGCTCATGCCTTCATGTGGTGTAACTCGGAGCGCAGGCTGAGCACTTACTTTCATATTGGCCACACTCTAACATTGAGAAATGTTTTTTCTAGCCCCATTGTAGGCAGCTGAAGTTCCAAGTTGAGATCAGGCAACACCAAGTGCAAATAAATTATTCCAAGACCGTTGTTCTTCTTGGATGGCTCCCACTGCCCCTCACTGGTTCAGGTAGGCCTCTTTCTGTCTAGAAAGCCTCCCCCCTCTCCCCAAATGCTGTCTTCTCTCTCACCTCCCTTTCGGTCATGCCCCCAGCAGTGTAGAACCAGGACTTCAGGCCAAGCAGCGGGCCACGTACTCTGACCCATACTTCACACACTGTTCTCCCTGTCTGGGCCCGGATGGGCCTGGAAAAAACTCCAGCCTCAGCTCCTTTGTCTATGAAGTAAGCGCAGTAAATAGACCCACATCACAGACTTGCCAGCATTAAACGTAATGACAGGTGTCCAAGTGCTTTTTAACGATCCATCCTCGAAGCAGTTATTGCTGTTAATTCTCAGCAGTGAAACTCAGGCTTGTTAAACCTGATGCCAAGAAAGCAAAGGTCATGAGTGCCCAACCGCCTTTGCTTCAGTCTAAGCCAAGGCCGGCCATTCCTTGGCCAATCGTTGGTCAGTGAAGAATTGAACAAGATCCATCCGTGCTCCATCCTTGTGTTGTCCTCACATCCTGATTCTGCCGCTGTGTAAGTGTGCAACTTTGGGCAAATCACTGTACCTCTCTGAGTGCTGGGCTTCTCATCTGCAAAGTCTGGCCGATGGCGATGGGTGTGAGCAGTGTAGTCGTAGGGTGCCTAGCACAGGAGTTTGAAGTGGTGGTAGGTATTATTCTTTAAAAATAACTCATACACTAAAGATTTCTTGATCAGTGTCTTGCTCTTCAGGATGGTTAATTTTGTGTGCCAGCAAGCCTGGGCTCAGGGATGCCCACAGAGCTGATAAAACATTATTCTGCATGCGTCTGTGTTTCTCAGATCAGCATTTGGCTCTGTAGAATGAGTAAAGACCATCTTCACAAATGCATATGGGCATCAACCAGTGTGCTGAGGACCCAGATAGAAAAAAAGGGCCAGGAAAGGTGATGTATTCCCTCTGCTTGAGCCGGGACATCCATCCGCTCCTGCCCTTGGGAATCAGCGCTCCTGGTTCTCAAGCCTTCAGACTCAGACCATGACTGACATCATCGGCTCCCATGCTTCCTGGGCGTTAGAGTGTGGACTGAACTACCCCTGACCTCTCCTGGGTCTCCAGATCACAGATAGGAGATCATGGGACTTCTCAGTCTCCATAATCACCTAAGCCAGTGGTCGGCAAACCGCGGCTCATGAGCCACATGTGGCTCTTTGGCCCCTCGAGTGTGGCTCTTCCACAAAATACCACGTGCGGGCACGCATGTACAGTGTGATTGAAACTTCATGGCCCTGGGAAGAAGTCGGTTTTCGGCCTGGGCGAGTCTGTTTTGAAGAAGTGGCATTAGAGCACTCAAGGGGCCGAAGAGCTGCATGTGGCTCACAAGCCACGGTTTGCCAACCAATCCAGTGTTTCCCAAACTTCTGACCTGTGTGCACCCCTTCTATAATTTTTGTAGCGATGAGTACCCCTCGTACTCATGAGAACGTAGAATTAGGCGCAGCTAAGCACTGTGCCTTGCATATCCCCACCAAACTCTGGTGCAACGCGTACCCCCCCAAACTCTTCCCGTACCCCTGGGGGTACGCATACCACACTTTGGGAAACACTGAAAGCCGATCGCTCATAATAAAACTCTTCTTATGGATCTATAGTTACCTTTTGGTTCTGTTTTTCTGGAGAACTCCAACTAACACCATGTTACAGCATCTTCTCTCAGTGTGCTCTTTCCACCGAAGACATTACTGCATTCCCAGAATGTGGGTGGATCCTCTACCTTTAAGTCTGCGATAAGCCAACTTCCTCTATCTCTCAGCTTGTTCATAAACCCAAAATACTCCCAACAACTCTTCCAATGCCTTCCTCTCTACAGGCCTCCTCTTCCCGAATGGTTAGCTGGTCTTCCCTGAGTATAACTGATGGTCTTTTCACTCCACTCTTGCCCCCACCAACCCTTCACCCCCACAACCATGTTGAAACTTTCTCTTCTGGTGTTCTAATCCCTACAGGAGAAGGGGCAGATTCAGAGTGTAATGAGGATCTCAGGATGTGGTGGAGAGTCCATTTAGAGACAGATGTTTCCTATTCTTCACCCTATTCTCTTGTTCAACCACATTTTTCAAAAAGAACATTATATCCATCAGAAACACACATACCATTTCCATACATGCCAACTCTGTGACCTTAGTCAAGAAAAATTATCACTTGTTCAACCAAAATAATGTCTCTCAACCACAACTAACTGGGACAATGTTGGTCTACAGTGGGAATTAAAATGAGATAATCCATGCAAAGACACTATATAGATGACACATAGTAAATAATAAATGTAACTATTTTATTGTTGTTGTTACGTGAAATTAGTTCTAAATTGTAAGATGTACATTACATTTTTATATGAACCATGATGGTATTAATCTAATTTTTCATAATCATAGCAAATAAAATCTAAGAATGTATTGATACAAGTTAGCTGATGATGACATTTCAACAGGCCTACATGCTGTCCTGTCCATTGTCCCATCTTGCTTCTTCTTAATTCTTTCCAGCACTCTAAGAAAAATCTTTAAAAAGAATAATTTATTCTCTATAGGCTCTTGATATTTTAGGTGTCAAGAATTGTAGTTTCTCCCTACTGCCTATAATTATTTGAAAGCCTATGTAATCATTCTTCACCGAACTTATCAGTCAAATGGTAGATCATGGCCGTGCTGACTGACAGCCAATTTCACCTCCACAGATAGTGCATCATTGGACATCTGGGACCCATATGGAGGCAGGATGCAGTGCTAGCTCAAGTTCAGATCCTGCACATGATGTGGAGTGTATAACATAAGAAGCAGCTGCACTGTATCAATCAAAATGTGCCTTCAAAGTACAGAAAGTTCAGGGCGAATTACAAAGTGCGAAGATTCTGGAAGACAGATTTTTGAAGGCTGGAGTCCAATAGCATTCTATTGCTCAGTTTGATTGTGCTGCCAGGAAAATTTAGCAGTGGGAAAGGGAGTGTTTTGTTTCTATTAGGAGTGAAAATGAAAAATTTCAGAAAGCATGAGAGAAATAATATTGAAATGACAGTTGTGTTGATTTGTGGTGAAACCATGGGGGCTGGGGAGAGAGGGGGTGGGAGTATCATTTGTTCAACCAAAAGAAGTGGAACTGAAGTGAACAGGTTTTTTAAAAATTAGTAGTTTAAAACTGTTGCAAACATATGACCCATGGGTCAAATCTGGCCCTCCACCTGTCTTTGTAAATAAAGTTTTATTGTCACACAACCAGGTTCATTCATTCACATTCTATGTCTGGCTGCCTTCACGCTATAATGACAGAAGTGAGTACTTGTGACAGGGCCTTTGTGTCCCACAAAGCCTAAAATATTGACTTGCTTGCACTTTACAGAAAAAAATGTTGCCAATCGCTGGTTTAAAACATGAATCTACGTAGCTGGAAAGAAAAACAATATTTAGGACTATGTTTGAAATCAGAGTGAGCCATAAAAGAAAAGAAAAACTTCACTTGATCATTCCCCAGATATTTAAGTCCCTACTGTGTACCAGATATTGCCTAGCCATGAAAAAATAAACAAACGGCCTTGCCCTCCTGGGGCTTACCTGAACTAAGGCGTTTACTAGCTGATCACTCTAAGAATACACATATCTTTTTTGAGATAAATTCTTTAAAAGAACAATGAAGGAGAAATGTTTCCAGGCATTAAGAATGAGATCAGTCCTAACTGGTTTGGCTCAGTAGATGGAGCCTGGCCCCAGGGACTGAAGGGTCATGGGTTTGATTCAGGTCAAGGGCATGTACCTCAATTGCAGGCTCCACCCCTGACTCCAGTAGGGCACATGACCCCAGTAGGGCACATGTGGAAGGCAACCAATCTCACATTGGTGCTTCTTTCTCTCTGTCTCTCCCTCCTTTCCACTATCTCTAAAAATCAATGTGGAAATATCCTCAGGTGAGGATTAACAAAAAACAACAACAACAAAAAAGAATGAGATCAATGTTTCCTCAGCTTAATCAGTAATATGTAGTGAACCAACTCACAGCTCAATGAAGGAATGTGTGTCAAGTGTGCAAAAGAGATCCAAGAACACCTCAAAGACCAGCATGGACGAGAAAGGCTGTGAGGGCCCTTCCAGGGTGACGGAAGGGAACCCTGGGACCGATTTGCACGTGGCTGCAAACACCAGGTTTGCAGGCTGGAATCGATCTGAATGAAATTCTTGGCCAGGCCTTTCATCGTGTTGCCTACAGGAGCAGAAAATGGAGTGGGTTTGCAGCAATGCTGATGAAAAGACAACTAAGCATTTCATACACACATGGTTACCCCGAGGTTTGAGATGCAGCAGGAATAAGTTTTGATTTGAGAGCGAGGAAATAAAGGAACTCATGAAGCTCTTGATACTATGAATGAAGGAGTCTGAGAAAAGGCTGATGCATTTTCCCAGCATGGCCATGTGGAGTGAAGGGACAACTCGCAGGAAGCTGCGTTATTCCATTAAAAATGACTCCGAGCTATTCGTTATGGTATGTTGTGTTCATTTGGGCTTCACTTCCTTTAAGAGATTACGAAATTTAGGAAAATGTCTAAAATGACTTTTCAAAGATCAAGTGCCTGATAAATTGAGCAGGATGCTGAGATTAATTTCCAACTTTGAACATATCCTTGGTTTGAGATGGATCACATTTTAAGTGTTTCAGGAATTCTTTCAAAGGGTTGCAAAATGCAATTATCTATGATCACCTCTTTTTTTTCTTTCTTCATTACTTATCATCTGAATCAAGCAATAAACATTTCAAAACTACTTAGGATGGAGTAGAGGAATCCTGCCAAGAAATAATCAGCGTTCATAAATCATCCTTTCACACACACAAATCCTGGAAGAAAATAGTTTTGGAGAATTTAGATAGGCCTTTTCTCTTTCTTTCAGAAAGCAATATATTGTTTTGTGGTGTTTATTACTAAGGATTGGCTTCTTAGTTGCTAAATTTAAACTTACATTAGAAGAACATGAAAACACTTTTTTTTTTTTGAGATTTTTGTATATGTGTCCACATGGATATATGTGGGAAAAAAGAGACAAAATTTTCAAGGATATTGATGTCCATATGATGTCCATATGGTCTCACAACTTCATTTTCCTGAGCAGGACGCAAAGTTTAATTTCCCTCACGAATGCTCCCATACAGGTCATTCCACACGGCCTTCCCAGAAATGCCTCTGATGCCTCAAGCCATTGCATTTTGCTTCAATTCCTCCAATTGCTCAAGCAGGCAAGAATGTTTATTCTTATCTCTGTGTCTCAGGACACACTGTGAAGTGCACTAGCCCTTGGTGGTTATTAAGAATGAGTTGGTAGCCCAACTGGGGGACCTTAAAGGAGGGAAGCAATAGTGTGTGGAGAAGCTGACCATCCTGTGAGAGGCACATGGTGTTCTGTTGATTCAACCTCACCCATCAGCGTTGGTCCATTGTCATGGTTGACATCCAATTTTGAACTCCAAGGTTGTTGTTTTTTTGTTTTTTTGGGGGGGGGGAGGTTGTGTGTGTTTTTGTGTGTGTGTGTGTGTGTGTGCTTTGTTCGTTTGTTTTTAATGTATTGTTATTGATTTCAGAGAGGGAGAGAGATAGAAACATCAATGAGGAGAGAGAATTATCAATCGGCCACCTGCCCCACACACCCCCTACCCCCTTACTGAAGATCAAGCCCACAACCCAGACACGTATCCTGACCAGGAATGAAACTGTAACCTCCTGGTTCATAGGTCAGCACTCAACCACTGAGCCACACCAGCCGGCCTGAACTCTAAGTTTTAAGGCATGCTCCCCTGGTAACAATTGGACACTGTTCCCGGGAGATGGTGACATAATGGACATAATGAGGTTGTTTTTATCAGCAGATGCAAAGGGCTCTGAAAGCCCCATTTGGAAGATGTGGCTGTAAAGTAAAATAAGGAGTCTGCCCCCCTCTCCTCCATCCCTTTCTTACCACCCCCCCCTCACCTCCCCGCAGACATATTTTCAGGCTCCACCTTGGCTGGAAGAATTACAAAACCCCACTTTAGAGATGATGAAATGCAGGTTTGGAAAGGCGAAGTCCCTGCATCCCTGGTTTCCCAAGCCACCCCAAGGGAATGGCCTCCGTAGGCACCTTTGTCCCTGGATGCGCAGGATTTATGCAAGAATGTGTTTATTGACACAACGCGATTGACCCTTTGAGTGGGCCCATGTATGACTGGCATGTTTACAGGCACTGGAGTCTTGGGAGCTCGGGGTAACAGCAGGCCAGAGGGAGACACTTCTAGCTCCTGTCAAACCATGACCCCTGCCTATCTCCCGTCCCCCCTGGAGGCCTCTGCACTCCCTCGCAGCTATAATGGGTTCATCGGAGTCCTCTCCACAGTCTGTGCTTCCTAATCCCGGCATCTCTATCTGGTTCTGTTCCATTGCCTGGAACTTTCTCTTCCCCAGCCTCTCCTCCCCCTGGCTCACCACCACTTATCCTTCAGACCTCCACTCCACTTCTTCCAGGAAGTCCTCCTGCCCTCTCCTGCCAGCTGGACTGGGGAGCCCTTCTCGTGCTCTTGTAGCATCCTTTCTACTCATCCTGCACAGAATAAGCAGGTGACTTGGTTGTATGCACAAGAGGTGGTATGGCGAAGTGGTTAGAGGCCTGGGCTCTGGGCCCAGCCAACCTGGGTTTACATTTTGGCTCTGCCTCTCACTAGCTCTGCGGCCTTGAGCATCTCTCTCTTCCCCGGTCTCTCCCTCTATAACGTAAGAACAATGATATAACCAGAGTGCTATGAAGATTCTAAGACTTGATCATTCAAGGCCTTCGAATAATGCCTGGCACATGACAAGTTTCATGATTTATTATTAGAGGAATCCACTGTTTTCTGGCCCACCCCTTCACTAGGCTGAGTCTGACTGTAAAGACGGCCTTTTAACTATCCCTTGGCAGAGCCTCAGGGACACAGTACGTACTTAGTAAATGTCTGTGGATTGAATAAAGGAACAATAGAGGCCACAGCCTCTGCAGACAGTCCGCGTTCTCTAAGGTGCGCCTTGGTGTGTGTGAGCTGGTTTGCTCAGAGGAGATGGTGAGAAGGCAGACGGGACGTGGCCAGCGCGGAGCTACCCCTCCAAATGCAGCTGCTTCTCCCACTGGAGTTGAGCAACTCCCTGTGAGGCAGCTCTTCAACTGCAACGACTGCTCCTTATCTGCCTGGCGTGTTGACCTGTTTTCATGGAATTGAACTTCCCCCGTTGGAAGGTCCCGGAGGTTCGGTCTTAGCCAACAGCCTCACTGGCTGCTCTCTGAGCAGTGCAACCCCCCTCACCGTGGCCCTGGCTGTGCCCCAAGGCCTGGTGCTGGCAGCTCCTGCCCCCCACTTGCCACGGGCCAGCTCTGCCTCCATCTCAGAGCTTTTGCAGCCCACTCCCAAATGGAAACCATTTCTCACCCCTTTAATTCCCCTAGACCTCTGTCCGCACGTGTTTCTCCCACTCTTGGAGTCTCGGGTTCCTTGTCTGTAAAACAGATAGCAGTGCCCACTTCAAAGGGAGGCTGCAAAAGCAAGTGGCTCGGGCAAGTGTTTCATTTTATAAGAATTTGCTTATTTACTTCCCTGGCCGTCTCTTGAAGGCAGGGACCCTCTGTTGTATCGCCATGTGCCCCTTACTCATAGCACAGCACCTGGCCTGCCTTAGGCGATGACCGTTTGCTCAATGGATTAATCAACCCAAAAAACAATCAAGAAACATTTAAATCATTGCAACGGGGCAACACCCTGCAGTTGTAACACAGAAAGGAATGTTCTCTATGGGATTTCCTTTCTTTTTCTTTCTCTTAATTTCTCACGTTTCTTTCTTTTTATTGTTTTCAAGTTAAGGGTTGGCCAAACCAAATCAACTATTCCTTTCCTGGGAGGTGCATTCAAGGTGCCCGGTGTACTCAAAATGTCACCAATTAACGAGAAAACTTGGACTTGGGAGACAAAACACAAACATATGTACTCACACCCTGGGAATGGTTTCCAGAAAGGAGTGGGTGCTGGGGATCCTCCCCCATATGCCATGTGGGCATTCACTACAATCAGCCACCTCACTCATCCTCTTACCCCATCCTGACACCACATGTCACCACCTGTACCCAATATCACCAAACTCCGTGCTTGTCGCCTACTCTTCTTAACAAATAAAATGTCTTCTCCCCGCAGAAACCCCTAGAAACCAAACAGGAAAGCCTAGAGAATTTCATGGTGGGGGTGGGGATGGGAGTGTGGGAGGGGTGGGGATGGGGGAAATCAGGGGTCACTGACTGATTTCTTGTTAGCCCTGGCACACAAAGGAACAAGGAGACATGCCTACTTCTGAGACACTCTCTCTCTCTCTCTCTCTCTCTCTCTCTCTCCCTCTCCCTCCCTCTCCCTCCCTCCCTCTCTCTCTCTCTCTCTCTCTCTCTCTCTCTCCTCTCTCTCTCTCTCTCTCTCTCTCTCTCTCTCTCTCTCTCTCTCTCTCTCTCTCTCTCTCTCTCATACTCTGAGAGGCCTGTCACTTTCACTGGCTACGAGTCCCCACCCTTCCTTCCCTTGCCCCTGCCTTGAGCCCTGGAGGGAAAGCCCAGATTCCCTGCAAGGCAGCGCAGGCAGAAATTGCCCCATCTCCTTATCAGACCGACTTGCCTGCCCGACCCAGACCT
Organism: Pipistrellus kuhlii; assembly: GCF_014108245.1. Lineage (NCBI taxonomy): Eukaryota > Metazoa > Chordata > Mammalia > Chiroptera > Vespertilionidae > Pipistrellus > Pipistrellus kuhlii. Next base: position 40,182,926 of record NW_023425449.1, on the reverse strand, counting down.
GTCCCTTGCACACTCACAGGACAGGCTTGGCCACGGCAGTCGCAACTTGCCCAGATGAAGCGAACTGACTTGCCTGAAAGCTGGCCAAGAGCCAAAACCAGGCGACCGAGGAAACCCAGAGCAGGCCCGCTTGGCGGCAGGGTGTTAGGGGAGAGTGTGGGAGGCCTGGGCAGCCGGCAGCACTCCTTCCACAGGGAGAACCTACAGCCAGCCCCAGGCAGGGACCTCGGCGTCTGTGTCTCTCTCTCCACCTCAGACTCACGTCCCCCTGTGTCGCCTGGAGCACTTGGTTCAAGGGGCGGCTCAGCCACCGCGATTGGCAGGTGCCATCATGCATCCATCTCAGATGCCAGGGGTTGTAAGGTGCCACCTACTAAACAAGGACACAATGGATCGCTATTATTTACATGTGCGTTTTACACTTACCAAAGGGGTTTCTGATGGATGTAGATGAGCTTTTACTAAGTAGCTTTTACTCTCATGCAGGCAGGAAAAGGGAACAGTCAGCAAAGCAAATTAATTAGGGTAATCCTACAACTTGGACACGTTCAGAATAAGCGTCCTCCGAATCCCTCGTCAACTCAGAGCTGTGTGCAGCCATGGCTGCCTCCAGTGTCACCCTCTGTGTCACCGGGAGCAGAGGGTAGATTGCAGGGAGTGCCCCGCTATTGTCTCCCAGGGGCCATTCCAAGTTGCTGACATCATTCTACAAAATGTAAAGCTCAGGCTGTAAAAACTACACCATGAATGCCTGCATCCCAAAAATGAGTGGCAGATGCATCCTCCCCTTTGCAGGGATGACAGATAGAAAAGGAACGTGCATTTCCATGGATAAAAATATGCATTAATAATGACAGCCAGCAGGTATAACAGCCAAACACCCCAGCAACTATGCTAAGCAAGCCCTTTACCCGTGTTATCTTATTCCATCTTCTCCCCAAGGAAGGTAATAATGTGAGCTAACCTTCTATTAGATATATTCACCTGCTTCATCCTCCCAGCAGCCCCAGAAGTAAATGTTATTATCAACTCTACTTGGAAGATGAGCATGACGAGAATAAGTTACTTGCATAAGATTGCACGGTTATAAGTGGTCAGACCAGGATTTGAATTCCAAAGTTCAGTTCTAGAGTCTGCACTTAATCACTCCCCTAAATGTCTGTTAATGTGCCCAT